>NC_057849.1:54055933-54680933 GCF_015237465.2 Chelonia mydas | reverse complement strand
CAGACCTGAGGACCCAACTTTCATAAGGCTTGCAGTGTGCTATGCCCTATTGTCCCCTTAGGGATGGATAATAAAATGGCTTTTTGCTTCTGTTTGTATCTTCCTAAAGTTCACTGACCCTGTTTGAAGAGGCAGAAAGGCTTCCTGGGGGGTGCAGTCTCCAGCACTGGTCAAAATTGTTAACTCGCCGCCATCCCCCAGTTGCTTGCCTGCTGGCTTTGTTTACCTTCCATGTAAATGTACTTTTCCTTGGCTTTGATCTCACCTTGTCTAATTTACACTGGAGACAGTCAAGCCTGCAAACCAGTGTTGCTTTGTGTAGGACAGACTGGGCTTAGGCACACATCGATAATTCTTTGTACACCTCCCATATGTGCACCACACAATAATGTTAATGACCAGTGTGTTACCAGTTTGCATATGACACCTGACACGACACCTTTTAGGTACAGATGATGACATCAGTGAGTTGGGGCTGTGAATGTGTCAGGGCTGATGGGAATTATGAGATGGTGTGCCCTCTGCCAGTTGGCATTGATGGGTTCTCTGGGTCTTTTACACTCTCTCTCTCTCTCTCTGTCTCTCTGTGTGGTTCTTTGTTTCCCTGAGTGGGGGGTTCAGTATCTCTCTGCTTCTTCGATCGCACCTCACGTCCCTTTTAGGCTTATTCCTGTGTCTTTCCCTACTGAGCGGTCAAGGAGATTCTAGCTCTGTTTCCAGAGCGGCCTGGACACTCTCCAACCTCTGTCTGCCTGAGGAATTCCATCTGCGTGAGGAAGAAATTAGTTTTCCTTCCTTTGTGAAGAAATATCTAGTGTGGTTCCAGCCCCAACTCCTGACCTCAGTTCTTACAAAGAGCTCATTCATAAATCGGCTGTGAACTTTTGAAGTTCCTTTCTCTATGGTCATCTATGCAGTGTTTCTCAACAACCGGTCTGTGGACTGGTGCCGGTCCCCGAGATCTCCCGGACACAGTTTAGGAAAGCAGCAAGCCGGTCCCTGGCATCAAAAAGGTTGACAAACACTGATCTATAATACCCTCTTCAGCCCAAGAACAAGGTGTCCCCTCCAAACAGTCATGTCTACTGTGCTGAAGAGTAAACGAGTTATGTGACAGGGCATGCACTGTCTACCCAAAGCATCTGGATGAGTTTCACTGAACTCTGATGCCACTAAGGTGTAGCATGGCAATGTATACATTGCTTATGAAATCATTCCACAAGCTTCAGTTGTATTGAAAGCTTAGGAGGGTACAGCAAAATGAAAATATATTACAAAATGATGTCTTTGCACAGTAACAAGGTTATCACCATTTTAGGACTAAACATGCTGTGGGAGGTCTGTGGCTGGCTGGGAAATCAAGGCAAGCAACAGCCTGAGGGTCAAAAAGGGCTTTAGCTCTTCTGGGGGAGACGGAACTGAGCTGGAGCAGAACTTCCCTTCTGTTAGATTTTAAAGTTGCATGTGGCAGTTGCCTTCTGCTATGGCATAATGTCCTAAGCTGTACAGGGGCTGTTCATTGTTTTGGTGGCCTGCCAGCAGAAGATGGTTACCAGGAGGAGGTACTAGACCCTGCAGGAGTTGAATTCTCAGCTTAAGTGCCTAAATAAATTACCACCTCCTGCTGCCCTGTTCCAGACAGAGTGCTTCAGATGCCTTTTCAGAGATGGCCTCGTTGGGCAAGTTACTGTACTTGGTAAGTTGAATCACGAAATGGCCTGTCAGGTTGCCTTCTGTGCCCTTTTAAGGGTAGGAATTGATAACCCACCTAACTTCTTGTGGAACACGGGAAAACAGACATGAAGAAGGAAGCCCAGATGCTGAGCAGATAAGATGGCAGGAAAATTGCCATTTTTGTAGAGCAAGGTGACACATTGGAGGGGCTTTGGACAAAAGATAAATATTTGGAGCAGCTACATGCCTCCTTAATTACATTTATACACAGGATTCTGCTTCCTAATAATGAAAGTCCGATCTGGGAAAAGAAGAATCTAGACAGAGCTGCAACAGCAGCTGGTTGAAAGCATGCCAGGTTCTTTTAAGACCTTAAATGGGACTGTCAAAATCAAAGGTTATTTTCTCCGTTGAGTGAGCTTCTAATTCATTAGAGGTGTAAGCCTGAAATCCCTCAGTCATTCCATTCCAATGCTGATTCCAAGTGAATCTCTTTGAGGTGGGAAGGGCTATTGATCCATGATCCTTTCCGTATGGGTTGCTATCAAGTAGTCCTCATTTGAGAACCTATGCAAAAACATGCTTACAACCCAACAACTCATGCTAAAGCCAGGTGTAACACTGACAGATCCTGGTCATCAGCGTGCAGGATTAAACCTGGGAACCTCTGGAGCTAAATGCATGAGTTTCTACTGCATGAGCTAAAAGCCACATGCCTCTTAGTTAAGCTATAGCAGACTCATTAATCGCTAAGCGGTCTCTGTACCACTAGAGGGGACAGAACACCCCACCCAGGGTTCCACAGTCAGACAGCTGGTTTAGTAACTGAAGGCATTAGACCTCTCTCAAACACTCCTTTCCCTATCCCTCTCTCTCTCTCAAAAAAAAATCACCCCTATTAATCTTGCAGTCTTGCATTGAAGGAACTTTCACACTAATGTATTAAGAAGGTGTTTGTTTAATGCAGACATCTCCCTCCATTATGCAGTGATGGTAAAAATGCATCCAATGTGGATTAATTGTTTCCAGGGTGGACACAGTAAGAGCTACAGCTCTATCATCTTTCGAATCCTCAAGTATCTGCCTGTCTTTCTTTTAGTGATACTAGAGTGTGGATACAGCTGGTCAAATTGGCAGCACGACTTTAGTTCATTTGTTATAGGGTGGGGAATGGGCACAGCCAGAGCCGTTTGCCACAAATCATTTGAGACAAGATGATAGAGCCTCAAGTCTTCTCTCCAATTTACAGGCTGTGGTGATGAACTCCTTTCTTCTTGTATTTCACTTGCTGCTAGAGGTACCACTTGAGATCAGAATCCCATTGTGGTAGAAGGCACTTTGAAAAAACACCCAGGAAAAGCCAGTTCCTGCCCCCGAAAACTTACATCTAAACAGCCAAGACAAACAAAGGGTAGGAGAAAGGAAGTATTTGTTTTATCAACTAGCTGGACCCAAGGATACAATGGGTATAGTGAGGCGATAGAGTTCCACATTTTACATATCGAAAAACCTGGTGAAGAGCATACGGGCTCCGACACCTTGCAGGATGTTAAAGTCCCTGTCTCAGACGTACTGGGGCCTTGGAGAGAAGGTGATCCAAGCTACTGCCCAGGTAGCTGGTGAGAGAAGTTCTGGAGTTAATTGTATGTCTGTGGTGGCAGCTCCCCGAGCACTATCCAGTCCTTAGCCCGTCATGAAATTTAAAGTGTGAGGAACTACTGAAGAAAGATCAGACCTGCTTCTTGGACTCGAACGGTTATCAATGCTGCTGGGGCTAAACCTGCACGGTCGCTCACCGGGCCTATGCACAGGAAACCACAAAACCTCACTTGGGGTGAAAATACGGTGCTAATGAACTCCCACATACATTGCAAACTTGGCTTTCTTTGCTCAGAGCTCTGTCCAGTGCTGCTTCCTCTGTGAGGCATTTCGACTGCTCTGAGATGTGATATCTGATCAGTGCTGGCTCTTGGTTAAAAATGCAGAAAGGATTTTCATATATTTTTAAATTTCATCAGTCCATGCTCTATCAGGCCGACAGCAATATGCTTGTGAAAGGTACTTTCCTTAGATGGATCTTTCTTTACTGCCGTAGGTGGAAAGTTAGAGTTTTGGCAGCTGGAAAGATGGTGTGCAAGTTTTAGAACCTCAAATATTTTATTTATTATTATTAGTTTCTAGGAGTGTCTTCATTGTGCTAGGCACTTCCAAACATAATAGAAAATATTTTCCTAAAAGGGTTTACAGTCTACAATGTTTGTGTATCCCTTTTGATGTTTGGGGGTATGGTATATCTGTTTCCTCCCAGTTTTACAGAGCTTGCATGTGTACCACCTTTCAGATACATCAGGCATCTGAATATACTTTTAGTCTAGGCAAATGCTGAGCTGGAAATCAGGAGCGGATATGCAACATCTTTCATTTGCTGCTATTTCTATTTCTGTGCGTTTCCTAGTTCTTATTGAGCAAAACCTCCTATACCCTCACTTTAGCAGCAGTTGAGTATCAACCCTCTTCAACCTTTTACAGGTAAGTTAACTGAGAGGCTGTACAAAGTCATCGCTGGCAGAGATGGGAATAGAACCACAGGCTCTCATGGCCCATCACATGGCCTTTCAGAATGAATGTACCATATTGACAGGCTTGGCACTGCTAACTGTAACCACAAGAACATAACTCCCACCCACAGTAAGGGGCAACAGTTACTCTGGTCTAACAAATAATGATATAACCCACTAGCAAAGTGCGTGCCACATCGACCTCTAAAGGCTGCACAAAAAAGAGGCTAATAGTTAACAGCCTCCTTCTGTTCAATTGGTAGCAGTCTGTGGTCAGACCTCCTGATGTTGCATGTGTGTGGTTGCATGTGACGGAATTTCTGATTTTGTCCAGTTTTCTTTATAAAATAATTATTTATTTGACTTTCCCAGAGGGAAAATACCCTTTAAAACAAGTGTTACAGTTTTAAAACATTATAATCGGTCAGTTATGAGTGACACACAACAAAATAGACGGTTTACATTTCAGTCACATCACACATTGTGACTGGTTGTTACTCATAAGCAGGCTTGAAGGTTGAGAGATATGATGGGAATGGCTAGATTCACAAAAGGATTTAGACATCTAATTGCCTCTTAGGTGCCTATGTCCAACATTTAGATGCCACTGACATTCCAAAAACCACTGTTCAGCTGCTGCCTAATCCTGTAGGCTCCTAAATCCCCCAAGGTGCCTACGTTTCTGCTGGAAGATGTGGGGAAAACTGATCAAATCTTGATGCTACCTCACTGTTGTTAAGCTGCTCTGAGCCCTCCTTCATGCTTAAGCCCCAGCGGGATTCTCAAACTCTGTGTCTCCCCCCGCCCCCATCTCACCTGTGGTACCTGCTCCCGTAGGTATGGTCAAAATGTGACTGGGGTGAGTAGATCCAGATTGGGAATGTATGAGTCACAGTCTAGTAGTTAGGCTGCTCATCCAAGAGGTTGAAGACTCCGGTTCAAATCCTCGTCTTCCTGATTTGGAACAGGGATTTGAACTCAGCTGTCCCATATTCCTGGGGAGTATCCTAGCCGACGGGCTATAGCATCACTCTTTCTTTGGTCTAAGGAGATTATATATATATAAAAAAAAACAGGTTTTCCACATCCCAGGTGATTATACCAAAAAGCCAAGTAGGTAGAGCAATGAGGCAGCAACTCTTTCTGTGGTTTTTGATGAGAGAGGGACAACCTGACTAACTCTAAGAGAAGGTTCATGGCTGAGAATCATGAGTGGAGATCACTTGGAATTCGACACCTAACTACTAGGGCTGTCAAATGATTAAAAAAATTAATCGCGATTAATCTCACTGTTAAACAATAATAGAATACCATTTATTTAAATATTTTTGGATGTTTTCTACATTTTCAAATATACTGATTTCAATTACAACACAGAATGCAAAGTGCACAGTGCTCACTTTATATTTGTTTTGATTACAAGTATTTGCACTGTAAAAAATAAAATAAATAGTATTTTTAAATTCACCTAATACAAGTACTGTAATGCAATCTCTTTATCATGAAAATTGAACTTACAAATGCAGAATTATGCCTGCATTCAAAAATAAAACAATGTAAAATTTTAGAGCCTGAAAGTCCACTCAGTCCTACTACTTGTTCAGCCAATCACTCAGACAAACAAGTTTGTTTACATTTGCAGGAGATAAATCTGCCCGCTTCTTGTTTATGTCACCTGAAAGTGAGAACAGGCGTTCTTGTGGCACTGTTGTAGCCGGCATCGTAAGATATTTATGTGCCAGGTGCACTAAAGATTCACATGTCCCTTCATGCTTCAACCACCATCCCAGAAGACATGCGTCTATGCTGATGACAGGTTCTGCTCTGGCCCACGTGCTCAGAGTTTAGCTGATCACCATATCTGGGGTCGGGAAGGAATTTTCCTCCAGGGCAGATTGGCAAAGGCCCTGGGGGGTTTTCGCCTTCCTCTGCAGCATGGGGCACAGGTCACTTGCTGGAGGATTCTCTGCACCTTGAAGTCTTTAAAACATGATTTGAGGACTTCAGGAGCTCAGACATCATTCTGCGGTTTGTTACAGGAGTGGGTGGGTGAGATTCTGTGGCCTGCATTGTGCAGGAGGTCAGACTAGATGATCATAATGGTCCCTTCTGACCTTAAAGTCTATGATTCTATGATAACAATCCAAAGCAGTGCGGACCGATCCATGTTCATTTTCATTATCTGAGTCAGATGCCACCAGCAGAAGGTTGATTTTCTTTTTTGGTGGTTCGGGTTCTGTAGTTTACCCATCAGTGTGTTGCTCTTTTAAGACTTCTGAAAGCAAGCTCCACACTTTGTCCCTCTCAGATTTTGGAAGGCACTTCAGATTCTTAAACCTTGAGTTGAATGCTGTAGCTATCTTTAGAAATCTCACATTGGTACCGTCTTTGCATTTTGTCAAATCTGCAGTAAAAGTATTCTTAAAATGAACAACATGTCATCATCTGAGACTGCTACAACAGGAAATATATGGCAGAATGCGCAGGTAAAACAGACCAAGGGACATACAATTCTGCCTCAAGAAGTTCAGTCAGAAATTTAATTAATGCTTATTTTTTTAATGAGCGTCATCAGCCTCGAAGCATGTCCTCTGGAGTGGGTGGCGGAAGCATGAAGAGGCATATGGATGTTTAGTATATCTGGCACGTAAATACCTTGCAATGCCGGCTACTAAAGTGACATGCAAATGCCTGTTCTCACATTCTGGTGACACTGTGAATAAGAAGAGTGCAGCATTATCTCCCTTAAATGTAAACAAACTTGTTTGACTTCGCGATTGGCTGAACAAGAAGTAGGACTGAGTGGACTTGTAGGCTCTGAAATTTTACATTGGTTTGTTTTTGAGTGCAGTCGTGTAACAAAAAAAATCTACGTTTGTAAGTTGCACTTTCATGACAAAGATTGCACTACAATACTTGTATGAGGTGAATTGAAAAATACTATTCCTTTTGTTTATCGTTTTTACAGTGCAAATATTTGTAATAAAAATAATATACACCTTGATATCAATTACAACACAGAATACAATATATATGAAATTGTAGAAAAACATCCAAAATATTTAATAAATTTCAATTGGTATTCTATTATTTAACAGTGCAATTAAAACTGCGATTAATCAACAGCCCTACTAACTACCTTTGTGGATCTGGGCCCTGAGTCTCACCTCGTTCCTCTGCATTTCTGTCTTGGCTCACTTAAGTGGCTCCCCATTCGGCATGCTGACTTCTAAGAATCCTTTTCTTAGGTGTCTAACTCTCCCCATCCAATGCATGGGAAGCCAGGATGCCTAACTCAGGACTGTGAATTCCACTGGGTGGCAGGGCATCCAGGCATTGGGTGTTGCAACACCTAAGTTCTCTTTGTGAATCTAGCCCTTAAAGAAACAGTGGTCATCTTCCTTGAGGGTAATTGGTGGCATTAATGCCATTTGAACCAGTGGGAGATGGCAGCCATCTTTACTGGGGGCAGGCTTCCTTTTTATAAAACTAGTGAAATGGCAGCCAGCTTCCTTAAGAGAAACCTAATTTTTGTAGAAATGGTGTTTGAGGTTCTCAGAAGCATGGCTTGAGGATCAAGGTTTATATATCATGTGTCAAAATGCTTAGTTAATGCTCCGGTTAGAATTCATGCCAGTATCTCTACAGTAACTGAGCTAAAATGAGAAATGAAGTAAGGTTTTTGCTTCTGGCTGTTTGATGTGGCTGCATCAGGAACTCTTTAATGAGCTGCAAATCAAAAAGGAAGCTTACAAAAAGTGGAAATGTGGACAAACTGTTAAGGATAAGTTCAAAAGAATGACCCAAGCATGAAAGGACAAAATCAGAAAGGCGAAGGCACAAAATTAGTTGCACCTAGCAAGAGTATAAAAGGCAATAAGAATAGGAATATATTAAAGCAACAGATACTTTATCAAAATATATGAAGGGCAACAGAAAGACAAAGGAAAGTATAAATTCACCATTTGGGGGGAAGGAGAGCTAATAATAGACAACACCAAGAAAGCAGAAGTGCTTAATGGCTACTTTACCTCAGTCTTCACTTAAAAAGTTAACGGTGGATGGATGCTTAATACGATTGGTATTAACTGCAAAGCGGAAGGAACACAGGCAAGAACAGATTAACGGATACTGTCATATGTTAGATGCATTCAAGACAAATTTCACCCTTGGTTACTCAAAGAAGTAGCTGAAGCAATCTTAGAACCCTTAGCGATTATCTTTGAGAGCTCACGCAGGAAGAGCGAAGCCCCAAAAAACGGCAGAAAGGGAAATATAGGATTTATCTTTAAAAAGGGAGAACAAAGGAGACCTGGATAATAACAGACCAGTCAATTTAACTTCAATTCCTGGAAAGATGCTAGGACACATTATTAAACAACCAATTTGTAAGCACCTAAAGGAAAATAGGGTGGTAAGGAATAGCCAACATGGATTTGTCAAGAACAAATCATACCAAGCCAACCTAATTTCCTTCTTTGATTGGGTTACTTGGAGTGGGGGAGGGGGGAAGCAGTAGACGTGATATATCTTGATTTTTAGTAAGTCTGTAGACAGTGTCCCATATAATATGCTCATAAGCTAATTAGGGAAATGTGGTAAAGATGAAATTACGAGAAGGTGGGTGCAAAACTGGTTGTAAAACCATACTCAAAGAGTAGTTAGCACTGTTTCACTGTCAAACTGAGAGGACATGTCCAGGGGGATCCCGCAGTGGTCAGTCCTGGGTCCAGTACTGTTCAATATTTTCACTAAAGCCTTCGATAATGGAGTGGAGAGTATGCTTATAAAATTCACAGATGACACCAAGCTGGGTGAGGTTGCAAGCCTTTTGGAGGACAGGATCAGAATTCAAATGACCTTGATAAATTGGAAAATTGGTCTGAAATCAATAAGATGACATTCAGTGAAGACAAGTGCAAAGTACTACACATAGGAAAGAAAAATCAAATGCACAAATACAAAATGGGAAATAACTGGCTAGGCAGTAGTACTGCAGAAAAGGATCTGGAGATTATAGTGGGCCACAAATTGAATGTGAGCCAACACTGTGATGCAGTTGCAAAAAAGGCTAATATCAGTTTGGGCTGTATTAACAAGAATGTCGTCTGTAAGACACAGCAGGAAATTGTCCAGCTCTACTCTGCATTGGTGAGGTGTCAGATGGAATATTGTGTCTGGTTTTGAGTGCCTCCTTTTAAAGATATGGACAAACTGAAAAGAGTCCAGAGGAGAGCAATAAAAATGATATAAGGAAAACCTGACCTATAAGGAAAGGTTAAAACAACTGGACATGTTTAGTTTTGAGGAAAAAAGACTGAGGGGGAACTGATAATTTTCAAACATGAGAAGGGCTGTTATAAAGAGGATCAATTGTTATCCATGCCCAACGACGGTAGGACAAGATGCAGATTTAAAAAAAAATTGCTTTAGTCACAGACTTCAACAAGCGGATGTTTCGAAAATGCAGCAGAATTTGGGCAGTGTTCTGGCTATTAGATTAATGAGGAGTAATTGTTATGTTGGCAGTTTGACCCAGTGATACATAGAGAAGTATTTTGAAAAATGGATCAGAACAAATATAACCCCTATCTGTGTGAGGTGAAGAGAGAGAGCGCATTAGAAATTTTGGAGAATTATGTGAAGTGTGATAACTGTATTAGAAGTACTAAAGAACTGATGATTATAAGTGAGAGTTCTTGGTTATTTATATTGTTCCTGGGTAGAGCTGCTGGGCCCCAACACTAATCTATTTAATATCTTACAAAACTGCATGTGCCTTTTGTGTTCAGTACATGCCTAGAGTGTTTGGTGTATCTACACTTGCTCAATAAAACTATGAACTATATACCTATGTGATCCTTGGTGAATAAATGCATTTGGAGATTGGTTAAGAATAACTAAGCGGCCTCTTGAAAAATACTCTCCAAGATAAAGTGGGCCTGGAAAGAACCTACTGGTAAAATCAGTAAGGTAATGCTCCCTGGATTCAATACAAAGAGATTTCCTAATGAAATTCCAGTCAGATACTGGCGATAACGCTTATCCAACTGGCAAATCGTATTTGGTAGATTTCAGCTTTTACATCTAACTAGCCCCTCAGAAAATTCATATCATGCTTATGTAACCCACACACCTCCTGCTCTGTCCCATCTAGTGCCACCGAGACCACTCAGAGAGAGAGATTAATGAGACTGCTCTACAGAGTCAGCCAACAGCCATGCAGTAGAGGCACATGCATTTAGCTCCAGAGATCCCAGATTTGGTCCTGCCTGTGACAAGCAAGGTCTGTCAGCGTTACACTTACATAATTCAGTAGCAATAACAGAGTCCCTGCTGGACTTTTTGGAGTCTCTGGCACTTCTCTCTTTTCCTGATTAAAAACTCGGGTTCCAGGAGAGTGAGAGTTTTTGATTTTTTTTAGCCCATCTTAATTTCCTTTGACACCCCTAGTCCCTAACGAACCTCTAACAGTGTTGTCACTCGGACTATGCCTGCTGTGCAGTAGGTCTCATTTTCAGAGAATACCAGCCTTCAGCATAACAGTCAAGTGGTATGTGGCCAGGTGCAGCAAGTTATAGCTTCTCGTCTAATGACCAGTTCAAACATAGTTTTGTGGTAAGACGTGATCGTGCCTGCAACACGTGATACTTGGAATAGATCACTGTTGGGATATTTTTCTCTGTTTTATTAAACTGTCCTCAGTTTGAACTGGCTGGTTAGAGCAATAAAACTCAGCACCTGTGAGAAGTATGTCAGATGCCGAGGGGACCTTTGTACTTAGGTTAAGCCTGATATCTTGGGTCTGGGAGCTACAGCCTTGGAGAGTTTAAGCTATAATACTGCATTTGTTGGAAAAATTCAAGCTGCTAAATCCATTAACGCTCCAGTTTTAAGGTATCAAATTTAGCATTTATTTAGTTTCTAGCCAATTCATTTCCAACAGAAATATGTTTTTAAAGAATCCGCAGTGTTTTCCTACAGAGACTGTGGCTATAATACCTACTTCACAGAAGGGTTTGGAAGCTTAATTAATTTGTTTGTTAGACATTTGTAAGCAGCTTTGAGATTTTTGGACGAAAGGCACAATGTATGTGCAAATTATTATTACAAAGGCCCTCTTATTTAAAATGCCAATGTGTTTTCTCTCATCTCTGTGAAGACAATGGAGAGTAGGTCTGTTTGGTACAAGTTTTTCAGACAGGAGAACTGAAGGAGCCAATCAGCCAACTGATGAGATTTTTTTTTTCAGAAGTTAAATTGACAAAGGTAATGCGTGTTTGCCACTCAGGAATTTTGGGTTCAGCCTGCCCTATGCCTGTGAGCAGTGAAAGAGAAAAAAACTGGTTGAAAATATCATGTAATGACTTAGCTCAGCTGATCACAAGCTACAATTTTCTGTCACCAGGAGGTACAGAAAGCAGCCAGAAGTCTTCTGTTCCTAGCAACTTATCTTAGTAACAGTGTCCTATGCCTGTGGTGGCTTTTATGTGGCAGCTCAACCACTTGTTAGTGGATTGGATTCTTGGCTGGCAGCTGCTCTTATATTATCTAATGGTGAAACAAGTTCTTTGAGTTATGTGGTATATTGCACATATATATTTCATGTGGTAGTTTGAAAATAATCATGTCATCTCTTTAGGGTACTTCTGTTTTTTCATACTTTTAAAACTACATCTTCATTCCTTGGGACTCTTACTGCTTCACTATCCTATTCCCAAAGTGTTTTGGAGACAGGTTAAACTTACATTTGTCTTTAGTCAGCCATGGAACTTTCATAGCCTTAAGACTAGTTTTAGAATGCTGAGGTGCAACTCTGTGGCATTTCAACCCAGATGAAACAATCAGATTGTTCTCCCTATTTTACAATAGTGAGAGTGAGTGTTTCCTTCCATAGAGTCACAATAAGACAAGTAAAATAGCCTATCTAACTTCTCTTTCTCGTTCTCCTTCAGGTTCTTACTGAGATGGAATCTTGAGAGCTGAGAAGTAAGTAACCTGAGTGAATGTTGTTTGTATAGAGAAAAAACCCATTCCTGGTAGGTGTCCTCTTTAAAAATCTCAGTTTTACCAGGAGCACGGGCAAACTTCTCAGAACCACTGGTAAGATCTTATCCCCGTCTGGTTGTGCTGTTTCTTGCTAGTGAGTGTAAAACATCAATGCTTCTGAAGCTTTTTGAATAGCTTCCCAAAGGTACTTCTTGGAATCGGCCTGTGCAGCTCATAAAACTCCATTGTGAGGCAGAGTGTTGTCATTTCACAGGTAAGACAGTGTAAATAAACTGTAAATTCCCTAGTCCAGCGGTTCTCAAATTTTAGCAACCCGAGGACCCCCATTTTGATTTAAATTTTTTCGTGGACCCCCAAGCTCCCTGCTCAGCCCCCGCCCCCACTCCACCCCTTCCCCTAAGGCCCCATCCCCGCCTCTTCCTGCCCCTGTTCCACCCCTGCCCCTCCTCTTCCCTGCCTCTTTCCACCCCCTCCCCCGAGCGCACCATGTCCCTGCTCTTCCCCCTCCCTCCCAGCGCCTCCTGCACACCGCTGAACAGCTGTTCCCTTGTGTGCAGGAGGTGCTGGAAAGGAGCGGGAGGAGTTGATCAGCGGGGCCCACAGACACCCTGGAGTACCCTCACAGACTCCCAGGGGTCCGCGGACACCAGTTTGAGAAACATTGCCCTAGTGTAAATAAAACCTATCCCTTCGTCTTTAACTGTAAGTCAAGAAACTCAAAAGTATTTGCAGTTGCAGGTCTATTGCTGGAATATTGTTAGGCTGAAGTGAGCGCTGCTAGCTTCTCAAGCAAGCCAAGAGCTTGTTTCCAATGTACCAGGTTGGGGCATTCTCACATTGCTGCTCAAGACCCAGCAGATGCAAGGAAGAATTTGAAAGGTTGCTTTACTTCTGTTTCTACCCTATAAGGCATTGCCTTCTCTGTATAATAGCAAATGCACAAAGATCCACAATGTCCAGTATAAATAAATGTATTATCAGTATGTGCAGAATTAAAGATACATTACCAAAAACCTGGCCAAGTGTATTGAGGCAGTTCTGTTTTTAATATCTCTAAGAACTATCTTTTCAGAATTAGTGAAGGTCATACATGAAGGCACAGTTAAAGGGGAAAAGAGAATGTGGGGGATCCAGCCTTATTAACTGTGAAAAGCAATAATGTTCTGACTGTAGCTACTCTGTATATGGCAGACTATGGTTCCTGTAAATGTAAGCATTTGTGAATCTGTTAGAACATCTTAGTCTAAATCTGTGTCACTTCCCGTATCTCACAGAATTGCCTCTTCGAATGTAGAAAATGTAGCCTTTAGCCATAAACGCTTGACCCGCAAATCCACTGGAAAGGACCCTACTCCTCTGAGAACTGGAACTCGAATGTTGACAAAATGTTGTTCACCTGGATGGCTATGAGGTTAAATAAGTTTGGCAAAAACTTAACATTTACGTGGCTTTTTTTTAAACTCATAAACTCATTAACTTATGGAACTAAAATTTGTTGAGAATGTTTGCTTTTGACAGCCCTGGGACTTAGACTGTGAACTCTGAAGAGGAAGGAGTAAAGTACCATTAGCTCCCTGCAGCAGGTGGACATTGCACAGATCAAGCCCACTTATCTGAGACTAGCCATGAGAGGCACCGGGCAGGGCAAAGGTTTTGAAGTGTGCTGCTGTCTGTTGTAAGAAATGAGGCAGACCAGAACATGTTGCTAGATGTTTAGAGAAGTAAGGAAGATGGCATCTAAAATTTCAGTGATCCGTTTCAGCTAGGCACAACCATTGCCATAGGCCAGACAGTCAGGGCAGAGGGGCTGATCAGTATTAGTGAATTAATGCAGTTGATAGGCTGTCTTACAGTCAAAGCCTTTGCAAAGGGGGTTAATGCTGTTATGAATATTGGATGACCACTTGAATGTCTTCATGATTAGAGTGAACCAGGACACAGTACTTTCAGAGACAAAGGAGGAAGGCTAAGGACCTATCTGACGGTCTGATTGTGAAGGCAGAATAGCTACTTACATGAAAATATCCTTCTAAGGATATTTCATGCTGGAAGTGGAGTTCTTGTGGGGGAGGAAATGGATATTATCCGGTGGAAGCTATTGCCAAGATTCTTCCATTATTCACAGGATCAACATACTCTGAGCTCTGGGGAGAGGCACTTCAGTAAACTGGGTTGTAGTCCAGGAGTTATTTCACTATCAGCCTCTGGCATAATGGGTCATTCAGAAGAGTTTAGGAGCCTGTGAATGGAATATTCACTGCCCAGTATTGTGTTGTAAACTACTGGGGCACTCTACAAGAGAAGTTTGATGTTTGTGAGAACAGAAGCCAGGACTAAGGCCTAGAACATCCTCCCACCTGCAACAGGTTGCTTTGTAAATTGGGGGCTTGAAGCCTGGGCTTCATTGAGGATGTAGCCGTTGAAAGTGGTTATCAATCCCATGCATGAACTTAGTACCATAACAGCCCTGTTTAGTGCCTCGTGAAGAGAAGCAGTTCAGAAATTTCAAGAGAGAGCAAACCACGAACAAGGGAACTCCTTGCTGTACTCTCATGATGACTTTAACAATGGAGACCCCCCTCCCCCCCGCCGCATCTATCTATGTGCAGTTTAGCATCTTTCCTCAGCTCTCCAACTCAGGAGACTCCTAGGCAGGAGAACTTTAGAAAGTGGCTAAAAATGGGAGACAACTGACCAAAATAGAATGTGTGATAGGTCTGAGTAGATTTAGTGGACCAAAGAATTTGGTTCATAAACCATGTCAACATTTGACAGCTAGCAATAGGGGCCTCTGGACAGGGAAAATAAGGATGTCTTTAAGACTTATTATTTTTAAAAAAGAGGGTGGGAACTGATGCAATTTTTGGAGAGAGAAAGTGAAGAGAGTCACTTTTTTTGCACTAAAAATCCAGGCTAGCTGGAGAGTATGAGGCAATGTTGTGAATTTCTGTGTGTGTGTTGTGTGTCTGCCTATAGAGTACAAGTAACAGGAAGCAAGGCTTTTAGAGCTTCTGCCAGAAAACCTCAAAGCTTTTGATGGTATTTTAAATGTCAAGTATATTTTAAAAATGAGGAAAGTAGCAGACTTTGTTCCGGAGAAGACAATAGAGACTTGATGGTATTACAGGAAGTCATATGTGAAAATTACATAGAAGTTCGTGGTATAATACCCTGTAAAAAGTGAGTTCCTACCCATTTAACTCACACCTCCTTAGGCGCATATTCCAAGGCACACAATAAAGAGTGTGTCATTCTGGTTAAATTGTAGCGTTTAGCATTGCTGTTTAAAAAGCACTAAAATAGAGTCCTGCTCTGAAAGCCTACGGCAGGATCTTCCACATGGCAAAGTTTAAAAAAAAAAAAGGGGGGGGGGGCAGCAGAACTTGTGCTTACTTGTGTGCACTTCACTTTACGATTTACAACAAAATCAAGAAAGCTGGTGGGACAAGACCATCATATCTAGCCTGGAAGATTCTCTGATCACTGGCGAACTAGTGAATGTGGAATAGCTATAGGTCCTATGCAGCAGGTGTACCAACAGTTTCTCATCTGTGCATCTTTTGTGGCCTTAGATGTACTTCAAAATAAGCAAGCAGGTAAGAATTCCTACAGTGACTGCTATATCCTGGCAGTATTCTTAGAGTGGTAAAAGCTTAGATTACATGCTTAGATTGGACATACTGTAGGAAGCTTAGAATCCAGAATGACCCTGAGAATTCTACTTCAGCAAGCTGCCACTCCTTAACTGTTGGCCTTCTACCAAACAACGATGATTTTATCTTGGCTGCATTCAAGCAGAACTTCTTATAATCTACTCAAGATTAAATTGCATTCAGATAATTGGACAGCAGAGACACTGAATTAAAAAGTACAACTATATCCCTGCTAGAGTATTAAAAATGTATCTAGGGGTCTTGAACTAGTGCCCCTACACACTTCATTCTGCAGCTTTTTAAATATATTTTTTTGTCTTTGCATAAAGGGTTGAGGAGAGAGTTTGAAGTGATAATGGACCTGCTCTTAAGTCCTGTATTTAATTTTTTTCTTTAAAAATGTTGTTCTTTTTCATAAGCATTGGAACACATTTTCATGCCTCATAGTATTCTGAGGTTGAACAGGGAATACAAAGCTGATTGCATGTAATTTTCAAATATGCTATTGTCTATCTAAACTAAAAGAGAGAATAACAAGCTATCTTCAGTAAAAAGCCCACTGGGAATGCAGTCTTTGTTTTGTTGCTGGGAAGTATCTATCCTGTTTAAGATTTATGAATCAGTAAATGGAGAAGACATCCTGTGAACCTGATGCATGTCTTGCCCTCCTGAAAGTGTCCCATTATATGAGTTGCAGAGAGAGGAAGGGAACACTGAAATCACCTTTTTTTAAGTGCTCTCTTTTCCTCATTGAGCAGGCTGGAACATGCCAAGTCTCGGGAGTCACCAAACATTGAGAACTTTATACACAAGGAGGATGAAATTCCCTTCTGTACAGAGGGCAAGTACGAGGCTGAGGTGTCACTTCCCCTTCCGCACAGCAGGACATTTCACCCAGAGAGCTGGCTCATATGGAGCGCTGAGCATCTTTAACCCACCCATTAGCTTTATCAGGAAATGAAGGGCTTTGGCAACTCTCAGGATGAGGCTCTGAGCTTTTCCTGACAACTTTCTCCAAACTGGCTTAGCTCTTAAAAAAAATTATTTGAGGGCTTGATTCGTACATTCCAAGGCCAGGCAGGACCATTATGATCATCCAATCTGATCTCCTGTATGACACAGGCCAGAGAACTTCCCACAATAATTTTAGAAAACATCTAATATTGATTTAAAAATTCAGTGTTGGAGAATCCTCCACAACCCTTGATCAATTGTTTCATGGGTTAATTATCCTCACTTTGAAATATGGCATACATTTTTGACAGTTCACTGAAGTCAACAGGAAGATCCCATTGACAACACTGGCCTAAGGTCCTGATCCTGCAAACGCTTACATACATGCTTAGCTTCTTGGACGTGAGAAGTCAATGATTTGTTGAGAAAGTCTGTTGAAGTCAATGGGACAATTCCCAGACCTAAAGTTAAGCAAATACATAAGAGCTTGCAGGATTGGGTCTTTGGTATCTAACGTAAGATGTGAATGGAAATGTCAGAGGGAGCTGCTTGTGGGACAGGAAGGAGAGAGAAGGACTCTTCAATCCACTAAGGGGAGGAGACAGTCTGGCCCCAGTTCAGGAAAGCTCTTAATCACATGCATACAGTTAAGCATGTGCTTAAGTGCTTTCCCGAATTGGGGCCTTTGTGTTGGCCGAGGACGGAGAGGAGCAGGAGAGAACGAGGGGTGGGGAGAAGAATTTTTAAAAGCATTTTAGGGGTAGTATTAAAAAAAAAGAGAGGCTCCTCTTGACTTAATGAGGCTACAATTCCATGCAGAAGTTATGGTGACCTACATATTAAAGTTTCAACACGTAAACCACTTTATAACTGCTAAGAGTTATCTTATTTATTGGGCCAAATCTTGATATCTTTACTCCTTTTTTACTTGCCTTACTCAGGCAGAATTCCTAATGACTGAAATGGGAATGGGTCTGAGTAAAATAGGAGTCAGGATTTCAAGTTTTAGCCCATTTTTATCATTATTCGTTCTGTTTTACTTCTAGAGTTTTGAAGATTATAAGAACCACCTGATCACAGGTATTTGGATGCTGATATTATTTTTCCACATGCTGGAAAAAAGCTTAGGGTATTTTTGTCCCAGGGCAAAAAATCTTTCAGAAAGTACACTTCCCTTTCTCAAAATAAAGTTCGCTAATGATCTGGGTTTTACAAACCATTTTCAGGTTGCTCGGCCCTCATTACGGGATGGATTCTCAGCTAGTGTAAATCAGCATAGCTCCCGTGTTTGCACTGTCTTTGATCATGCTAAATTGAGTCTTGAAACCCAGCCATTTTCATGAGTTAAATGGACACAAATGTTGTCTTGCAGACATGGCACTTTCAAAGAAGACTTGAATTGGTCTACTTTCGTAGTGCCAAAACAGGCTCACTGAACCAGCTCACAAGCAAAACAGAAGCACCAAAAAGACAATATACCTTCCTTCCTCAGGGAGATATTTCAGGGGTTGGGGAAACACAGTTTCCTGTGTTCTCACACGGATTTCGATAAACTCTTGGGCTGTTTCTGAGAGAATAGAACCCTAAATAACTGTTGAGAATAATGCTGTGTTATTGCGTATTGTGCACTAGTACAAAACTACCAGCTGTAGTGGAAAGTACTGAGTACATGTCCTACAAAACAAACATACAGCATCCAGTCTGCCTTCAGTCTTTTAATAATACGATTGGACCAGGGAGGGAAAAGACTGGGGAAGAGAGTAGCAGAAAGAAAGAGATGTGTAGCAAGAATTATTATGAATGGGCTTGAAAGGTTTAGGCTATTGCCATTTTTAAAAAAATTATTATTATTATTGGCAGGGCCAATAGCAGAGCCGATTATTAAGGTTCCCTCACGCTCCCCACGGTAAGACCCTGGTTTCAGTTGCTCGTAATTTTTGCCAAATTTTAACCATTTGAGCTGAAATTTTTCCATGCTAAGAGTCTGCCTCAGGCTGAATCTTTTCTGGAAAACATTAACTAAAATAGCTGTGTCATACCCATGAAGGAGGCTGGGGAAAAATACGTTTTGCCCACCTCAACAACTTCTGGTGACTTTTTCTTTGAAATGCTCTAGTGCCCGCGATACTTTGAGCAGGGACTTGAACTTTGGCAGGGATTATGGCCTTTGTGTCAGGGATGTGCCTTTTGCTAGCCCCATGAAAATCCACCTATATTTGGCCACATCTTTGAAAGCAGTTTGCACAAGCTCAGCAAAGACTTGCTAGAGCTTAATAGCTAAAATCTCCAAAGATTCCCTCCTCAATGAGCATGCTCAACCCTCTCTCAGCTCCTAGTGCTAACCAGGCTGTGCATGCACCATCCCCACAAAGCGTCTGATCATGTTTCACATCAGAACTATGATGGCTCAGAAGGACTTTCCTGGTATTTGCTGCTCCAGGCCAGGCTGGGGCTAGGCACTGGAAGGAAAGCAGGGCACCTTTCTCTCCTGTGCTCTTGATGACAAGCTCTTCCCCCCGCCCCCCTCAGCCCCTCGCTGGTTCCCTGGCACTGTGGAGGAGGAAGGAAGCCACCTGAATCAAATGTAGAGGGGAGGAAAAGAAGTGGATTGGGAAAAGGATCCTCATCAAATCGGGCCTGGAAGTGGGGAGAGAAATTGGGGCTGAGAGTTGGAGTGGGGAGAGTGGGATTGGTTGGGTGAGGAGACTGAAACAGCAAGATGGGTGGGGAGGCTGGGCCTGGTTGGTCAAGGAGACTAGAACTGGGGACCTGGTGAGGGAAATGGACTGGCTGTGGGGGAAAAGAGGGAAGAGAGACACATTTGACAAGGAGCTAGGGTATGGAGGTAGAACTGGGACTGGCTGGACAGAGAGATTGGGTCAAGGAGCTGAGAGAAGGCAGGGGCTGACTGAGATTGGATGAGGAGCCTTGTGAGTGGGAGCCAGTGGGGTGAGGGGGGAGAGAGAGATCAGATGAGCCAGGAAAGAGGAATTGGGCCTGGCTGGGTAAGGTGACTGAAGCCAAGGAGTGAGGGCAGAAGGGAGAGATGAGGACTGGCTGGGCAAGGAGGCTTTAACTGGTTTGAGAAGCCTGAGGAGTGGAGACTGGGACTGGATATAAAACTAGAATGGGACATGGAACAAGAAGCCAGGTCTGGAAAAGAGACAGGCACAGGTTTGAGAGAGAGAGGCAAAAAGGGTCAAGCTTTTAGAAAATGGGCAGAGGAGTCTTTGCCCACTACAGCACACTCCCCTCCAGTGCCTGGAATGAAACCCAAGATTCCTGCTGTCATCGGACTGTTTCGATTCCACCAGATTAGCATTTTCTGTACCATCGCTCAACACACTAGAGATTTGAATTCCGTTTGGCTCTGGCCAAATATGAGTGTCTGTCTCTCTGCTTTATGCTTGTTTGTTTTATTTCCCTTGTTGACCTAGAAATAGAGCAATCGTTACTTTCAAAGTATGGTTTTGATCCTGCAAACTCTACCTTGCTCCTGGAGTCCGACCGAGGAGTTTAATCCGGTATTTAGTGCTGTATCTTTCCTGGAGCAGCCATATTCATGTGACAAACTGACTTCTTGTATGAATAGAGGCTTGCAGCATTGACCCTTAGAATCTTTGTTGTTTTCCCAGCGCAGGCTGGCACAAGATGTTCCTATAGTTTGGAATAATAATAATGATTGTTGCTGAAGACGACGGATACATTTTAAAAGAAAAATGGTGATTCTTGCTAAATTTAGTCTCATCCGACCGTCTAAGCCGCTTCACATTAGAACACTGAGGGGATTGTGAAAGGTGACGTGAAAAGGATAGGAATCACAGGAGAGCTAAGTTTATATTTGATGTAACCAGTCTGTTCCCGCTGGCCCTCATGCTGATGTGGGCTGAATACCTACATATCACATTGTGTGCAAAGGGAGATATAGGGGCTTATTGCCTCTCAAGATCAGGCCCAATGTAACTTTGGGTAAGTAACAAGTTTGAGGCACAAGGACATCACCAACTCACCTGTCAAGTTGGGTAAAAACAGGATCTCACTGAAAATCAGTTCTTGCATTTGAGTTAAGGTAGCTCTGGTACACACAGGAAACTTAAAAATAATTATGTTCGGGAGGCTTGTTAAGAGTCAAAAAAGTTCATTGAAAAAGGAAACTAGTTTATGGCCCCAACCCTGCACTAGGATTCACTAGCATGCACCTGTGTGTGTGTGTGTGTGTGTGTGTGTGTGTGTGTGTTGGTGTCCCTCTGACTTTCGTAGGGTTCCCCTTGAATGCTGATCCTGATGCACAATCAGGTCCTTTGTTTGGATTTTTCCCCCCTTCCTCTTTCTCATTTAAACAGAATTAGAACTCATGTGGAAAGTGCTCATATTACCAGGAACAACAGTAGGAAACCCTTTGTTAACCTTGATTTCCCATCTAATATTTCTCTGCAGCGTAAGTCAGTCTCCAGGGAGATAGGGTTGTTGACAATAATCCCAAATTGCTATATAAGTGTCATATTGTGCTGTTGATTAAGAGCAAATTGCTAAATCATCTGCCTGAGTTTCCCCAGATTTGCTGCTCCTGCTCATTTGTTTTTCCTCCTATAGATACCATAATAATTCAGAACCTCTCATGTACGTTTATTAAATTACAGACCTGTGTCCCTGAGTTTTCTACATACGAAACAGTGAATTTAGATTTGTTTCAAGGGCTCAATCCTGCATCCTCTTGATCTCCTCCTCTGTGGTTCTCAGAATCTTTCCTTTCCTATGAAGCCAATAGGAGTTGAGGGAACTCAACGTCACACCAAACTTGCTCAGCATCTTGCAGGATCAGGAATTATATTTTCTCTAAATCTAGACTGTAGCACTTGGGATTAAATCAAGAAAAATGGTGAGCCCGTGAGAGTCAGTGAAATCAACACTCTCAGGATTTCATCTGTAGAGTGGATTGGTTTGTGTAATCGTGGTATCTTAGCTGCTATTAGCTATAAAAAGGTAGCTTCAAGTAGCTTGGAAAGACATTAAAGGGGGTGGTATATCAACATAGTCTTGAAGTTGGAAAATGAAATATTCCATCAACCTTAGGCCTGGTCTACACTGGGGGGGAGGAGATCGATCTAAGATATGCAACTTCAGCTACGAGAATAGCGTAGCTGAAGTTGACGTATCTTAGATTGACTTAGAATCACTTACTTTGTGTCCTCGCGGCACGGGATCGACGGCCGCCACTCCCCTGTTGACTCTGCTTCCGCCTCTCGCTGTGGTGGAGTTCCGGAGTCGACGGCAGAGTGATCATGGATCGCTACACTAGATGCGATAAATCGATCCCCGATAGATCGATCACTACCCGCCGATCCGGCAGGTAGTGTAGACATGGCCTAAAAGAAAGAAAGCAGAGTTAGTGTATTCCTCTCCTGGCAGAATAAGTGTAATGCAATTCAAAGCTGTACTGACTTACAGCAATAGTAACTAGTGAAAGAAATAATTAGTTTATTATAAGATTTTTCCGGTGTGTTCTGGTGTTTGGTAAAGTATATTGTTCTTACAAATGTTGAGCGGACATTTATCACATCCTCTGTCATAATTATTAGTGACAAGGCGTCTGAATGAAAACAAATGAAAGAACTAAGTGTTTACTTCAATGTGAATTCTTTCTGATAATGCCTCTTGAGATTCTTTCCATCTGATGTTTGCGGGAACTGAAAGAGGATTTTGGCTGTGGACATATTGGACGTATTACAACTGACATCACTGGGAGTGGGAGTGGGAGTGGTCCCTTTAATACATTTACGCCTAGACAGACGAGGCTGGATTTATCCCAAGTGGGTGTTAGGTACCATGGACTTCATTGCACCTCTTCAGCCAGTCACATTAAGCCCGGCTGTAGGTTCTCTTCCAAGTTCTTCATGGTTAGTCCCTTTGCACGCTACATTTTAAACGTGATGAAGTGCCATCGAGTATAGGTTATTTTGTTTGGCTTTGTTGAACGACACCAGGGATGAATTTAATAGACTTTCCCTACTCTTAAGGAGCTTTCTGCAACCACTGTGCTTTCATTAGATTTTCTACTAGTCAGATGTAAAACCCCATGCTTATGAGTTGCTTTATCAGTAGCTAGGAACTGCAATACGTACTAGTGGAGGAAAGAAACAAGTCTGGCAGTCCAGAAATGGACATGTGCCCTTGATGCTTGTTTGCTATTGGCTGTTTATAGAATAAAGGGCTTTCCAAGAATTTTGAGAAAATTAGATTCCAAGTCCAGAAGGGACGGACCAGTGTTGTTATCTAGTCTGACCTCCTGTATAACACAGGCCATAGAACTTCCCAGGAAAAAATTTCTAGAGCTTTTCCGTTAGAAAAACATCCAGTCTTGATTTAAAAATTGTTCCATGAGTCCATGTTGCTTGCTAAGTATTGATTAGAAAGGGGCAATGTTAGCTTTTAAAAATGTTAGGTCAAATTCTTTTGGGGGGGGAGGGCTTCTAGTGTGTTTTATGATGTGTCTTTGTTCTCGGTGATCTATGTGATTTTAGATCTTCTAAAACGGTATGGGCAGAACTCACTCTTAGCACTGATTTTTTTAAAAAAATTGATGGTGTGCAGCTGCTTACGTTTTCTGTCCCTGGTAATGAAGGAGTTAACATTTTCATGCCATTTTCTTTCATATTTATATTTTAAAAAAATTCTGAGCTTTTCATGCTGTGACCGTGGGCTTAGTCGAGACACGCTGGGGGGTGTCTATGCAGCAATATGTGTTTCCACTGTGTTGTGGAGACAATAGAAAAGATGCCCTACATTTTTGTCTAACTGTAAACCAAAGACTGTGTAGGCTAGTAGGAAAAAAAGATTCCTTTTAAACTGTAAATGCAGTGAATACCAATCTTGGTGGTGGTGTATTTTTCTTAGTTCTTAGTTGTGCTCAGACTCTGAGGGCTAACTCTTCAAAATTGGCTGTCTAAATTACATCTTCAAAATTTGCACATCTGCTTTAGGGAGACCTCAGATGGCAGGTTAAGATGGAGGATCAGGATCTGTCTGATAAAGTCTAATTTTCAGGAAGCTTTGCCTGCTACTGTATATAGATCTTGGTTTGAACTAGGGAATGTATTTTGGTTGTTTATAGTCTACACTTCATGAAATAGTTGAAAAGAAAGTGTTTTAGTAGGACACTAGTTATAGCACCAGATTCATTAGTATGAGTCATTAATGTTGTTAATTTGGTCATGTAGAATTACATTTGTATTGCTTAGTTTCCCCTCTGACACACACTGTTCAAAACATCCTATATGTCATGTGTGGGGTGCCACAATAACAGGTGTTTCTAGCTTGAAGGGAAATTCCCCAACACTTATGGCTCAGACTCTGCATCAGTGGCTATTAAGAGCTTTGGCTAGATATGCTTAATTTCTTTGCATCATTCAGACAGTTGAACTCATGCAAGGGGAGTCAACAGTGCATATCTGCAGCTGTGAATGACACAGTTTTGAATCACAGAGCTAATGGAATCTACTGACTGCCAGACTATGTTACAATGGTTACTCGGTCATTAAGAAAACTGTTACTGTAAGAAAATGACACTTATCAGAAATGTGATTGTTCCCTCCCCGCTCTCTGTTGCAAACAATGGATGTTGTCAAATTTGGCTTGGGATCATTCAGTCCAGCTACAGAGCCTATTTTGATTCTGGAAGTACAAGACCTGGATATTAAAACAAAAGCTAAAAAGGAAATAGTGACTTGAGGTTAATGAAGCAAGATAAAGTATTGGAAGGAAAACACAGGGAAACTGGTGCTCAAAGCCCACTGGGAACACAGTGAAACTAGGGCCACACATCTAGGAATGAGTCTGCTCACTAGTTGAGAAAAAATAGAGGGGCGGTGGGCCCGGTGATTAAAGAGGATCCCTTTGGCTTTGGTATGGGAAGCCCTTATTTATCCCTGTGACCTCCTTTGTAGCTGGTGCTGGCTAATGGGGCCAGCGTGGTATATGAGAAGTAGGGTTGCCAGGAGACAACGGAAGGTTTAAATGGTACCTGGATCTCTGGGACATGCCCTTCTCACGGAGATAGGTGTCTATGTCTGAGCTGCAGGGAGGCCCCTGTCTCTCTTAGCAATCCACAAACTGGGGGAAGATGGACATTCAGCCATCTAACTCACGTGCAGGGCCTGATCCTGTGGGCATGTTTAGGGCCACCTAACTCCACACAAAACAGCTGGAGGAGCCAGCACTCCCTTATCACCTTTAGCCCAGTAGTTAGGGTACTCACTTGGGATGTGGAAGACCCCTAGTTCAAGTCCTCCATCTGCCTGATGAGGAGAAGGAATTTGAACAGGGATCTATCACCTCTCAGTGATTAGATATGCCCTAATCACTGGCCATAGAATGAGTATCACTTTTTCTCTGACCCACGTCACATTTAATCATTCAATTATTTAACTAAAGTGGAACAATATCAACAGGTGAGAGTGAGGCAGATCCCCATCAGACTGTCCCATAGTTGAGTGGTGGGAAATCAGTGTTCCCTCTAATTTTCCGCACATATGTGTGGAATGAATTTTATTGCGTGCACCAATATGGAGGCGATGTGTGACACATCGCCTCCATATTGGCGCACATAATAAAATTCATGTGGCAAGGTGGGGCCGAGGGGTTCGGAATGTGGGAGAGGGCTCAGGGCTGGGGATAAGGGATTTGGGGTGCAGTGGGGCTCCCCAGGGCTACAGTTGGGAGACAGGACTCCCCCCTCACATCTCTCTCTCACCACAGCAGCACCTGGGCTTGTCTGTTTCACCAGCCAGAGTTGGTCCGATAAAAAGTATTTCCTCACAAACTGTCTCTCTCTGATTCCCTTGTTGACAGTCTCAGAAGGATGTCTTTTTGCCTCTAACAACCTCTGTTACTCGCTGTTTAGGGGCGGCGCCATTCTTTTGGTCCTCTTGTTGTCTTTTCTGATTCGGGGTATACCTTTAGTCTGAGCCTTCAATTTTCTTCCAAGCACCTTATTGGAAATATGATGTTACCGCTTCAGGTTTCAATTAAAGATCTGACAACAGTGAACATGCCTAAATATTTTGTTCTCCCATCTCTCTACAGGAAGTAATTGGCACTGAACTCAGTACCATATGGTAATTATACACACAGTGGATTTTGTTAGATATTCCTAACTATTTTTGCAATATATGGGGCCCAATCCAATGGAAGCTGAAATCAGTGGGACTTCTTCTGTTGACTTCAGTGGACAGTGGCTCCATCCCTATGTGGGCAAGATGGCTCTGAGCTACAAAATGTTTAACCAAGTCACTAGTTTGAATCCATCCCAGATTGGTAGTGACAAGTCTGAAGCTATCTGAAGGCTGATTGATGGCCTATGTAAAATGAGTTAGCAGTTTGTCCCATGAACCAGTGTCTATATAACAAGACCCTTCCTGGCAATGTGGTAGGGAAGATTTTTACTGCTCCTGTCCATGGTATAGCTTTTCTGTGGATAAAAGGCTTCTCTTTCCAGGGATGACCATCAGGTATCTTTAATGCATCTTATTGATATATTAGAATCAATAAGTAATATCTAATTAGCCCATGCTCTAAGCAGTTGCAAACTCTTGCTTTAAGAAAAGGTAGTTTTAAAAATAACATCCGATATTATGTTAGCTACACAAGTATTTTTAATAATTAGTTACTAGGAAAAACAAAGAAATACATTGTCTGTTGGTTACCTCTTCTGATTTTTCTATATTCCTGTCAAACAGCCCCTTTCCTCCAAATGGGTGATTTGAATTGGTGCCTTGGTTGCATTATTTTGCATGGTTGTACATGTCGCTTATTTTCCTTGTGGAAAATTCAGCTTTGCCTTTTAGATTTAGAGATTTCCCCCTTGATTAGAATGTAGTGGTTACACACATTCTCTCCGAGGGCTGTGGGCATGTCAGTGTGGTAAAAGAGGAGGGTTTGCAATCTTTAGGATAGAGTTTCTGAATATTTATAAACATACTGAGAATTCCTTTCATAGTTTTATACGTTTCCCATGAGAACGAGAGGGTCCCAAGGATGTCTTGTAGTTCTCAGAAGTGCACTGAAGTTGTATCAATGCATACAATAATATATTGGCTTGCCAACATTCTGGCATGTACACTCCCAGCATTTCAATTAATCCGCAAGGGATTTTAAGGAAGATGAAACTGAAGACTCAGAGAGCTATTGTCTGAATTCCTTGGTGGCCATGGAGCCTGTGCTTTCATATCTCAATAAATAGTAAGTCTAGGATAAAACCACTTTGGTCATCCAGTCTATCTGCACTTTTACAGGATTGCTTACTCCCACACTCCTGTTATCTAACCTATTCTTGAATACCTGGGGTGATGGAAACTCAGCCATCTATTCCCCTGCTCAATTGCCCTTAAAAACATTTTCCTAATATCTAGCTGTTTCCTAAATGTCTCCTTCACCAGCTTCAAGTCATTGCTCCTGGTCTTTATATTGTATTGGCCTGTGAATAAGCTTGGGTGTAGGCACACAGGATTAAGCAGTACATATGCATACTCCTTCCAGCTCAGAATGGGGGCAGGGAATGGTCAGAGCCAGCAGGAAATTGCTATCCTACAAGCAAGGAGGGAATTGTGCCTCAGAGGACACACTTCCTCTTGCTCCAGGCTGTTCCTAAAGGCACAGCTTTAAGGATTTACTGCATATGCTACACAGGTACCTTTCAAATGTAACCCTTTAGGCCCTGAGTCTGCAAATGCCGCCTGCCTGTCTGTGCCGAGCTGTCACGCAGCCATGCAGGTGACCATCTGCACAGAGGCAGTTGCAGAACCAGGGCATAAGGGTTCGACTTTCAATGGCACTCAGCATTGGCCTAAATCTGCTCCTATTGAAATCAGCAGTAGCCCTCCTGCTCTTTAGGAGCTCCCACTGACTACCACAGGAGCAGAGTAAGGCCAGTGCTGAGTGCTGTTGAAAATCCCACTCTGCAGTTTTTCCTGAAAATGCTAAAAGTACCTGCCTACTGTAAGAGGAAGCCGTCAGCAAAATGTTTGTTTTCTTTTGTCTGGAGCTGTCAAGGAAGTCTGGAAAGGCAAATTAGGTCCAAATTACAGTGTTTACTTCTCTCTCATTTAGAAAATAACACAATGGATTCAATAATGTTCCGTTAAAACTTGCTTCAGTTGCTTCTGAACTGCATATACGTACACAAAGTTAATTGATGGGCTGTGGTTAAAGAAAAATCCTGAAGGCTTTGAAATCCTGTTGTCAGATTTGTGTGCAATGCAAGGAAAATTATAGAGACGCTGCTGTATTCCTGCATGTTAAGAGACATTTTTGAAAAGATCACACTCCCCATCAAAGGTAAGAAGTAATGAAGTACTTACTATTAAAATGAACGTGAATGGTGTTCTTGTGAAAGATGTCCGCCCCGCAGAATGTAGTCCTCTTTGGGCCAGATTTTCAAAAGCATGTAGGCTCCTAAAGATGCAGATAGGGCTTGCAAGAGGGAACAAGGGGCCTAAATCTAACATTTGGGTCTACACCCTCCCACACTGACTCAATCAATATTTACACCAAGTGAAACAGCTCCAGGAGCAGAGATTGAGCATGACACCCCAACATAGCCAAGAGCCTGGTACTGCCCTAGAATATGGGAAACATGGCTTCAAATCTCTGCTCCCTGTTAGGTGGAGGAGGGATTTGAATGTGGGTCTCCCACATCCCAGGTAAGTGCTGTGGCCACTGGGATAATTGATAAAGGGGGTGGGGACAGCAGCACCCCCTCGATTTTTCTTGAGATGGGACTGACTTGGCTGCGGCACCTAACTTCCGGACAAGGGTCACAGCTGTGACTCCTCTGGCCTCAACTTAGGCACCTAGGCCCCACCCCTCTCCTCAGCATTTCCTATGGGCTAGTTCAGGAGGATCAGTATGCTGGCTTCTGTGAATCCCTCTTTTAGCCCCATGTGGAGACTGTGTACCTTTTTTAGCTCCTAACTGTCCATAGATAACCCCTAACGCTCCTTGTATGGGGGACCTGCGGGCTTGACTCAGGGTGGTAAATTCCAGTGGGCAGCAGGGTGCTTAAAAGTTAGGCACAGCAATGTTCAGCATTGCAGAGCCTACGTTCCCCTTTGTGAATCTAGCCCATGCTGGGATTTTCAAAAGTGTCTAGGTGCCCAGCATCCAATGGGGAAATCTCACTAGCTGCCTATCTGCATCTAGAAGTGCCTAAATCTGGCCCTTTGTGCCCACAAGCAGTGCCAGCTTTCCCAGACTGCCTTGTTAATGAGTCTCTGACCAGACCAGAACAAACAGCCTGTGGGGATTGGAGGATCCTTAGTTCTACCTGTCTGTTCAGACTTGGGCTAAAAGGGATGCCAATATCTGTTATTGTGATTGGTCCATTCAAAGCCTTTTTCTGCTAGCCCAGGAGGTCTCTTCTGTCACTCCTGCTCACTTTGAATAGTACTGATGAGAATAGTCCCCCTGAGTTATCAGTACTCTTGTAAGTAGGTAAATGAGAGAGGTTGGGAGAATTGGGTCCACATCCAACTATGCCCCAATCCTGCAAAATCCTTAGTCCCATGAGTAGTCCTAACAAAAATTAGTCTCTTTGACTTTAATGGAATTGCATATATAAGTCAGGGCTTGTGGAATTAGTCCTACAGTTAGGTGGATAACAGACATTTTGTATGGCACCCACTAGGCATGTCCTTCTTTAACCTCACTGTGCATCAGCTGTTTTTTTGGCTAAAGGACATAATGCAATTCTAGCTTTAAACAGTCAATCTCAGCAGGCATGGGGTGAGGTCTGAGGACTTTTCATAAATTCTGCCTATGATAGCTACAGAACAGCACACTCTGTTTCCTGATTTGCCCCTCACTGTGGCTTCATTGCAATGGTTCCAGGGAAAAATAATTACTTAGAATTTATAAAAAGGTCACTCAGTTACTAAGTCATTATAATAACTCACTTGTAATTCCCTTCCACACCCTTACCCTTATGGCACCTGCAATATGAGCATCTGTGATTTACACAGAATTGAACAGTGGTACACTGTACGCACACTTATATAGTGGGGCAAATTTGTCATTGGCAGACGTGGGCAGAACTCTATTGGCTTCAGTAAGTGCACACTCAACTAGCTGTGCAGAACCTGTATTTTTAAGCGCATACCTGTTGATATGAGATGATTTTCTCTTGCGCACGCTCTGTATGTAATTGTCAAATGGTCATTCCTTTGTTAAATCCAGACCCACCTTTTTAAACCAAGCAGAACACTAGCCTTTTATTAAGGGGATTATAATGGAAACTGTTTTGTTATATTACCTATTATGACAGGCATGACCAGCGGGGGCTATAATTTCACTGCACCCAGATTTAAAATTGTATGCGTTGTTTAATGTTGGTGACATTTCATTTTTATCTAGCATTTGAAACAGATTCTCTCCACCTCATGACATCTGGTCAAGTGCAATTTTCAATTAGGACTATTCCCTGAGTGAAAGAAACAGTATTACTTTTTCATACTAATCTTGATCTCTGATTGCTGATGGACAACACAGTGCAGTGGTGGTGCCTATTGTGAAGTGCCATTCTCCCTCAACCAATACTTACCGATACTTAGCATTTACCTAGCACTGTTTCCTCTGTAGATCTCAAAGGAAGGTCAATAGTTCCCCAGCTGTAAAATAGGATGGCTAGAGACAGACACTGCAAACGTGTGCAGTGACTTAGTGGCAAAACTGGGAACCGAGCACATTTCTCCTGACTTAGAGGTCTGTGCCTGCTCCACTGGACTACACTGCTTTTATGCTGAACCCTTACTGAGTCCATGGAAACTAATGGACCTCCGCACTTAACAGGCTTGGGTCCTTTATTCTTAAAGATATATGTGAGTGAGGTCCGGCTGAAACAAGCTTTGCATGCTTCTAGGGCTAGAGCCACAAAGGGGACTTAGACTCAGCATTGCAATGACTAAATGTTTTGCTGCCCTGCTGCCTAGTGAAATCCACCCCAAGTTGTCACCCTGGGTCCCTATTCAATGCATGGAGAGAGTTAGGCACCTAAGAATGGGATTCACAAAAGCCAGCGAGTTGAGCAGGGAACCGCCTAAGGTAGCCAGTAGGAAATGCTCAGGAGAGAGATGAGGCCTAAGCCCCACCCCTCAAAGGGAGTTAGGCACCTAACTCTGAACTCAGAGGGAGACACTTTCCTCCAGTCAGGATTCACAGCTGTGAACCCTTTCCTGGAGCTGCGTCCGTTGTTTCTCACAGATAATGGTTGTGGTGTGCATAGGCACTGATTTACTCAGATCCCAGGGGGTGCTCGATTCCTGCTCTGCCCCAGGCCCCACCCCGACTCCACCCCGCCCTGCCTCTTCCCACCCCCGCTCCACATCTTCCTGCCCCCTCCCCCAACCTCTTTGTGACCCCGCTCCTCCCCCTACCCCCCAGCGCCTTCTGAATGCTGCTTAACAGCTGATCGGTGGTGGGCGGGAGGCGCTGGGAGGAGCTAATTGACAGGCTGCCAGTGGGGAAGAGGGTGAGGCACTGATCCGCAGGGCTGCCAGTGCGTGCTGAGCACCCACTATGTTTTTTTCTGAGGGTGCTCCAGCCCTGGAGCACCCATGGAGTCACAGCCTATGGGGGTGAGAACACTCACCCAGAAGGTGGGAGATCTGGGTTCAAATCACTCTGCCTGATCTGGAGTCGGGACTTGAGCCCAGGTGAGCCCCTGAACCACTGGGCTTTTGCTTAAGCTTTCCAGTTGAAGATCTTTCATTTTGTATAAATATTTCTCTAGCTACTGGACTAGGGACTAGGCCCTGAGTGCCCCTTGTGGGTGCTCTAACCACTGGGCTACAGAATCTCTCCCTCTTCTTGCCTCAGTTAACATTCAAGTATTTTGTACAAAGCAGAACTACTTCAACAGAAGAGAGTCATAGAGCCACTCACCCAGAATAGACTATAACCTAATGGTCAAGACACTCACTCGGTGCAGGGTAGGGGGAGCCCTGTTCTGGCTCCAGCAAAGTGGGGACTTGAACTGGGGTCTCCTACCTCAGTGTGCTGATTACTGAGCTATAGCATATCAGTGAGGGTGGGGGTGGAGCATCACCATTTTGTGTGAGGCCCAGCCTGGTACATGGCCTCAGAACACTTACTGGATTGAGCCCGCAGGGGAGTACTACTTTGAGCGTCTCAGTTGGACTTAGGTGCTGAGTAGCTCAGTGCTATGTGGACTTAGGTGGCTTTGTGTATGTGCACTGGCAGAAATGTAGGCAACTAGGGGACATTACTGGCAGGAATATAGAAGCCAGATAAGTAAGGGGCTTGAGGATCTACGTTTTGGACTTAGGCACCTTAAGTGGTAGTTAGGTGCCTAAATCCTTCTATGGATCTAGCCTCTAGGGGTCAGGACAGATAGATCCAATACCTTCAAACTTGTGGTGTCCCAATTTAAATCTCAATTGTGGCAATGTACGGGGTCTACGTAGCAAGTCCAGTCAACGAATAGAGGACTATAGTAATAGGTGGTTAAGTCTGCTGTAGTGTCTGGCCAACAGGTGGTAGACACATCAGTATTTCCTCGTTTTGAAATTGTCCCTCATTGAGCAATTGGATTTGAAACAAATCTCACATTCTAAAGTGAACAATCTGAGTCTTTATTGCTCCTTTTATATATACAGCCCTGGCTCTTTAAGTGACATTCCTAATTTCTCTCTCATATATTTGAGAGCTATAGTCAGAAAGGAATGCGATTATTCAAATGTTTCAAATGATTGTGACTATATAGAATTGCTATCATTCTTAGTTTCTCTATAGAATGAATTCCTTATTCACAACAAATATTTTAATACTTTACAATTAGCTGTACTTTAATACAGCTAATACTTTAATTAGAAAAAGAACAATATGTTGGATTTGCTTTACTCTTGAAAATGGGGAGATCAGGGGAAGGAAGTATCCCTTGCAATGCATAACATTGTTTTCTTATCTTGATGTTTGGGACTTTAACTGGTGCAAGTCATATTAATGTTAATGAGATGTGTGCTCCAAAGCCCTGCACTTTCATATGAAAATCCAAGCAACTGTGCCAAAACATGTTTTGTTCTCATTAAATCACAATTTTCATAAATATTTACAGTACCAGCACAAATTAGGCACCCTGACTTTGCCTCAAAAAATAGTATTAGGAGGGGCTGGAGGGTGGGAAGAAGATTAGTCATTGAAAGCAAAGAATTAGCTCTATGGTGAATCAACTAAATCCATCTGAAGTACTTGTAAGAGTTTTATATGATTCTAAATTAAGTCTCTGGTGTATTACTGTCAACACGAGAATCATTAACACTAAAGGGAGTTACCCTAGTAGAGCCCCGTGCATCTAGAAAAGAATACAGCCCTGAATGTTTTCCCATTGTGAGGGTGCAAATACGGTCTGCACTTAACTCAATGAAGAAAGTATTAGTCAAGAGAGGCTTCTTATAGGTCACTTACTGATCTCGGTGATAACAGCAAAGCTCCACTGTTATATGTATAGTAAAATGTATTTCTTTCTGCTTTCATCATAAAATGTTTGATACTTTGCAGCACGTAAAAAGACTTAGCCTTAAAATTAATTCTGCTCACATACCTGTTTAAGGGAGCAGGCAAGAAAGCCTATTGCAGGGTATAGCTGAGGACTGAGACACCAGAAAGTGGGGTTCTGCTTCTGTCACCTTAATTCAGTCTCTTTACCTTCCTGTGCCCCAGGGAATACTAGTGCTTACCTCAGTTGATGAAATTGCTGTAAACAAGAGAGAGGAAACAATCTGTTTCTTGAAGGCTGGTTCTTTAAACTGGCTAAATTGGGCCCAGCCACTTTGTGTGGTTTCACACAGATGAGGTGGTGGTCAGGGCGGCTGGGGTTCTATTGGAATCCCGAAGATGTTCCCCGCTCATACTAACTGTGGAAAGGCCCCCAAATATGTTACACTATCAATGGCATATTTGAGAGCTATACATTTTGATTGTTCTACTAAGGAGATATAATTAGACCAGAACATGTGTTTAAAACAGTGGTCAGTGTATAACAGGACAGAGATTCTTAGAAGAGGAACATTGTGGTAGTTAGAAAAGCACTTTCATTTGGTCACATTAACAAAGCTGAGGTTGTTTTAAAAGACATTGGGCTAGCTACTGCAGGGAACAGAGTGGGGTTGTTCCCAATGGAACTCATATAGCTGATGCCTTAAGGACCCAGAATGAGCAGTTATAAGCCCCATTCACTCTTCATCCACTGTAGAGCACTAGTTGGGAGATGTTTTTGAATAAGCTCTGCCTACTCTATGGTACTTTTTCTCTGTTATCTAGAGAGCTTACTCCAGCAACACAGACTCTTAAAAAGCAAGGAAACAACCAGTGGTAAATTATTCAGAACCTGAATTGCACTCCCCAAATCAGTTCCCTTTCTCAACCTCAGCTACTTCGCTTCCACCACCCACAGACCATGTATCGGCACCCTCATTCTGAGCAATCAACACAAGCCTTAAGTCTGACCATGTGGGCTGGTTCTGTGTTTTGAAGATTAGTATACATCTGGCGTAGCTTTCATAAAATGTTTTGTGTTGGTGAGTGTGTGTATAGGTGAGATCTAGTGTCAGATTGCAAATGGAGGCTGCGAGATCTATCTGTCTGCAATGTTTAGGCTTCCGTTAGAGGGGTAATCAGTCTAACAACCTTAACTCTAAGTTACGGTATGGTAATTTCCCACATGAGTATATATCTACACTAATAGATATTCCCATAGATAGTGGTAGTGTACAGAAGCAGATCCTTCACCAGCCACATGCTCCTCTGTAAGAGCCTAATCCCTCTCCCTAATGCAGGGTTGCTCTTTCATATGCATTTTTTTTTTACATCATGCCTTCCTGGGACTGGCCCTTTAAATTTAGCAGAATCAAGCCCTGAAGAAGCCCTACAGTGGCCATTTTGTAACTTGTTTCTGGGAGTTGAATCTCCCTCTATTCCAGCTGGTAAATATTTTTAACATGTTATGTCTTTTCTGAGGAGATGGCCGATTCTTATAATAGTTATGGGTTGATTCTGGTGAGTTTCGTAGATGCAAATATGCATGTAAATTTGCCTTTTAAAATGACCCCTTGGGGCCTTCACCTTGTATTTCTATTTCCTCCTGATTAATGCTGTAACAGTGTCTGCACAAGCAGAGTTGGTGTCTCAGGCGGAAGTATCCCTCAGTTGCCTAAACATTCCTGGAAACTTAGGGATGGAGGCTGTGTAGTCTGGTGGCCTGAATGCAGGGGTGGAAGCTAGGAACACTCACTGCTTTGATGTCAGTAGTGTTAGAGAGAGATGAAACAGTAGTAATGAATCAGGAGAGTGAGCCCAGCATAGAAAAAAAAATGCAATTGCACAGAATGCTCTGGCAGAAATGGTGTTTGAAAAATTTGTCTCAGGGGACTCTCTCATTAAAAGCAAGTGCTGGTCCGTTCTGCTGTGCTCCCAGGGCCCCTCCCAGCCTTGTGGCTTGAGGTTTCTCAGGTTTGCTGGCAGCTTGTAGAGGAAATGCACTTGCTGCTGAAGCTGATTCTCTGGAGTTTGCAGACTCCTCCTCCTCTTCAGATGTGAAATGCATATACCACAAGCACCGCATCAGGGGCCTGATCCGGCAAGCACTTGCACAAGTAGCCCCCTATAACTACCCCTGTGAGTAAGAGTTTGCAGGATCTGGCCCTTAGCGTGCAGCTATTTCACAGGAAACATATGCACATTGGCAGCTCACAGTGACGAGAAGGGTAGCATTTTTTAAACTGTTGACCTTTGACAGCTCAGTGCTTGCCTTGCAGGATATCTTTTCTATCAATCAAAACACACTGACAGGTGTGGCACACCCTTTGTTGTAGGGACTAGGAGCCTGCTTCTGCTCTCTTCAGGCCAGACTGGGAGGTATAAGAAGAGGCTCAGTTTGCTTGTGGGGGCATTTTCCATGCCTGGCTCTTGCCTTCTTAGCAGAGAAGGGATGCTCATGTGTCTCTGTGGTAATAACCACGCCCTGCCCCCCCCCCCCAACTGTCCAGATGCTGCAGAACGTGGGCTGAGGTGATATTTATCATCTCCCTTCCCAGCCCAAGACACTCTTACTTTATCCATGGAGATCCCTGAGGGACATGGGGGGAGCTGCAACCAGAGTGGAGCCCCTATTGGAACTGTAATGTCAGGTTGCTGGAAGGGCTACCAGACCCTAGGGCTGGTTCAGGGGTATAGGGCCATCAGGCAGATGGTCCTGACCTCCCATAAATCCCAGGCGATCTGCTAGGATTTGGGGTGGGCCCCCAAACCTTAAATATAGGGAGGCAAATCCTTCCCTCTCCCCCAAACAGCATGCTGTGGAGCAGTCGCTGTGAGGGAGTCCTCACAGAGACTTCCCTGGGAAAAGTCCCCTCCCGCAGGTTTTCACACATGGGACAAGGCGTGTGTGTGGGGAATCTGGCCCTTTGAAATCAGTGGTGAATGTCCTGTTAGCTGTAACGGCAGCAGGATCTGGTCCTAAATCATATCTTGTAAGAAAGCACAAAGCAAGTCTGTAGCTTAAAACCACCTCCCTTGCAAAAAAGAAAAAAAAGGAAAGTTATCAGTCTGATCACTGGCTACCTACCATGGGGAGAATAAATGTTGAAAGCACAGGCGCTGCTGCTGATAAAAACCACTGTTCTGTGAAACTACTTTTGTGACGGGGCGGTCAGGTATATTCTCCGCATACTGATCTCATTGAGAACTTGCGCCTGCAACAGGTGATTTAGAAGAAAGAGAGGAAATGGGTCATTTTGACTAGGATAGCAGTTTGCATAGGATGGACTGCTTCATTTGGTATATTATTTTGTCATGACTTTCCCATTGAGATTTGCCGTGCCCTTGATGTAGGAATGAATGGGTATTTTTATGAAAAGATACTTGACGTACTGTAGCATCTCTTTATAAAGATCATTTTTTTCATAATTAGGTAAGCATACTTAACTGTTGTTGCTCTTGTACTAAAATTTGCTGTAAATGGAGCTAGGGAGGGAGATAATTCAGACATCGGCTAAGTGGACTTAATATGCCTAATAGGATGGCTAGTCATGGGCACTTGAAACTGTAGGTCTTCAGCTCAGAAATTGAATGGTGTTCTAAAACATTTAGTGTTGTTGTTTACATTTGTGTCAATATTTCCATTGTAGACAAGCGCTTTTCAGGACTGAGACTTAGCATATAAAAACCTCAGCCAGGACATTTTAAAAAATAATGGACCCAATTCTGTTCTTACTCATGCAGTGATTCCCACTGAAATCCATGAATATTGCAGCCAAGTATCTGAGGACAGAATTGGGCCCACTCCAATTTAGAACAGCTGAATAAGATGGAGAAAAATCAGAATTAATCTGTAGTGTTTCAGAAGCTTTCATTGGCACTCTGGTGACACTTTGCAAATAATTGGTCCTGTAATTTGGACCAGATTTCCAGGCAGTTTTTAGGTGTACATTTACTCTACTGTGCTCTCAAGTTGGGTACCTGCACATACAAATATGGCTAGCTACGTACAGTATTTGTGTGTGAAGTTAGTGCATGGCAATGCATACCTAAGGGGTGAAATTCATTCTGTGCAAAGGGCTAGCGCTAGGCACAGGCACCACTGATGTCTTGCTAAAACAAATGCTCTAGTTCAACTGCAAATTACTTAGTCTGATGCAGGAATTACTAGGTGAAACTTTACAACTTGTGCTATGGAGGAGGTCAGACTAAATGATCACAATGGTGTTTTAAAATATGAGTTTTAAAAGAAGATTTAAGTGGTGCCAAGACTTAGTAGCTAGTCCTCTGAACAGGGATGAAATTCACCCAAACTGTCAGGACATTTGGCCTGCAGTCAGCAAAGTGAATGTACAAATGTCATCTTGGTGCTCAGGATGTATTTCCTGCCCTTGATTTGCATATAGAATTTACTCAGTTCTCACATTCTCAAAGCATTTATTTTTGACATGCATGCATGTGATGGGGCACCTGCCCCACACTGGGCTCTTAGGGGTTAATAGAGCCTTGGAAGGCTGTACGGGAGGCAGCCAATCAGAATAGGGCTGAGAGGACCAGCCAATCAGGGCCCGGCAGGCCCCTATAAGAAGAGCTGCTGGGCAGAGCAGCTTCAGTAGCTACCTGGAACTTGAGGAGGGAATATCAGGCTCCTCGCAGGAGGAAGGAGTGCCAGCATCCTGGACTAGCTGCGGGGTCCATGGGCCAGGATCTGGAGTAGTGAGTGGGTCTGGGTCCCCCCCTCACTCTCACTCGCCACTGAGGAAGGGGATGGACCGTCAGACTGCAGAACATTCCCCCCAGCAGCGGGGGTGGGAAACAGAGCGTGACATGGCTGGAGGGCTGTGGCATGAAGAGGCCTCCGTGGTCCTGGGAGTATCATAGAATCATAGAATATCAGGGTTGGAAGGGACCTCAGGAGGTCATCTAGTCCAACCCCCTGCTCAAAGCAGGATCGATCCCCAATTAAATCATCCCAGCCAGGGCTTTGTCAAGCCTGACCTTAAAAACTTTTAAGGAAGGAGATTCCACCACCTCCCTAGGTAACGCATTCCAGTGTTTCACCACCCTCCTAGTGAAAAAGTTTTTCCTAATATCCAACCTAATCTCCCCCACTGCAACTTGAGACCATTACTCCTTGTTCTGTCATCTGCTACCACTGAGAACAGTTTAGAGCCATCCTGTTTGGAACCCCCTTTCAGGTTAGTTGAAAGCAGCTATCAAATCCCCCCTCATTCTTCTCTTCCGCAGACTAAACATCTCCAGTTCCCTCAGCCTCTCCTCATAAGTCATGTGTTCCAGTCCCCTAATCATTTTTGTTGCCCTCCGCTGGACTCTTTCCAATTTTTCCACATCCTTCTTGTAGTGTGGGGCCCAAAACTGGACACAGTACTCCAGATGAGGCCTCACCAGTGTCGAATAGAGGGGAACAATCACGTCCCTTGATCTGCTGGCAATGCCCCTACTTATACATCCCAAAATACCATTGGCCTTCTTGGCAACAAGGGCACACTGTTGACTATTCTTTCTACACATCGGGATGGTTTGTCCCTGTAACCTCAATAAGGATTCTTTAAAATACAGCCAGCTCTCCTGGACTCCTTTCCCCCTCATGTTATTCTCCCAGGGGATCTTGCCCATCAGTTCCCTGAGGGAGTCAGTCTGCTTTTCTGAAGTCCAGGGTCTGTATTCTGCTGCTTTCCTTTCTTCCTTATGTCAGGATCCTGAACTCAAACATCTCATGGTCACTGCCTCCCAGGTTCCCATCCACTTTTGCTTCCCCTACTAATTCTTCCCGGTTTGTGAGCAGCAGGTCAAGAAGAGCTCTGCCCCTAGTTGGTTCCTCCAGCACTTGCACCAGGAAATTGTCCCCTACATTTTCCAAAAACTTCCTGGATTGTCTGTGCACCACTGTATTGCTCTCCCAGCAGATATCAGGGTGATTGAAGTCTCCCATGAGAACCAGGGCGTGCGATCTAGTAACTTTTGCAAGTTGCTGGAAGAAAGCCTCGTCCACCTCATCCCCCTGGTCCGGTGGTCTATAGTAGACTCCCACCACGACATCACCCTTGTTGCTCACACTTCTAAACTTAATCCAGAGACTCTCAGGTTTTTCTTCAGTTTCATACTTGAGCTCTGAGCAGTCATACTGCTCTCCTACATACAGTGCAACTCCCCCACCTTTTCTGCCCTGCCTGTCCTTCCTGAACAGCTTATATCCATCCATGACAGTACTCCAGTCATGTGAGTTATCCCACCAAGTCTCTGTTATTCCAATGACATCATAATTCCTTGACTTTGCCAGGACTTCCAGTTCTCCCTGCTTGTTTCCCAGGCTTCGTGCATTTGTGTATAGGCACTTGAGATAACCCGCTGATCGCCCCTCTTTCTCAGTATGAGGCAGGAGCCCTCCCCTCTCACGCGCTCCTGCTCGTGCTTCCTCCCGGTATCCCACTTCCCCACTTACCTCAGGGCTTTGGTCTCCTTCCCCCGGTGAACCTAGTTTAAAGCCCTCCTCACTAGGTTAGCCAGCCTGCTTGCAAAGATGCTCTTTCCTTTCTTTGTTAGGTGGAGCCCATCTCTGCCTAGCACTCCTCCTTCTTGGAACACCATCCCATGGTCAAAGAATCCAAAGCCTTCTCTCCGACACCACCTGCGTAGCCATTCATTGACTTCCATGGATTCGACGGTCTCTAACCAGGCCTTTTCCTTCCACAGGAAGGATGGACGAGAACACCACTTGCACCTCAAACTCCTTTATCCTTCTTCCCAGAGCCACGTAGTCTGCAGTGATCCGCTCAAGGTCATTTTTGGCAGTATCATTGGTGCCCACGTGGAGAAGCAGGAAGGAATAGAGATCCGAGGGCTTGATGAGTCTCGGCAGTCTCTCCATCACATCGCGAATCTTAGCTCCTGGCAAGCAGCAGACTTCTCGGTTTTCCTGGTCGGAGCGGCAGATAGATGACTCAGTCCCCCTGAGGAGAGAGTCCCCGACCACCACCACCCGCCTCCTTCTCTTGGGAGTGGTGGTCGTGGAACCCCCAACCCTAGGACAGTGCATCTCATGCCTTCCAGTCGGCGGAGTCTCCTTCTGCTCCCTTCCCTCAGACGTATCATCTGATCCACTCTCCGCATTAGTACCTGTGGAGAGAATATGAAAACGGTTACTTACCTGTATCTGCATTGCTGGTACATGGACGTTCCCCTTTTTTCTTCTGGAGGTCACATGATGCCAAATTTCTTCACCATCCTCCTGTCCCCGATGTGCAGCCTGCTCTGAATCTTCAGAACCTTGTGCCCGTAGAAGCATATCCTGACGTCTGTCCAGGAAATCTTCAGTTTCTCTTATGCAACGCACGGTCAATACCTGTTGCTCCAGACCTTGAACCTTCTCTTCCAATATGGAGACCAGCTTGCACTTTGTACAGACAAAGTCGCTTCTGTCCTGTGGAAGAAAGACAAACATGGCACATCCAGTGCAGGTCATAACAGCTGAACACCCCCATCCATATTACCTTCCTTCTACGAGCTTCCTCAGGAGTTGTAGTAATTACTCAGAGAATCCGGCAAGATGTAGCCTTAGTGGGCTCTCCCCAGACGAACTCCCAGGCAAACTCCTTCTGTTAGCTGCTCAGCTGGTTCGCAGCTGACTGGCTTTTTATACAGTCAGGCCCACTTAAAGCTCACCTGGAACAAAGCACTCCCAGTTCCCGCCCTTTTCAAACAACCAATCAAGCACATGGTCAAATTGTCCTCACAACAAACACTCAGATACAAACACTCAGATACTCACAACAAACAAACACTCAGATACTCACCAACGCAGCCTCCTTAATGCAGCCTTTAGCGTACCTCCTGTCAGGCAGATCCCAGGCAAACTCCTTCTGTTCGCTGCTCAGCTGGTTCGCAGCTGACTGGCTTTTTATACAGTCAGGCCCACTTAAGGCTCACCTGGAACAAAGCACTCCCAGTTCCCGCCGTTTTCAAACAACCAATCAAGCACAAATAACGTGAGTCCTGGAGCAGAAGTGGTGGCAGCAAGAAATCACCAGAAGAAGGTGCACTGGTGAGCAGACCTGATCCCAGGAATAGCCAGCAGGATCCACCCTGTCACACTGCACTGTAAACTCAGCCTGGTCTCTCAAAATTGAACAGTTTTCTTTCTGCTTTGTAAATTGGCACCAGCACCGGTGGTTCTGGAATTAGGAATTGGCTGGTTATTTTATTGTTAATGAAAGAGGCAGGAGAGACTACATCCTTTTTTTTTTCTTTAGCTGTAGGCCTCTGCAGTGCTAACAGTTTAAAAAATGTAGGGCCTCACGGTACTCTCCTGTGTGAGGCAGTGTTGATTAATCAGCAATCATTTGCTTGGGTTCCTCTATTGGAGCTTCCCCACTCTGAAGTATGTGGAGAGCACATCATGGTGAGAGCCTAAGGCTAAACAATGGCCTTTGGTAGATTCTCTGTAATCCACATGGCTCTTGGTAGATCCTGGGGTTCTGTGAGAAAACATACTGAAAACAGTGGCAGAGAGTCCTGTGGTACCTTATAGACTAACAGATGTATTGGAGCATAAGCTTTCATGGGTGAATACCCACTTCGTTGGGTGCATGTAGTGGAAATTTCCAGAGGCAGGTATAAATATGCCTATATAACGTTATCCCGAGCCTGATTCTTGCTTGCATATGTATACCTGCCTCTGGAAATTTCCACTACGTACATTCGACGAAGTGGGTATTCACCCACGAAAGCTTATGCTCCAATACATCTGTTAGTCTCTAAGGTGCCACAGGACTCTTTGCCACTTTTATAGATCCAGACGAACATGGCTACCTCTCTGATACCTGATACTGAGAACAGATAATATACCATGGTGTAATTTCTCCTACCGTCATCACCACCACGTCTGGACTATGTACCTTTTGGCACTTTGGGGGTGGGTGAGGTGAACATAAAACTTTAGTTTAGAAAAGAAGTTACAAAACAATGTTTTTCCAGCAGTGATTTCATGGAGCATTAAAGCATTTGGATTAGGTGTGGTTGCTGCAGCAGGTGCAGCACTAACTGCCGGGCCCAGACCCTCTTCTTCTGAAGCTGTTGCAGCTTGTTATGGAAATGACTCAAGAACTCAGAAGCTCTAAGTACTGAATCCAATGGAACCATTGCAAGTTACCATCACGTGTGAGGCACTGCCATATCCAAGAATGTCCTGTTGCTCTGTTGGGCTGATTACCCTCCTTGGATAGGTATTCGCTCAACAGATCACAGCAATGCTGTTAGGTTAATTATCCATATTTTAAAATTCCCAAGTGCATATTTGCATAATTAGCATTTTAAAAATATTCATAAAAACATATTTACTTGATGGAGTGAAATGGCATGATATGCACTTTTATAAAGGACGTTCTGCCTTTCACTGAATCAAACAAGACATTTGAAACATTTCTTGGTTCACATCTTCACCTATTCCAGGCAAAAACATCTTGGGAGTCTAGCCCTGCAGTCATTCTGCCTGGGATTCCCAATAAAGCATCTGATCCTGCCAGTCACTCAACACCCTTCATAGAATCATAGAATATCAGGGTTGGAAGGGACCCCAGAAGGTCATCTAGTCCAACCCCCTGCTCGAAGCAGGACCAATTCCCAGTTAAATCATCCCAGCCAGGGCTTTGTCAAGCCTGACCTTAAAAACCTCTAAGGAAGGAGATTCTACCACCTCCCTAGGTAACGCATTCCAGTGTTTCACCACCCTCTTAGTGAAAAAGTTTTTCCTAATATCCAATCTAAACCTCCCCCATTGCAACTTGAGACCATTACTCCTCGTTCTATCATCTGCTACCATTGAGAACAGTCTAGAGCCATCCTGTTTGGAACCCCCTTTCAGGTAGTTGAAAGCAGCTATCAAATCCCCCCTCATTCTTCTCTTCTGCAGACTAAACAATCCCAGCTCCCTCAGCCTCTCCTCATAAGTCATGTGCTCTAGACCCCTAATCATTTTTGTTGCCCTTCGCTGGACTCTCTCCAATTTATCCACATCCTTCTTGTAGTGTGGGGCCCAAAACTGGACACAGTACTCCAGATGAGGCCTCACCAGTGTCGAATAGAGGGGAACGATCACATCCCTCGATCTGCTCGCTATGCCCCTATTTATACATCCCAAAATGCCATTGGCCTTCTTCGCAACAAGGGCACACTGCTGACTCATATCCAGCTTCTCGTCCACTGTCACCCCTAGGTCCTTTTCCGCAGAACTGCTACCTAGCCATTCGGTCCCTAGTCTGTAGCGGGACCGAATGGCTAGGTAGCATTGAAGACAGCACTGCTTCTCATTGAAGACAGCAGAAGCAGTGAGCACTTGGCCCCGGGAGGGGAGGTCACAATAACTGGGAGTTGAGAGTGTAGTTTGACTGCAGTATCCTCACTCAAGTTTGTAACCAATGCATAAGTCCTGAGGGTCCACACTTACCGTAGCTGTATGCTAGCTCAACTATGACTTTAGTGAGGTTAGTCCTGATTTACACTGATGTAAGGAAGAGGAGAACCAGAGCCCTACTCTCTTAGGCAGACTTTCTTCTTCAGCTTTATAACACTAAGAACATACTTCTTAATCAGCATTTGTATTTAGAAACATTTCTTTCTTTTACATCTCAACTGAACCTGCCTCTGAACTTCATTCATCCAAGGCAAATACATGGGTAGAATTTTCTACCACCACCATCATCATGGTAAATCCCAAAGGGATGTGGCTTCCTGAAAATTGAGCCACATCCAGATCGGTCTCTGGCAAGGTGCTCAGGGTGGTCTGATTGTATATTCAGTTTATGTTCCAAACTTACAATCTTGTGCCACCAAAGCATTTGGTGCCCATATGATTGCCGGGCATGTGGCGGCATTCCTTGGTACACACGCTTCAGAATTCATTCATCTTTCAGTCTTAAAATAGGTTAATACCAAGGAAGCCCCAGAAACCAAACTAGTGCTGATGGAGTTTGGTTTCACGTATCCGGCTTTCTAATCATGTCCTGCCACTTGATATGGAGGAGCTGACCGCGATGACGAGAATAGAAAATGTCAATCCAGAGTTCCTCAGCCTTCCTGAGTGTCCATGTTTCACTTCTGTACAAAAGAGTTGGTATAACTGTGGGTTCCATAGTCTCCCAGCTTGATGTCATGATGTCCCCACAGAGGCTGCTGAAGGACCTGAAACATGGCAGAAGCAGCTGCTGCTATATAGGCATCCTACTCTTTTGAGCATTCTCCAGTGCTGTCTAGGATGCTGCCCAACTATGTGACAGCTGCCACCTGCTCAGTGTCCCATCTGGACAGGTTAATATTGAGTTGATTTGTAGTCTGGAGCTGGATGCTGTTTGATGGTAATGGCCAGGGACTTAGTTTTATCTAGATTAATAACCAGACCCATGCATGCTGCTTCTAGCTTGACCAGACTGACAATCAGCTGCAGCGATTCATCACATTGAGCCAACAAGCCAATGTCATTGGTATATTCCAGATCTCCAAGCAGAACAGTGTTCAGCTCAGTGTCATCAACAGCTGCCTCCTCTAGTTTATCCATCAGCCAATCTATCTTTCCTTGGCGGAAGGAAGATGGTTCTGCTGGAACTTCTTGCCCCTCTTTAAGTGGAGGAGGGATTGCAGGTGACAGACAATGTGGGCTGGCCTTACCATGAGGTGAACTGAGGCGGTTGCCTCAGGTGCCAGACTGCGGGGAGGGGGCGCCACTAGGACCCAGAGTGTAGAAAATTGTGTCTGCTGCTGTTGCATATGTATTCTCTCTGCTCTAGATGCACAGACATGGTGGAGTGCTGTGCTGGAGGAAGGAGGGCACAAAAGACATAACAGGCAGGCAGGAGAAAAGGTGAGTGGGAATAACAGAAAGCAGCAGGAGCTGCAGGGAGACAGAGGAGGAGGATCCTCTTATGTACCTCTCTAGCACTCCCAGGAGCCTGGACTGATTAACACCAGCTTCTCAGGCCTGAACCCACTTGAGGAGAACAGGCAGTCAACTGAAGTAATAGGAGCCAGTTAGGCCCTTAAGACGCTGATATCTTCCCTCACCCAGGCCCTGCTACCAGCCTTCAATTATTTGTCCCCTTCAATTGAGTGGTGAGAGCCACTATAGCTTACACAGAACAGCAGTCATGAGTGAAAGAAGAAAATGCCCCTCTGGGGCAGCATTCAGAAAAAGAAAGAAAGCAAAGGAAGCTTTTCTATCTAAGCAGGAAGGAGCTCTCCTGAGATACATAGACACAAATGTTCATGGTGAGCCTTCTGGTCCCAGTGAGGATGTGAGTGGTGAGGAGATGCCTGATCTTCCAGTTAGTCAGAGTGCAGGTGACCTGGCAGCTACTGCAGCATCCATATCTCCATCTCAAATGGATGGAACCATGCACATTCCTGACGAAAAGTGTAGATCAGAGAAGAATGTGGTGGAGGCGCAAGAAACAGCTGCTGCTGAGTTTAGTTCCTTAAGTCTAGATGATCCAGGACTGTGGACCCACTAGAACAGTAGCTTGAGGGACTTCCTTGTATGGCATGTGAAAAACTTCATGTTCCCCAAAGACAATGAAAATAGAAGTTTCCATCCAACACATTATTGGCGTGACATCCCCAATGGTGGCAAAGTGGAGAGGCCATGTCTTATGTACTCAAAAACCCAGAATACTGCATACTGTTTTTGTTGCAAACTCTTCCAGTCTAATGTTCCAGCCACATTGGGTTCTACAGGAACAAAGGACGGTAAAAATCTGGCTAGAAATCTGGCATGCCATGAGAAGGCAGCAAATCACCAGAGAGCATTCCATAGGTGGAAAGACCTTGAGATGAGACTAAGGTTAAAGGCCACCATAGATGATCAGCATCAAGAGAGGATTGCATCAGAGTCTCCTTACTGGCAAAATGTTCTGAAAAGGCTCATTGCCATTGTGAGAATGCTTGCTACCCAAAACCTAGCACTGCGTGGCACTTCAGATCAGCTGTATGTGCCAAACAATGGAAACTTCTTTAAAATTGTGGAGCTGATGGCTGAGTTTGATGCTGTACTCCAGGAGCATCTAAGAAGAGTCACCACCCAAGAAATGTACACGCACCACTACCTTGGAAAAACAATTCAGAATGAGATCATTCAGTTACTGGCAATAAAAGTCAACAGAAGATTGTGGCAGATCTGAAGTCAGCAAGATATTACTCTGTTATTCTGGACTGCACACCTGACATCAGCCATATGGAACAAATGACTTTAATGGTACATTTTGTAACAACAACAGAACCTAGTGAAAATGTCCCTGCAATGGTGACTGTGTCAGAGAGCTTTTTCTAGAATTTATTGACATTGATGATACTACAGGAGCTGGTAGGACAAATGTGCTTCTTAAAAAGCTGGAAGATACGGGAATTGTGATAGCTGACATGAGAGGTCAGGGCTACGATAATGGTGCCAACATTATCAGGAAAGAACAGAGGAGTGCAGACACAGATCTGAGAGTTAAACCCTCGAGCTTTTTTTGTCCCATGCCATTCTCATTTATTGAACTTGGTGGTCAATGATGCAGCATCAGCTTCTAGTGAGGCTGCTGAATATTTTAATGTAATTCAAAGCACCTATGTACTTTTCTCTGCATCAACTAATTGATGGCAAATTTTGAAGCAACATCTGGGAACATCCTCTCTGACACTGAAACTACTGAGTGCCACATGATGGGAAAGTCAAGTGGAGGCGATAAAGCCTACCAAACACCAAATTGGGAAGATAGATGATGCTGTAGTTGCCATTATGGAGGATAATGCTATGACAGGAACTGTTTGTGGGAGAACAGTGGCAGAGGGAAATGGAATCACCAGAAACATACATAACTTCACATTTCTGTGTGGCTTGGTGTTGTGGCATGTCATACTGTTTGAAATAAATGCTGTAAGTGTAACTTTAGCGCCCTCATGGCCAAGATGGAGTTTGCTCTGCAGGCAGCTCTGGCCAAGAGACGGCGCGTGCAGGAATGCAGCAGGAAAAATTCCTTCCACCCGAGGGGCACCTGTTCCAAACACCCCAGAGTGAACACACACCCTCACAGGAGAAGTACAATGGATATAACAAAGGGAGATATCTATTTACAGAGAGATGAGAGGAGGAAAAACAACAAGGGGAAATGTAGGGGGAGCAGTAGAACAGGGTTGCGTCCAAACCAAGGCCCCACAGGCCCAGTGGTAGCACAGTCTGAAAGGGCAGACGCTGAGCAATGTGTCTGCACACAGAGTTCAGGAGTCCTGAGCAAAGTTCCAGTCCAGTGCTGAGTCTTGGGTGCTCCTGGTTGTCTTCGGCACCAGTGAACTTTCCACAACAACCCCTCTGGTGCCCTCTTCTGCTGCTCTCTGAAAAGCCACACAGAGCAACAACCTCCCCACTTAACTAACTAGCAGCCTCCCTCCTTATTCCCAGTGAAGAGTCACAAGCCCCAGTACTCACCGCCCCATGCAGCTCTGGGCACCAGTGATACTGGGTCCAGCTTCGGCCTGTCCTTCTCAGACAATTCCTCCCTGCCACAGTGCTCCTCCTGGCTCCTGTCCTGGGGTGTCCCCGATCAGCTGCCCTGTCCTTCCCAGGCTTCAGGCAGGTTCTCTCTCCTTCACTTTGTCCAGGGCCTCCCTGCTGCAGCCCTTCTCTCCCCGGGCTCCCGAGCCACAGCCCTCAGTTTCCCTCCTTTCTCTCACTGCTCCCCCCCCCGCAATAGGAAAAAGATTTAAAGGGGCCATGCGCTCTAAACCCCAAGGGGTTACATAAGCAAGAAACTCCAAGGTGTTGACCTTGATATATCTGGAGCAATGGACAACTGGACAAAGCAAAGTCATACCTACAGACTTACCGGTCAGATGAGGGATTTCAAAACGTTCTGAAGAGTGCACAGAAGTTGGCAGGGGAACTTCACACTGAAGCTATTTCCCATCGATTCAAGAATACAAGAGTCACCGAAGAAGAAATTTTGATGATGAGGCACGGGATAATCCCATAAGAGACCCCAAACAGCAATGCAAAGTTGAATTCTTTAACCCGGTGCTAGATTGTGCAATACAGTCAGCTGAAGAATGTTTAATGCAGCTTAAGGAACACAGCAGTGTATTTGGGATGTTGTATCATATTCCAAAACTTCTCACTATACCTGAAGAAGACCTGCACCAGCAATGCAGGGACTAGAGACAGTGTTGACACATGATGACATGTGCAATATTGATGTGAGTGATTTAGGTGATGAACTGAAAACCCTTTCAAGATACATTTCAGCAGGATCAACTCCAAAGGCTCTTCTGGAATATATGTGCACAAATAAGATGACCACTCTCTTTCCAAATGCTTTTGTTGCTCTGCGCGTACTTCTAACACTTCCTGTAACAGTTGCCAGTGGAGAATGCAGCTTCTCCAAGCGGAAGTTAATAAAAACACATCTACGCTCCACAATGACACAGGAGAGGCTGGTCGGCCTTGCAACCATCTCAACAGAGCATGAGCTGGCCCAGACTGTGGACCTTTAGGAAGCAGTTCAAATCTTTGCAACCAAGAAGGCACGGGAAAGCACCACTTTGATTATTCAAACAGATAAAAATGCCAGTGTTTACTATGCAGACAAGAAAAGTTACATTTGCTGTTCAGGCATTTGAAAGTTAAGAGTTACTTAAAATTTTTGAACAAGGCATTTAAAATTGTTAGTTCTCCTTTATTGGGGTAGGTAGCAGAGCAGGATCATGAGAGGAGTAGAACAGGAAGAAGGCAGAATTGAGACCTTTCAAAGTTTTGGCCCAAGTGAGAGGACATGGGGGCGTCATTTGAGCTCCCCGCCTCAGGTGCCAAAATGTTGTGGACCTGCCCTGCAGACAATTGAGGAGCATCTTCTCACTGATGTAGCTGATCCTGCCGCCTTAGGCTAGCGCTGCCATAGAATTGTGTTTCAGGAAATCACAGTGATTTGGTCCATTACTCTGCAAATACAATCTAGAGTTTAATTGGACATGTGAATACTTTTATTTAAAATGTATCGACATTTCAATTTAATATTAAGCAAAATACAGACACAACCTGCTAGTATATCTCAGACATCAACCATTTATTTTTGAGGGACAAAAATACCAGTCAGTCAGACCAGTAATTTGATGATTTTTTTTTTAAATATAAACTTTTTATAAGAGTTGACAACTAATCTTAATGGATGTGTGTGTTTGGAATTATTTCTGTCAGGAACCAGCTGGCCTTTTAAATAGCACAGAAGAGCATGCTGGAAAATCCCCAGGAACCAAAATATCGGACATTTTTATTTTACTGATGACCTGTTCAGTTTGCAAGGATAAACTCATTGTTCTTCTTAATTGGGCCTACAGAGAGGGGTGAGCCCTGTGCTATCAGGTGGGTATAACCGAGTGTGTAGTGTACATGTGCTGCGGGCCAACTGTGAGTACTGACATTAATCACTCAGAGCAGGTTTACACTTAAAATGCTGCAGTGGCGCAGCTGCCCTGGTGCAGCACTTCAGTGAAGAAGCTACTATGTTGATGGGTGAGTTTCTCCTGAGGGCGTAGTTAATCCACCTCTGCGAGAGTGGGGAGCTATGTCGATGGGAGAAGCCCATCTTTGTCTGGATCGGGGGTTAGGTCACTTATAACTGGATTTTTCCCGCCCCTGAGTCAGGTAATAAGTTTATAGTGTAAACTGGGCCTCAGTCTTTGGCATATCAGTCTGCGGTATATCACAGTGGTACTTGACAGTGCACCTCAAATCAAATTTAGGGGAAAATCAGCTTTGTATGAAATGGCTTAATCCAGCCTGTTTTCAGGGAGGGCTCAGTAAAAGGAAGGGAAATGGAAATGGTTTTCTGTACTGAATTGGTGTGGCTGGGCTGGTAACCAGAAGGATTAGTACAAGCAGGCCAGCATGGTAATGGATAAGAAACAGAAGAGATAAGACCGCAGTCATGCACTGCTGCCCATTAGTTAAACTTTGAGTGACTCATTTAAAGCCCTACTTGAGCAATTCTGATGAGGTGCTGAGTGTCGTCCACTCCTATTGATGCCAATGGCAGTAATCGGTGCTCAGCACCTTGCAGGATCTGGCCATTACCTGGGTCTGGCGTTCAGTCATTGTTTAGGAAAAGAACTTAATGTCTTTAGACCAGCAACCTCCTTCTCCTTGTATGTTGTGTGTGTTCAGTTCATTCCAAATCCTGATAACACTTTGTTTGAACAGGGCTATATTTATCATTACCAGGTAATCAGCATTCAAGATGAAAGAGCATTTTTTATTCTTTTAAAAATGAGTCGTTAATGAGTCCTTATTAGTATAAGGAACAGGCTCTGGAGGACCTCAGATTGGGAATGGGGGAGAGAGGGAACTTCAGTCGTATTTCTTTTCATCTTTACTCAGCTATTGTTACCATAGCAGTTTGCTTTTGTCTTTGTTGCTCAACTACAAGGAGGGAGGGTTGGCATTTCTGGGTGGGCACTCATTTTTCTTTATTATTTTGTTTTTCAATTAATAAAACCCAAACACAGTGGAGAAATATACTCTCCTGACTGCTTGTTGTTGACACTGGCTAGCAATTGAAAGCTAGTCTTCTAACTGCCAGCTGTACTCCATCTTAAATTAAATACAAGACCTTCAAACTGTCCCCTCCTTGGGCAAATGCCTGAGGAAACGTACAGGCCTCAGAGGCCACCTCAGTGCTCTACCCAATCGCCAAAGTATCTAGCTGGCCTCCTCTAGTTACGTGTGCTCGATACAAAATCTGCAATGTATTGAAATGGGAAAATCTGGGGGTGGCATAAAAGAAATGTGATCTAATGTAATCAGTGCTGCAAAACAAAAGGAACTAACACAGAATTTAAATTCAGCTCACCATAGGGCCTTTTTTAATGATCTGTGTGCACTGTATGACTATCCCCATAGTAGTAACTAAATTCCCAAAGCACCATCTGAGTGTGTACTATGTTCAGTATAAAACCTGGGATGGATTATCTGTGGTAGTCTTGTCTCATGTGTTTCTAAAATCCTGATCAGTAACTTCAAGGGGATACCCCTCGGGGGGTATCCCGCACGTGTGCACTCATCCATACACATAAAATATGAGCAAGGCCTTCAAAGTAAAGCCTGTAGTGCTTACTTAGTATTTACTAAGCTTTACTCAGGCGAAAACACCAGTCTCACTGGCACTTTTCTATCAGAACTGCAGAAATAACAGGCTAGGATCTCTGGGGACAAGAATTGAGGATGACAATTATCCAGTATATTCACATCTACACTTACTTCTGGCTGGTAGGCTAGTGGCTGCTCATAGGCAAGTGCTGGTAACGCATAACTTTTCCCTTAAACCTTTTTTAAGCAGTTTTGTAATGCAACAAAGTGAGTGCCTGGGGTCTGACTTGCAAGGACTAGAATCTTTCATACAGTATGTGCATCTTTCTTGAAGCTACAGGATTTGCAGTCATGCTGCAGCCTCTTTGCACTTGGCTGTTCCTTCAAAGCAGCACAGGGCTTGATGATTTTCTTGTCAGCTAATAAAAGCAAAAGTAGGTGGCTCAATGGGAGCACTAAGCCATCATCCATCTGGGGGGTTGAGTGAATGTAGTTCTTGAATAGAATAAAATTTTAATGGAGGACTTATGATTGAGGGTTTTTTTGCTCTCATTATCTGGTTTCCATGGAACGCCTTTTCAGCAGAGTAGGACAACAGCTTCACTATTTTTCTTACAAAAGGTAGTGAGGAAAGAAGATATGGATTTCTCTCTCTGTTGGTCTCTCTCAGGCCATGTCTATGCTACAATCTTTAGTTCGTGTGGTCACTTCAGACAGGGGCTAGAGTGTCCCCACTCTGTGGTCCTCTCTCCACATTGGCCACTTCCCTGATTCACTGATCACATTAAGTTCAAATCAAATACAATTTATTAAACAATTGTAAGAAAAATAAGGGGAAAAAAATGGAAAAGGTTAAAGGATCAAGGGAGTCTCTGGAACTTAAGAAAATTCATGGGCTATTCCTTACTCATCCCAGGCCTCCCTCCCAGGACCTGGCTCCACAGTGGTGATACCGTGGGTAGGCCATCTGCTCTGGTGGTGGCCTCACACCACAGGCACCCTTCTCCCCAGTATTTGCTTTCCTGTTACATTCATGTCCCCCACTATCCCAGAGTCCAGCCTTCAAGGCCCTCTTGTCTGGCAACATCTCCCTGTGCTGGACCCTCTCTGGCCAGGGTCCCACCTTGCTCTCCACAGCCACTCACTGCACTCGGCTGTAGTGTCACTGGGGCACAGCTGGCATCTGCTATCTCTGCTCTGGCCCCCAGAAGTTCAGCCCTGGCTCCCCGTTTGCGCAGCTGGCTTGTGCTGCTCCAGGTCTGGCTCCTCTGCCTCCAGCACAGCTCTGACTTCTCTGGTTCTGGCTACTGCTGCTCTCTCCTTAGCTCTGCCCTATTCTGGCACAGATAGCTCCAGCTCACATGGAGGATGGGCCCCTGGGATCCTTCCTCCTTCATTGGCCTGTCTGCCCTATCAATCGGGCTGACTTGGAGTGCTGTCCTCTCCCCATTGGCCTGAGGACTCAGGATCCTGATTTCTCTTCAGCCCTTCCCCTTTCTTTTGGTACTGGGAGAGGGCCAACCAAAAAACCCCACTAAGTTTCATTAAGGAGCCAACAGTCTCCTTACACATAATTGGCTGCTTTCATTGGCACTGCACATATTCACCAGCAGGGCTTGTGTTGATGCAAAGTGTGGTGTACCAGAGGTAGGTACCCCAGTGTGCCACTCGCTGCCGTCTGGTCCAGTGCCTTTTGGAAACTTTTCACAATGTGTTGTGGAATAGAAATGATTCGCCCAGGACTCTCTGGGCACCAGGGGTTAAGGTCCCAGCATGCAACTTTCTCCATCCCCTAATGCAATCTATATCCCATAATGTTCATGCCGTTTTAAAAAAATCCCACAAACCTGTGCGGTGCTCTTTGCTGTCTGCCATGTCTGATGGAGGCATGGAGCCCACAGAGCTCTTCACTATTGTCATGAATGTTGCAAATACAGGACATACGATTTTCCTGTATTTGCAGACCCATAAGGAGTACTGCAACAATGGGAGACATGACAATTCCTTGGAGGGCAGTTTGCTGAGGGACACACTGAAAAATAATTCAAAGTTTTTTGTCACATTTATGGAGCAGCTGTAGACTGCAAAGTGCTGCTTCTGGGCCCAAGAAACGAGCACTGACTGGTGGGATTATTTGTTATGCAGGTTTGCATAGTGAGCTGCAGAACTTCTGGAGGCAAAAGGCCATGTTCCTGGATCTGTGCGCCAAAATCATCCCAGTCCTATCACATAAGGACACAAGAATGAGCGCTGCATCGATAGTGGAGAAGCGAGCAGCGGTTGCACTCGGGAAGCTTGCAATGGCAGATTGCTACTGGTCAGCGGGAAATCATTTTGAAGTTGGAAATCTGCAGTGGGGGTCATTGTCATGCAAGTGTGTAGGACAATTAATAGTCTCCTGTTACACACAGGACTGTGATGCTTGGCAATGTGCAGGATGTAGTGGATGGATTTGCAGCAATGGGGTTCCCAAACTCTGATGGGGTGACAGATGGCACACACATCTCTATTTTGGCACCAGACCACTTTGCCACAGAGTACGTCAATGGAAAGGGCTACTCTTCTATGGTCATGCAAGTGTGGTGGATGACTGGGGATGCTTCACTGATATCAGTGTGAACTGGTCAGAGAAGGTGCATGATGCTCGCATCTTTAAGAACACAGGACTGTTCTGAAAGCTACAGGTAGGTATGTTCTTTCCTTGATTAACATTGGTGATATTGAAATGCCAGTAGGGATTCTGGGGGACCCTGCCTACCCCTTGCTCCCCAGGCTTATAAAGCCATACACCGGCCACCTCCACAGCACCAAGCAAAGATTCAGCGACTGGCTCACGAGGTGCAGAATGACAGTTGAATGTGCTTTTGGTGGATTGATGGGATGCTGGCATTGTTTACTCACAAGATTGGATCTCAGTGAAAAAAATATCCCAATGGTTATGGCTGCCTGCTGTGTCCTCCATAATATCTGTGAGGCAAAGGGAGAAAAGCTGCCACCAGATGTAGAGTGTGGAAATGGAGTGGCTCTCAGCTGACTGTCAACAGCCAGACACTAAGACCATAACAAGAACTGAACATGGAGCTATGAGGTTGAGGGAGGCTTTGAAAGAGTATTTTAATGGTCCACCACAGTAGTGTTCTGTACTGGACTGCTCTCTGGGCCTGAAGCTTTGGGTGCTGTTAGGAATTGTGTCGTGCTTGCTGTACATTTATAATAACTCTGAGTTTTACAGAAGCTATGAATTATGCAGTGTTTGCTGTACATTTATAAATATGACTAGGTATTTTCATGAACCTAGGAGTTTTGTGGCACTCTACGTCTACAAGTATGGTGTGCTTTGAGTACCGCTATGCATTCTGCAATATGTGTTGTGAACTAATAAAGATTTTAAAAAAAGAAATTTGACTAGGAAAAACAGTGCAGAAAATTTTCTGCATGGACTAATGGGGCTGCACTAACAATATACCACATACCCTTAAACATGTCAGGTAGATACCAAGCTCCCAAATTTCCTGTTGTGTTTGGTGGAAATATATCCAGCTAAAATCTTTGAACAATCAAACTTAGGAAAACAAGTGACAACATAAATGACTTTCTAGACATTGTAGACCTGGGCTCTGAGCCAGAGTTCATCCATAGTCCAGCAAGTTAAGGGAAGCAGATGTGAAGATGTTACTTTTGAGTGTAAGTTGGCAGGAGTAATCTTGGTACCATCCAGTGTTTGGAAAAGAATCTTACCCCTGCATAATGACTCAAAGGGGAGGAGGATGTAAAACCTATGCCTCCTTGCCTACAAACTCAATTACCCTTATACATGGGATATCTTATGGCACTTGGGAAAATAAAGCCAACTGCAAAAACTCAATAACAGGAGGGAGTTTGACCCTACACAAAGTAGAGTACGAAGGATGATATGAGGCATGTATAATAGCCATATTTATGTCCATATTTATATTATGGAATCAAAAGCTATGTATTGAAAGTGACATTTGATCTTAATCAGTGATCCAGTAATTGACTGTCACTATGATAATCCCATACACAATGATGTAACTTGTCCATCTCTGACCCAAGGACCTGCCAGTGGTCTTACAACAGCTTCTGTACTATAAGTGTTGGTTAATCAGGTTCAATTTATGCATATCCTTGTTGTGTTAAATTTGTCCCATTGGCACATGGATTAATTCAGCTATTGCAAGCATGTCAAGGTGGCTTTCTTCCTTTCAGTGCTTATTGTGGATATGATTGCAGTTTATCAGCAGTGAGTACAGGATATTGCCAGCGTAGGGGTCCACACGAAACAAAAATTGTATACCTCTAAATGGAAGTGTAGCCTGGAACTGTTTGGAATCCTAGGGTCCATAACAGGACTGTTTTGTACAGGAATGTCAATTTGGAATCGAGTGGGTGTTGAGATAATTTGTAGAGACATTAATTATGTGCTGCAGGAGAATGCTAACAAAGTGGTTAATCTAATATTACAGGGGATAAAGGGTTTGTCACAGGAAGAAAGGTTTATAGTCTATAACGTGCATGACAAAACCTGTTTGTTTACCGAGTCTCAGTTTAAGATTAACCAACCATCAGCCTAAACAATGATCAGCAGAAGGACCAATATGTGGGGAAAATAATTTGTGTATGGAGAATATGTCATAAATACCACTGCTAATGCACTGCAATTTTTAGAATTAGGAAAGATTCCAGACTTAATCAAAGATGAGCAATTGTTAAATTGGTATTGTCCAAAATGTTCCAGGAGCATGGGAAGGAATGATCCATTTGTTTGGCTTCGTGCCAATGATTCTCATTAGGAGCAATGCAGCATATGGGATCTGTGGTGCCGCATCCCAGTCAAGACACTTAGAACACAAGAAAGGCCATACTGGGTCAGACCAAAGGTCCATGTAGCCCAGTATCCTGTCTTCTGATAGTAGCCAATGCCAGGTGCTGCAGAGGGAATGAATAGAACAGGTAATCATCAAGTGATCCATCCCCAGTCGCCCATTCCCAGCTTCTGGCAAACAGAGTCTAGGGACATCACTTGTTGTTTAACTAAAAACTGTATGATAGCAAAGTCCTCGTATGTCTTGTTCAGTCTCCTTGCCTGTCTTTGATCCAGATAAGGATGTGTACAGCTGCTGTCCACTCCACAGGTCACCTTGAAGATAACATCTACAAGAACACATCAGTATGTCTACTTTGGTGGTCTATCACACAGAAACCCAAACCTGGCAAATCACGCAGATGGTCTGTTGCTCTGAAAAGGGGTGTCAGTACGTTTGGAAGTGTAATATGTTGGAGGTGGACACCCGATTGTGTGGACTGCAGGGAGTGAGTCAGCTACAGAACTAATCATCATCTTTGTGCCTGGTCAGGTTAACTAAATGGAAGACACTGATGGAGAAGGTAACCTAGGATGGAGGTGACTTATATTGTGTGGTAACCAACCATCAAAAGTACCTATTTGGTCAATTGGAGTGTCAGGTTCTCAGACCCAAATTTGTATTTTACCTCAAAACAACATACTTTACTAGGACTTACAGTGATATCTTCTGTCCCTACTTTTGAAAACACAACCATTATTATATTTGATCCAACCTATCAGGACTTAACTGTCCAAAGCACACCAACATTCCTTGTTTATATATCCCTGCTAAATTTACAACTGAAACAATTAATGGATCAAAAAGCACACGCCTTAGACAAATTACCAGTAATATCAATGAGGCAGAACAATCTGTTACCCATTTGATGGATGGAGGTGATGAGATCCTAGCAACACCTTTATGAATACAAATTGGATTAAATGGATGGATTATTGTCCAAGTAGTTGGAAAAGGAATTATTTTCATTATATTGGGGTGCATGCAGTGTAAAATCAAGAGATTAAGTAGAAAAGGTCATGACCCTACAACATCAATGAGTTAGGGAGATGGTAGATAATGAATCAAGCAGTATGCAACCATGAGGCCTACTGCAGATATAATTCAGATACCACCACATCCCTATGCTCCAGTTATAACTACACAACCAGAATCAGTCTATCGGGTCCCTGAACCTCCATATCAGGAGAATGAGATTGTCTTTGGAACCTCCCCCCATCAGATAATCAACCATCCACATTGTAATATTCATGATGGGGTTTGTGACATACTATACCTTGGGGAACATCTTGTAACCCCCTATTCCTCATCTGTATATAATTGTTATATTGCATATAAAGGATGCCATAAGAAGTATTAGGGAAAAGGTTATGATCAGCTGAAAGTCACTATTCTGTCTAAATATGTATATCTTTAGCATATGAAGTTTGAGATTGTGTTGAATGGTTGTCAGTAACACATGCTGTAAATTGGGGAATCTGCCAGATATTAGCTCCCCAGAGACAACTGCAAGGAAAGTAACCAACACCCGGTGGGGTGTCAAACAACCAATCAACAGCCACTGTCCAGCAAGGGAGCTACAATTCAGTGACTCACCTGCATAAGGCCACACCAGGAGAATTACTCAACTCTGCCTGGTGACTCAGCAATGCCCACCAGACATGCCTGGACTTGTGTTCTCCAAGCACATGAACTAAGGGTATAAAACAGAACACAGGGGACCATGCTTGGCCTTTCTCCTGCCCCCACCTATGCTGCAAGCAACAAAGACGCTCAGAAGACTGAAGATTCCAACACGGGAGATTGACCCAGGTTTAAGGGACAAACCTGTATATTAAGGACTGCAATATCCAATGGGGTGAGAAAAATTGCTTAGTCTAGATGTTGCCCAATCTAATAGGGTTGAGCCTTTAGACTGCATGCTTATATTTTCTTTTCTTTTGGTGACCACTCTGACTTTTTGCTTGTCACTTATAATCATTTAAAATCTATCTTTTATAATCAATAAATTTGTTTTACTGTTTATCTTTACCAGTGAGTTTGTATGAAGTGTGTGGTAAATCAGCTCAGGTTCACAAAGGCTGGTGTACAGCCACTTTCCATTGATGAGGCGGTGAACCAACTAATAAATTTGCACTGCTCATCTTGAGCAGTGCAAGATGGTATATTCCTGAGGTACAAGCCTGGGAGCTGGGGGCGGGATTTGGCTAGTGCCTTTCTCTCTGTGATTCATGAGTGCTCTGGGAGCATTCATGCAATCTAGCTGGGCATGGGGCTCCACATGTGGTTGTGCTGAGTGATAACAGTGCCTGGAGGGGTTTGCTTCTTGTCACTAGCAAGGCATTGTGAGAGACAGCCCAGGCTGGAGAGAATTAAGGGGGCACAGCAGTCCCACAGTTCCAGGTCGCATCCCGGGGATCCCCGTCACAGGGTTCATTAGCAATCACCGCATCAAAATGGGGCCTCGTAGCCTGTAGAGTTAGCTTTAGCATTTTATTTTACTCAGCAGTAATGGAAAGGAGCCTACAGGCCTGTATCCTGTAAGACATTAGCTTAAGCTTTGAGGCCTGTGAACTTTGGCACAGATAAATGGCCTGACAGTCATCCTGAGTTTTGGGGAACTGGGAAAGGTGTGTTTAAAGGGGAACTTTATCCCAGGTAACCACAAGAACATTGAACAGATACTAGGTTTGGATATTTTAGAATAAAATGTTGACATATGCTTAACTGCAAACTTGCCTTGGCATTGAATTGACTTACGTGATGATTAGTTGAAATCATTAATATATTAACCTATAGAATAAAGGTACCTCAACATTATTAGGGTGAGGAAGTTAGATATGGATAAGGGAGGCTGGGCATTTGAATGAATATTCATGACAGCCCCTAAGCCAGAGGTGGGCAAACTACGGCCTGTGGGCCACATCTGGCCCGCGGGACCCTCCTGCCCGGCTCCTGAGCTCCTGGCCTGGGAGGCTCGCCCCCCAGCTCCTCCCCCGCTGTCCCCTTCCCCCACAGCCTCCATTCACTGCACTGCCAGCTCAATACTCTGAGTGGCAGGACTGTGAGCTCCTGGGGCAGTGCAGCTGCGGAGCCCGGTCTGACTTGGTGCTTTGTGCTGTGCTGTGCGTAGCTGGCTCCAGCCAGATGGTGCGGCTGCTTGTCCTGGTGCAGCCACGCTGCCAGCTACCGGTGCTCCAGGCAGCACCGTAAGGGGGCAGGGAGCAGGGGGGGTTGGCTAGAGGGCAGGGGAGTTTGGGAGGTGGATGGGGTCGGGGTGGTCAGAGAGCGGTGAACAGGGGGGTTGAATGGTGGCAGGGGTCCCCGGCGGGGGGATAGTCAGGAAGGAGAGGGGTTGGATGGGGCCGTGGGGAGCAGTTAGGGGTGGGGGGTCAGGGAGAAGAGGTGGTTGGATGGGGTAGGAGTCCGGGGGGGCAGTCAGGAATGAGAGGAGGTGTTGGATGGGGTGGCGGGTGGTCTGGGGGCGGTCAGGGGACAGACAGCAGGGGTGTGTGTGGGTGGGGCAGGGATCCTGGGGGGCCATCAGGGAGCAGGGTGAGTTGTATGGGGCAGGAGCCCTGCGGGGGGCAGGTGTCAGGGGGCGAGAAGGATAGGGGGCAAGGGCTGTGCCATGCCTGGCTGTTTGGGGATGCACAGCCTCCCCTAACCGGCTCTCCATACAATTTCGGAAACCCAATGCGGCCCTCAGGCCAAAAGGTTTGCCCGCCCCTGCCCTAAGCCCTATAATAAGCCCAGACCATCATATAAGAGGGAGATCTGGACCATTGGACTCATTTGGCATGCCAGGGACGGGGCTGTTTCTTACCACCAGGTGTCCAAGGAAGGGTGCAAATCTGAGCATATATGCAAGGAATGGTACAAGATATCACCTCAACTCTATATTTTTGCTATTTTTTTGTATGTTGTTTGGAGCTTTTCTGTCTCTACTAATTGTGCTAACAAAAGTGGTTAAAGCTCTGCTGGGCCCTCAGTGAAAAGATCTCCTTTGTGCACGCCAGGGTTCCCAAGAAGATGTTGAATTTAATAACTTTGATTCTGTTGTGCAGATTCTGGGATGAGAACCCCGCACTCCCCCAGCTCTTTAAATCTGAGTTAGTATGGAAATACACAAAATAAGCCTGTTTTCACTAGCCTGACCATCACTGAAATGATGTGATTATGCTCCATGGAGCGCCCATGTAAATCACATACTCAGCAGGCTTTTCTGGCAGCTTTTCTTTTGTCCTTTGCCTGTAATAACATGAAATATATGTCTGATCTGTTTCACAGCACCATCTGGATCCCAACAGTGTCTGAAGAACTCACTGGGACTCTATTGGCATTTAATAAGGAAGCTTTCTTAATGTGTGATGACACATCCACTCCCAGGCTTTATTCAAGCCTAATTAAATGGTGTCCAGTTTGCAAATTAATTCCAAATCAGCAGTCATTACACAAAGTAAAACTATTTCCCTGTGTTTATTTTCCCCCATACTGTTCTTCACACGTTCTTGTCAACTGCTGGAAATGGCCCACCTTGATTATCACTACAAAAGGTTTTTTTTTTCTCTCCTGCTGGTAATAGCTCACCTTACCTGATTACTCTCATTACAGTGTGTGTGGTAACACCTATTGTTTCATGTTCTCTGTGTATATAAAATCCCCTACTGTATTTTCCATTGCATGCATCCGATGAAAGGAGCTATAGCTCACGAAAGCTTACGCTCAGATAAATCTGTTCATCTCTAAGGTGCCACAAGTACTCCTTTTCTTTTTGCGGATACAGACTAACACGGCTGCTACTCTGATAGATGATATAGTGGTGTACAGTCATACGTGGGAGGAACACCACCGACACATTAAGGCTGTACTACAAGCCGTGGGGGAAGCGGGGCTCATGGCCAACCCAGCCAAATGCCACCTTGGATGATGGGAACTAACATACCTGGGATATACCATGGGGCGAGGGACCCTATGTCCACCTTGTGGACAAGGTGCAAGCTCTGCAGGACTGCCCAATGCCCACGACAAAGAGATAGGTACACCAATTTTTAAGCCTGTCAGGGTACTACCACTGCTTTGTACCAGATTTTGCAATGCTCGCGGCACCCTTGTCAGACCTAACTAAGAGATTCCAACCGCAAAAGGTCCAGTGGTCAGCAGAATTTGAGAGGGCCTTCCAGGACCTAAAGGACAGGCTGACTAGGGCACCAGTCCTATATCACCCTGACTTCACTAAGCCCTTTATACCTCAGACGGATGCGTCCAAAGTGGGGCTGGGAGCAGTATTGTCCCAGGAGATCAAGGGAGAAGAATATCGCATCCTCTATTTGAGCTGGAAGCTTTTTGCCTGAGAACAGAGGTATTCAACTATAGAGAAGGAGGCCCTGGCGGTGAAGTGGGTGATCGACTCACTAAGATAAAATCTCCTGGGAAACCCGTTTCAATTGGTCACAGATCAGACTCCCCCTCCAATTGCTCAACAGTATGAAAGATACCAGTGTTTGAATTATGAGATGGTGCCTATCACTCCGGCCCTGTGACTTCAGCGTCACCCATTGACCAGGTAGGGCACACGCAAATGCGGAATTTTTCTCCCGGGGTGGGAGGCAAGGAAGGAAAAGAGGACCCACCACTGGACACCCTCTTAAAGGGGTGTGTGTATGGTGGGGTGCATTTGCCCTGCACTGGTACTGCGAGGATTAACGCCACTTTCTGGGCTGAGGAGGCCATGCCCCCATGGCCCTTCTGGGCATGCTCCAGCTGGAAACTAGGTATAAAAGGGAGCAGCTCAGGTCATTCAGGGCTGGCCACCAGAGGGGAAGGACCTTGGGCAGAGGCTCCAGCTGAAGAGCTGTCCCATCCCAGCCCCTGTCTGTGGGAGCCGGAGATCCAGAGTGTCAGACTGGAGGTCTGTGGCCAGCAGAATTCCAGGAAATCATCCATGCTGAGGAGCCTGGACCCCCAATTCCCCATGGATTGTGGCTTTGGGAAACCCAGTAGAAAGTGACCTGGGGAGGGTGAGCGAGTGGTATCTCTGACCCGAGTGAGGTCAGCATGTTTCAGTGGGATTCCCCGCTGACCCAGTGGCGGACTACTCCGCCACTCTTAGGGCCCTGGGTTGGGGCCCAGTGGAGTCAGGTGGGCCCGGGCCCCCCTACCAGGCTGCTGCCCCCTTCTGCCCTTCCCTCCCCCTCCCCCGGCGGCGACCCCCTGGGTACTGGTCGCCAGGCTGCACTGCCTGTGTCTGGAGGCCGTGATATTGGCTCTGGCCGTGAGACCACACTGCCCTGGATGCAAAGGCCTCTATAATTGACTCTGGCTGCTAGGCCATGTTGACCCGAATGCATGGAGTGCTGTAACTGACCCTGGCCATTGGGCCACACAACCTTGAGAGGAGAGCAGCCATATTGACTTTTTTGATTAGTTCTCATCACCCCAAGACAAAGGCTGGTCTTAAGGATGCGACTGCGGGGAAGTAATTACCCCACCCCAAGAGGGGGCAGGGCGCACTTGCCCCGCGACAGCCCCATCACAGTTTGGCTGGTTAGTAACTGAGCCAAGGCCTGAGGATTTGGGCCCAGATCCTTGTTGGAGGACTAATTTTCATTGATTTCAATGGGAGTTAGGTGCCTAAATACCTTTGAGGACCTCGGCCGTGGAACCTAACAGATACCGTTTTATAGAGTGAAAATTAAGGTTCCAAGTAAAATTAAGAATGTCGTTAATACCCTGGAAGAAATATTTCAGGGGCCTTCATCTTATCTGAGGAATACCAGGATACTAAGACTAATGATACACATGGTGTAAATGCCTCATGATAAGAGTTTTCCTGAACATGGAATTAAATTAGAACCTTGGACCCTGATTACAGCCTGAACATTGGCTCATGAATCTTTATAACCAGCTCATCTGTGAATCACCCTTTTTACTCATCTGATATAAATATAGTTTAATTTAATATGGCATAATTTAGAACTGAGACATTTTCATGATTAAAAGGAAACTTTCTCTCCTCCTTAGTTTGAAGGAAATCTGAGGCTTAACATGATCAAAGCAATGGATATGGTCCCAGTCAGTTTTGTATCATGAACAACTTGTTGTAATTGATGTAATAACTGGAGTAAGACGTGACAGGTTTGTTTTACCATCTGTTGTAAACATGTGATCCACGAATGCAATTTGCCAAGGCCTTTGAAATGCAGCCCGCTGTTTACATGGAGTATATGTATTTAGTTCTTTCAATTAGCCAGCAGATCTGAACTATATTTAAGATTCAGATCAGTTAGATGAATACCACCCCCAACTGCTTCCTCCACAACAATTAGCGATATCCAAAATCCAGCCCCAGGTCTCAGTAAGTCCGTCAGTGTCCATTGGGCTGGCTGCTGCCTGTCAGATCAAAGAATTTGGAGGGACGGATGGTGACAGGGAGGGTTAAGGCACTAGTCTGGGCATCAGGAGACTGAGTTATGTTCCCAGCTTTGTCACAGACTTCTTGTGTGACCTCAGGCAAGTCCCCTAATCTCTCTGTGCCTCAGTTTCACATCTGTGAAGTAGGGATAGTAAATATCTTCTTAAGTCACAGGGATGTTGTGAGGCTAAGTGCTGTAATGTTTGTGAAATGGGAAGATACTGTGGTGAGGAGCCCTGCAGAGATGTCTATAAATAAATGGATGGATTAGACAAGCAATGAGAGTTATCGTTGGTTGAGAGAAAGGAAGGGGAAGAACATAACACAGTTGGACTACAGAGCCAGGAGCAAGGGTGAGGTGCTTGGAAAGTAGGATTAATGTGTATAAGAGCCAAACCCTTTGTTAATTGGATCCTTGTTGCAGATTTTTTCTCAAAGGTATTTCAAGTTCTAATCTTGGCTGTGAACCGCAGTGGTGGCTGGACATGGGGCAAGGGGTGGGATGCTAAGGATGTTTTCAGGGTCAAACTCAGCCCTAAGATACTTTTACCCAGCTACCAGTAACATCAGTGGGAACTGTATGCATGTATCTGAAGGGCAATATACCACATACTCAAGTATTTATGGCTTTAACTATTGAAGGTGTTAAATCTTGGCTTCTCTAGACCAATAAGGCCCAGTGCCAGAGTCTTAGGCTCCCCTCCTACCTTTTAAGCTGTCACTGAAGATTAGATTCAAGCTTTAAGCCTGTAAAGCCTTTGAGGCAAAACCTTAATGAAGATCTGATCCATTTAAACTCTGATCAAATTAGTTTTATAGCAACGTTTCTGTTTTGGATACTGCACATGGATCAGATTTTATACATTCTCACTGCAGATGAAGGGGAACCTCACCCCACTGTGTTAAACTGAATTGAATGAATAAATAAATACACGAGTGGATTCCCTGTAAGCAGCTGGTTTCATTCCAAAGGACATTGTGAGCTGACTATTTGGATTACAGGCATACAAGAACTTGGAAAGATTTTTTTTTTCTGCTTTGCACATGACAATACTAAGAGGAGATCTGAGATCATAGTGCTATATTCTAGAGAGTGCTCCAGAAGGGGAAGTGTGGAGGAAAGAAGACTGGAAAGCCTGGCCCCAATCCTGGAGGGTGAGTGCCTTTGAGGTCCATAGAAGTGATTGGGACTTGAGAGTGCTCAGCATCTCACAGGAGATCCTCACTGGATCAGGCCAATGATCGCCTGAGGTCCCTTCCAGCCCTCCATTTCTGTGATCATCTAGTCCAGCCTACCACAGTGAAGCCCCACCACCACGTATACTTAGACCATCCCTGATTGGTATTTGTCTAACCTGTTCTTAAAAACCTCCAATGGTAGCGATTCCACAACCTTCCTTGGAAGCCTATTCCAGTGGTTACCTATCCTTATAATTAGAAAGCTTTCCTAATATCTAACCTAAATTGTCCTTGCTGCAGATGAAGGCTTCTTGTCAGACCTTCAGTGGACATGGAGAACAATTGAGCACTGTCCTATTTAGAACACATTTTTTTATATTTGAAGACAGTTATCTTGTTCCCCACCTCAGTCTTCTCTTCTCAACTGTCCCATATTGTTGGCTCATATTCAATTTGTGATCCGCTATAGCCCTCAGATTCTTTTCATCGGTACTACACCCGATCCAATATTTCCCATTTTGTAGCTGTGCATTTTATTTTTTTTCTTCCTAAGTGCAGTACTTCACATTTGTCTTTATTGAATTTCATCTTGTTGATTTTAGACCAATTCTCAATTTGTCAACATCATTTTGAATTCTAATCCTGCCCTGCAAAGTTGGTGTCAGTCACAAATTTTATAAACACGCTCTCCACTCCATTATCAAAGTCATTAATAAAACTGGTGAAGAGAAGAAGTTTTGAGTTATATTAGTCAATCCTTCCCCTTAACTGCCCCCACAATTTCAGTGCGCTGTGTCATTTTATCACCTTCAAGTTGGAACATTCACAGATGCCGAAACGGTGAATGGTATTTGTGCATGGCGCTCCCAGGTAGGGCTTTGAAAACTGCCCCTTATTGTCAAATGAGTAATGAATGTCTGCAGAGTGTGTGGGGGTGTGTGTGTTTGTGGATAAGTAAGGTATGGAGGAGGGAGCATCTAAACCTGGGAGCCCGTAAATATAGATTTGATTGAGTTAGAGCGTTTCCCTGGATCCTCCTATGCTTTCTTTAATGTAAGGAAGAATGTTGCTAGCCTTTCTGGTTGTATAACTTGCAGTCATTGTATAAATCAATGTGTTGCTGTTTATCTTGGCCTGAAGCCTTACTGCAAATCAAACTCCACTAGTAGTAACCCAGGTGTGAAGTGAACTTGTTGTAATTTCTTTAATGGGGTGTTTCTGTAACTTTAAAACCTAATTGTGACCATTCAGAGGTTAACACCATTAAATAACTAACCCAAAGTAAAACATTCAGCAAGAGACGTGTTAAAAGGTGATTACAAGTGATGGTTTTGCCCAGCTATGAGAGTCTGGTTTGGGCTTCACTCAAGGGACCTGTCTATGTAAGGGAACATTATTAATGGTTAACAATTGAGTTAGCTGACATGATGCTGACCTGGACTTTGTGGTTAGTGTAGGCAAGGCTGAGTTGTGTTTAGTACCATGTCAGCTAGTCATGACCCTGCGAAAAAACAAAAAAACCCAAAGCTGATGAAAAATTCCCTCTGGTATCTCCAAGACTTTCTGTCAGAAAACCACAGCCAGAAGCAGCTGAGCTATGTCATATCAATGAAACTGAACAACAGCAAGTATCTCTGTATGCTATAGCTTCGATCCTACAACTGGATCTGTGTGGGCCGACTTGGAGGCCCCTTGAAGTCTGCCTGCATTGATTCAGCTGTGGGATTGGAGCCTATAAGGTATTTCACAAAGATGTTTGTTTCTGTTGTTAGTCCCTTGATGTTTAATGCCAGGAAAGCTGAGAATGTTGTCCATACAGGCACTTCCTTCCCTAGCACTGTCAACATCTCCATGCTCCTCCTGTCACTATATAAATCCTTGGCTAACCCAGTTGTCTGCAAGCGAGGTTTACCATTGAGAACTAATGAGCAATGAATCATTGTCTTGGATTTCAGTGGGCACTGTCTTGTTACTAGTGGCCACTTTTCCTCTAGCACTGGGCAAAATAGGAACAAAGGGCTAGAATCACAAGGCGGGGCTTACACATTGCAGTGCTGAGCATTGCAATAGCTAACTTTTAGCTGCTCTGCTGCCTAGTGGAATTCCCAGCACTGAGTTAGCTCCCAGGTGCCCTATACAATGCGTGGGGAGAATCGGGTGCCCAAAAAGGGGATTCACAGAAGCAAGCAGGCCGAGGAGGGAGCTGCCCATACTAGCCAGTAGGAATGGCCAAGGGAGGAGGGTGGTCTAGGCCCGGCTCCTCAAAGGGAGTTAGGTACCCAAGTCTGAGTCAGAGGGAGCTGATTCCTTCCATTTGGGAGTCTCAGCTATGAACGCTCTCTTGGAGTAAGGTACCCAAACCCTTTCTCAAGAAAACAGGAGGAGCTGTGTCCCCTTTTACCCAATATCCCAGTAGTAAGAGCACTCGCCCAGCAAGTGGGAGATCTTTGTTCAATTCCCCACTCTACCTGATGTGGAGCAGGGACTTAAACCCAGGTCTTCTGCCTCCCAGGTGCACACCCTAATCACTAGGCTGTAGGCTATTCTGGGGGGGTGGCACTCTCAGTCTCTCCTGTGGGAGCTGTTTCATTTTACATAAATATCCTCTGGACCTGAGCAAGAGACTGACTCTATATCCCAGTGATGAAGGCAACCAGTTGGGAAACCTGGGTTCAAGTCCTTGCTCGATAGCAGGCAGAGTGGGGATTTGAGGCCAGGTCTCTCACTCCTGCGTGAGTGCTCTTTCCTCTGGGTGGAAGGGAACTGGGCCATTTTATGAGGGGCCTGATTCAGTATGCGTGCTCTAAGGTGACATCTGAGCAAGTCAACTGGATGGGGTGGGAAAGGCAGGGGAGACCCTAGTTTGTGACTCCTGCAAGAGCTTAGAAGTAAGTTAGGTGCTGAGTTGTTCAGTATCGTCAGGACTTTGTACATGCCCAACAGTGGAAATTTAGCCTCTTAGGGAACTTTATCGATGGAAATGCAGACCCCTAAAGTCCTTAGGCACCTACAGGGTTAGGTGGCAGCTGAGTGGGGGTTTTGTGAATGTCACTGGTCCTGATTGTTGGATATAGGTGCTTAAGGGGACATCTCGGCATCTACAGGTATGTTTACACTGCAAAAAGAAAACGCCCACCTCCCTGTCCCACACAAACAGCGAGTCTCAGAGCTCGGGTCAGCTGACATGGGCTCATGTTACAGGGCTAAAAATGGCAGTGTAGATGTTGCTACTGTGGCTGCAGCCTGGGGTCTGAAATCTGGCAGCTGGGGACAGTTTGAGACTGTATGGAAATGCAGCAGGGTTAATAAAGGTGACATTCTAACTGGGATGCAGCTCAGCCATGTGGGAATATGAGTGAAGTGGGGAAATAAATTACCATGTTATGCTGATGACCCGTGAAGGGAAAGTTGTGTGATCTGTGAGTAGTGAAAGAAAAAAGATCAGAGAGAGGTAAAGCCTTCTTCACAAACCCAAGAACAGCTGAACTGTGTAAGTAATTTTGCTTTATGGTCTACAGCTATTTGTTTTCTGATCTGACAAAAAATGACATTTATCTGTACTGATAGATTTAGAGATATTATATGTGAGTACACATATTGTTCCTTTGTCAGCTAACCAAGAAACAGCCAATCTGACAGCTGCCTTTTTCTCTCTGATAGTTTTGCTAGCTGTATGTGAAATTTCCATGAACACCATGTTATAATACATGGCAAACAAAAGGAGCTAGTTTCAAACTCATGTAGCATGTTTTTAAGAAGTGTTTCCTGAGGGGTTGGAAGGCTATGAGGATTTGTAATAGGCTATATAAATTCTTTTGTTTCTAGTTCAAATGCAGGCCAGGTTGGTAGTAAGCAAAAGTCATAATAAACATCTGATCACAATTCAATGGTTTACATAAAATAAATTGGTGGTTTGAATTCCATTCATAATGTGCAGGTGTCCACTTCGCACAAACCACCATCAGACCCTTGTTGGCAGTCTCAGGTCAAGGACTGAATAGGCCTGCAGGCTGAACTGCTCTCATTCCTGGAAGTCGTCCTTTCAGTTGCTTCTGAAGTAGGTTGGTGGGGCAGTATTGGGCAAGAATCCTTTGCTCTTCTGGGGAAGGTCACTTTTCGGGGTTAAGAAATTCTGATATCTTTCAAGTTCACTTAATTCATATACCTTCCCCCCCCCCCCCCCCCCCCCCCCCCCCCCCCCCCCGTCTCCCCCACTGCTTCCAATAGCAGGTTATTGAACCTAGCATCACACAGGAGATGGCATTTTTTTGGTTTTATTTTTAGAAAAAATGAATAGTAGGAGTCAATGGAGATGCAGCCACATCGGGTCAGAATTTGGCCCATCATGTCTAGATTTGGAGCTACAGCAGACAGTAAAGCTAGTCAAAAATGAAAAATTTTCATGAAAAAAATGTTTACATTTTGAATATTTGAAAAATGGGGCCCAGCTTTAGTAGACAGCAATAAATCGTTGAGGCTAGCAGTGGTAAAAAGTGTGTGCTATGCTTTGATAAGATTCCATAGGACTAGTCCAGTATTATGGGGGTCTTAAAAATGCAAACTTTGGTTTGACCCTCATGTTCCGATAGGGATATATTTTTCATTCAGGCCCTTTGGAGAGGGAGGGAAGAGATAATAGTGAGGATAGGGTGCTTGATTCCATTTCGGCTGAGAAATAAACAACAGGACAGATGTATCCGATATTACCTGTGTGACAGCCAGAACGAATGTCAGGTACCAAGCGTGATGAATATAGAATAACCAATCAGGCTAATCATATTTTTATTTATCAGCTAGAAAGCTTTCTGTGCTGTTCCATGTCAATACACTACTGATGTAACCTAAAGTGAAATTTGTTTTCATATGCTTAAGAGGCTGACAATACCCCTCCCTACTCCCCCCCTACCCCAACCCCAACCAAATGAAAAAGAGCCACGAGGTTAAAGGGAAAGAAGTCAGACTCGTAATTTGTTGAGAGAGCTAAATAGGGCCCACATCGTGGTGTTCATTTCTGACGCGTGGGTAACATCCCTGGGGTGGTGTCAATTTAAAAACCAGTGTGCATTATAACTCAGACAGAGGCAACGTTAACTGGCTTACACTAGCTCTTAATTTTAACTCCTTCCTTGCCACATTCCAGGGTTAGTCTCTCTCACAAACAGCAGAACACAGAAATGTTTCTTTGAAGGACTTGACTTTGGTGTGTGCTGGGTTGTCCCCACATGCACCATGTGTGATTAGCAGGACTCAGATGGTTAGCACCCAGAGCACAATACTAAAAAAGACTTAATTGACTAGGCACTGAGCAATAATGAAAATATTTTCGAGACTCTGTCTGGGGCGGGGGCGGGGGAAGAGGAGACGAGATCTCTGATGGGAAAGAGTGTCTGACAAGCAGTAGCCTTCGCCTAGCTACAAGAATGTTTTTAATAACATGGATTTCAGTATATGTTATAGATATTTATAGTGGTTTTTTATCTTTGCTAGAGAGAGTATATATCGGAAGTGCCCAAAGGGCTCTATACAATCTCATAATAAAGAGTAACCTTTCTACCATTGCACTATTGTCTGTCGTCAGGAACAAACCTTTGCACTTTCCTAAATTTGGGTCGTTCAGATGTGAGGTTTTGTTTTGAACCCCTCTCTAGCACTAAGCTTGACGCATTTGAATTGCCTTGTCTGGCACTGGGATTTTAAAATCAGGGTAGCCCTTTATTTTAGCTAAAAAGGGGAGGTTTGGGAACAAAGTGTTATATTTTTAGGGAAAAGGTGGTGTCAGGGTAGGTTTGAAGCCTGCCATATGCTGTCCCTTTGCACTAGTGCAGATTAGTGCTTGCTCTGGTGACTTTTGTCAGCTTCACGGATGAGTTATTAGCAAATAGTCTGTCTGATAATAAGCTGCCATCAATCCCTTAAATAAAAGCCAGTGACAAACAGAAGTGACAGCCTGTGGGAATGTTGCTCGTACTTTGAAACTTTTTTAGAACAAATGAAATTGGCCTCTGCAGGACTTCCCAGCATCTCCATCTTAAAAAAAGAGTCAGCCATAGTTCCGTTGCCACGATTTTGTTGTTGTTATATTTATCCTTTTGTATTTCTGCCACACCTAGAGACTTCAGCCGGGTCAGGCCCTCACCGAGCTGTGTGAACAAATAGTAAATGATGGTGCCCATCCCAAAGGTCCTGCAGTCGTCGGTTAGGCCCCAGGTACTTAAGCATGTGGCTAACTGAGTGTGTGAGCATTTCCATTGGGACCACACTAGTTAAAAGGTAGCTAGCTGAATTGGGGCCAGGCTAAGCTGTAAACGGAGGCCAAAACCTTGACTTCTTCCTTTGCAAAATCTTCCTGGCAAGAATGGACCTTTTCAAGTATTTCGTAAGAATGTCCGGGCCCAGCAGTATTTTCATATTCTATCAAATGGGACTGAGAAGCCTGCTTGTTGCCAGAGCGGGTACGGAAAGAGCCAGGGGCCTGCCAGTCCCCTTGCTCCTACCACTCTCCACTAGGGAGCTGCTTCAGGGCACTGAGACCCCAGGAGCTTTTTCCCATCTCCCTCACCATGTGGGGGCAGCAGCAGCAAGGGGGCACACTTACTCCCCTGGGCAGTCCCACACCAGCAGGAGCAGAGGGCACACTTTTAATCTCCAAACCCCCTTCAGAACTCACTGTCTTTCTAGGCATCATCTGCTCCCCTTCTCTGCTTACAAGAACTACAGGCTGCCTTGGCTTTATAAACAGCCACTTTGGTTTTGCCGTTGCAACCTGAGCCATGCACCTAGCCCTAGTGATTAGTTTCACTAGCTCCCCACCATGCTGCCAATCTGCTGCTTCAGTTTAAAAACAAACCCTAAGGATGTGTACCTTAACCCTAAGCAACCACACAATCTTGTTTGTCACCTTGTCCTTCCTTCCTCCCCTCTGTTTGTCTTTATCATGTGCCATGTTGTGTCTATACTTAGACTGTGATCTCTCCCAGGCCTGGGTCATATCTACTATTTGTTCTGTGAAGCACTTCACGCACTTTTGTGGAACTTGAAAAATAAATAATAATAAAGACCTGGGCCCAAACTCTGCTGTCAGTTTCACTGGTGTCAACCCAGAGTACATTCACTTAGTAGAATTATTCCATATTTACAAGTAGCAGAATTTGGCCCTTGATCCCTGATGGACTAGGAAAGTCTGAAGTGGGACTAAATCTCCAATATTTATTATCAACCTGCAAGACCCCCTTCTGTTCTCTGCTGCTATCTTTATCATACCAACGCCTATGATGCCCTGGCAGTTGAGCTGACTACAACACCACCAGTCACAGCTGGTCCCCTCTCCATGGCCTATGAAGCCACTTACAGAAGATTATCAAGTTTTGTTTTTGATTTAAATGGAACGCTCTGTATTAGAACAGAGGGCAGAGGTTTTACACAAGACCACTGCTGCTCCAGAACGTGTCTCCATCCATTTACTGGAGATGAGTTTTCTGCAAAATGCTGAATTTGGAGCAAAGTTGGCAAAAACAGTAATGTTGCTATTTTAATTTATTGCACAAATTGGAGTGGGGTTCTCAGAAAGAACGTCAATGCTACTGTACCTAAATGTTTCCTTGTGGAAGGTCAGCGTGAGCTCCTTTGATTAGGTTCCAGATGGAACGCCCTGTACGGAAGCAGTATTGCACAAACATAAGCGCTTACCATTATACCCAGCTACAGTTACAGTGGGAGGGTTTCAATGATGCATCCCTGGTCTTTCCCCATATTTGCAACCATTTATAGTGAGACAAGGCCAAGGGGGGAAGGGGAGTGCAGCAGGTGTTTCTGGAATAGCTGCTTCCTTTTGTGCGCCTGAGCACCATCGATCGCTGACACTTGCCGGCAGCACAAGCAGATGGCCTAGCAATGGTAGCTACCCTTCAGTAGCCTCGCTTGCAGCTGTAGCTCTTCAGTGGTTTTCTATTTATACTGGTTTGTTTTAAGGCAAAGATTTTTATGGCTCCGGGAGTATGTAAAAGTCAACTTGTAAATATTATTGAGGCAGAGTAGGAAGCATAAGATGTGCTGGGGGGAAGGGATGTGCTGGGGGAGGGGGTGTGTTCTGGGCTCTTACAGCACATCTCTGGGTGGGGTGGCGTAAGGCATGAAGTTGAAAGCCAGATAGGTGTAACCATCCCAGACGTGTAGTGGTCTCCTAGAAATGCAGTGCCTTTTTTGCTAGAATTTAGAGATAAAAATAAAGAAATGGAGAGGTGCATTGAGTGGATTGTTGACATGGCTATGGCATTACTGGCATCCAGTAAGATACTCCACTGCTATGCATTGTTCCAGGTTACTTAGTTCTATACACTGTAAGTCAAAAACTAATGTTTTCCATCTGCTCAGTCATATCTTGCACCTCGCACTCTGTTTTATCCAAACATCTTACCATCTAGCACATTTCTACTAACCCCTTCCATTCAGTATTGAATGGTGTAGCTTGTAGCTCCCCAGGATTGGGTAATTTTAAGCTAAATGTCCCAATTTTAATTTCCAAGATGCTCTTGACGGGGATGCAAAATAGTATAATCAATGTAGGAGCAATTTTCTTGGCTTGGCACAGGTGCCCTGGTCCTGCAATTGGATCTGCTAGTGTGGAACCTCATGCCTTTTTGTAGTCCAAGGGGATCCATATGGGCACAAGGTTCTCACTAGCATATCTGATTGAAGGGTCATTAAAAACAAACAAACAAGTTCTCTCTCAACCAATGCAGAATGTAGGTAATATGAGGTAACCATATGAGGCTAGTTTGTAGGTCATGAGCTCCTCGGGGTAATCAGTTGCAGCCATTTTTACCTAGGCAAACATCAGTGGAAGCTTGTGTCACAGTAGGAAAACCAGAAAAATTCTTGGGGTGTGATCCTGCAACTCTTATACAACAGTTCCACCGAATGTAATGGGTTTACTCATGTGAATTAAGGGCTGCAGTTTTGGGTCCTTAGTGACATGCAGTGGAAAACAGAAAGAGGAATCACACTCCAAAGTATAGCACTCAACCTTTAAAAATATGAACAGACTAACTTTAGAACAGTGTTTCTCAAATTGGGGTCCGTGAGGGTACTCCAGGGGGTCCACCGGCCCTGCCGATCAACTCCTCCCACTCCCTCCCAGTGCCTTCTGCATGCTGGGAACAGCTGTTCAGCGGTGTGCAGGAGGCGCTGGGAGGGTGGGGAAGGAGCGGGGACAAGGCGTGCTCAGGGGAGGGGATGGAAAGAGGTGGGGAAGAGGAGGGGCGTGGGTGGGAAGAGGTGGGGCAGGGGTGGGGCCATGGGGAAAGAGGTGGAGTGGGGGCAGGGCCTGAGGCTGAGTGGGAGGTTGGGAGTCCGCAAAAAAAATGAAATAAATATGGGGTTTCTCGGGTTGCTAAAGTTTGAGAAGTGCTGCTTTAGAAAGTTGTTTTCTTTCTATCACTTCTACCTGTCAACACATACACCCCTGTAACTGTTTTACAGCAGCCAAAGTAATGACTCTATAAAACAGGTATGTTGCAAGCAGAGCTAGGTCTGAGCCACAAAGGAAAGTTGCTGGTTTGAACTTCCCCAGACTTGGGTTGTTTGGAGCCGGTGTTTGGTCCTGACCCATTTACTGACTCAAGGCCAGAGATGATCAGGTGAAGGATCATTTAGGGCCAAGTTCTGCTTTCACTTAAACTGATGAAACCATTGGCACTATCCCAGATATACACCCATGTAACGGGAAGAGCAGAATTTCTGTTAGAAAGCAGAAATGAAACAGTCACCTGAACTTAACATGGAGTTGAATGAAGCTCCAGTTAATCTGCTGTTAAATTAATGTGTGTGTGTGTATTTGCATTTAACATTACAATATTTTAAAAATGTTTATTATAGTTGGGGCTGGTAGCACCACCTACCATTAACATTGCCTGATATTTCCCATTATAAAACCCTGTTTTCAATTACTTATTATCTTTGCCAAACTTTAACCATTTGGGCTGAAATTTTCTATGCCATGTGTTTGCCTCAGGTTGAATATTTCTGGAAAATGTCAACAAAAACAGTTCAGCTGTTTAGAAGACTGAGGCTAAGGAAAAATATGTTATGCTTATATTAAATCCTGCCAACCTTTAGAGCAGAGACTTGAAATTTGGTGGGGAGGAAGTGGCCTTTGTATAAGGGATGTGCCTTTTGACATCCCCATGAATATCCACCCATATTTGGCCCATTTGTAAGGCTTTGAAAAATTGCGATTTCCACATGCTTAGTAGAGACTTGCTAGAGCTTCACAGCTTAATTCCCCGAAGTTTCTGTCTGCACTGAGCATGCTCCAGCCTGAGAGTGCAGAGGGCCTAGCAGAACTTTCTCTGCAATTGCAGTTCCTGGCTGCTCCTGGCTGCACCAGGTCCAGTTCTGGGCACTTGAAATGAGAGCAGGGAGCGTATGATAGCTGTGCTCTTAATATACCACTGCTGGTGCCCAGGAAGCACTCCCTCTGCGCACCTGGCATTGGCCACTGTTGGTAGACAGGATACTGGGCTGGATGGACCTTTGATCTGACCCAGTATGGCCGTTCTTATGTTCTAGGAGGAAGCTGCCTGAACTGAATGTAGAGAGGACAAAAGCTAGCCCTTCAGGATGGAGGGAGTAAACAGGAACAAGGAGCCTAGGGGTTAGACTGGGATTTGGAAGGGGACAGGCTGGGCAAGGAGCCTGGGAACAGTAGGGAGAGGGGAGGGGAAGACAGGGTTGACAAGGAGCGTGCGTGCGTGTGTGTGTGTGTGTGTCAGAGAGAGAAAGAGAGAAAGGTGAGAGAGAGAGACACACACACACACAGACACACCTGGTAATGGCTGGGCAAAGAGACCATGACAAGGAGCATGGGAACTAAGATTGAATGAGGAATCCGAGGAGGCAGACTGCTATGGGACCCAGTGGGGACAATGATTGTAGGCAGATAATGAGTACTAACTAGTAGCTGAATCTTTGACAATACCACTGCAGAGGATCTGGTTAACCACAATGCTCGATGGTGTCACCAGTTTACTTCTGTGCACTTGGTTCAGATGAAGCCCTAGAACATGGAAATAGAGCAATGAAAGTTGTTGGTGGGGTGGGTTGGTGGGCATAAAACAGGATCCAAATGCTCTTTTGCAGGTTTTTCTGACATCCCCAGAACTCCATTAAATTTAGAATGAAGCATTAAGCATGGATGGGATGACTTTCCAGAAGTAACCACGACTCATTACATGCTGTTAAATGCCAAGAAGAGGTCAGCTTACTCACGATGGCCACCCATTCATGTATGATGGACCAGAGCTTATTAACATCATGACAAAAGCAGTCTTCAGTGCTGAGATAGATCAAGATGTCAGGTGAATGGATGCTTTGGGTCAAGACTTGTACGGTGCCTTCAAAACCCAAAGAATTATCCAAGGCTCCATCAATCTATGGGCTCCAATCAAGAAGAACAGACTAAAGCTGTGCTTGAATGCAAAGAAGAAAGTCAGAGTGAACGTGGCAAGGACTATTACAGAGCTAACTACGGGCAAGTCATTATTTACTCATCTCCTGGTCATGTCCAGATCTCAGCATGATGCTGGTCTATGAAAGGCTTTAAGAAAGTACAAGTTCTCCCTGGTACCACGATCAATGTTCAAATGTAAGGGAACAGTGGATATATGAGGAGAAAAGCAAACTAATGCACATCTTGCATGGTCTTCCTAAGTCAGCACCTACTGACAATGTGACCAGTACCTTATGCCAGCAGAGATCTTTCAGCATAGCAATCACAGATGGTATGGCTGAGGTACAAACTCTCAACAAACCAGAAACCATTAACACCTGGCGAGACTTGGCTGAACAATGAACGAAATATTGGAGCTATGACAAAATCCACCTTATGGTTGACGCGTATGCAGAGGAATCAATTAAAATATTACCAGAAAGAAGAGACTCTATGGTATTGCACCTGTCCAATGCAAAATCGTTGACTCTACAAACATCGCCAATGTCACAATGAAGAAGCTACTGTCTTCTACTTGCACAAAGGATGAGTTAACCACAGACCTTGAAGGAAAAACACTCCAGCATGCAAAATATTGCTTGAAGCTTTTTGTCATCAGCTGGCGTAATGAAGCTGCTGCCTCACATTGTTCAGAGGAGTTTATTTGTGGTTCCCAAGAGGTAAAAATTATCTTGCATGCCATCAGTGCCACAGAGAGGTGCTACTAAACTCTGGATTTTTGCACAAGACACCGATGTTCTAGTGCTCTATGTGAGATACTACCCAAGACTTCCTCAATATTCTGTTTTTGTGCCTGTTGTTGGAGAACAGAATTGCTGCGTATACCTCAGAGGTGTGTTCCTATTGCTCCGACCCTTAAAAGCTGCCGCACTGCCAGGTTTCCACGCCCTTTCAGGTTGTGACATTACTGGGGAATACTGTAAAGGAAGAACAGCCCACCAAAAGGAGAGAGACTTACTAATTTCTCAGATGACCTTAATAATACTTAGCATTTATAGAGTATGTTGTATATGGAAAGGGCTTTCAATCATTAACTAATTAACCCTTACAACACCCTGTGAAGTAGATAGGTAGGTACATTATTACTATTTTGCAGATGAAGAAACTGAGTCAGATAAAGTGACTTGCCCGAAATCACGCACTCAGTCAGTATCAGAGCCAAGCTCCTATGTTGAAATGCTACACTTGGATACTACGATGATGGGTGGTAGTGTAAAACCCAAATATAAAACTCCCAACCCTATGCTCATTCCTTTAGCCATGCTGCCACCCATGCCAGGTGTCCCTGGGGCAGATAACTAAGGATGCCGCAAACAATGCCTATAGTAATGTGGAGCTAGATTCTGCAAACTGTGACTTCTAGGAGGCCTGAGTCTTTAACCCCTATTCATAGTGAGTAGAACTTAGTCACACAAGTAATCTCATTGCCATGGGATTGCTCACACAATTATGTACTACCCAATGTAAGGTTGCCCAAGTGCAGTCCCATTGACTTCAGTATCTCAGTTCAGTGGTAATACTTTCCTGAGTACTTGGGGTATGTCTAGACTGCACAAATCTCATGCCACTGTGTAGAGTACATACAATATGTGCCCCCTTCGCAGGGGTATAAACAGCAGTGTAGCCAGTGAGGCACTACTTAGGTGAGTAGAATACAGGCACACCAGAACCTTAGGGTACATGGTGTACACAGGTCTCTCCACCCCCAAGCAGTGCTCCCCTGTCTACATTGCTGTTTTAGGCCGTGTAGTGTCCCGCTGCCTACCCGCTGCTGAAATCTTTCTCTGCTGCAGGGAAAGGCTCTGGCGGTGGGGAAAAGCTCCAGAGCCTTTGCCTGCTGCAGGGAGCTGTCAGAGCCTCTCCTTTTTTCCCTCCCTGCTGCCAGAGCCTTTCACTGCCACGTGTAGATACAGGCCACAGTGTGGACACAATCTGCCTTTTACTGCAGCACGTAGCTACAGATACCCTATGCGCCTCTGTCAGTGATGTGCAATGTTGATAATACCTGTCGAAGAATAAAAATTTGCAGGATTTGGTCCAGCTAGCGTGTACAAAGGGAGAGTATCCAGCAGCTGCACATCTACCAATACAAAGATACGGTATGCTTCAAAGTAATTACTACTGGGTCTCTTCCTGTGGGTATGTGTACACTTGGAGATGGGGGTGTGATTCCCTGCTCAAGGAGACATACTCACATTAGCTCTCATTGAGCTAGCTAGCACACTAAAAGTAGCGTGTAGCTGCAGCAGGGGGACAGGCTAGCTTCCCCAAGTACGTGCCGAGGGTGCTCAGATGAGCACTAAGGGTGGCTAGCCTGGGCCGCTGCCCAGACTGCCATGGCTACACTCTGTTTGTAGTGTAATAGCTTGATGAGAGCTAGAGTGAGTGTGCCTTCCTGAGCTGGGAACCACCTCCCCCAGCTCCGAGCGCACACATGCCCAGAGTGCGTGCGGCAGGAGGTAGATGCAATTTCTTACTTCCTTTTATTTGTAGGTTTGTGTATGACATTTCACTTTTATTCCTGTGTTTTGTGTTTCTGTGCCTTTGTTTTCTTTTCCTCTCTTTCTGGGAGGCTGGTGGTTCAGACTTTGTGATTAGGTTTGGCATTGCCTGACTTTCCTTTCCTTTTCTTCTTTGCTTCAGTAGGACTGGGATTTGTTTTTTCCTGCCTCCATATTGTAATGTATTTGTCTTTTACAGTCAGCATCTTGCTATGCTGCTGATTTCAATAGGGCACATTTCCCCTTTGAGATATAGTTTGTAGATTCTCTGCAGTGATTCTCGGTCTCTGATCCTGTTCCTCCTCTTCCATCCCCAAGAGAGAAATGATAGAGTGAACAAGACTCCCCCAGGCCCTGATCTCGATTCAAGCACACACACAGAATGCAGCTGTGTGCCTTCTCTCATGCAGAGATTATAAAGCCAGAAGGTACCATTGTGATCATATGGTCTGATTGCCTGCATAACTTGGGCCGCAGACATAATTCCTGTTCAAACTAGAGCATGTCTTTTAGAAAAACATCCAATCTTGATTACAAAATTGCCAATGATGAAGAATCCACCACAACCCTTGAAGAGTTGTTCCAATGGTTAGTTACTCTCATTGTTCAAAGTGTATGTCTTACTTCCCATCTGAAAATAGGAAGATACTATTTCACTAGGAGGTTGGTGAAGCACTGGAATGGGTTACCTAGGGAGGTGGTGGAATCTCCATCCTTAGAGGTTTTTAAGGCCCGGTTTGACAAAGCCCTGGCCGGGATGATTTAGTTGGGGTTGGTTCTGCTTTGAGCAGAGGGTTGAACTAAATGACCTCCTGAGGTCTCTTCCAACCCTAATCTTCTATTATTCTATGAATTGGTCTAGTTTTAACTTCCAGCCATTCCAGCATCAAGAAGCATGGCCACATCACCCCCATCCTCAAGCAGCTCTTTAGGCTCCACATTCACTTCAGTTCAAAATGTTCCTCCATCAGCCCAGCCTTGCACTCTTTATCCAGACAAAGTCTCACTGAAGTGAGCAGGAATTCATCCTGCAATGCTTATGCAAACACAGCTTTTCCACTTGTAAAGCACTTGTGATAGCCCACCTCATACCCCATGGACCTTCTCCTCCCCACTCCTTGAGAAGCGGCCTCTGTTCAGACCATCTCAGCACCTCTGGGTTGTGTCTACCCTGAAAACCTTAGGGGCATCTCCCACAATAACACTATCATGAGTGCAACACCACTTGTCATTAGTAATGGTGGGATTGCTCAGGTAGTCTGGCTGCAGGCATTTTTAGTACTATGTTGTCTAAATGAGCTCTGAGTGTAGACAAGGTCTTGGTGTGAGAAACTTCTCTGTGGCTCTTGCCATTGGGATAAAACTTTCCATCCTGCCAAATCCACCCATCTGTCCATCCACCCACTTATATGATCGTCCTCACCATAATATCTGTGTGGTAAATCTGGACTCTAGCTCCTTTCATAATCCACCCAAAAATGCTTTATTCCTTGTACTTCTTACTTTCCCCCCTTAAATAATTACTATAGCTGATCACTATAAAGTGTTAGGGAGTCAATTACTATGATATGTGCTGTGCAGAATAAAGCTGTAGTATAAAATACAAGGAGGAAGAACAATGCCTCCAGAACAATAGGGGGAGCACTTGTAGAGGGTGCAGTGTCTATCTTGCCCTGAAGGGGGCCAGTCATAATAGCTGACATGGTGGATGATAGCTGGGAGCATGGCCCTGCACTTCCTTGATGTTGTTGGGGAAGCTCTATGTGACCTCTTCCTTTTGTGCAGGGACTGATTGCAATCGTTCCCTTTGTCTTTGGTGATAACAAGTTTGTGTCTCTATTTTAGAAGACCAGTTAAAATAACGAAGCCAAAGCAAACAATTTACAGAAATAGCGCTTTCCGTTAAGAGCACAAGTGGCACAGATTTCTCTGCTGTTTTGTTGGTCCCTTACCAGATATGTCCCATTTATTTCCATATGGCAACGATATCTCTCAGTACACGCACATTGAATGTATGCCCTGGCATACCAGTGGCTGTACAGAGCCGCAGACACATGTTTAGAATTCTTTAGTCAACTGCACAGGGGGCTGAAAGAATGAACACAGACATATGGCACTGTTGAACTCGTTGCCTGGAGAAAGAGAGAATTAAACAGAAAGAGATGCACTAAAACAGCATGAAAATCTTTGATTTAAACCCACTTATAACAGGCTCCCTTCTCTGCCCTTTGGACCACCGCAAGCAGGCAGGCTGCTTTTGGGTTTAGAAGCATCAATGTGTTATTTAGCAAGTCCCCTCCACCAGTTCAGCCTTGTGCAGCAAAATACAGCTGGAAGGAAACTGCCCCCTTAGTCCACTCTCCAGTGAGGGAGAGGGCAAGACCTCACGATCCTGGAATTCTGCATCTCCTGGCCCTTGCCAACCTTTTCCCCCTGCACTTCCTTCTTGTTCTTTAATTGTTCTCAGCTTGTGTGTTGATTGCTTGTCTGCCTCCTGCCTAATTAAGCCATTGAGCACCCATCCCCCAATTAAGTCCACTCCAGAGGGGGATCACTAGTACCTTAGTGACCAGAATGCTGGGTCAGCTCTAGGCTCCTACCATTCTGTTGCCCCACTAGTGAGGGGAATTGGAGTGAGGGCTGTTGCACCATCCTTTAACTCTCAGCTTTGCACTTAGATCTTGTTGCATGCATTCTGCTGAGATACATCCCACGGCTACCAATGCGAGTCTTTAGCCCATCGTCCCTGACCAGGGAACAAGTGTGTGATGCTGTATGATTAAAGATGACCATTTATATCATTGATATCACCAGTGTTCTACAATTGCAACAACTATTGCACAAAGTGTATCATGTAAGGTGTCAATAGAAAATTTACCATCTACTGAGTATGATTATCATGGTTAAATCCATGTATCCTCTTTGTATCTGAAGTTATGAATATTGGCTATGTACTTGTATTTTAAACGTGTTGAATTCCTGGGTAACACCCTTAGAAAAATTTATATCAGGGCTCGACAGCTATGTGTTGATGACCCATTAAGGACACTCAGCTCTAACAATGTGCCATAGAAAAAACTCATCCCACCCAGATCGTTCTTCCTGAGGATGTCTGTGGCCCCTCCGATGATTCAGCAAAACAAGTAGGGGGCATATGATATGCTCATGTGACCCTGGACTCCATCTTGGGCCAGTAACTTTCCACACCCAGGGGCTGTGGGCTTTGTTGGGGACAGTAAATTTCCATGCATATAAAAGACCCCTGTGATATCTCCATTTTGCTTCTTTCCTGCTCCTAATTCTCTGGACTGTGGATTTACAAATAAAAGGAGTATCTTGAACTATTGACTGAGGTTACTGACTGAGGTTTGGAAGTTACCAGAGAGACTTTACAAGCCAGCAGCCTATTCCATCACTGCTACAGACCTGAACTAAGGACTTTGCAAAAATTTGTATGTACATGATTTATTAACCATTTTAACTCTATTATTAATAAATCTTTAGTTAGTTTACTACGGATTGACTGACAGCATGATATTTGGGTAAGATTTGAGCTATCTATTGACCTGAGGGGAAGTGTCTGATCCCTTGGGATTAGTAAAAACCTCACGTATGGTGAACTGGATGTTCAATAACTCCTCACCATATTAGATCTGTTTGTCTGGATGGGAGCCAAGGGCTGGAACACTTAAAGGGGACGGGGTTTGGCTTTTGGTTAACCAGTGTGGTATTGCAGAAGCTCTTTTTTACTGGCTGGTGCATCTAATTATAGAATAAACCACCGCTCTTGGGTATTGTCTGCCCTATTTCTTGCAGTCTTGCACCCCGAGTGAGGCATTCTCAGTTTGGCCCATTCCAAGCAACCAGTCACTGGGTATTCTCAGAATAGTAGATCTTGTGTATCTAGACAGTGTCTCTCTTCTGTAATGCTACCTCATGGCCAGAGGCCACAAAACTACCAGGTGAATTATCCCAGACCCACCCAGGGGAAAGTCTCTGCCATTTTTTCTGTTGATTTGATGTGTAAAACACCTATTGCCATAGCAGCTGTGTTTATGGAGAGGGCAAAATCCTGACTGAAATTCATCAAACAGATGCTCAGATGCAGTAATGCTCAGAGTGCTCTGTTGCAAATGGAAGGGTAGCAGCAGGGTGGCAATTTAATGAAGGTTTCCTTTGAGAAGCAAGGTATTTTTAAGATTGGTCAAGGGCCTGAAGGAAACACTTCCTAGCCACAAAGAGGCTCAGCTGGCAGTTAGAGTGTAGTTAAGGGCATTTCTCTGGTTTGGTGTGATCAATTTTTGAGCTTTCTATCACAGTTGGCCATAATTATATTTCTTTTATGTTATATTTCATTGGTGGGTATTACCAGTATGTTAGCAATTACTGGGTCTGGTCCCACAGGCCCCCTCAGAAATGGATATCAAGCTTCCCATGGCAAAGAGTGAGATTTTCGAGCTGTATGGATAACTTACATAGGCTGAAGTAGTCATGCTGGCAGTGTAGGACTTACCAGTATGTCAGAGCTCAGTCTTCCTACCTTTCAAGATTGAAGGTTATTTTGGTATGTGCTTTGCAGCTTTGGCTCCCCATCCTCGTTCCAAGTCCTTTTCTTATGGAGTGTTTAGCTGTGGGGAGTGAAGAACAATAGATGATGTGACTCCCGGGCTTATATAGCTTTGGCACAGGGTGGGAACCCTTTCTTTCAAACTTGGTTCTCAGAACAATTTGTGGAAAAATACAGACATCCCAAAATGGAGTCCCCAGAGTCATGTGGCCTGGTCACATGCCCTTGCAAAGTCATAGCAGCCATTACTTACAGGCTGGCCAAAATGTCCCCAGGAAGGCACACCAGGTGGGGGGATAAGATTTGCCTAAGGCCTATGGTTTTCCCTAATGGCCCATTACCCTGAATGGGCCCTTCACAGCCTGCTATCTAGACTGGAAGCATTTTGCCTAGTGGGTGTCACCCAGGTGTGACTACATGTGAAAAAAGAATCTGGGGGTTGCAGTGTATCACAAATTGAATGAGTCAACAGTGTGATGCTGTTTCAAAAAAGACAAATGTCATTCTGGGATGTATAACACAAGTGTCACATGTAAGACCTCAGAGGTAATTGTTCTCCCTCTTTGGTACTGTTGAGACCTAAGCTGCAGTAGTATGTCCAGTTTTGGGCACCACAGTTTAAAAAAAGATATGAACAAAATGGAGAGTCCAGAGGAGAGCAACACAAGTGATAAGCTGAGAAAACATGATCTATGAGGAAAGGTTGAAAGAAATGGGCATGTTTAGTCTAGAGAAGAGAAGTCTGAGTGGGAAATAAGAAGTCCTCAAATATATGAAGGGCTCTTATCAAGAGGATGGAGATCAGTTGTTCTCCGTGTTCAGCAAGGGTAGGACATGAAGTAATTGGCATAATTTGCAGCAAGGGAGATTTAGGTTAGATATTCTCTATTAGGATAGTTAAGCACTGGAACAGGTTACCTAGGGAAATTGTGGAATCCCCATCATTGGAGGTTTTTAGCAGCAGTTCTCAAACTTCACTGCATTGTGGCCCCCTTCTGACAACAAAGATTACTACATGACCTTGGCCAGTGGTGGTGGTGGCGGGGCAGAGCCTGAGCCCGAACTCCGCCACCCAAGGCTGAAGCCCTGCAGCCGCATGCTGAATCCCTGCAGCCCCATGCCCCAGCGAGTCTAACCCCTGCCTTGGTGACACCATTAAAATAGGGTCATGACCCACTTTGGGGTCCTCACCCCCAGTTTGAGAACCACTGGGTTACACAACACCTGTCAGGGATGGTCTAGGTATACTGAATCCCACCTCAGCAAGGGGAGATCCCTACATTTTTGTGATTCTATGAAAGCTCTAAGAAGACTTTTCATAATAATATACCAGCAGAACGTCCTGGCACTGTTCTAACACAAGTGCCTTTTTACAGAGAACATGAGGGAGTCCGATAGCCCTCGGCAGGTGCATCACTAGCCTGTATTTCTAAGAGGAGAACCTTTTGCTTGGGTCTTTCTCCTGCTTTCGTTCAAGAGAGTGGGACAGTTTTCCACTGAAGTTGATGGAGCAGATTCAGCTATTAGATGCACAAAGGACTCTGCCATACTCCACTTTAGCGATTTCTGAGGCCAAGTAGAGTTTTATTTGCTTCAGCCTGGGGGTGGGGATGCCGGGGAGGGAAGCCCCTACAACAATGTTCTTTTATCTTAAGAAATATTAAAGTTCATTTTTTTCCCACTGTCGTGGTTGGAGCTGTTGGTCTGTGTGCAATAGATCTGAAACTGAAAAGGGATATGTACGGTAGTTCTTTCACCCCCAGGGTGTTTTTATAGCTACAAAGTTTGGGGTTCAGGTATAGGATTCCTGGTTCATGGTGAAAGAGTAATAAACTGCTGGTATTCTTTGTTACGAGAAATGTGAAGTGATTATGAAGCAGGAGGAAGCAGACTGCTGCACTCTCCTTTATTTTTAAATCCTTTTTTTGTAAAAAAATAAACCAGTGAGACAAGTTGGTTGGCTGTCTTGAGGGGAGGGGGATTATTGTATGCCAGGGGTGTGTTGTGAGGCGTGGTGCCAAAGGCTGAAAGGCTTTAACCACCTGCTCAGTGGAATAATCTCCCAGAAATGCACTGCCCGAGGTATTGCGTTCCTATTATGAAATTGAAATTTGGGGGGAAATGGAGACTAAAGGTCACTCCTGTGCATTTACTATGGATTAATGGTTTAGGGCTTGCTCTGACATCATTAACAGCCAATCAGACATCTCTCTCAGTGTCCAAAGTTCTGAAGCCTTGTTTCTCTGTGGAATCTGCTTGCACTGTGCCTGTTTCCAGCCAGTGCAGTCAGCCTTTCACCTCTGTGAGAACTAATAGCCCCATCAAGAAGCAAAGCAGCGTGCAAGTTTCCCCAAAGGCCTTAATAAATACACTTATAACAGCCTTCTTTGCTCAGGGCCAGGCTTGAGAGGAGAGAACTTTCACATTTCAGCATGACCAAAAGCAAAGAATTGTGTATGGGTGTGATTATTTGGGTGTGTATCGCTCTGTTCTTCGGGGGGGCCCTTGCAAGTAAAGATGGAAATGTGCACCACTCTTCACTGTGACTATTGTAGGTCATGTCTACACTAGACAGTTTACAGCGGCACAGCTGTACCAATGCAGCTGCCCTGCTGTAAGATCCCCTATGTAGCTGCTCATTTGCTGTATCTGCCCTTTGAGCAGCGTGCATGTGTGACTGATGAAAAATCAGATATTTTTATTTACACTGCATTGTTTCCCCAGTAGAAAGGCAGACAAAACACCCATAAACCTACTGATATCTTACTTGTAAGGATCACACTAGTTAAGATTTAGCACAGGACAAAAAGTTGGGCTGTGGGGGAGCCAGAAAAATTTTAATAGAATTATTTTTTCCTTGGAAAATATTTTCCAGTTAAATCTTCCATGTTCTTTATTTTTTTTTCTGGCTAGCTTTCATTTTTTTAAAAAAAATCCTACAATTTAATTTGTTTTCTAAGCTCACAGTTATGATGATACATGGCTAACTAGGGCCCAGGAAGCTCCTGCCAGCTCACTACATTTCTGCCTTATATGAGCACCTGGTCACAACACAGTGAGCAGCTGTAGGCTGTCCATTCAGAAAGCTGAAGGACAGCTCTTCTTGCTGAATGTTGCTTATCCTTCCCTGTTCTTCTTTTGCAAGGACCAAGTCAGAGGGTTGTTAAACTCCAAGCTCTTAGAATCCATTAGTTATTTTAATGCTGACAAAAGGAGACTGATTGTCAATCTGTTTTCCCATCTGTAATATGGGGATAATGACAATGTGATGTTTATCTCGCTTTGTTAAGCACCCTGAGATATAAATATGAAAAGTGCTGTACAATATGTATTTGTTTGAATTTTTTTTATTGGTGGTTTTGTGATGGGGATACTTGTCCACTGGAAACTGGACTGGGACCACCAACCTCATTTCAGATAGGCCACAGAACAGCCATTAGATGGTAACAGTTTTGTCACTATCTACAATAACTTGGGACTATATTGGAATGGTGAGATGGAGAGAAAGGGTCTATATCCTATGGCCAATTGCTCTGAACTGTTCAGTCCTTCAGATGTTGAGAAAGTAGTCCGCAGTTTAAAATGCTTAGATCACATTTCCCCGACCAGTAAAGTAAGGTTTTATTTTACTTAGTAGCTCTGTCAAGTAAGAAATTAGTACAGCATTCCCAATATTTTTACAGATGTCAGAAATCTCTAACAATTTCTAACTTGGCTTATGTAATGCAGGGGTGTAAAGATGCTAATGTGCTTGAGTGTTTGCTGAGTCCTGATCTAACTTACGACTGTCCTCTGTCTGAGTTTCTAAGGGGTAATTTATTGTGAAGCAGGGAACCCTTCAATTGCTGAACTCCAAGTGCTTGAAATTCATAGCCTGTGTGACTGATACTAGGAACAAAAACCAATTTAGAGCCATTTAAGGGAATGTGTGCCGTGGCGGTTGTTGGTCTCTGAAAGTGAGTGAGCAAAGCTGACAAGTGAAGGTGAACTCAGAGCCAGTTTACCAGCGGATAAAGATCCCAAAGCAGAGTAGGCCCAGACTGTCCTGAGGAACTTCTAATAGAGCTGTGCTGCTACTTGGCGTTAATAAATGATTGTTGGTGCCATGAGACAAATCTCTTGCTACTTTCCATGCCAGCACTACAAATCAGCTGTTAGTTGATTGAAAACATTTTGTTTCTAACTTAAATCTGTTTTGAGTACCTTATAATATACACATATTTGGGGCTTATACTTTGGGCTTCCTCAGGATATTGAAACATCTGTTCCAAAAATGCATGCGGGGAGTCGGGGAACTGTTTTATCTTTAATACCAAACATACCAGGAAAAAATGCAAACAGAATTAGATTATCCAAAAGTTTAGGAGACTGGGGAAGCCCAGAGGGCTTTCGAGCCATTGTTTGACTTTGCTGGATAATGTGTTACACAACGCACATAATTCATTAAACAAAACTAGAGAAGGACAAGATGATAATTTGGTCAGTTGTCCATTTTCAGTGACTCCTACAGGCTGAAGAACTGGTTTTTTATAGTTAAAGTAGATCATAACAGGAGTGGAGCTCTGCAGTGGTGGTGGCTGTTGTCAAGGATTTTCTCGTTACGTGATGATAGAGAATCACATCACCGGGGATGGGAAATCAGAAGGGGTGAGGAGAATGAGGATGAGAGAATAAACATATTTGGAAGGAGGTCACATCCCCAAAAAGGCTCCTAGCCAGCCACACACAAGGGTGTTCAGGGGCTCGTGCCTGCAGGTCCTGGCCCACATTGCTGTACATACGGTCATTTTGACTTGATTAGGAGGGAGAGTCTGTACTGATAGAAACCCATAAAAATGGAGGGCTTGGGGATTCTTTACAGAGCTCACTGGGGCACAGAACTTCCTGCAGACAAGAGAAGAGTGGACAGGGGACTCCCACCTGGGATATCCCTCTTCAAGTGCTGCTGCTTTACTTACTGATGGGAATGCTGAGAACCCCAAGGACACCCCAGCCAGCTACCAGCTCCCCGCACTGCTGCCACATCAGATTTTCCCGTCTTATGAGCCCCTGCTTCACCAGCCATTGAGGAGGAGGGAAAGGAGGAGCTCTTGGGAGCAGGGCTGACCAGGGAAAGGGAGAAGAGAGGGTGCTCTTTCTGAACAGAGAAGGGGGACTTATGCTTTGCTGTTCTCTCTCTCACTTAAAAATAGAGATGGTCACATTTTTCTCTCCCCCCCCAAAGGAAAAAAATCCTGCTGGAGAAAAGTTTGTTGAAATTTCCATGGAAATTTTTGACTTTTTAATTAAAAGAAATTTTCAATTTGGGAGTTTTTGGTTTTTCAACAAAAAGTCAAAATTTTCCTTGGAGAGCTGATACTTCCTGTGGAAAAAAAATTGTTTATGAACCGCCCCAGTTTTCCATCCAAAAAACAGTTCTGAGAGAGAATTTTCAACCAGCTCTACTTCAAATCCTGATTGTCTTGGTAGCCAAACATTTGGGAGGAACATCTGATTTTTGCACATATTGGAGGGAAGTACCTTAGGGGAATCTTTACAAAACTGTTCAGAAGATATATTATTATAGTCTCCCTCCAAAAAAAGGTTCAGTTTTGATGGGATTTATCTCCCTCTACACTGTGCTTTTGCATTTAGATTGCACTTAGGTCCATGTTATAATAACCCTCCAAACTCTTCAGGACTCCTCATAATAGTCAGTTACTAAAGAGAAGTGGCAGTACACTGACTTCCCCGCACTGTTTCTAGGCCTGTGATCTACTAAACTACAATTAATTAGATGGCAAAGGAAAATCTAAGAGGCTTCCAAGTGCTGCAGCTAGCACCATGCTCCAAAGACACTTGGCATAACTCACCATTGCATTATCTTGGGGATCAATCAGATGTATTCTCTCTGATCTGCAAGCTGAGGAAGGGGAGTGCTGAATATCTCAGATAGGGTTTGCTGTATGGAGAGGTGTGGTCTGCGCATGGGACTGGGATCTAGGAACGCATGAGTACTAGCACGGGTTTTCACACTTACTCAGTCTGTTGCTTTGGTTCTCTGTCTGGGATTACTATTATTACATCCTTCCTGCAGCAGTGCTGACGCACAGGCTGGCTGCTGGTCTCTTCTATACCTCTCTGTTACTAGGTGCTGCTTCCATCTGCTCTGTGATGTGGAGGTGGTCTAGTCTGCCAGCCCTGCTAAGGGTCTGTCAACACTTGAAATGCTGCAGCTATGCTGCTGTAGCATTTCAAGAATAGATGATACCTATCACGAAGGGCAAGGTTACCCCATCACTGTAGGTAATGCACCCTCCCGAGAGGTGGTAGCTAGGTCGATGGAAGAATTGTTCCGTCAACCTAGCGCGGTCTACACCGGTGCTTAGATTGGCTTAACTACATTGCTCAGGGGTGTGGAATTTTCACATCCCCGAGTGCTGTAGCTATGCTGATGTAAGTTCCGGGTAGACCAGCCCTTAGTGTTCTTCTTAAGGTTTCTCTTGGGCACCCTTGTTTTCTCATACCAGTTGGTATCCACTCGATCATTGCACGTGGGAATCTGTGTGTTGGTGTCCAGAGTACGTGCCCCAAATATGTCCAAAGTTTCCTTCTGATTCTGCGAGAAATGAGCTTTTAATGTTCTGGGGTGCAATTTAGATCAGTAAGGGGTTCCGTCACTGGGTGCCTTACTGTCAGAGCCATCCCTTTGGTAGGGCAAATCGGGACTACTGCTCAGGACCCCACGCTTTGGGAGGCCCTGTGGGCCAGTGCGATTGGCAAGTGTGGTTGGTCCCGGAAGATGTAGGCATGGGAACTAGGGGCATGGGGGTGCTGCAGCACCCTTGGGTTCCCAGCTGCCAGCCCCGTGCCTGGGGGCTTAGCTGCCGACCCATGTGCCCAGGGGCTCGGCTGCCGTCCTGATTGCCACCGAGGGGGGCTGATTTGTCCTGGGCCCTGCACCCCCCTAGGAACAGCCCTGCTTATAAGTGCTATGCTGCTGTAGCCCCCAGCCTGGGATGCTCACAGCCAGCCTACAGACATGTTGGTCACATCCTGAGTGTCTGTGGGCTAGACAACCCTGGTTCAGCAGCTCTGATCCCAGCAGCCTGTCTCCAGCCTCACAGCCCCACTCTGACTTCCACCAGCCTTGGTTACAACCAGTAAGGTGACACCCAATACACTCCCAGTCCCAAATTTCCCCTAAACCGTGTGTTCTGATCTGTCCAGCCCTCACCCGGACAGCTCAGAGACATAATAAAGTTAGTTGCTCCTTTAAAGAGTCAAGATATTCTATGATTCTATGATTCTAAAAGCACAGTACAGCTTGTTAACTTAACTGGGATAAAAAGCCCTTCCCTTCAAACACAGCACTGAACCAGTTTATAGTAAAAATAAAACAAATGTATTCACAAAATATACATAGGATTAAGTGTGTTCAAGTATAAGGAATGAAAATAAAAAGAGTTATAAGAAAAACAAAACAAAATACACTCTCGTGGCTAAGACTTAACTTAACTTAAGCTACAGTCCTTGTTCAAGGTGGATTTCTTACCAGTCTTTGTTCTTTCCAGCTGTGGCAGACTTTCTCTCAGTCAGGACCTTCCACAGCAGCACAAGGAGCTTGTTTCCTTTGTCTTTCTAGGTGAAAGATCTTTGCCTAAGTAGATTTCTCACCCATATTCAGTTTCCAGACACATAAAACTCCCTATCCCTTGGCTGATGAACTTATGTTTCTCAGCTTCCAAAAGCTCTGTTTCCTTGTGTCTGTCTAGTGATGGGTGCCAAAGATGGCTTCTGTCCTTGCTTATATCTTCCAAAGTTCAATGACTTTGTTTCAAGAGGTAGGATGATCTCATGCTGTTTTTCTCTTCCTGTGGGCTTCTCATCCCCCTGTACATAAATGGGGCTTCCATTGTTTCGATTCAACCATATTTAATTTACATAGGAGACAGATAATGTGGCATTCCCTCCTGTCTGGGAGAGACCTGTTTCTTCCTTTGTTTGGACATAGACTGAGATGAAGACTTTCCAGCCAATGCCCTGAATCTTTCATAGGCACTTCTCTTGGAAGGCATCTAGTTTTCTGCCTAATGAGATTGTTTGAATTGATAATTCTCAATATCTTTGATTTGCATATGTTATTAGGTTTATTAAATGCTGTGGAAGACTTTCCTATCTTTGATGTCAGTTCCTCCTTGAGAGGTCTGTTGGCCAATATGGTGCTGCCCAGGTAGGCGAACTGTTCTCCTTTCCTGATATTTTTGCCTTCAAATATGATGTTACTGCTTGACATCTGGGTTTCAAGGATGTTTGGTGTAGTATAAGTAATTCTGAGCCCTGATTAGCCTGCTGTTTTCTCCCTGTTGTCTGTCTTTGTTCAGAGCTTTTCGGGGGTGTTGCTCATTAGCACAATATCATCAACAAAGTCTAGGTTTTCTAGTTATTTGCCATATACCCATGCTGTACCAGTGCTTGTGTTGCTAATACACTTCTTTATCCAGTCAATGGCAATGTCAAATGACAGTGGAGATAAAATGCAGCCTGTTTCACGCCAGTGCTGATGCTGAATCACTCTGTTGTTCACCCTTATGGAGCTCTTTGCAGCTCTGTAGTGCATGGCCTTGACGATGGTGACGACTTAAGCTGGGATTCCATGGGACTGAAGAATATTTCAAAATATATGTCTGTGCATGCTGTCAGATGCCTTTTGAAAATAATCAAATTGATGATGTGGGGAGTTCGCCATTCTATACATTCTTCTGCGATGGTCCTTCGCATACCTCCCAAGCGTCCTGCATTGTGCAGGCCAGTCACGTCTGGCCCTGATTTTTAAGGATGCCCCAGGGTCCTGCACTGACATTGCAATGTCCATATTTGGCTGCTCCGCAAGTTTCCTGGTTGCAAGCAGCACGTCTTGGGGCATGATGTCATCATGTCTCATGCTTGCAACCAGTCGTTGCTGCACTGCAAGCAAGTAGGGTTGCCAATTTTGGTTGCACGTATTCCAGGAGGTTTCATCACATGACATCATCTTTTATTAAAAATTAATTTTTAATTCCTGGAGACTCCAGGACAATCCAGGAGGGTTGGCAAACCTACAAGGGAGTGGGGCCAGGTCAGCCACCATGTGAAAGTGGTCACTCAGGGAGCTGAGCTTGCCCGATCTATACAGTGAGGCGCAGCGGCTGGCATTGGAGGAGCTGATTGCAGGTGGCTGGGGTTTCTTGCGCCAGGAGAAGGTGCTTGGCTTCCTCTTGCAGCTGAAATCCAGGACATCCTGCAGGCGGCTATGCTGCCTCCCAGGGCAGAGGAAGGGGCACCATTAAAAAAAAACAAACCAGTGTTCAGATAAAATAATTTGATGTCCCTCATTTCAAGACAGTCCTGGGGTTAAGAGGTATGATCCTAGTCTACAGAGGATCTCTTGGGGCCTGAATCCAGATGGTTCTTCTCTAAGCTTTGCATCCACTGCTGCTTTTCATATCATGTAGTATCACAATTGCGGAAGGTTTTCCCTACACTAGAGAGTAATGTAACTCCTCTCCTGTTGTTACAGTCAATAAGATCACCCTTTCTGGGCATTCTGACAACGATTCCATGTTTCCACTGGTCAGGAGGGGTCTCATTTTAGCAAACTTCATAGAACAGCTCTGTCACTTTCATTAAGATGATTAGTGTCAGGTGCTTTTAGCATTTCTGCTGTGATTTGATCATCTCCTGCCAATTTGTTATTTTGCAGCTTCTTGATTGTGGCCTGTACTTCTGACATCTCTGTTGGACCAATGTTAATGTCAAGTTGATCAGGTTCGCATGTTTCATTGAAGTCTGGTACTGAAGTGGGTCTGTGTCTGTTGAGGACTTCTTTGAAATGTTCTGCCTTTCTATTTGTCCTGCTTCATTTCCCCATCTTTGCTTTTTATTGGTCCATTTTATTGTCTGGGAGTCCCTGTCTGTAAAATGGGGAGAAGTGGTATGTATTATTATTAACCAGAATGATCTCAGAATATATTGCTTTTCCTTTGGGGGTGCAGGGCTCTCCATGTTCTAGCCACATCCCTCCGGCTTGCTCCCCATGTTTCTCTTGCTTTACACTCCCTCTACCCTTGAAGCCTATCATCCTTCCTGCTGGCGGAGACTGGACAGAGCCCCCTTTAGAGACTATCGGTGCCAGGTGACTTCCAGCACTTACCAGACTCAGAGTGCAGAAGACTAGAGACAGATATTGAATTTGGATCTTCTTCATGTCAGTGCAGAACTGTGCTGCAGGGCACAGCACTCTTATGTGACTTGTCCATTACTATACAGGAAATCTATGGCAGAGCCAGAAGTAGAGCCCAGTTCTCCTGATTCCTTGTCCTGGCCTTTAGCCACAAGATAATCCTACCTTAATAAATTAGGTGAAGAACGGGATCACCCAGACACAAATCCATGTGTAAGAACAATCGTTCAGAGATACCTAGTAGATGAATTGTTGAATTTTGGAAAACACCAAAGCAGGTGACATTAAGATTTCTGTTTTAATGCTATAATAATGCTTTGTACTAATATAATGCCTTCTATCTTTAGGCCCTTACATCTGAGATTCTCCAAGTGCTTGACAAACCCCAATGAAATAAACCTTGCAGCAGCCTTTTGAGAGAGGGAAGTGTTATTTGCCTCTGTCCTGGGGATTATAATCTGGCTCTGGCTAACATCAATCGTCATTAAGGTTTGTTCATGTTTCCAGCAGTTGCCAAACACACTGCTGCTCTATGGAGGGCTGGGGCTGTTATTCGTACCTCCTCCTTTATGCTCACCGGCTTTGTGAACACATATTTTGTTCTGCTGGGGAATGGGAAAATCATTGTTTTCGAAAGTACAGGACATTATTTGGAGCATCTGATAAGGTTCATGAGTTGCTTGTTTGCTTAACTCAAGTAGAACTATGATGAATTTGTTTTGGGCGATGATGGGGGTATTTCTGTGTGTGTTTCTGACCTGAGTTATTTTTAGTTCTGATATCACAGCAATCTCACTCCAGGATGTGTGTTAACCAGACAAACTTATGGTGAGGCTGAAAATAGCTTCCCACTATATGTAAAGAGGACAAAGTGAGGGCATTCCTGGAGATGTTTGTGGCTGGGCTTTTTACTGTCATTATTCATGGTAGTAGTGTCCATAGGCCCTGGTCAAGATTGGGGCCCTTTGTGTAGGAACTATAGAGTCATATATGAAGACAAAGTCCCTGGAAGCTTTTCAGAGCAGTCTAAAAAGATCAAAGAAATGGTGGGGAAAGGGAATAACAAACAAAGAAAAGCTTAGCAAATATCATGCTAGTTCCACTTTATATATAATATCCCACCTCTGATAAGGGTAGCATGAGGGTTGAAGGCAGGAGAAGAGTTAATAGGATCCAGGGAGTAGGAAAATGAAGGATGGGGACCTTGAGGTGAAGAGAAGGGTGTATAAAGAGTAGAAAGAAGATAAAGAAGGGAAGGACCTATGGGATTTATGTATCTTATGTGTGTGTGTGCGCGCGTGTGCACGCACTGCCGGCTCCAGGCACCAGCTTTCCAAGCAGGTGGTTGGGGTGGCATTTAGAATGGGGCGGCAGTCTGTGTCCCGTGGCGGTAATTTGGTGGCAGCTCTGCCGCTCTTCCAGCCGCGGCGGCGGCAATTCAGCGGCGAATGCTTGGGGTGGCAAAACTGGTAGAGCCGCCCCTGTTTGTGTGCGTGCCTGTTTCTCCCTCTTCAATTTTAAATGTTTGATGAGAGAGCTCGAATTTTTTTTTTTTTTTTTTTCAAAAATCTGCACATGAAGGATGCTGTATGGTATGGCTGGAATAGTCAAACTTTGGTGCCCCAAAATTGGATTTAAATGCTTAACCTCAGGTAGCCAGTTTGAAAATATTGGCCTGTTTGCATCAATAGCAGGGGGCTTTTCTGCAGTAAATAGATTATATCAGCTATATAGAGTGACAAATTACCTCTAAGATGTACCTGAATGGCTGTGCTCCATTGTGTAAAGCCACCACCGTAAGCATCAGATTTGATGGTTGAAAATGTATCTTTCTTCTTCCTGTACGTCCAGATCATTCATCTTTTCTGACTGTTCAGGCTATGTAGAATGATTAGTGATTGTAGGTAAGCAGTCAGAACCTAAGGCTCAGTCCAGTGTTAAATCTACAGAATTTAAAAATAGTGATAATAGCAGCTGGTGGTATGCTTCAGTGCATTCTTGCTCTTTGTAACCTGCTTCGTAGATATTACTGGCTTTATGCTGAATTAACCTCAGCTGAATTGACCATCCATTATAACCATTTAAACCACTTAACATTTGCTTTAGCAGTAAAGCAAAATTTAACAATTATCTGTATTGCAAAAAGCCATGAGCAAGCTGTGCAAAGCACCTAAAAGAGTGCCAGTCAAAACTTTATACTACACCATGTGTTCTGGGTTGACAATATATTTTACTGAAAGCCTATTGGAGAAATATTTTAGAGAGTTGTAAAGAAAACAGTAGTTGTGAAGCCAGGTGCCTTATTTACCATAAGCCCAGCTGTTCTGGCTTTGGAGGAGTAGTAATTTATAAGAGTTAACTCTAAAAATGATCGCACATAGCTTTTCCATATATATATATATAACAGTGCAATGATTTTTAAGTTTGATAGTTTTCAGAGTAGCAGCCGTGTTAATCTGTATTCGCAAAAAGAAAAGGAGGACTTGTGGCACCTTAGAGACTAACAAATTTATTTGATAGTGTGGTTACAGTTAAAAGTTTTGTCCATTCTGAAAGATTCTGCTGGTTTGAGAGGTATTCCCTGTACTTAAAATGGAAAATGGCTACTCCTGGAACTGGTAATCTCTCAGACCGGTAGGATTTTTCTAAGTGCATCTTGGGAACTTCCAGAGGTAAAATCAAATATTGGCAAGTAGGAAATCTCCTCTTTCAATAGCACCCATTTCTAGCCCTGCTGGGTTAGGGAAGATTTTGGGCTTCAACCGTGTTTCTCATGTAGAACTGAATATTGAAGGTTAAGTATTGGCAGACTTTGGCAGTTCCACACTGAAGGGGAACAAAGGAATCATTTTTCTGGCAGGCTATTTTTTTTTAAATAGCAGTGGTTTGAAGCTGCTGTTGAAATGCTCCCCTTTGGTAGGGAAGGGGGTGAGGAGAAAACCAAGGGAGGCTACTGGAACTAACTTTAAACCTGATAAATTCCTGGATAATGTTAACAGTCCAAATTCTTCTTTTTGCTACATCTTTGCAGCTCCACTGAGGTCCAAAGAGTTGCACAACTGTTAATGAGAGACAAATTTGATCTTAGGAGTGTACTATGAGGAATCCTTCCTCTGTAGCCTACAGAACTGAATGGAATAGAGAAAAGGCAAGGATTGGAGGAAAAGGGCATTTAGGAGTTTAGAAGCCAGGTCAAACTGGACAGTCTCTACGTAAAAGAATAAATGGACACAAATCAGATGTCAAGAATTATAACATTCATAAACCAGTCGGAGAACACTTCAATCTCTCTGGTCACGCAATCACAGACATGAGGGTCGCTATCTTAAAGCAAAAAAACTTCAAATCCAGACTCCAGCGAGAAACTGCTGAATTGGAATTCATTTGCAAATTGGATACTATTAATTTGGGCTTGAATAGAGACTGGGAGTGGCTAAGTCATTATGCAAGGTAGCCTGTCTCCCCTTGTTTTTTTCCTGCAAACCCCCCCCCCCCCAAGACGTTCTGGTTAAACTTGGATTATTGCTGTGCACATTGTAAGATGAGCTGTTGCCAGCAGGAGAATGAGTTTGTGTGTGTGGTTTTTGGAAAAGGGGGGGGGTGTGGGGGGGGGTGAGAAAACCTGGATTAGTGCTGGAGGTGACCCACCTTGATTATCATGCGCATTATAAAGAGGGGTTTCAAAGGGGGATGGGCTGTTGCCAGCAGGAGAGTGAGTTTGTATGTGTGTGGGGGGGGGAAGGGTGAGAAAACCTGGATTTGTGCTGGAAATGGCTCTACTTGAGGATCACTTTAGATAAGCTGTTGCCAGCGGGGGAGTGAGGTGGGAGGAAGTTTTGTTTCATGGTCTCTGTGTGTATATAATGTCTTCTGCAGTTTCCACGATATGCTATGCATCCGATGAAGTGAGCTGTAGCTCACGAAAGCTCATGCTCAAATAAACTGGTTAGTCTCTAAGGTGCCACAAGTACTCCTTTTCTTTTTACTTCTGTAGGAGACAATCAGTCTGACAGAAAGCATTACAGATAGCCATAAAGCATAGTCTGTGCTGTTAGTAGTACTCCACAGTGTAAGCATGGTCCCCAACTGGCAGTTCCTTCAATTGCACTCTTTACAAGGAGGGTATTGTAAATTACAGCAAAATGTGTTGGAAGGCTACAGAAATAGAGAGAAAATCGTAAAACGAAAGTTGGTGGAAAGTAAATAATCCAGATGGATATTTAGAAAAGCTTTGCTAGACTAGCACAAAATGTAGGTGCCCAAGTATGGAAACATTAACTTCAGTATGGCACACTTATTTCCATTTCTCAGCCCATCATGCTCCTTCTTGCTACTATCTGTGTCGAGTTCTAACATGCCTCGAGGAAAGGTTCTGAATCTGTTGTTCCATGTCCTTTACGTAGTCAACAGTCATATTTCTTTTGCGTTTAGAAAGAGTTTTCAATCCTGACCAAACGGGCGAAAAGGTAATTCAGTTTCATTTAAGCTTAGCCTCTCTGTTGAGCCTGCCAGAACACATGCAAACGTTGAGGGGGACATCTATTTGCAAGAAATTGGACTAAGATCAGCTTATTTCATGAAAACCATGATGAACAGCTGTCAAATAGCAGCAAAATTTCATCACTAATGAAGCTGAAGGAAAAGTATTAGCAAACTAAGAGCTGCAAATTTCCTTAGATATTCAGAATTAGTGATGGGCGAATAATGTTTTCTTTTTTAGTTCACTGGTGATTCAGAAAAATCAGATTTGGGGACTACTTTCTCAACATTGGAGCTCAGAGTCATTGGTCTCGTGGTACAGAGCCTTTCATCTTCATCTCACCACTCCATTATAGGCCCAAGTCATTGTATATGGTGACAAAGGTGTTTACCATCTAATGACTGTTCTGTGGCCTACCTGAAATGAGTTTGGTGGTCCCAGTCCAATTTCCAGTAGACAGGTGTCCCCATCACAAAACTGCCAATAAAAAACCGCAAACACTTACCTAATACACAGCACTTTTCATTACTAGATCTCAGAGTGCTTAGCCAAGCCAGGTGTAAGTATCCTTATCCACATTGCACAGAGATGGGGAAATAGATTGTCAGTCCGTCCCTGTTCATCAGCATTAAAATAATTAGTTTAACTAATGGATTCTAATAGCTTTGAGTTTAACAATCCTCTCACTTTTGTCCTGGGGGTGGGGAAGGGGAAGAATGGGGAAGAATGAACAACATTCAGCAAGGAGAGCAGTACTGCAACTTTTGGAATGGACAGCCTGCAGCTGCTCACTGTGTTGTAACCAAGTGCTCATTTAAGATAGAAGTGCAATATTTAGCAGTAGCTTCCCGGGCACTAGTTAGCCAAGTAGCATCATCACTGTGAGTTTAGAAAACAAAATGAAATTCAATTATTTTTTAGTTTTAAAAAAGCTAAAGTTAGCCAGAAAAAGGAATCATGAGATTTCACTGGAAAATATTCTCCAAGGAAAACATTTCACTAAAATGTTTCTGACTTTCCCCCACCCGGGTTTTTGACTAGCTCTATGATTAACTACAGTGATCCTTACAGTTAATGTAATGTAACATCAAAGTTTCTGGTGTTCAGAATGGTTTGTCTGAATTCCTCATATGAACAGCTTCAATGAGATGGAATAAAGGTTGCAAATATTACAGCTGGTTGGGAAATGTATTTTATTTCCCATGAAAATTTTTAAAAAATGTCATTGAATATTTTTTGGCTTTTGTTGAAAAGGCAAAATTTTTCCAGTTTTGAATTGTCCAAAAAACAAAATAAACAAAAAGTACCCAGCTTTTTAAAAAAGGAAAACCCGAAACATTTTGATGAAAATTGAAAGTTTCTCATGAACATTTCTGTTGACTTGAAAAGGCATTTTTCATTGACAGTTTTTTTTCCTAGTGAAATGTTTTTAACCAGCTCTAGTAAATATTCATCAGTATCTTTAAAAAGCCTGTAATAAAATGTTGACCTTTTATCCTTGCCACCTTGTACTCTCTTTAAATATACATGCTAATAGTCATCCTGAATAACTCATTGATTTGGCCTGGAATTCTGACAGCTGAGGACTTCTTAAGCCTCTATTTTATCATTTCATCTGCATCTGCATTTTCATATCCACTGTTGTTTTCATAGCTAAATGATAGTGTGTTTACTTCCTCCCTCCCTCTTCTTTCTTCTTCCTATTTCATATCCTCCTCCTTTTTGCCCTCCGACTACTAAGAGCTCTTCTTAGCTGACGAGGGTGAATCCATCCATTCAACATTGCTAAGATCACAAAGGTAGGTTAAAAGCCATGTTGTAATTTAACCTGATTCTTGTAAAAGTTAGCTGCTCCATGACCAGGCAAACACTTAGGACATGTATCCTGTGTGGTTCTTGTAATTTTCCAGCAACTAAACTACATTAAAGAGAGACAGAGACACATAAGTGTCATTCTTTTATTTTGTGCAGTTTTTTTTCTTTCTCCCTCGTGTGTGAGAGAGTTTGTCATATTTTGCTTTGAAAAAAGGACAAGATCAGACTTCAGCAACTCAAGAGTTACCACCTATAACAGACTCATTTTCCAATAAGGGCAATTAACACCATCTGTAAAAGAAACTATCAAGCATGGAATTTTCCCTTTAAAAAGCTTGTACAGCTTCAGGGAAAAGGCAACAAGACAATGGAAAGGCTCCCATGGACTTCAATGGTTTTGCATCAGGCCTTAAGTTGTTATTAAAAGGCTTTGATGGTGGTGGAAAGTAGGCCAGCATAACTTCACACAAACCCCAAGCTACATGTAACTGTTTAATGTTGCAATAATAAAACAAGGATTCTAAAACACTTTAACCCCTTCCAGACCAACACACTATTAATACAACAAAACTCAATAATATGTAATGAAAGAGAGCCAAATTCTTGGAGATCTGTGTGACCAGACTGATGAATCAATCATTGGGGTTTCACCAATGTAAATGAGGCCAACATGTGACCATAGGGGTTTAAAAACTGACCACGTGCCAGCATACTCAGCCAACTAGCAAGATAAAAATGCCTCCCTTCTTGGCTCACTAATTATTTTCAGTACGTGCCCTATGATGAAAATCTTTCCAAAATTAAATCTATCCTACAGTAATTTTGATTTGCAGGAGATGGAGAATGAAACATTATGGAGTGCTGTTAATATCGTAATTATGCTTTCAAATGCACAGACTAAATTTGGATGTGCAATTAGGTAAATAATCACTGAAGGGAAAAGTTAAATATTGTAATTACATGCTAAAATAGGTGAACATGCCATTTTCCCCACCTGCATATTGCTGTGGGCATGGAAGTTGTCTTGTGAACTACTTACTGTCTGTTTTAGATCAAAAGCTTGTTTAAATGCAGGCACTTTGAATACACCGCTGTTATTTCACATGCACAGCACAAGCACATCTTTGAATTTATTCATATATGTCTCCTTTGAATATCACAGAGAACAAAAACTAAACTAAATCATCATGGAACAGTAACAGCATATAAGGTCTGACTTGGCAGCTTGTACTTGCCTTGTTCCTCATGCAGTTGGTGCTATTGAATTGAATGGAACTACTCAAATGACTAGATTCTACTCAAGGTGAGTAAAGGCTTCATGATTGAATCCATAATCAGGGTCCTTAATGCTGAGCAAATAGTTAAGAGAACAGAACATATTCACAAAACTTTTCCTGTTTTTATGTTTGCAAATTGGCTGTGCATATACTGTGAAATTCCTCAATTGATTCATTGTGTGGAATTACTTGCAAATTTTGAATAAATGGGAACTGTAATTACTATCTGAATTTGTCCTGTATTGGTTTAGTCATGCCAGGCATTCAGTATTCATAGACGTGTGAGTATTCAGACTAGGAAAGCTTGCCCCCTTAAGTATTCCCTGAAAGTGTACATGGAACAGCGTGGCTCATCCCCTTTAAGAGGTAGTAGGGACTGAGGCCAAACCCTGTTCCTGGAGCAGATGCTGGGAGACAGGAAGTAGTCCCAGGGCAAGAGAGTTTGAAAATAAAACAGGTTACTGTCTCTATAAAGACTTAGGACCAGGACCGTTATGGTGTAGGGTGGGGGCAAGGCTTCCCTCTCTCTCAACCAACCAGGACAAGGTCTGGGGAAAAGAGAGGAGTATATATGCTGTCTCTTCCCTCATAATGAGGAGGAGCTGCAAGGAGCAGGAAGGCTCCTGCAGGAGCTCCTGAGACACCATGGGTTGACTCCAACCGGGGAAGGCTGTTTGCTTGCCAGCTGCCCCGTGGCATGACCTGGCCTCCAAGCCATACAGGAAGGCAGAAGACTGGCCGAAGACTGCACCTCAGCAAAGATGCCTGGAGGAAGGACTGTTATGCAGTGTGACAAAGCTCTGTCCTTGCCTCCGTGGGTCCCGCATTTCCTGGCGGATTTCGCTAGCCTCAGAGGCTCACTGTGACCCTCCGCGTAACCCTTCTCTCTCTAGAGACAAGGGTCACAGTCTACTGAGCCATTTTCATCATGAGACAGCAAGGGAGGTGAGGAGAAGTTATCCTTCCTTGCATAGTCTCTGTCGTCTCCCAGTCTCAGTGATTAAGCAGGGGGCAAAAGGGAGGGGGAGCCCGGGCCCACCCTCTACTCCGGGCTCCAGCCCAGGGACCCTAATAGTATCAGCGATGGTAGCTGACCTTTTAGAAACATGACGTGTACAATTCCCTGGGCTACTTCCCCCCCAGCAGGCCTCACTTCCTCAAGCTCCACTTCACCCTTACCTCAGGGCCTCCTTCCTTGTGCCTGATATGGTGTGTACTACTCAATCTCTCCAACAGCGCAACTTCCTCCCACAGCTCCTGATATGCACACCCACCTGACTAACTGAGAGGCTTTTCACTAGTTTCAGCCAGCCTTGGCTTCATGTGTCCCAATCAACCTAGCGTTCTCCCTGCCTTCTGGAAAGTTCTTAATTGGCCCCAGGTGTCTTAATTGACCTGGAGCAGCTGCCATTTCACATATCCTGGTACCAGGGATTTGTTTAGCCTGGAGCTAATATATCTGTCTCCCACTCCTTTTCTATAGCCATCTGGCCTTGCCCCATCACAGCAGGTTTTGTTTTGAGTTCTGTTTCTTGAAAAACTCTGTGTGCAGCCTGGGTGGAACTAGGGGAGGGTCATTTAAAGGGACCAGGGAGAAGCACAGCACAAGCCCCAGAAGGAGGGCTATGGAATCCTTTAGCCAAGAGGGAAGGGGTTGGGCCTGGAAGGCACCTGGAAGCTCTGTGTAAAGACTCACCTCAGAAGGGGACTTTTGTCTGGAAATACCTTTGGACTGTGGAAAGCTACTGGGAGACCCAAGAGGGAACTGAGGGTGGGGAGGCTTTGCAGGCATGCCACGCCATCCCTCTGGAGCTGGTGACCCGACACAATACACAGAAGGGTTGAACTGAGATTCACATTATAATTTGGATGAATGTTTGCAGAGAATGTTTTCTACTAGCCACTCAGCTCTCTTTGTTATCAACAGCTACCTCAAAATCTACAGTGTACCTGTGGCCGTTCTGACTGATGCAGAGCCTATAGAGAATTAGTAGATTTTTCTTATAGCCCCTGAAAGAAGCAAGAGGATTCAGGCAAGATTAATCTGTTTCTGTATCAGTGAGACTATATTTCTAGAATGAAAGGCCTACAAGGGTTTGAAATGACCTTTTAAAGTACAGATAAACAACTTCAGCAAAAATTGCTGTACTCTGCCTGACTTGAACATCCTGGAAAGAAAACGATGCTATTACAGCTCTTCCCCTGGCATTGTTACACGGAGAAAGATCTTGCTATTTACTTCATGTAGGGCTGAGCGTCTCTCTTAAAAAAACAATTAATACATGTGGAACACATCCCCGGTTATGCACGTGGCTCTCTGACAAAGAAGGTGAAGTTGAACAGGAGGCAGACTCTAGAATGGCAAATTTACAGCTGGGTGAATTACTCCGTCTTTCTTTTTCTGAAACAGCCCTGGGTGATCCCCAAAAGAATTTTTGGCTGCTGACTGACTGACTAGCCAGTACATGCTAAAACAGCTGCATGCCAGATACTATCCACAGCTGTTAGTGCCACTGCTCACGGTCTTTGACACTGGGATAATCCAATGGCTCGAGAGGGGAAAAATTGTGGAGGGTTATCTATTAGAGAGAGAGAGAGAGACGTCTATACCACAGCCAAGGAGTATTTGTTTCTTCTTCTAGAACAACCATTTTTTCTCTTTCATGTTAGGGCAGGGAGCTTGAAACTCACTGAGATGATGTACAGTGCAAGAGTAAATAGTCCTTGCCCCCCTGCCCCAATTGTATTGTCACAGAGCACTCATTTCAAAGCACTGGGGAGATTAGATTACACTGCCAGTGGGGGCATTTTGATTGCACTTGTGGGTACCCTTATGAAACTGGTTCTTCAGTCCAGGCTTATCTCAGTCCTTTATGTGTAATAAGACAAAACAAGTTTTTTAGCCGCTTACGTGCTCTCAGCGCTGTACTGACATTAACTAATTCATCCTCACAACATCCCTCTGAAACAGGTGGATAAGCATCCCATGTGACAGATGGGGAAATTACAACAAAAAGATGAAGAAACTCACTCAAGGGCCATTTGGCTAATGATGGCCGTGTGCCTATTCCTCGAGACAACACTGCCTATATTTATGGTATATCACAGCTGTATATTATTATGTCATAAAGAAACATGATTTCCCCACGGTTCACAAGAGTGCCTCTCATCTATGAATCATTGAATCAAAGAGTTAGAAGGGACCACAAGGGTTATCTAGTCTAACCCCCTGCCACGATGCAGGATTTGTTGTGTCTAAACCATCCAAGACAGACGGCTATCCAGCCTCCTTTTGAAACTTCCAGTGAGGGAGATTCCACCACCTCCCTAGGCAGTCTATTCCATTGTCCTACTGGTCTTACAGTTAGGAAGTTTTTCCTGAGATTTAATCTAAATCTGCTATGCTGTAATTTGAACCCATTGCCTCTTGTCCTGCCCTCTGTGGCAAGAGAGAACAACTTTTCTCCATCTTTTTTATGGCAGCCTTTCAAGTATTTGAAGACTGCTATCGTGTCCCCCCCTTAATCTCCTCTTTTCCAAACTAAACATACCCAGTTCCTTCAGTCTTTGCTCATATGGCTTGCATTCCATCCCTTGGATCATCTTTGTCATTCACCTCTGGGTCCTTTCCAATTTCACTGCATCCTTTCTACACATTGGTGACCAACATCGCACACAATACTCCAGCTGAAGCCTAACCAGTGCCGAATAGAGTGGCACTATCACCTCCCATAACTTGCATGCTTTGCCTCTGTTAATGCAACCTAAAATTGCATTTGCATTGTCTTGATCGTGGTTACAGAAAATATTCTGAATCAATAACTAAAAAGAAGCAGGAAAAACTAGAAATACACTTAAATATGATGCTAGACACAGCATAGTGGATGTAGTGTGACAAACATACTGCCAATGGGATGCATTGAGCACATCAGTTCACCTTTCTGCCTTGTATTTAAATTTATATGTTAGTGGAAATTCCATTAGAAACCTTCAGTTAGTTTCTGTTGAAAGATCAGTAGGATAAGGAGCCAGTGACCCAGTAAGTTTACCCTATACATTCTTTATTGTCCCACAAATTGTATGCATTTAAATTAATACTATACTAGTACTTACCTGAACAATTTTTGTGTTACTTAGAGATTCCATTTCACCTGGGAGGTTAAGTTCATTCTTACTTGAAAATTTCCTGCAAGTGTGGGAATTGGGCAATTCCACAGTAATGAAAAACACATTTTCATAGAAATTTAATAGTAAAGAATTGGAGGCATTTATAACTAATTTCAATAAGAAGCTGAGATCTTAAACCTAAATGTTTTGTTCCTAACTGCATAGTAAAGTAGGCCCCCATAATCCAAGCTGTATTATCCACCACCTTTCCAATGCTTACGAATAGCAATTGACAGTTGACTGTACTCAGAGGGAAGGAGAAGGGGGGAAGGAATGCAATAAAATGAGAGATTATAAAAAGCTAGCAATGAGCCTGAGCCACTCAGTTGGGATCCCAACATATGGAGGACGTTAAGATATGAAATTTTGGTTCATCCTACTGTCGGTTCAAGGAGCATTTCTGAAGTTCAGGTCTGGATCTGAATTTCCTACAGGATTGTGGGAGTTTGGTTCCAGGATCTTATCTCTACATACAACTTTTAAAAAGAGATTGCAATTTCTTGTTGTGGTGGATGTTGGGGTGCCAGGACTGAGAGTCACCTTGTTACCCTCTGTCTCCAGTATGAGGAAGTCTTGCTTGTGGTAACTGGGTGTTAGCTCCCGAACACCACCAGCATTTCAGCCACTTAAGCACTCTCCTCTGGGCTGTGGCCGCCCTGTCTTTGCCTTGCAGGTTAACACAAGGTACACCATGGCCCCCAAGACCCTTGTGATATCCAGCCTCTGACATTGGCTACTCACAGAAATTCCAGATCCTCTCCTCAAAGGAGCAGTGCGCCGCAGTTTACAGTTTTTACTTTAAACCTATATAAGACACAGGACTTGTAATGAAACATAAGAAGGTTTATTTAAGAAAGAATCGAGATTCCACTAGAAACAAGAGTACGTGAAGGAAACAAATGATTACAATACAAAACAAAATCCTAAAATGGGAACTAGGGCCTACTCTTATCAATAGTTGCCTTTCCTATCTAATTAAGTAGGTTTTCCCCCCCAAAGTTCAGTCCGTTGCAGAACTGGCTGGCTTCACAGGAACCAGGTTCCAATCATGCATGAAAAACACCTGCTTCACAAGATGTCTTCTCAGTGATTGGCTGCAGAGTGTCTCTCCCCACTCTGTGTTATAGTGAAAGTCTTTTGTTTCTACCCACAGACAGGGCGATCCCTTGACTGTTGTAATGGTTCTTGTTTACCTCCAGTGGTTCGACTGTTTGCAGTTGCCTTTGATGGTTTTCCATTGACTGTTCTATGGTGGGGGCAATTGAGCTGTGTATTATTTAACTGGCTAACCAGGGAGTGGTGGCAACTCCATCCTGCATGTACAGGCTGTCAAGGAGTAATAGTACTCCCTGGTGACTCCTTTTAACCTTAAGACCATAAGGGGATAGACTTCAATAGAATTGACATGATTCCTTAAATATTACCCATACACACATCTCACCATGATAAGTCTCAAACTTTTACCAGAGACCTTACATGTTACCCTTGATGGACAAATACCCTGCAAGCAATATATCTGATGTAGTGAATTTGTCAGGTCTGAGATGAGATTTGCTTGCAAAGAACATGGGACTCTTTGCTAAGGGGCCTGTGTGTCTCACTAGTTGTTGGAGAAACTGCAGCCTCCTATCTGTTAGTTTTGGGTCTGAGGCTGTTGTCATTTTCACTGGTGTTAATCAGGAGTGATACGCTGAAGTCAATGGAGTTACACCAGTTTGAAACCAGTTTAAGAAGAACCAAAGCCTATAAAAGGAAAATAAACTGACCTCTAGATGTATTTAGTAAGAAATGAAGCATTAAGTTGCAATAGTTCTGGCTTTCAGAATATCTCTTTTATTCATTAATGTGCATATTATTGCTCCCCAAACTGTAACAACATTATGAAGTGCTGAGGTGGAGGTGTTCTTACAGATGAGGATGCGATTATACCAGTGAGTCTGCTATGAATGATGCCTCTCTGATGAGGAAACAGGGAGTAAAACGAATGCCTTGTTCAGGCCAGTACATGTACAAATTTATAGTACTGTGAGAGCTTTTGTCTCTCTCTGGCATGTAGATGCACAGGCTTTGATGTTAGCATTCTGGCTCATTAATAACTGATTTACATTTCCCAGAGAGCAAATTGCGATCTGACACAAATTTATAAAGGAGCTTCAAATTGTGAAACTCTCTAGTACAATGAGTCCTTTGTGGTTTTAACTTAAGGAGTTTGTGATTAAAATTTTAATATAATCATTGAAGTCTCGTGAGATGCTCGCAAAAAAACCCCCAGCAACTTATTTCCTGCTTCTCAGAGTTTATAACAATGGTTGTTCTAGGGCAAGTTTAAGTGCCTTGATTCGGTTTCATTTGCTCCAAGACCCAGACAAAATAGGAAGTCCCCTAAAGCACAAAAGAAATTGAGATGAAGAATTCTCAGTTTTAGCTGAAGCTTGAAGACTAACTTAAGGGACGGCTTATACTGCACAGTTTCATCTCAAAAAAAGAAAAGGAGTACTTGTGGCACCTTAGAGACTAACCAATTTATTTGAGCATAAGCTTTCGTGAGCTACAGCTCACTTCTTCGGATGCATACTGTGGAAAATACAGAAGCTGTTTTTATACACACAAATCATGAAAAAATGGGTGTTTTATCACTACAAAAGGTTTTCTCTCCCCCCACCCCACTCTCCTGTTGGTAATAGCTTATGTAAAGTGATCACTCTCCTTACAATGTGTATGATAATCAAGGTGGGCCATTTCCAGCAATTGGAAATGGCCCACCTTGATTATCATACACATTGTAAGGAGAGTGATCACTTTACATAAGCTATTATTGGAAATGGCCAATGGTTTTTGTAAAGGGAAATCATGCCTCTCCAATCTAGTAGAATTCTTTGAGGCTGTCAACAAGCATATGGACAAAGGTGATCATGTGGATATAGTGTACTTGGACTTTCAGAAAGCCTTTGACAAGGTTCCACACCAAAGGCTCTTAGGCAAAGTAAGCAATTATGGGATATGCCATGCATCAGTAACTGGTTAAAAGATAGGAGACCAAGAGTAGGAATAAATGGTCAGTTTACACAGTGGAGAGAGGTAAATATCAGGGTCCCCCAAGGATCTCTACTGGAGCCTGTGCTGTTCAACATATTCATAAATGATCTGGAAAAGAGGGCAAACAGTGAGGTGTCAAAGTTTGCAGATCAAACTAAATTACGTAAGATCGTTCAGTCCAAAGCTCACGGTAAAGAATTACAAAAAGGGTTCTCACAAAACTGGGTTTTGGAGCGACAAAATGAAATTCAATGTTAAGTGCAAAGTAATGCTTATTGGAAAATATAATCCCAACAATACATACAAAATGCGGGGGTCTAAATTAGTTGTTACCACTCAAGAAAGAGATCTTGGAGTCATCATGGATGACTGAAAACATCCACTCAATGTGCAGCGGCAGTCAAAATAGCTAATAGTCTTAGGAACCATTAGGAAAGGGATAGAAAATAAGACCAAAAATATCATAATACCACTATATAAATCCACGATATGCTCATGCCTTGCATGCAGTTCTGGTCACCCCATCTCAAAAAAGTTATATTCGAATTGGAAAAAGTACAGAGAAGGGGTACAAAGATGATTAAGGGTATGGAACAGTTTCCATATGAGGAGAGATTAAAACTGGGATGGCTGAGCTTCAGAAAGAGATGTCTAAGGGGGAATATGATAGTGGTCTACAAAATCATGAATGGTGCAGAAAGAGTGAATAAGGAAGTATTTCTTACCCCTTCACACAACACAAGAACCAGGAGTCACCCAATGAAATTAAATAGGCAGAAGTTTTAAAAAAGCGTAAGAAAGTACTTTTTCATACAACACACACGGTCAACCTATGGAATTTGTTGCCTGTAGGGGATGTTGTGAAGGATAAAAGTAAAACTAGGCTCAAAAAAGAATCAGATAAGTTCATGGATGATAGGTTCATCAATGGCTGTTAGCCAAGATGGTCAGGGACACATGCTCTGGGTGTTCCTAAACCTCTGACTACCAGAAATTGGGACTGGACAACAGGGGATGGATCAATTGATAATTGTCCTATTCAGTTCATTTCCTCTGAGGCATCTGGCACCAGCCACAGTTGGAAAACAGGGCTAGGTGGATCATTTATCTGACCCAGTATGGCTGTTCTTATGTTCTTAATATTTTCTCAAATTTATTTTTAATATGAAATTATTTGCAGAATAAATTCCTGTCTCTTGCTCATTCACATTTGTTTCTTTGCAAGTATTTGATATTCAAATTTTCAAGCCATGTGACAGATCACCTAAGTTACCTGGTAGGTTTCTGTTAACTGATTGGATGACTATAACTATCAGTTTTTCAGTGCAAATTATTATTAATTATAGTAGTGCTGGAAGAACCCAGTCAGGGTCAGGGCCTCATTGCTTGCAGGTTGAAAAGAGTTTGCAGTGTAAGAAAGTCCCACTGGAGTTCAAGGATCTCTGTGTGGGTGTATAGGTCAGGCCATGCATATTACATCCATAGAATATCAGGGTGGGAAGGGAACTCAGGAGGTCATCTAGTCCAACCCCTGCTCAAAGACTGCAAGATCAAGGCCTGACATAGGGAGAGACTGATATAGGGAGAGACTTTCAATTTGCTTTAAGCAAATATTCTCCAGTATCCTCTGTGTTGACTATAAGTTTGTATTTGGACATCTCCAAGGCTTTATCACATTTTGGGGACGTCAATTATCCTGTTAAAGAAAGATAATCAGGTTTGAAACATGAAAATAATTTTGGATTTGTCTTGATTTTACTGTCCTGGTTATATCACTTTTCATAGTATAAGTGGTGCCTTTAATTTTACTCTTGACTGCAGAAGTAGAAGAGTGATTGGCTTGCTCAGTGGAAAGAAGCCTCCCTAGAATTATAGGGACAAATCTTCAGCTGGTGTAAATAGACATAGCTCCACTGATTTAAATGGAGCAATGCAGATTTTCACCAAGTGAGAATCTGGCTCATGAGAATTTCAACTGTTACCATTGGAGAGGGAATTCAAACTAACATAGCGTAGGCTAACATGATTGAATATAGAGAGGTAGCTGGCTGCTTGGTTTCATAAACTATTTTAATAACAGAAAGAATGTAACTGGAAGGCCAAGCTAAGATCTCTATCTGGATAAGAGCCCAGATTTTATCTCATCTCTATGTGCCTTTTTAAAATAAGCCAATTTTGAAGCCATTACTTTTTCCTCATGGGGTTTGTCATGGCACAGTCCCCATGAACAAATCTCTTAGTTTCCCTGCACAGCTGCAAAATCCTGCAGGCACAGGTATAGAAAAGTATTGGCTTAAATAGACCTCTTAGAATAATAGAACCATAGAAGCTACAGATGCAGAAGACCTAATAGGTGAGCTACTGAATCTCTCTCTGAACAGATGTGTGTTTACTATTAGTGTAGTTCCACAGATATTTGGGTTTATTTCTCATGCACATTGCTGCAAGTTGAATAGGGCCCCAAAAATCCATTGACTCAAATGGGGTTTTGTGGGTTTCAAACTGTAACAGCTGTGCATGGGCATGCATTATGCTATCTAAAGGGCAGTCACTGGTGCTTGATATGCCCCATGCAGCTGCATGTATGCGAGTGCGCAGTTTTGCACATGCACGGTAGAAGCTTTGTAGAAACTTTTGTAGAAGCTTTTGAAATTTAACCCTTTAGGTGTCCAGAGATGAATTAGAAAAAAAAAAGTGCCTTAGTAAGGAATGTTTATTCAACTACACAAGCAAGATGGAGTTGTCTTAAAAATACAAGGCCCAATTGGCCAGATGTATTCTGGGTTTTCTTTTGCCTTTCTCTGAAGCATCAGGGACTGACCATAGCTGGAGACAGGACACCAGACAGGGTCGACTGATACTCTGAGGTCGTACAGTTAATCCTCTTGGTTAGATGCGTGGCTGGTGTGTAGGGTGACCAGGTGTCCGGTTTTTGACCAGAACACCCAGTCGAAAAGGGATCCTGGTGGCTCCGGTCAGCACTGCTGACCGGGCCGTTGACTGTCCGGTTGGCGGCACCGTACAGCAGGGCTGGCAGGCTCTCTGCTAGCCTCCGTGCCATGCGGCTCCCGGGAAGCAAGCTGACATGTCCCCACTCCGGCTCCTGTAGGGCAGAGGTGGGGAACTGAGGGGCTGTAGCCACCTGCGCCGGCCTCATGGGGAAGCCCTGATCCTCTGTTCTCCCCCCAGCCCCCCGTGGGGCTGGAGCCACAAGCGCCAGCTCGCTTTGCTGCAGGGGTGAGCCATGAGCCTCTGTGCCCCCTGGGCAGGTGAGTGGCCCACAACTGATTTTTTTTTCTGGGGGTCGATGGCCCATGACAGAAAAAAGGTTCCCCACTCCAGAGCGCGCACCCCCAGCCGGAGCCGTCACTCCCCCACACATGCCCCAACTCTCTACCCCAGCCTTGATTCCCCTCCAAACCCCTCAGTCCCAGTCTGGAGCACCCTCCTACACCCCACACCTGAGTCTGCACCCCCAGCCAGAGCCCTCACACTCCCACACACCCCCTGCCCCAGCCCAGAGCCCCCTCCCCCACTCCGAACCCCTCCGTCCCAGAACAGAGACCCTCCTGCACCCCAAACCCCTCATCCCTGGCCCCACCCCAGAGCCCACACCTCCAGCCAGAGCCCTCACCCCCCTCCTGCACCCCAGTCCCCTGAGCCAGCCTGGTGAAAATGAGCAAGTGAGTGAGGGTGGGGAGAACGAGGGGAGATGGAGTGAGAGGGGGTGGGGCCTTGGGGCAGGGGACGAGGCAAGGGTGTTCAGTTTTGTGTGAGTAGAAAGTTGGCAACCCTACTGGTGTGTCTTGCTCATATGCTCAGGGTCAAACTGGCAGGGCCGTCCCTACCCATACGCAAAGTACGCAGTTGCGTAGGGCACCAGGAAATTTCCTCCAGCCCCTGCTCCATCTCTTCCACGTGGCCTCCGCCCTAGCCCCGCCTCTTCCCACCCCTGCTCCACCCCAGCCCCGCCCCCCACTCCAGCCCTTCCCCAAAGTCCCCGCTTCTGCTCTGCCTCTTCCTGTCCCAGCCCCGCCCCAGCCCTGCCCCCACTTCTGCCAGCCCTTCCCCTGAGGACTGCAGCAGGTGTCGGGTCCCTGCACTCACTGGCGGCAGTAAGTAGAGCGACCCGGCCCCAGCCTGCTCTGCTCCCCTGACTCCCAGCTGTGCCACTGGCGAGTGCTGGGGGGTGGTTCCTCCCTGCCCCTCAAGCCTGGGAGCCAGGGGAGCAGAGCAGACGGGGGCTGGGTCATAGAATCATAGAATATCAGGGTTGGAAGGGACCTCAGGAGGTCCTCTAGTCCAACCCCCTGCTCAAAGCAGGACCGATCCCCAATTAAATCATCCCAGCCAGGGCTTTGTCAAGCCTGACCTTAAAAACTTCTAGGGAAGGAGATTCCACCACCTCCCTAGGTAACGCATTCCAGTGTTTCACCACCCTCATAGTGAAAATTTTTTTCCTAATATCCAACCTAAATCTCCCCCACTGCACTTGAGACCATTACTCCTTGTTCTGTCATCTGCTACCACTGAGAACAGTCTAGAGCCATCCTCTTTGGAACCCCATTTCAGGTAGTTGAAAGCAGCTATCAAATCCCCCCTCATTCTTCTCTTCTGAAGACTAAACATCCCCAGTTCCCTCAGCCTCTCCTCATAAGTCATGTGTTCCAGTCCCCTAATCATTTTTGTTGCCCTCCGCTGGACTCTTTCCAATTTTTCCACATCCTTCTTGTAGTGTGGGGTCCAAAACTGGACACAGTACTCCAGATGAGGCCTCACCAATGTCGAATAGAGGGGAATGATCACGTCCCTCGATCTGCTGGCAATGCCCCTACTTATACATCCCAAAATGCCATTGGCCTTCTTGGCCTTCTGTTGACTCATATCCAACTTCTCCTCCACTGTAACCTCTTTTTTTTCTGCAGAACTGCTGCCGAGCCATTCGGTCCCTAGTCTGTAGCGGTGCATTGGATTCTTCCGTCCTAAGTGCAGGACTCTGCACTTGTCCTTGTCGAACCTCATCAGATTTCTTTTGCCCCAATCCTCCAATTTGTCTAGGTCCCTCTGTATCCTAGCCCTACCCTCCAGCGTATCTACCACTCCTCCCAGTTTAGTGTCATCTGCAAACTTGCTGAGGGTGCAATCCACACCATCCTCCAGATCATTAATGAAGATATTGAACAAAACCGGTCCCAGGACCAACCCCTGGGGCACTCCACTTGATACCGGCTGCCAACTAGACATGGAGCCATTGATCACTACCTGTTGAGCCCGACAATCTAGCCAGCTTTCTATCCACCTTATAGTCCATTCATCCAGCCCATACTTCTTTAACTTGCTGGCAAGAATACTGTGGGAGACCGTGTCAAAAGCTTTGCTAAAGTCAAGGAACAACACATCCACTGCTTTCCCTTCATCCACAGAGCCAGTAGTCTCATCATAGAAGGCAATTAGATTAGTCAGGCATGACTTGCTCTTGGTGAATCCATGCTGACTGTTCCTGATTACTTTCCTCTCCTCTAAGTGCTTTAGAATCGATTCCTTGAGGACCTGCTCCATGATTTTTCCAGGGACTGAGGTGAGGCTGACTGGCCTGTAGTTCCCAGGATCCTCCTTCTTCCCTTTTTTAAAGATGGGCACTACATTAGCCTTTTTCCAGTCATCTGGGACCTCCCCCGATCACCATGAGTTTTTAAAGATAATGGCCAATGGCTCTGCAATCACATCCGCCAACTCCTTTAGCACTCTCGGATGCAGTGCATCCGGCCCCATGGACTTGTGCTCGTCCAGCTTTTCTAAATAGTCCTGAACCACTTCTTTCTCCACTTCCTGCACCTGTTGTCTCTGAACAAAGCTAGCCGATTACTTGATATGTCTGCTCTGATTTTGGGGTGGGTGGGTATTTTTATTCCTCTAAGAGATTCAGGCAGCAGTAAAAAGGCTCATTGTAATTCCATAATTAGTGTGTCTCCTTTTTTCCCTGACCAAAAATGCAAGGGTGTCCTTTTCTATGAATGTCATTTTGTCTCTGGGCTCCTGTACTTTAATTTCCTTGATTCTTAAAGCTGAGACAGAGGATGAAATGAACAGTGCATTAATACTACTATGGCTGCCTGTTTTCTCTTAAAGAAAAATCCCACAGAATTTTATAAGGATGCAATAAAAAAGTAAAACAGGGCAAAGCCTTTATAAATGAATTATAATAACACTAAATGCTTTTATGTTTCTATAACCTTATTCCAGGAGCCCCCAGGGTTGGAAAAGAACTTAATTAAAAAAAAGGCCTCCTTTAAACATCATAACATGTTACTGTTGCTTTGTTTGCTCCCTCTCTCTCCTCTCATCCCCCATTTACTAGTCTCTCCTCTTACTAACCTACGTTGTGAGGTTTTTTGGAGCAATGACTGTCTTTTTACTGGTTTCAGAGTAGCAGCCATGTTAGTTTGTATTCGCAAAAAGAAGGGGAGTACTTGTGGCACCTTAGAGACTAACAAATTTATTTGAGCATAAGCTTTTGTGAGCTACAGCTCACTTCATCGGATGCATTCAGTGGATGCATCCGATGAAGTGAGCTGTAGCTCACGAAAGCTTATGCTCAGATAAATTTGTTAGTCTCTAAGGTGCCACAAGTACTCCTTTTCTTTTGTCTTTTTACTGGGTCTTTACTCTGTCTAGCCTAAAGGTGTCCTGATCTTTGATTTCCCTAGATACTACCAAGATATAAGTAGTAGGGGCAAAGAAGCTTAGCTCTTCATGTGGATGAGGAAGAATACGGAGAAGCAAGAGTTCCATCCTAGCAAAATGGAGATTGTAGTTGAAGGCAACAGGGCAACATTTAGAAGAGCTTGCAAAAATGGAGAGGCCTCCACTGGGTGAGGAGGTGTACCCATAAATGCTGAGGTGGCATTCTTGCACATGGTAATGTATTCTGCCTTCTCTGACTGTGTAGGTGGCCATGTCCCCACCTAGCTGATGATGATCTAGTCTCACTAATACATGTGTGACACAGTAGGGAGCAGGGTCGATTGACCGGGGAATGTCATCTAGTTCTGCTGGGACTGTCTGCATGGGGGATGGGAGAGCAGGGAATGACTCCACCAGAGTGAGGATACCTGAGCCTGTAACCGGAGCTGGGAGGGGTTGGACCCAGGTGACACCTTGGCCTGGGAAGCTGGACAAAGGCTGGAGGAGGAGCCGGGGGAAGGAGGAGTGAGACTGCGGGAGGGGGTTTTTTTGGTTTCAGCTTCGGGCTGGGTGGTCGAACGCAGGGAACCCCACGGCTGGGGTCTAAGCTCCCTGCCCCCCAGAAGGACTTGACTGAGGGGTCCTGGTTGTTCCCATAAGCTCTGTTTTAGACTGTGCTCCTATTGTCCAATAAACCTTCTGTTTTACTGGCTGGCTGAGAATCATGGTGAATCCCAGGAAGAGGGGTGCAGGGCCTGGACTCCCCCACACTCCATGACAACATGCCTTTGTTATCTCCTGTGTGGTCTACAGCAAAGCAGTTCACCTGCATTTAAAAGCATCAGTGCAAAGAAACTGCAATTGGTACAGTGACATATCTCCTCACTAACACGGGTTACCCTGAGCATATCAGTCCTATATTCTGCTCTTTCCACTGACTTCCCATAGAATACTGTATCAAATCTAAGGTCTTCATTCTCCCTTGCAAATTGCTAAAAGGACTGGGCCTGGAATCCTTAGAGAATCACCTTGCTATCCAAGACCTCAGTTACCCTCAGTGACTTTGCTCTGCAGGGGCAATAATATTGCCAAGTCAGTCTAGTGAAACTCTTTTGCACAGGAGACTGGGTTTTCTAAGGGGCTGTCTTGAGAGTGTGGAACTCAGCCCAGCAGGATCTAAGAACTACCACCAATCTCGCCACTTTCCGGTAGATATGCAAAGAACGTGTCTTTACCCTTGCATTCCCAAGGAACGACACATGGCATTTCAGGAAAAAAACACCACCACCACACGCATACACTCTTTCTTCTCAAGGGCAGGAATGGATAGATGTTAATCTTGATATAATTCATCTTGTTTTTAACTCCGGGAAGGTACTCAGTTATCGTGATAAGGCAGAGGAACCTAAATAGATAAGGGTGGGGGTGAAGGGGAAGGTACAAAACCAACTTTTTTTTCCTTTGTAGGCCACCTTGAAGTCTCTGAAGTTACCTAGTGTGAACTAGATATTCTAGAAGGCTATGCTAAATTGGACTGAGCCAGCGCTCGTTCAGCTAATACAAGTGCGGCCTGTGCCTTTTTTCCAAGCACCCCGACCAATGAGTGCTCACTACTAGGTATTATCATTATTATTATTAATTTTATTTAGTATTTATTTATTACAGCCGGTCAATAAAAATGGCATGTTTCATGGAAAAATTTGAAAAAAAAACCCAGATTTTTCATTTTTTGGGGAATTTTTCATTAACATTTTTGTTTAGGGAGGAAAGGAAAATAAAAAGTATGTGAGATGGAAAGCAGGGGAAATAATAAAAACCCCCACTTTGGCTCCCCCCCCATCTTTTTCCAGTGGGTAGGGGAAGTGCAAGAGAATGGGTTTTTCTTCAATTTAAAAACAAAAATAGTTGACAATTTTTTATTTTTCTTTTGGTCAAAACATTTTTTGTTGAAAAGCAAAATAAAGTTGTTGAGGCTGGAATGTTTCTGTGGGGGAAAAAAAATCATTGGTGTCAAAATTCCACTTTTCAATCATGAAAAGTTGACCAGCTCTACTCCCTACATTTCATAGCTCTGCCCTTTGAGACCACAGTTTATAGACGTCATTATAAAAATAAATATGGCAGGCAGGAGTAAAACTTGCTCTCAGATGTTTGTGACAGTCCTTGAATGTTCTGCCTACCTGGATTCTCCTTTGCCCATTGAAAATATTCCTACTTCCTGTAAAGTTTGTTTATGTTCCCCTATGTTTTTATTGGCCCTATCAAATATTCTTTTCTAACCTGAATAAAATATATCCAGTTGTACAGTATAAGGCTCTATTTTTCAGCCAGCTGTTTGGCAAATTTATACACTAGGGGAGTAAAGCGTACATGGGTTATCTATGTCACAGGAGAACTGCACAGTAAAAATTCAGCCTGAAAATTACGGTTTGGGTGTATGTTATAACATCAGTAGTACTTAGCCCGTACAATAGTGCCAGTTGTCTAACTGATGGGTGGTTGGAGAGGTTGGGCAGATGTGAGGTCAGAAATGATGAGGGGCAGCAGGACAGGCAGATGAAATACTGCTTCAGTTTCGGTAGAAAACGGTAGCTGCCCTCAACTGTTTTCAGACCACTTTAAGCATTGATCCCCAGGCCAGATCACCTACATCCCACCCATCATCCTGTTAGCCCTTCTCCTCCCTCAATGCCCGTCAAAAGAGAGAGTGGGGTTTTTCAGCCTGCCCAGAAAGGTAATCAGTTGGGGTTCTGGTGGGCTAAGGGAGAGGGAAGGAATAAGATACAAAGTTGAGAGCCCTCTGCAGACAACCTGGCTGCAGTAGGGTTGCCAACTTTCTAATTGCACAAAACCCCAGCCCTGCCCCTTCCCTTCAGCCCCGCCCCCGCTCACTACATTCCCCCTCCCTCCGTGGCTTGCTCTCCCCCACCCTCACTCACTTTCACTGGGTGGGGGCAGAGGGTTGGGGTGTGAGAGGGGGTGCGGGCTCCAGAGTGGGGCCAGAAATGAGGGGTTCAGGGTGCACAAGGGGGCTCTGGGCTGGGGCAGGTAGTTGGAGTATGGGAGGGGGTGAGGGCTCCAGCTGGGGGTGCAGCCTCTGGGGTGGGGCTGGGGATGAGGGGTTTGGGGTACAGGAGGGGACTCCAGGCTGGTGGGTGGGGCTGAGGGATTCAGAATGTGGGAGGGGACTGCGGGTTGAGGCAGGGGGTTGGGGTGCAGGAGGGGGTGTGGGCTCTGGGGTGGGGCCAGGGGTTGGGGTGCAGGGTGGAGTGAGGGCGCCAGTTGGGGGTGCAGGCTCTGGGGTGGGGCCAGGGATGAGGGGTTTGGGGTGCAGGAGGGGGCTCCGGGCTGGGGTGGGGGGCTCAAACCTGGGGCTAGGATGACCAGACAGCAAGTGTGAAAAATTGGGACAGGGAGTGGGGGGTAATTGGCACCTATATGAGACAAAGCCCCAAATATTGGGACTGACCCTATTAAACCAGGACATCTGATCACCCTAGCTGGGGTGGGGGGTAGGGGCTCAGGGCTGGGGCACGGGCTTACCTCGGGCGGCTCCCAGTCAGCAGCACAGTGGGGCTAAGGCAGGCTCCTGGCACTGCCCTGCACCCTGGAAGCGTCCAGCAGCAGGTTCGGCTCCTAGGCGGGTGAGCCAGGAGGCTCCAGGCGCTGCTCTTGCCCACAGGCACCACGCCCCCAGCTCCCATTGACCGTGGTTCCCAGCCAACGTGAGTGTGGAGCTGGTGCTCATGGCGGGGGCAATGCACAGAGCCCTGTGCCCCCCACCCCCGCCTAGGAGCCAGACCTGCTGGACGCTTCCGGGGCACAGCACGGGTAGGGGCTAGCCTGCCTTAGCCCTGCAGCACCGCCAACCAGACTTTTAATGGCCTGGTCGGCGGTGCTGACTGGAGCCACCAGGATCCTTTTTCGACCGGATGTTCTGGTCAAAAACCAGCCACCGGACAACCGATTTGCAGGGATATTACAGTCCAGGGTGCCTTGCTGTGCCAAAAAAGGTCCCAGGGTTAAGTTAATACTATGGTTTCTGAATCAGGTTTATTTAAGGTTAGTATCTTTTTATGCAACACGCCATTGACAGCTGTCCCCAGAGTTCCCAGGGCTCCCATGATAAGAAGAACTTAAGGATGGTGCTTTTTAACCCAGTTAAATATCAAACAAGGGATGTGAAACTCAATCTGTTTTCAATGACATGCATTGAAATCTGTTTTTATCATGGCTAAAAATAGTTATATTGTGGTTGGGAAAGGACTTCCTGGTCCAGTTGAGCTGCAGCTTTGAAGTGTGTCTCATGCACGCTCTCTGCCTCAGCTGCAAGGCACTGACCTAGGGGCTCAATCTTGCTCCCACTGAAGTCGGTAGCAAAACTTCTGGTGGCAAGCCTAGTCTGCTTATGACATTCACCACCCCCTGTAAGCTGCCAGGGAGGCTCAGAACTAAGGGAACCTAGTTTTGCTAGGCATACACGACAGGCCTGATTCTCCTCTCACTTCCACAGGCATAAGCCAGGAGTAATATCACTGAAATGAAAGGAGCTGGACAGTGGGCCCAATACCAGTACAGGGACTGAGGGAGAGCCCTGGAGGGCTCCTGCTTCTGAAGGTGGGTTTGGCCCCAGTGTGAGGTTCCAGACAGAACCAGGATGTAGACTCCCCCAAAGGTGGGACGTAATGATTAAACGAAATGTCAGTTGAACATCTTTGAACTGGAAAAAACAATTTGGAGTTTGGTGTGAGTGCTGGACAAGCTTTGGGTTGGTTCTTCTTTGAGCTGAATCAGCTGGCCCCTCCCTATTCTGAACACAGAGGATTTGAAATGCATGCAGGATTTCTACATGAGCACCGCCAACTTCCTGCTGACAGAGGAGGTTGTACTACTTATCTGAAGGGGCTCCTAAGAGTTTAGGCTCTGGTCTGTGCTAAAAAATTAGATCGACCCAGCTACATCGCTCAGGAATGTGAAAAATCCACACCCTGAGTGACGTAGTTAAGCCAACCTAAGTCCCCGTGTAGCCAGGGCTAGGTCGATGGAAGAATTGTTCCATCGACCTAATTACTGCCTCGTGGGGATGTGGATTTACGACAGTGCCAGGAGACCCCCTCCCGTCGCTGTAATAAGAATTTACACTGAAGCACTACAGTGTACACATAGCCTAGGGTTAAGTAACTTCCTGCTCCATTTAGATGGCTTTGGATGTGAGGCAGGAAACTGTGTTTGCAGTACAGAGTTAATTTTTTAAACATCTTGCAAGATCGTTAACACCTTTACCCCTAGAACTTTGACTTTAAACTTATTATTAAGACTTATTATTTTTAAATTTTGTTTTAAAAGGGGTGAAGGGACTTTGTTTCCGAATATGCACGTGGGAGGGTAGCTTACTTAGATTGTGATGTAGCTGTAATGTGAACCACGTCACTGTAGCCGTGATGCTCTGGGAGAGTGCAGAGGGCACGATACACATTGTATGCAAACAGGAAAGCAGCTTCTTCTGGGAGCTGTTAATGAATGTTAAATGGTTTAACACCTATGCTACGGTCTGTTTTCAGCTACAATTAAGTGACATTACATGTACTGTACACTGAGAAAGACTCTTTGTTTAAACTATCCCAGTGCAACCTTTGCATGTAGACTAGGCCCGAGCCTTTGTTTCACCTGCTGGGAGGGAAGCAGGTATGGGAGAATTACAGGAAAACAACATCTATCAACACTTCAAACTGGCCAGGATTGATTGATGGAGGTTCCAGCCCCTAGGATTATGGAATAATAATTGAGAAGTGGAACTATTTAGCTTTTATCAGTGCTTTTAAATTAAGCCAGTTACTGTACCATTTTCCACATGGAAAAATGTACTCTGTAGAGTGTAATTGTTTGTGATAATCTCATTTCTTTGGCACTGGAGGCTCTTGGCTATGGAGCTTGCCAGAGCATCACCATTCATCTGAGGTGTGCAGTTATTATTTCATCCATTGCCTGGCTCTGTGCACAGAGTTGGATGCACAAGGGAGCAGAATTACAGTTGCGCAGGTAACTGTAAATGGGGCATTTCCTAACTTTCAAGTGCTTTACTTTGCAACCTACGTGATATTCTTTTAACATCATTTTTTTGGTGTGTAGTTGTTATTAAACTTACCCTGCAGTATCAGTACTAGATATGAGACTAGCTCTTGATATGTGGCTTGAACCTATAATATTCAGCCTTAGATGTCTGAGTGCTATCGCTTGAGTAGTTCTGACTCTGATGCTGGAAATAGGGAAATTCCAAAAAAGGATGCAAACAACTAGCATGGTTCCTGCTGGATTCCCACAGACTTTGCAGGTTCTTTCAGTTTAGTAACCCAGCCTAGTGTGAGGAGCAAGCTATTGTTTTTTTTGCTGCTCTGGATGCTTTGTTTGTTGTTAGTGGGTATTCCACAGCAAAGAAACGCCTCCCATAGAACAGCTCAGTGTCAGTGCTGGTCATGAACTTTAGAAAAATCAGTTGTACTATTCACCACCGCCAATGGCAACCTGTCCCTTCCTCTTCCTTCCTTTTAATGCTCTGTTTAAGGGTCAAGGGAAGATGCTGTAGAGCCAGAGTTTGCAGCAAGTGATTCCTTTTCTCAGTTTCATCCCTTTGGGTTGAATTATGCTTTTTGTACTAGCCTGGATGATTTCCGAGAATGCACCCAAGATTCTGAGTGCAGGGCATACACTACAGCTGGTGTTTTTATTTTCCCATGAAACTTTTGATTAGTCATTGAAAAGATTGAGGGTTTTTTTTCCTCCAGGTTTTGGAATATGGCTTTTGGTCATTAATGTTTTTGGTTTGGGGGCCAAAAAACTGGTGTGTGGGGGTTGGGGGGGGGGGGGTTGGCTGAAAAAGGTCTGTTAGTGGTGATTTTCAGTTTTCCAATGTAAAAAGTAGACATTTTCTTAATTTTTTTTTTATTTAGATGAAAGCCCGGGTTTCTGTTGACTTTTTTTCAGCCAGCCCTAGTAAGGAGGAATACGTTGGCAGACCCCATGGTAGGGGGAGGGGAATTGAAAAAACAGGTAAAGAAAAGGTGGGCTGCTTGCTTACCTCAAACATCACTTACACCAGACAAAAACAAAAGCCTCATAGGGACACCAGTCCCATCTGATGTAGTGACCTGTCATTTGTCTCTCTCCCCTCCCACAGCATAATATGGCAAATACATCCAAGGCTATTTATTGTGGGCAAGATTCTGCCCTTAGGCCTAGCTGGTGCAAGCGGTAGTGTGTAAGCTGCTCACCGGGGCTAGCCCTGGAAGGCATTGTGCCTTAGAAAGACCAGTCTGAATCACAATTTCTCCCTTGCTCCAGGGGCAGGTGGGGAGTAATTTGCTGCTGGCCTATATGAGCAATACATTTCTAACATATCTCCTTCTGCACTGGCTCAGCTACGATGGCTAGCCACTGGGAGGGTGGAGCCAAGGCTCTGGCCATTTCCTGACATTTCCCACCTCCTTGCACCAGGGAGGTAGTAAGTGAGACTGCCACACCTGCTTACTCCTACATGCCTGGGCCCAGGGTCCGGGTTGCTTGCTTGGGAGTGTGAAGAGGGGTTCATGCTCCCTGGCATGGGCATGTATTCCACGTCACAATCTGACCTCATGAGCTGAATCCTTACTCTGTTTTTACTCAGGCAAACTCCCACTGAAGTCACTGGAGACATGGAACTTGTTATCCTAGCGGTAAAGAGGAAAGCATAGTGAATATCACCATCACAGAGATCTGTGACCCAGTGGTTCCATAGGTGAACCATGCTGTGCAATCTTGATTTCTCACAGCTGTTCTTAGCCCAGTTCCAATGCAGGTAAGACCAAGAAACTTTCTGGAGCCATGACCAGGTATCATGAATAGAACTAAAACTTGTGCTACTTACATTGGATGCAGACCCGGATTGCAGTTACGGAAAGGATAACCTCATGTGGTCATTACATGTTATGAGGCCAGGCCTTTCTGCCTTTTCCATGCCTCAGCTGCCATGTGCAGCGTAAGTCAGTCTCATGAACCAACACTGAACGATGTTTCTTATTACCTTAAGCAAGGACATGTGGTTTTTGTCAGCACTGCGGGTCATACCATTCAGTCTCCCCAGACTTTTCAGTGGGGCTGGTGTGTCACACTTAATCATGTGGATTTGCTAGGTTAACATAAGTCAGAGGTGGCAAAAGGTCATTTTGACCCATAAAAACATTGTCAGGTATGGATGCTATTGAAATAAGCACAGAGTAGGGTCAGAAAGATCAGGCTAATACATTTTGTTGGAGACTGAGATTGCTATTGTTAGAGGCCCTACCTGGATTAAGATAGTGATTGCTATGGGCTAATTGCTAATGATCTTAAATCTCTTTGGGAATGTATATTCAAAGCCCAAGACCCTTTGGAGAAGAGGGCATTGCCTTCCTGCTTCTGGGCCCTTGACAACACCCTATCTAGACCAGCTCAGCGGAAAAAGGACCAGGCCAAGCAAGTCAATTAATTCCTTGGCTCCTTGCTGATGACAATGTGTCCCTGACCCCTGAAAAGTATTCATCTTTACCCTGTGTGTGTTTATCAATCTGTTTTTCATCTTTTTTTATGTCCTCTGTCCTGTCTTTCTCAATTTCACTCTTCTGGACTTGAAGGATGATCCTGTTGGGGGTCTCTATGGTTACAAATGACCAGAGAGCTGTGTGTGGTCCATAAGTTCTTCACAGGGATGAGCCCATATTGAGCCTGATGCAATAACACTGACAGGAGAAAGCAAAAGACAGGCCCAGAGCTCCAGCTGAAAAGTTTCACCTCATTTTAAAATTACTTTTTTACAAAATGAGATACAAAAATACAAAAGGGTCACAGCCACTATTACTGAAAAATTACTTACTTTCTCATTTTTACCATGTAATAATAAAATAAATCATTTGGAATATAAATATTGTACTTACATTTTAGTGTATAGTATAAGAGCAGTATAAACCAGTCATTGTATGAAATTTTAGTTTGTACTGACTTCACTATTACTTTTTATGTACCTGGTTGTAAAACTAGGCAAATATCTAGATGAGTTTATGTACCCCCTGGAAGACCTCTGTGTACTTCCAGGTGGTACCACTGACTGAGAACCACTGCTCCAAACGGTTCCTTCTGCCGTAGTCTGTATTTGCTGTTCCTGAAGTTTTCCTTTGTCACTGACTGTGTGGGTGCATTACTTCTATCAACACAGGTCGACGGCATTCTGGTTGACTTAAAGAAACAAGGAACCAGTGTCGTCGTCTTTTTTTTTTTTTTTTAATGATGTCTTCTGTTCTTCCTGGGGGATTGACTGATCACAGGGATGGCTGTGACATGTCTTATGTGACAGGGGCAAGTATCAACTTAATCCATTGTTTCTGGTACAGTTAAGTGGCAGGTTTAGAAAAAGAGCCTACAAGTATCATTGTAAATATTATTTTCCCATTTCTTCTATTTTATCTCCTTTTTTGCTTGTATTTCAGTGATTTCTGTCTTGTTCAGTGACACTGACTGTTTCTGAGGCAGTGGTTAGTCTAGGCAGTCATGTATGCGACAGACTGCTGCATCCCCTAGATGTCTCCTATTGACCAGCTTACACAGACAACACCATATATCAGAATACCTTTCAGGAGTATTCTTTTCACCTACAAGATCGTAGAGCAGGGAGCATTCTCAGCCTGTACACCTAGTTTCCCAAAAGGATTGGGAAACGTGAGATGGTATCTTGTATGTTGCACATTGGGCCACATGAACCATTAAAACTTTCATTCCCAAGTTAAACCAGTCATGTTGTAAGACTTGGAAGTGTCCCAATTCTTCAAGCTGATTTTGAATGTGTTTTATTTCCAGTTCATGAATACTACATGGTATATTAAAAAGAACTATTTGGTCCATCTTTGATAACAATAAATGTCTTGGATCTTTCTAGTAACGTAACTTCAACTGGCATTATTTTTCCTCATAGGGGACCTGATTTTTTCCCTTACTATGTAAGTGGTCCCATTGATTTCAGTAGGTTGATTCATAGAGTAAGGTGGTACCGTATGCGAGTAAGGGGTGCAGAATCAGGCCTGTGGAGACTTAAGTTGAGGGCCAGATTGTGCCTGGACCTACATGGGTGTGCAAGGGGGAGATGGAGACAGGGCATCAGGAGCCTCCCCAGTCTTTTGCTCATTCACAGACTGTACCCACTGGAAGAAAACAAAATGACTGCTCTGACACGTGTTCCCAGAAGACAGAGATTCCTTCTTCCCAGAAGACAGTGATTCCTTCTTGGGTGCCCTGTTGCAGTGCAACCCCACTCTCTGTTTGGAGGCTGTAATTAACCAGGAGACAGAATAATTGTTTATGGTTGTAACTGTACAAAGAGGAGCAACTAAGAGTAATTGAATTAAATTAAAACAGAAGAAAATGGCTGAATATCAGGGGAAAACAATTTTGGCTGTGAAACATCCGTAGTTTTCCAAGGGAAATGGTAGAAGCAACTTAAGACATTTAAAAATAGGCCCAAAAAGCCACTAGAAAATATGTTGTAGGGAAAGATCTTGAGTTGGCAAGTGGGGAGATGCCTTCATGTGTCTTTTACATTTATTAATCCTTGCAGCTATTGTCTGCATCCTAAATAAGTCTCCTTTGCCTTCTATCACTTTGTCTCTTGAACAAATAAGAAGAACTGAGCAGATCAATGTGTACATTTCAGTAGGTGTCCTCAGCTGGCGTAGAACTCACGCTGGGGATTCAGGAGCTGTTGAGATTAACTGTTAACTCCACATCCTCCCTTTGTCTCCCCCTAATTTTGTATATGAAATAAGCCTTTCTCCTCCCTATCAGTGATGCAAATGAGATTTCATCAAATAGTTTTCACTGATTTAAATTGCTTTGTGGACATTTTAAATAGTCACTGAACCCAATATTCCTTAATTTCCTTCTCTCATAACTATATAATGGAGCAGATTTAGGTATTTACCTAGCTCGTGTGGGTTTTGATACTAATTATTAAAGATGTCTCATAATTAGCCTAAGAGTCTGTGGATGGGTGGTAGCATAGCTGTGAGGTCTGTAATTTTGATAATGAAAAGTATATCATCTACTGGTAGCTGTCATGCCATAGTGACCTCATTTTTCACATTGTAAGTATTTTGTTTGGTTAATTACCTTGTGTTTCTGGGATTCAAGTGTCACTCTGGGTATGTCTGCGCTGCAGTTGGAGGTGTTACTGCAGCTTGGGTAGACGTACTCAAGCTAGCTTCACTCAAGCTAGTGTAAACACAGATATCAGTGACCCCGCAGCAGCATGAGCTTCAGTGCAGGCTAGCTGCCCAAGAAAGTAACCTGGGTCCCGGCACACTTGCCTAGCTCACACTGAGGCCTGTGCTGCTGCAGCTTCCCTGCTGTTGGTACGTGAGCTAGCTAGATGAAAGCTAGTTTGGATATGTCTACACGAGCTGTAGTCACACCTCCGACTGCAATGTAGACATACTCAATGAGACATTCTGCTGTAGCTCACAGCAGATGTGAGTTGGTTGAGACCTAGAGTGTGAACTGTAGGGTTTATCTGATGGGACAGGCTGTGGATTCAGCTTGATGGGATTATCATCAGGGTGTTGGCGTGCACTGGACACTCATTTGTCTCTTCCTGATGGTTTCCAAATTGTACCATGCACAGTCAGTGTAAGGAGTGGCTAACTGGTGCCTAGCCTGGCTATATGAGGGCATGCTGCTGTTTGTTAAAGTGCTGCAAAGAGGCAGTGGGGAATATCGGCTACTAGGGGGATGGGCAATACCCAGGACTGATGGATTCCCAGATCAGCAAAAGCACAAGGACAACACATGCAATATACAAGGAGTGCCTGTCGTAGCCACCGGTTGGCTGGGTGGCCTAGTGGTCAGCATCCACTCAGCCGGGGTGGAAGTAGTGGTAGGGGAGCCTGGGCCCACCCACTCCAACCCAGGGCCCTAGGAGGGTCAGCAGCGTTAACCGCTGGGGAGGGTGGGGACCCTCTGCGTTATGAGATAACTGGCTCTGTGGATGAGGGGAAAGCAGTGGACGTGTTATTCCTGGACTTTAGCAAAGCTTTTGATATGGTCTCCCACAGTATTCTTGCCAGCAAGTTAAAGAAGTATGGGCTGGATGAATGGACTATAAGGTGGATAGAAAGCTGGCTAGATCATCGGGCTCAACTGGTAGTGATCAATGGCTCCATGTCTAGTTGGCAGCTGGTATCAAGTGGAGTGCCCCAAGGGTCAGTCCTGGGGCCGGTTTTGTTCAATATCTTCATTAACGATCTGGATGATGGCGTGGATTGCACCCTCAGCAAGTTTGCAGGTAACACTAAACTGGGAGGAGTGGTAGATATGCTGGAAGGTAGGGATAGGTACAGAGGGACCTAGCCAAATTGGAGGATTGGGCCAAAAGAAATCTGATGAGGTTCAACAAGGACAAGTGCAGAGTCCGGCACGTAGGATGGAAGAATCCCATGCACTACTACAGAATAGGGACCGAGTGGCTAGGCAGCAGTTCTGCAGAAAAGGACCTAGGGGTTACAGTGGACGAGAAGCTGGATATGAGGCAACAGTGTGCCCTTGTTGCCAAGAAGGCTAACAACATTTTGGGCTGTATAAGTAGGAGCATTGCCAGCAGATCAAGGGACGTGATTATTCCCCTCTATTCAGCATTGGTGAGGCCTCATCTGTTGTGAACTACAGAGTACTGTCACGTTTTGGGCCCCACACTACAAGAAGGATGTGGAAAAATTGGAAAGAGTCCAGCGGAGGGCAACAAAAATGATTAGGGGGCTGGAGCACATGACTTATGAGGAGAGGCTGAGGGAACTGGGGTTATTTAGTCTGCAGAAGAGAAGAATGAGGGGGGATTTGATAGCTGCTTTCAACTACCTGAAAGGGGGTTCCAAAGAGGATGGAGCTCAACTGTTATCAGTGGTACCAGGTGACAGAACGAGGAGTAATGGTCTCAAGTTGCAGTGGGGGAGGCTTAGGTTGGATATTAGGAAACACTATTTCACCAGGAGGGTGGGTGAAACACTGGAATGGGTTACCAAGGGAGGTGGTGGAATCTCCTTCCTTAGAGGTCTTTAAGGTCAGGCTTGACAAAGCTCTGGCTGGGATGGTTTAGTTGGGGATTGGTCCAGCTTTGAGCAGGGGGTTGGACTAGATGACCTCTTGAAGTCCCTTCCAACCCTGATATTCTATGATTCTATGATACCCTCCCTGGGTCACTTCCTGCCACTGCTCTCTCCACTTCCTGTTCCAGATAAGGAGAAAGAAAAGGGGGGAGGGATAGCTCAGTGGTTTGAGCATTAGCCTGCTAAACCCAGGGTTGTGAGCTCAATCCTTGAGGGGGCCATTTAGGGATCTGGAGCAAAAATTGGGGATTGGTCCTGCTTTGAGCAGGGGGTTGGACTAGATGCCCTCCTGAGGTCCCTTCCAACCCTGATATTCTATGAAAAGGGAAACCACATCGTCAGGCTCAGCATACAGTCCTTGGTGTCTCAGGTTAGCATTTCTAACTTCTTTCACAGGAGCCTGCAGAGTCAGTCTGCACTCCTTCCCAGCCTCCCCCATATGAGCTGGGTTGTTCCCTTTTCAGTTCTGTCTCCAGTTGGAGCATGCTCTGCAGGGTTGGAGGGGCGGGGCTAACTGGGCCCAGTATAGTCTTTTAACCCCTACCATCCCAGTGTAGGGTTTGTATATACCCCATCACAGTGCCTTTAAGAAAGAATTATCCCAACAGGTTTCTTGCATTAAATGTTTACTTACATGGCTTGCATCATCTGTGAGGATCCTTTTATTCTTATGTCATGTAGTTGGGTGTCTAGCTATATGGCTGAAGAGAAGGTGACCTTGGTAACTTGGACTGCATTGAAAGTTCCATTCATGTCAATACTCAGGACAGCAAAGTAGCTTGCAAGATGTGTCATGCAAGCGTGATTTGCTGGTGGCTGACAGCCTCCTTCAGAAATGGTCATAGAATGGCACTAGCATATTATTGGCTTGTGTGGCTGATGTGAATTGAACAGCAGTCAAAGAGGTATATCCACTGGTATTTGGTTTGGGAGGCAGGAGACAGAAGTTCTGTCCATATGTTGACATCATTCTGGTTGGTGCAGGCACTGGCTCATGTTTCCTTCCCATTCGTTTGTTTCGTCCTGCTTGCTCTATATGTTGAAACATCTGAAGGCTCTTTTAATTTACACTCCCCTTGCACCTGTTTTGAGAAAGCATGTTCCAGGAAGCATAAGGGTTTTTCTCCTGGCATCAATTTTTCCTGAGGCTACACCCCAGTTAGAAGTGTTACGGATGCATGGAGCATTGAGCCTGATCCTACTTTCCATGCTGGAGGACTCACAGCATTTCAGGAGTTGCAATGTATGGATACTCTTTTGTACAACTTACCCCTCTTCCTGTCTGGTGCACAGTATAGGATGGGAAATAGTATCGGATTGATTATCTACTTACTATAGGGTTTCCTGTTGGCTCTCTCCAATGTATCACTGAGGAGACCTCTTAGTTGGCTATCTTGTTTACCAGGTAGCTTTTTTTTTTTTTTTTTTGCAACCCAGTCCTTTCAATATCTCTAGTGAAGAGTGATTTCCTTTAATTCAGTTACTGAGGATCCAGTGTGCACCTGTGACATCTGCCAAGACACTGAGGATCTAACCAGGGACCTCCGGAGCTAACAGCATGAACTGCTAAAGTTCTTTAATTGGGGCTGTACCAGACTTGTATCCTCTGAGGCTGTTGAACCTCTCTAGAGACATGCCAGCTTTCCTATCTGTTTTATGTGTTAATTAAGGGCGTGGTGGTGAATTCTTTGCTAAGGGTGAGCAGTGATACGTGAATAGGTCTACTGGAATCAGTGGATGGGTAGCAAAACTCTGATTGACTTAATGGAGCCAGGATTTCCCAAATGTTTTGAGCAGTATTTTCCATGAATGATTTACTCTGAGGCACATTCCCTCTCCCCTATTTTCTCTAGTGATTGATAAGTTAACAATTAAAAATTATTCTCTGGAATACTTTGTATTTGGGAAATCCTGTTTGGATTTATTAAGCCAGCTCTATTTGATCAAGAGGCACATTTGCAAACTGGCCCAGGGAAGCTGCTGCTTGTCATTGTTGTTTCAAAGGAAGCCTGAGTAAGAGATGGAACTAGATGTGTGTCAGGATGAAAATATTTGTATCCATAAAAAGCAATACTAATTGCCATCTACGTGTTGGCAAGTCAGAAGAGGTTATTACCAAAAGAAATGTAAACTCTGTTTGCAAAGAAAGCGACCAAAAATCCAGCATTATGCACACATGCAGACACACTAAGTGCAATTTCCTTCAAATGCCCTCTTTTATAAGGCCAATTTTATATGGATCGAGGCAACATTAGGATGTTTGATGGCATCAGCTTAGCACTGGTGTAATGGAAATTGCAGAAGGTGGTACTGTTCATTGGAACATGGTGAATCCATGTTTTGGTTGAACTGCCTTCATTTGCACCCACAAGTAGAACACATGACTTGTTGGAGAACCAATATATGTGTAGTATTAATCTCTTACAGTTAACGGTTTCTTGACAATGTCACCCTGATCATAGACAAACTGATCTTTTCATACAGTATTCTGCCACCTTTTCCTGTATTTAGATAGGATAATTAATAGATTCATAGATTTTTTTTTAAGTCCAGAAAGACCATTTGGTTGTCTAGTCTGCCTGCCTGTATAACTGGCCGTAGAATTCCACTCAGTTACCCCCAGTGAGCCCAATAACTTCTGTTTGACTGAAGCATATCTTCTGGAAAGGCATTCTGTTTTGATTTGATAATACTACTTTTCAATAAATGATGTAATTTTACTTAGATTGTTTTTGCACTGGTCTGGTGTCATTGACTTTAATGGAATTATTCTTAAGAACATTAGAGCGGCCATACTGGGTCAGACCAAAGGTCCATCTAGCCCAGTATCCTGTCTTCTGACAGTGGCCAATGCCAGATGCCCCAGAGGGAATGAACAGGTCAGGTAATCATCAGGTGATCCATCCCCTTTCGCCCATTCCCAGTTTCTGGCAAACATAGAATATCAGGGTTGGAAGGGACCTCAGGAGGTCATCTAGTCTAAGCCCATACTCAAAGCTGGACCAATCCCCAATTTTTGCCCCAGATTCCTAAATGGCCACCTCAAGGATTGAACTCACAACCCTGGGTTTAGCAGGCTAATGCTCAAACCACTGAGCTATCCCTTCCCCCTCAAATAGACGCTAGGGACCATCCCTGCCCATCCTGGACCATTGATGGACCTATCCCCCATTGATGGACCTATCCCCCATGAATTTATCTAGTTCTTTTTTTGAACCCTGTTATAGTCTTGGGCTTCACAACCTCCTCTGGCAAGGAGTTCCACAGGTTAACTGCATTGTGTGAAGAAATACTTCCTTTTATTTGTTTTATACTTGCTGATTTTCATCAGTGTAAATGAGGGGGAATTAGGCTGTAATTTTCCTTAAGAGCTTTTTTAATGGTTCATGGAGCGTCACTGTGAGAATCTTTGGCCTAAGTTTTTTTTATTCCTGACATAGCATTCTACCATCTTTTATATTAGCTAAGGTTGGATGCAGATGCTATACAGATCATTTGTTTTGCTGATAATGTACAAATCTTTTTTTAAAGAATCATCAAAGCATATACCATTCTTTTCATGCTTCTTTGTTCCATGCTGTCATCTTCATTCAGCATTTTGAATAAATGCATCCTTCTTCAAACAAGTGGAAGTTAAGAATGCACTCCTAGCCTCTTCTCCCCCCTCATTGTCCTATACTGTTTGCTTAGGAGAGGACAGTTCAGAGTCTGTGAAAGGAAGCAATATATATTATGACATTTTCCCAGCTTCTTTCTGAATCTGGTGTTGGGTTTAGGAAGCTAACAATAGAGTTGGTAGAAATATTTCTACCAAAAAAAATATGGGGTTTCCTCAAAAACAATTTTTCTGGCAGGAAAATGTCATTTCCAACAAAATTTTTGTTTGTTTTTCAATGGGAAATTTCAAAATAAAAGAAATTTTTCTTATAGTTTTGAAATGCATTTTTTCTTTTTGTGTTTTTTTTTTGAAAAAAAAATTCATTTGTTTCATTTAAAAATTTCCTGAGGAAAAATAGAGAAATGTCAAAGGAAAAACCTTCAACCAATTTTTTTCTGAAGGATATTTTAGAAAAAACAAAACCCAGCTGTAGTTAACAGGATGGATTTTCATCACTAAAGTTGTTTGTGTGAGAAAATTCCTCAACACTAAGAAATCTTCTAGCATAATTTATGGGATAGGTGAATCTTTTAATCTTTTCTCACATGCCTTTCCTCCAATCTCCAGTTTTATATGAGCACCTGAAAGATGTTTTGTATAGATGTGTGTGTGTGTGTGTTTGCGGTACGTACCACTTACAAATTCTCATGCAATAAATGAGCTTGGCCACAATTCTGTCAGAGCTAAGTTGACTAAGACCTTTAATAGCTTCATTTGGGTTGCATCCCTTCTAGCACACTTCAAACAGCTCTTAATTGCACAGCATATCATTTGGCTATCTGCAGGTGATTGGGCAATGCCTGACTGTACATCTTGGATTGTCAAAGCTGTTCTGCAATGCTGCTGGATTCCTGATTGCTTCAGGGAAAGTTATTGGACTTTTGCTTAGCTTCACTTTTTGCTATTCTGAGAGTTACAGTGACCCACTTGGACAGCTCTTTTTGAACCAGAAACTAATCATGGTAAGTGCATCTGATCTCCTTCCAATTCCAGGTTCAGAGACACAATCCAACAACAAACTGATTTGGGTTTTATGGTGAATAAGTTTATACAAAGTCACTAAAGCCAGTTTTTCATAAATTTCCTTTCCTTGCACAAGACAGAAACAGGATAGCTTGTTCCTCTTTAATCTGCCTGAATGTTTATCAAGATCTGGCCAATGCTTTCCTTTTTTCCTCTCTATTATATATTTATCTCTACTTCCATATATTGAAAACAATGTTTGTTTGGGTCACAAATCTTTCTGCATTTATAGCACTATAAATAAAAACTACACATAGACAAATAATTTCAATGTGTTCACTGTAGGTTTCATAATATGTATCATGCCTTCTGGTATGTTAAATGGTATGGCGTTAAAGCTATATATATATGTAAACCACACACCTTCTGGGTGTGGTGTTCTGTCCCATCTAGTGGCACTGAGACCACTTAAAGAGAGATTGAGTTTGCTCTACAGCCTTAGCTAAGAAGCAGTTGGCTTTTAGCTTATGTGGTAGAGGCTCATGCACTAAGCTCCTGAGGTCCCCAGTTCAATCCTGCCCGCCAATGAGGCATTACAAGTGGGGGCTCATCTGGGATTTTAACTGGGAAGTCTATGAAGCTCTGGACGTGCTTCCTCAGCTAGGGGAAGTATGTAAGCCCCACACCTCCTAGGTGTGGTGTTCTGTCTCATCTAGTGACAACCGAGACCACTTAGCGAGAGCTTGAGTCTGCCCTGTAGCCTTAGCTGAGAGGCAGTTGGCTTTTAGCTCATGCAGTAGAGGCTCATGCACGAAGCTCCAGAGGTCCCTGGTTCGATCCCGCCCACTGAGGACCGGGGTCTGTGCGTGTTCCATATATATAAGCAATCTAGTCACTGTATAGATATATCTACAGCCACAGTATTAAAAGTAGATGAATACTGCCAATGTGTTTTGCAAATATTCTTTTGAATGCTTCACTTTGGGCATGCACATATTTAGTGTTTGCTTTCTGGGAACATTCTCAATTTTTATTTGTACAAAAGTTTGCGGAAAGTGAACTTTAAACATGTTGCCATATAAACTATGCAACTTGTAGCCTTTTTTACACACACTGTTTGTATAGATTTTCACATTACACTTTTAAAAGCCATAATCCTGGACCACCTTTCTATATTATAGTGGCTCTAGCACCTGTTGAGCCAGCCAATTGTACATAGTGAATTGATTGCCCAGGTTTACTTATATGTTTGCATTCAGTATATTCCTTATTAGGATTTTTAAAAAATAGAAACTCTTCCCTGTTGCTAAAGATTCCAGCTATACAGTTGTGTGACTCCTTGTCTCTCATGGGATTGTGTCACCTCACACTCATTGTGAAGGTGCAGTACTATGAACATGCTGATGATTATTATCAAGTGTTAGTAGGATATTTTCTAACACTCCTCTTCCCTCCACCATCCAGAAAATATGATATTTTTATTATTTATTGTAGCCCCCACTCAGCATGGGGAACTCATTGCATTCGGCACTATGCAAACACACAGGTAAACCTGGGCCCACTTACAGTCTAATTTGCGACATATGAGTGAGACAAACCATAGAGGCAAAGGGAGATGGAAGATAGGGATAATGAAGGTAAGTGCACAGGATTACATGGGTGGCTGTTGCATAAATTGATGGTACTAAATTATCTGATGGTGTTTTTAAAAATAAATAAATAAACTCATTTGTCCCCAAGTGCTGCTGTTCTCATGGGTTGGCTGATTTTGAAATCTTGGTCTGAGGTGGCTCAATTTTTCATCAAGTCCCATTTTGGAAGGCCCGAGCATGCACTTTATTGTCTAACTAGAGACCAAATGGCAAGCCTGGCAGAGCGTGGTTAGGTGTAATAGCAGCAATCACATTGGTCTAACTCTGTGTGCAATGCCGCAGGTTCCAGGTTTCCCCATACAATTTTGGTCCAAGTGAGCTGTTTCCATTTCTGTTGTGGTTGCTGTCAGGACATATTATAGTGCATTGTTATCATTTATTTGAATTGTGGAAGTGCCTAGGAACCTTATCCATTGACCAGGACTCCATTTTGCAAGGGACTATACTAACCTACAGCCAAAAGACAGTCCCTACCCTAAGGAGTTTAGCAGGGTCAGAGAAAGAATGGACACTAACTACTATCATGCTGAACAGGCAAAGCGGCTTATAATGGAGCACTGACCAAACAAGTTTGACATTGGCATGGCCCATTCACAGGCCTGGAAGCCACTTTTTGATTGTGAAATTTTGTGATGACCTGATTTTCTGTTTGACATTAGCTAAATAAACCATACGCTGCAGAACAGGAGAGAGGCACGCAATTAAGGGCTTGATTCACACCTGCTGGCACAGGGGGCTGTAAATTACACCATTGCTGGGCCCCATCACATGAAGGCAGCTTTAAAGAGGTGACGGCTGGGGCTTCCTGGTGCCTCCAACTGAGGCAGCTGGAGAGTAGCACTGAATTAGCTCATGTCCCAACTATCCTGGCCGTGACCACTCCCTACTTTTGAGGTGGGTCTGGCTGGCTCCATCCTCTCAGGAGAGCAGGAATTGCAGTTGCCTTAAATCATTGCAACCCCCAGGCATAGACTGCTGAGGGCCCTGTGCCCTAGGTTACATTTGTGGAAATCTTTCAATCAAGGCGGAATGAAGCCCAATGTTCAGTATTTCGTTACCCTGAGGAACATAGTGACCTCACCACATACATTATGGTTAGGGTTTTCAAAAGTGACTTGTGATATTGAGTGCCTTCATTTTTGGGTGCCCAACTTGAGATACGTTCAAGGGATCTGATTTTCAGAGGGAGCAGGCGCTCAACAGTTTACAAAATTCCGGTCTCTTGAAAGTGTCTCAAGGTGGGCACCCAGTACTGCGAATCCTTTGACCACATATAAGTCTTAACACGTAAGCATCGCACTTCCTCAAGCATGCTGCATATACTAAACACTGTATGTGCCAAGGATGATGATTAATTTGGTTACATAAGATGCTTTCCCCCTGTTTGCAGCTTGCGATATCTCTTTAATGCTTGTTTTCTGTCAGCTGTAAAGTCAGCTCCTTGCAAGACAGGAAAACTGCCAGTCGATTGCTTGGCAATTTGTGTGTTTGTACCATCTTCTCAAAATTGTTTCAATGGCCCAAAGATCAACTCTTAGTCCCAACTGGCCTCACTGGCATTATTTTGTGTTTTGAAGTCAGCAGGAATGATTGCCTGTTGTACTGTTCCCAGCGCCACACATTACAAAGCAGCAATTAGCTCTTCCCATTTTCCTGTCTAGCTCTTGTCTTTGCCTTGTTATGTGTTCTGTTAAATCATGTCAAGGAACTGGTGAGACATCTCTCACAGCCCTTTCTTCTCTGTCATCATTTAGTCCCCCTCTATCATACTGATGACTTAACCTCTGTAGGTGGCATGTTGGATGATGTCTGATGCTATGGGGAGTGAAAATCAGAGTACTGCTTGCAGGAAAGAATTACTGTATTATTAGGTACTTAGCACGGTAGTGTTAATGTGTTCCTAAGCGCTCAGCTGCTGAAAGTGTTATGCTTGAGCTAGGCTTATTGATGTTCCACTGGGTATATACTTTAGAGCAGAGACCGAAAAAAAAAAAAAGGCTTATACTGTAACACTAAATATGTCCACCTTTTTCTTCGGCTGCTGAAAACAAAAGCATATGTCGTCGCCCTCACTCTGTGCTCTGTGCATTCTGCGGAGTCAGTGTATCTCTGAGATGTATTGCCATTGGCCAGGATATTATAGTTAAAAATAAACTCAGAGCAATAACGAAAGGCTAGTAAATTAATGTGGTGCATTCTCCGAGCACCATCTCCAATCAGGGTTGCTTTGGTGACTTATCAGTGGAGTCCATCAGCAGGGCCCTGTCGCACTAATGATGCATTTCATGTTAAAGTGGCTTCTGTTGCTGGGAACAGATTCTGAATACTTAAACGGTAAAAAATAATACTGCTCCTTTACCTGTGGGGCCTATGAGAGCAAACCAGACTATTTTCCCAGAGAGAAATACTGTTTAAATTGTATCTTGGCTACATTCAATGGTAAGTCGTCTATTTGTTGCATCCTTAATATGATGTTAGTTAAAAACAATACTGTCAAGTACTTTAGGCCTTTATAGTTAGGTTTTATTAAAACAATGAAAGATTTGACAACATCTAATATTATTAGGCATTTTAAGCAAGATAGAGATTTATTAAGACTAGTTTTAGGCTAGTTTGTAACAATACAGTGTGCCCTCAATAAGGGGCAGTGTGTGTTTGTTCTGCCCAGGAGCACTCTGGGAAATGATTTGTGACTCAGAGCCCCCGTTTGGTGTCTGGTTCCCCTTGCTCCAGGGGGCAGTACTGAGCACCAGTCCTTTCCCAGGTGCAGATCACTTTCCTCTCTTCACTGGTTCGGTTGTGCTGGCTGGGGTACTGAAGATGACAGAATCAAAGATTTGCCTGTCTACTCCCTGCCTACATGAACAGGAAGGGGAATTGCAGCCCCATGGAGCTTGCTGGCCCACCATACACCTTATGCTTCCTGTCCCCTTTGCCCGGGCACATGGGGCAAATAGCAACCTTGCCCTTTTTGATTACATTAAAAATATGTCATTGACTATATTTTTTGATAGAAGCAATAGGCCCTGGGGTATTGTGTTCTGCTTTTCCTTGCTGTGTTAGAAGGATTCTACCCAATCAGCAGCATATTGATGCAATAATGATATTTTTACAGCTCTTGTATGGCATGAAATGCAAAAATTAGATAGACATACTCGTGGCCATATCAATAAACATTACAAAAAATCCACTAAGTTTAGTTTAATCAAATGTTTTGGGGGCTATCTTACTCTGGTCCATCTGAAGCCAACTGGAGATATGCCAAAAATCCATTTTTTATCATACTGTGTTCTCACATTGCTTCCTAACTTCAGCATTGGTCTGGCAGTGGAATTTGCAAACTCAAACATTGTATATGGTGAAAAGGATTCTGGGACTTGGGGGTAGATTGGGGGTCACAAGTGGAAAAGGTTTGACAGGCCTTGATCTCAGAAGTGAGTAACACCATTAAGGAGTTTGAAAATCATATCTTTTCAACCAACTTGACAGTGTCTCTTGTCAATTATTCTGCGTGTGAGTACGGTGCTGTCCCCCAGAAATGTGCGCATGGGTTTGTCCTCCCTAAAAGTCATTGCTTTGTAGGGAGATGAATAAAGGTATGACACACAGGAGTGCTGGTAGGAAACTAAACTTTATTTCCTGGCCCCAGTCACCTGACATGAGTCAGAGTTACAAAAGATAGAGTTACAAAAGGTCATATCTCTGTCACGCTTGCTATTTGCCCAACATGGGAGGGCTCAAGTGTCCAGTGACTCCAGAGGCTGATATTAGAAGTGGGAAATTTCCATTTTCCCTCATTTTACTGTGTGCATTATTGATACAGAATGGCTGCTGGGCTGTGTCCTAGGGGAGAGGCTGCACTTCAGTGGTGGGCAAGTGAACTGTAGCTGCATACAGTCTGGAAAGGAATTCTGAATGAATGGCACCATAGAAGTGTAAGTAGTTGTACATTATTTCCACTCCTTTAGACGAAAACATCTGTCTTTGTACGTGTAGAGCAGGAAGCCAAAGTTATGAATGTTCTCCCCACAAGTTTCAAGAATTACTCACTTACATTCATTGTCATTTTCTCTGGCCTGCTCCATCTTAGGCCAAATTTAACCTTGACATCAGCAGAGGCCACGCCCATTTACATGAAAGAGAGTTGAACCTGCTTATGCCAGGGAGGAATTTGGTCATTTGTTATCTTCATGCATTCCAGACTTTGTGCCATCTCACATGCCATGCTATGCACCTGGATCAACCTCCCCATCCATGTGTGCCCAGCTGTCCTGGCCACCTTCAGCATCATCTCAACACCTGCTCATTCTGACACACCCATATGTGTGTTCTGTGTTGTGTTATACCTACCGTTCTTTTAGCCTTTAACCTCTTTGGGGCAGGGACCTGTCATGTCCACCAAACTGTACCGTTCCGTATATACCAGTGGTGCTGTATAAACAATAACGAATGATCCAAATAACCTTTAGAGAGCTTTAACGTTTCATGACCAATGCCTTGTGGTTTGGTGTAGGCCCAAACCTATGTGAACTGTGATTTAGAAGTACAATTGGTAGCAGTGATGTCTGAACCACAGATCTCAAAACAAGCAGATAGACAGCTCATCATGGCTTCCAACACTGGGGGCATGTTCACTGAAGAAAGAAAAATCTCACAGAGGGGTGCCGGAAAAAAAACTAAGCAACTTTACTCTAGACGTGGCATAGATAACGTAGTAGACTTGAGCTGACTAGTTCGCACGATAGTTCAACAGTAGTTCCCCTTGTATAGTATGGAATTAAGTGAACAGCAAGGCGAATTCTTAGCTCAGTTCTTTGGGTTGTTTCCCCAATTTAACCCTGTACTACAAATTTTAGGGATGTGTGGGGGAGGCAGTGCAATTCAATATTGTCCCTTTGTTTCCTTGAACTCCCCTGTCTGTCTCTCTCTATACCCACCTGTTGTCTCTTCTCTTGCAGTTAGGAAATAATTTCTTTGAGGCAGAGAATGTCTTTTTGTTCTGTTTGTACAGCGCCTAGCACAATGGGGTCCTGGCCATGACTGGGGCTCCTAGGGGCTATGATAATACAAATAATAAATAATAATAATTCAAGGTTTCTGACTATATAGAATGGAAAGCATGTACAGTATTTTCTGTAGAACTAGTTTGGTTTCACTGATTCAGTTAAATACTGACTCAGTGGTTATGGTATGTAGGTTGGTATTACGGTGATAAATAGTTCAATGTTATATCAGTTTATCAGTTAGTCATAAGTAACAATGAAAAAGGGCCCACGCTGTTTCAAATGCTTCCCTGATGTCATTTAATTGGAAGGAAATCTGGGCTGCCAAGTCCTGCTTTGAGGTGGCCCAGTGTATAATCTTTAATGGATGGGGTGGAATTGCTACTTTTATACCATTGTTTTTACCACAAGTAATGCTCGAAGTGACCCTTTTTTCTTACCCACTGATTATATTTTGTCTAATTAGGAATAATGGCTTTGCATGAAAAGGCCTGAGTCTGGTGGGAGTAAACTGCACTTTCCATGTATATTCTCTCCATGACTGACCTTTTCTCTGAATGGCTTTATTAATCCACACTCCTGAGTCATATGCAGAAATGTTCCTGCTTCTGCGCTAACTAGTATGGTGGCTCAATAGCAATTAAACATGTATAGCATCAATGGCAGGTAATAAAAAGACTCCCACTGACACCAAGGGCTTGGATTCAGGCCCTAAATGAGCAGCAAGACAAGCAAATAGCTCAATTTTCAATAGCAAGGAAGCTAGCAATTTCTATATGTGATCTAGAGCAGCCATTCTCAGACTCGGTCCTGTGAACCAGTTTGGGCTGCTGAGGACTTTCTGGTTGTCTGTAGAGAGCTCGATGATAACGTGTGCAGGTGCTTCTTATTTTCAGCAGCCAACTGACATTAAGACATTGCAGATACATTGAACACTTATCTCTGATGACTGTAGGTAGCACAGGGACATTACGTGCTCATGTGGGAGAAGAGGAGGGGTGACCTGCATATTTGTGAATGAGTGTCCGTGAGACAATATCCTCTTGAAGATGTGCTCTGGCCTGAAAAGGTTTGAGAGCTCCTGATCATCTAGATCTTGGCTGGATTAAGGCACAGGAGCTATAGCTCCATGCCCAGGGCCCAAGCTCCAGGAGTTGTGTGATTACACCAGAACCTCAGCTTTCATTTAATAATAATAACAATAATAAGAAGAATTAATAATTAATAATAAAAGAAATATCTAGTCTTCACGGTTTGGAAAGCAAAGCTGTGTAACCAGTGCAGAGGTCTGCTTAAGTCTGCAGACAGTCTGAGACAATAGCTCTGAAAGGGGTGAACTAACCGTGCATCTCAATGGAGTGATAACTCTGAGATCCACTGGCTGGGGTGGTCCTGCCAACATCACCCCATAAGAACATAAGAACGGCCATACTGGGTCAGACCAATGGTCTATCTAGCCCAGTATCCTGTCTTCTGACAGAGGCCAATGCCAGATACTTCAGAGGGAATGAACAGGTAATTGTCAAGTGATCCATCCCCTGTTGCCCATTCCCAGCTTCTGGCAAACAGAGGCTAGGGACACCATCCCTGCCCATCCTGGCTAATAGCCATTGATGGACCTATCCTCCTTGAACTTATCTAGGTCTTTTTTGAACTCTGTAAGTGTCTTGGCCTTCATAACATCTTCTGGCAAGGAGTTCCACAGGTTGACTGTGCGTTGTGTGAAAAAATACTTCCTTTTGTTTGTTTTAAACCTGCTGCCTATTAATTTCATTTGGTGACCCCTAGTTCTTGTGTTATGAGAAGGAGTAAATAACACCTCCTTATTTACTTTCTCTACACCAGTCATGATTTTATAGACCTCTGTCATATCCCCACTTAGTTGTCTCTTTTTCAAGCTGCAAAGTCCCAATGTTATTAATCTCTCCTCATATGGAAGCCGTTCCATACCCCTAATAATTTTTGTTGTCCTTTTCTGAACCTTTTCCAATTCCAATATATCTTTTTTGAGATGGGGTGACCAAATCTGCACGCAGTATTCAAGATGTGGGATACCATAGATTTATATAGAGGCAATATGATATGTTCTGTCTTACTATCTATCCCTTTCCTAATGATTCCCAACATTCTGTTAGCTTTTTTTGACTGCTGCTGCACATTGAGTGGATGTTTTCAAAAAATGCCCCATAGAGGACTATGAGTGTGGAAGGAGAAGAGTGCAGCAGGCCCAGGCCACTGACTCAAATGTATAAACCCCTGCTCCTGAGATAAGCACTGGGGGGCCCCTGCTGCCACCCTGGCCCCTTCAGGGGTGGAGTGATCTATGCTGCTTCCAAGGGGAGGGGAGCACCACTCCTGGGAGGAGAAGGAGCCCTGTGGTGCTAGTCCCTGCTCCTGCCTCTCTGGAAAGGGAGCAGGGAACCTGTTACTGCCACTCCATGTGGGGAATAGGGCCATTGGGTACCCCATGCCATGGTGAGGCTAAAGCTTAGAATTGCGGCAGTCTGGCCCTGATCTAGACCAGCTTGAAGATGCATGTGCCCATTAAATGAAACTGGGCTCAGCACTCCTATTCCAGGCCAAGTGCTCCCAGATGGGCCAACTAAGAGGGTGGGATAGCACCTGGGGGCCATAGAGAGTCAGTCAGGAGAAGGGCAGGAGATAAGAGTTGCCACAGACAGAAGGTAGTTCCTAGAAGAAGGTTAAAGGAGGAGAGCAGAATGGGGGGTTTGCTTCCTTGTGTCCCCAAGCCAGAGAGCTGGGGCTGGAGAGGGGTGAAGGCAGGAGCAGCAGCAGAGGGGTTTACCTGTTGATGTCTCCTTGCTGGAGAGCTGGACCCTGAGGAAAAGTGAGAGGGCTGTGGGAGTGGGAGATGCTCTCCTGGCAAGGATGCTCCAGCAGAGTTTGTGGGAGTTCTTGCTGAGAAGAGTGGGGCTGCTCCCCAGCAGGAAGGGCAGGATGGCTGTCCTGGCAGAGAGATGGAAGAGGATGTATAAGGAGCCTAGCTGTGATGAAAGACACTGGGGGGATGATGAGAACAAGGCCTTCCTGCTCTGAAGTGACGGGGCTATTCTTTGGGACTTGGTGCTCGATGATTTGCACAAGGGTTTTATAATAAACTGGCCCCCACTAGGGGTATTGTTTAAGTCTGACCCTGAAGTGGAGGCCTTTGGGTTACCTCAAGACACAAACTGAGGTGGGGTGCCACTTGCAGTGCTGCCCAAGGCCAGGCAGGGGCACAGCACATGTGCTCCCACACCTCCCCCCCACCCCACCCCCCCAGCCAGAAAGAGTTTAAAAGCCTCCCTGAAAAAGACTGAGGTGAGACGAATGAGTCTGTCGGAAGTCTCTCTTTCAGACAGCTGATTCTGGGCTTTTTTCCTCTCGGTCTCCCAATTTCTCGGGGCTTCTCAATGGCAATTTACAGCCTTCTGGTGTCAGTGGTAGGTAGGTGAACCTGAAGGCATTTGGGAAGCTCAGGTTGCTTTGGATAAGCATGTGAAAGTTTTTGGGTTCTTCTCCAAACCTTTAGAGGCCCTTCACCCACCCAGTTCAGATTACTCACTAGGTGCTTTCTCCTCCCCACCAAACAGCTTCCTCCTAGGATGATGATAGACTCAGGCCGCCCGCTCCCCTTGCTCCCAGGATGTGCTCTATGTGTTTGAGGACGAGGCCCCCTCTGACTTTCACTCAGTTAAATAGGACATTGTGGCATATAACTAATCTGTGTTTGTTCAGCCACTTGAGGTCCACAAAGCAACCTGAGAGATGCATCCCCTCAGGGGCAGAAGGCCTCATGGCTCTGCCTCCTGCCAGTAACAGCAGGTAGGTGGTTGGCTTCACTGTTCCACTTCTTTCAGAGTGAAAGACTCTAGGGCCTTTTGCATGCTGTGCCTCAGTGTGAAGTGTGCTTGTGAAAGTCCCTACGATGCAGAATAGCTCTCCATCTCTCTGTCTTGCATACCAGACTACGTGCTAATTCTGCAGGAAGAGAGGGAAGGATCTTGCACGTTCAGGAGTTTCAAAAGCGTGGTGCATTTGTGTGTCTAGCTGTGGGGAAGCCCCAGAGCACTGCTTAGTTTGAAGAAACTGAGTTGGGGATAGCAAAGTAGTCCTGTTTTAGGTGGGTTACTTTTATATAAACCGAGTTTCAAGTTAACACCTTTGGCTTTCAATCTCACAATGACTGAGTGAGGACTCAGTTTTTTTCTCTAGAATCCTTATCCCACTTGGAGTCCAGAAAACAATACAAACCATGAAGAGTACTCTGTGTAATTATTCCCAAGAAAGAGATCAAAGACAAGGAGGTAAAGTAAGCAAGTAAATGTAAAGGACCACAGTATCAGATTCATTGCTCCAGTGTAAACTCGTCCAGGAGAAGGAGACCTGCTGCACATTACGGATTCCTTTGGACACCTAAAATGGTATGAAATTGAGTTTTGCAGCAATATGTTATTTACTGTAGGGCTAAGGACATTTGGAGAAGAGGTATAGCTTGTTGGTTTAGTACTATTACTACTAATTCTTAGCACTTCTCAGATTCTCTGCATCTACTCAGGCTACTTTGCACTGTTCCAGTGGTGCTATGCACCCTTAAACCCAGTTTAGCTGGCCAGTGCAGGATTCCCACTGTATAAGGGGATCTTCTGATGGCATAGAGCTTCTGTAGTGACCCCTATGCCACCTTCCCCAGCATAGGTGGTGTGGCTAGACTTACCCCTACACTTGGGTTATCCTTTGCTGCTGTAATGACCCCTGTTCTGTTTTATACTGGGCTCAAGCCTGGTGTTAAAGCCACTCTTACCTGTCCCCTCCCTTGGATTTGTGCCAAGCATAGCTCAGGTGGCCCAGCAGTCTGGGCTCTTTACCACTATTAACAAATTAGTTTAGAGCTCAATCGTGTGCAGTATATAGAGCACTGTGTTGGGTGTGGGGCAGCGTTGCTCACTCTTGGGCAGTTCCTGATGCTCCTGGGAGCACATGAGGAATGCTCTCCTTGCACAGTATCTGTGTGCTTGACCAGCTCAAGTGCCAGATCTGAAGGGGATGAACTCATGGTCTTGCTTCCTCTCCCAGGAGCACTGGGGAGGGAGAAGTCTCTGTGATCTGAGGAACTCAGGGACGTTGACTGTGCCTGGTGCTTAGAGGGTGGCCGAAGGGTGAGGAAGGCTTCCTGTGGTGATCCCTGCCACCCCTTGGTACCATTGCAGGGTCAATGCACAATTAGCTCGTAAAGCTTCTGTGTACTTTCATGATGATACTCCTGAGGGCATTCTGTTCCAAAAAATGTAAAATTCTGTGCAATATTTTAAATTTAAATTTTAAAATTTTGCAAGTTTTATTTGTCAATAAATAAATGCAGAGGCTCCAGCATAGCAGAGGGGGGCACAGGCCACTGGTACATGAAAGTGGGAGACCACCTTGCAGCCCCCCCCATCTCTGGGACACGGACTCAGTGGTGAGGCTGCACCCGATCCTGACACAGCACAAGGCCTGGGCCTGTCCCAGAAACACCCTGGGGCTCTGCCCCTCTGTGCCAGGCTCACCAGGTGTAGGGCAGGCAGGCTCAACCAGGCAGGATCCAAGTGTGGAGGGGCTCAGTGTGGAGGAATCCAGGTGTGGGGTGAGAGGATTCTGTGAGGGACAGTCTGGGTGCAGGCAGCTCAGTGGGGCGATCTGGATGCACAGAGGCTCGTTGGGGGGGTGGGTTCCAGGTGCAGGGGCAATGCGACTCTGCAGGGGTTTCCAGGTGAAGGTGGTTGGGGCTCAGCAGAGGGGGCTGGGTGTGGGGTCTCAGGAGGGGGGTCTGGATGCTGGGGGAGTGGGACTTGATGGGGTGGGGTCTGGGTGCAGCTATTTGGGGGTCAGTGGCATGAGGATCTGGATGTGGGGGCTCAGGATGGTGCGGGGGGAGTGGGGCTTGTCAGAGTGGGGGTTTGAGTGCAGGGAGATCGGGGGAGGATGGTCTGGGTGCAGGGGTGGGGGTCCGGAGGCAGGGGGTCTGGCTGCAGGGGTCTCCAAATGCAGGGGTTGAGGTCAATGAGGTGAGGTTTGGGTATGGAGGGCTAGGGGGTTCTGGGGGTAGGGGGTGAGAGTTGGCCAGGGTGTCTGGGTATGGGAGGTCTGGATGCATGGGAGTTGGGTGGATGGGGGAGCAGTTCCCCGTACAGTGACCCTTCTCCCCACAGCTGCGGAGTGATAGGGGCAGGAAGCAGGGGAGGATGCTGAGCTTCCTGCAGCTGGGGTAGGTTTCTGGGGGTGGATCTGACCCAGCCCCAGCCTCTCCTTTCAGGGGAAGAGGAAGTCCTGTCCTATGCTCTAGCCCAGGCGAGAATAGCAGCTGATCCTGGCTCAGGGTAGGAGCCACTGGTTGGGGTGCCTCAGCCCTGCAGTGATTTACCTCTCCGCCGGCTGCTCCGGGTGCCTGAAACTATGTACCTGTGCAGCTAGGGAGTGGTGCGTGGCTGTTCTTGCAGCTTCCATTTGCTTCCCTGTCAGAAAGTCATTTTTTCTGCAGGGAAACAAGAAATCTGCAGGAGACATGAATTCTGTGCATGTGCAGAATTCCCCCAAGAGTAATGGTGAGGCCAGTTCTACAGGCCTATAGAACACGTGCCTCACCATCCAGGGTTACAGAGAGCTGATTACATGGAGGTTAGGCAGTGCACCCTGACATGGCTCTCGCTCATCTTTTTAACCCCCTATATCCCTGCTTTTGCCTCTTCATTCTGAATTCTTTGTAACGCTATTGATAACACCAACCTCTCGCATCGCCCAAGAATTAAGGGGTTAATCTCTTTGTATTGGAAGGACTGAGCTTTAAAACAGTACAAGCCCATACATGCAGCTGACAGTGCCCTGTGATTGCCTCTCCCATCAGATGTCTGATTCTTAACAGGTGGCTATTACAGTAATTAATTCATGCAGGTTTCTTTCATTGTTGTAGTCTTATTTGGTTTGTTTGCATATTCTGGTGACACAGGTCACAGAGGACACAAAACCGTGAAGAAGTTATATAATTGGTAAACTTTAACAGTCACCACCATGAGGTTCAGAGAACCAGAAAGGGGAAACGTATTGATTCTAGAGCTGGGTGTAATTTTTTGACCGAAACTTCTTTTCAGTGACAAATGCGGATTCAGCAACTCCAACGTGTTTAGCAAATTCATGTCAGTTTTGCCAAATTATTTGGGGGGTGGGGGGCGGCGGGGAGAAAAAAAAGCAACATTTATTTTTTGAAAACTTTGAAATGTTTTTGGTTCAATTTTTTTTTAAATAAACATTTTGATTTTAAATGACTTTTTGTTTAGACACTTCTTTCAATTTTATTTTTTAAAACGGTTCCAATGCTCAAAATTGAAACAAAATGCTTGAATTTGGGTTAAATGAAACAAATATATTTAATTTTTTTCAGAACTGCCAGAACTAGCTCTAATGAATTCCGCTGGAGCACAGGCCCGTCTGTGAACTCTATAATTCTTTTTGTAGAACTGTTTTTTGTGTGTGTCTTTGTGGTGAGATCAGCTTTTCTACCTCTGTTTTAGTTCTCTGCCTATTCTATTCTGATCTTGGCTTTAGCCTGCAGAGAAAGGCAGCTCAGTCCTATTTGTTTGCCAGAGACTTATTCTCTTGGGAAGTACATTGGAAATAGCATTGGATTCAGGCTGACAAGGAGCTTTCAAAAGCATCTATTGACTGACTGGATACAGGTATCTGCCATTGGCACATGTCCAGGTGATATCTGTGCAGGACCTGATCTGTATCCAGTGCTGCTATCCAAAGATATTTTTCATTCTTCATCTGTGCAAACTCCTGACAATTTTCACCCTCTTTCCCCTCACTCTTACTGCAGTAAACTGTTCCTGTACTCCTGTCTGACACATGAACCGTGCAAAATCTTACTGGAATTTTTTAAGCCCTGGGCTGAGAAGTCATATTTGAGACCATTCAAGTAAGGTTCTGTACTGGGACTCAACCCATACAGCTGTCTCTATTTGTGTTGATTTCTTGTGCAGCACACACGCTTAAATCTAAGCTTCAGTGCCTATGCTGGTAAACTCTGACAAGTTTGCAGCCATGTTGCCCTGCAAATATTTCCTCCAAACTTTGAGTTTTTGGCACCAAAAGTTTCCTGGATGTGCTTAGATCATCGCTGTGTGGAGGAGGGCTTGGCCTTATGGCTTAAAATGTTCTATGTGTAATTAAACAAGCCTCTTTATATAAAAAAAACCCCACCTTAAATAGCTCTTGTCAAATGTTATGAGCATGTGACGGAACACTGTGGGCAGGAAAGGAAGAAGTAACCCCAGAAGGCATTTCCTAAGTAAATTTGATAAAAACTTTTTGGATTGGAAATGGCTGAGACGGTATAAAAAGAGGACATTGTACACAGGGAAACTGTTGACAAACTGTTAGACAAAAGAAAAAAATATGGCAATGCAGAGATGCATAGGGACATTTTTAAAATATGCATTTTTTCCCCAGGGTAAAAAAAAAATCAATCCCTGTATTGTTAAACAAACCACAGTGCAATTACACGGGTGTAACCCCAGATTAACTCCATTTAAATCCACTGGTTTTACACTGGTATGACTGCGAACAGAATTTAGTGCCCGAAATTCCCTTTACTACCTCTGTTCTGAAACTGACTCTAGAGACTCTACAACCCAGGGATCCTGTTGGATATTTACAGAGGCTGAATTTTCTCTCATGTACACAACTCATTGGAGTTATGCTGGGGCAAAGTGATGGAAGCAAGAGGAGAATCAAGCTCACTCTAGCCTCACATGGAGAACTTTGGGTGGCTTTGTTTTTAGCCCATCATTTTAAAAACTGAAACCAGCAATAGATGCATGCAAAGGAATCAGCTGGAGTTCTTTTCTCTCTCCTATAAAAGACAATGGGTGCAGTTCACAATCAGCAGCATACAGCTGCCGTTTGCTAAGTGGTAAGGCTGCGCGTACAGTACGTATCAGAATTCAGAAAGATTAAGAAAGTCACTTGATTGTTATTGGCAGATTAGAAAAAACTCTCTGCCAGCTTTACACATTCATTGCCTCTTGTCTTTGTGCCTCAGGAGGCTGTTCCCATTGTGACACTCATGCTCTGGAGTACAGAATGATTTTTGGCAAAGTCCTGATTACAGGGAGCCAGACTAGGCGGGGACAGCATTCCAATTTTATAACACAGTTCCATAATAGGAGACAGCATACTTTTCCTGTTAATGTTCATACAATAGGAATTTTAAATCCCAGCTCTTGGTACTGAGTGTCAGGGGGAAAAGCAATATTTTAACACCGTAACCACACTGTCCCATAACGTGATGTGCAACTAGCTGACTGCACAGTCACCTGTAGTGCAGAAAGGGCACAGCTTGGGTAAACATTAAGTAGTGCAAGAAACAGCAAATTCTAACACATAAATGTGGCTGTTGCTTCCACCAACAGCTCCTTCTTGGCTTCCTCAGAAACACCTGCTGCTGGACGCAAAGTTAGGCTATTTTGATATGTCCTCCAATGGAGTAGATCTCAGAACTGCTTCAGAATCATCAAGCCACAAGATGTGCAGAAATTATTCGCATTTTCAGTTTCTCACAGTGGTGGGAATATGCCCCCGTTGATTCGTACTATGGAATTTTCTGAGATTGAGTTTCCATAGACCTCTCTGTTTGATAAGCTCCCTGTGTATTTTTCTACGTCCCTGGTTACTGAAGCTCCTACAGATACAAGGCAGTGACTTAACCAAACATTGGGCCAGATTCTGCTCTGACGTTCACACCACCCCCCCCCACACCCCCCGTGACACAGTGCGGATGCATGGGGTGGCACCGGGATGGCGGTGTACATCAGTGCAGAACTTTGTCCATTGTGTTTTTGATGGCCATCCAAGTTCAAACAACAAACACAAATATCCTTCAGTTTGAATAGCAATTACAATTCCTGTGACTACAGAAGACTGCATGCTCAGTAAGGTTACAGGTGATGGGCGAGCTGCAGCTTCACTTTCACTCTGTGGAGTAGATAGGATGAACTAGCATAATAGTTCTCAACTTTTTTTTTCATATTAAGACCCCATGTAACAACAGAAAAATCTTTCAGGATTCCCCTCCTGTAAGCTTGTGACCCCTCCTCCTACTTAGCCGTAACACAGCGGGAGTGTTCATGGCTCCCTGATCTCTCTTTGTGGCCACTAGACTGAGAACCCATGAGCTGGCATATTACGAGGCTATGGCTAGACTACAGAGCATACAGTGGTGCAGACGCTACAGCTAGGGCAGACGCTCTAAACCAGCAGGAGAGAGCTCTCCCATCCACTTAATTACTCCAGCCCCTGCGAGCGGTGGTAGTTATGTCGGTCTCCTGCCGACATAGCGTTGTCCCACACCGGCACTTAGGTTGGTGTAACTTACATCGCTCAGGTGGGGGGTGTCTTATTCTCACCCCTGCGCAACATAACTTATACCGACGTACCCTGTAGTGTGTACATAGCCTTGCTCTCTCTCAAACTATTCAGCCAATTGAGGTCTTTGGAGTTAATCTTCTTCCCATCCACATCACCTAAGGACCAGACTTTATGAAGAGTTTAACTGAAATCAGCTTGTCCAAAGCTGTCAGAAACCATTGATGCTAGTGCGCAAAGTCTGTGATGTTCTAACCAAGGCTATTCAATTCAGCTCCATTTGAAAGGATCAATGACAGACATCCTAGCATAGCTTATTTCTAAGGGCACGGTAACACTGCTGTACTAAAGGCTGAGAGGAGGGAAAACAGGGTGGGAAAATTGTAAACAAATTCCTGGGTTTGTAACAAAAATTAATTTTCATATGTTGTTATTTTAAGGGTGCTTAGATACTCCGGTGATGGGTGCAATACAAAACCCTAAGACAGCCAGACTCAGCAGGGCACATCAACAAACGAGTATGTCCTGTTTGATGTGTCAGTGAGAATTATAATTAATATTTCAACTGGCACACCTACGAGCACTATCTTTGTTTAAAAGTAGATAATGAGACAAGGTCCCTGCCCCTTGCAACATAAGTGCCTGATTCTGTAAATGCCCGTATGACTAGCTTTGGTCACGTTAGTAGTCCATGCAGTAACCCTACGTGTCTGAGCTGTCGTGTTGAGTTCAGTGAGACTATTCATGTGAGTAAAGTTACTCAGGTGTAAGTGTTTGCAGGATTTGGTGCTAAATTAGATAAAGAGCACTTCTAAAAAAAGACAACAGACCATAGGTAGGCAGGGATTCAGAAGGGTGGATGGAAAAACATCATTAAACAGCAGAATAAGTACCTGTGGGGTATTAAGAGGAACCTTGTTAGGGCTTTGAGGAGTGTTTTACATTCCAATGCCCAAGAATGATCATTTTATAATAACATTATAATATATATGGTGCAAATATGCAAAGCAAGCCAAGAATTTTTCAGTACATATATGGGCAGGAAAAATCTGTCAGCCAAGGTCCGGCAGATCTCGCTCTTTGATATCCTGGAGACGGCCATGTACAGCATTGTTCTATAATTGCATGTACTGTAAGGTAAGGTTCCCGTGCCAGATGCTACATAATCTGTGTGAGTAATCTTTGCATACTCAAGTAGGCCTGTTGAATCCAGTGGGTCACTTAGTTGAATAGGGAAGAGTTAGCAGGATAAGGTGAAAAGACCCCTTCCAGTCATTTTTTAAACAAAAGATCTCCTCGAAAACAGCTGCCTATGCATTCCGTATAACGAGATAGTCCTGCAAGATAATGAGTACCCTCCACTGATGTCAGTTGTTGCGGATACTCTGCAACTTGCAGGACTGAGCTTGTTATGCGTGGCTGAGTGAAAAAGGCAGTTTAGAGGACTGACGTAAACACAACCCAGCCTTTAAAAAACGATACTTCCTGCCCAAGTACTAGTGCCGAAACTTCTTGCTGTACTTCCTTGCCTTCAAACAAGAGCCTGCGTGTATGATGTCACTTCCTCTGTCTGCTCAGTTGATAACAGGATGAACCTGAACTCAGTGTGAACCAGACATTCCACTGTGTCATTAATTATTGAACTCTATTGTGGGGCAGGATACTTAGCTACAAACATTGTTTTAGTAGTTTATGCTTCTCACACACTTTTTGTTTTCTTCTTTCCCCCAGCAGTTTGAAAAGGAAACAGAATATAGGAACTTTTGCAATGTGCTTGCAGGCACATACAAGCAATGTGATGCATCAATAGAATGGGCTTTGGAAGCTGGTGCCTGTTACAGCCTGAAGCCGGTCTGCTTCTTAATAGGGCTCCAAAAGGCAGCTGGCTGTGTCAAAAGGGCAGAGAATAAAGCATGTAGTGTAAAATAAAGACACAATTAAGCAAAGATAAAACGCGATCAAATTTTTTGCCTCTTTAGTCAAGATTCCTCTGCGTGGCACTTACTGAATCAAATTGTTCTGGAGTTTGTTTCTGTAAATACCAGCACTTGATTTTGAAATACTATTTATTTTTAAACATCTGGATTCTGAATGAATATATAAGAAGGCACAATAATTGTCCATCTACCTTCACGTGCACTGCATCAGCTGTGCCTTGTAGGATATATATTTATCAATGGGTGTCCTTGAGGGAACGTCATTTGAATGGTCTCTCTCTGAATTAGTTGACCAAAAATCTTTAATTATTGCAGCCTGAACTTGGTCCCTTAGGCAAAACTTCCACTGAAGCCAATACTAACGCTAATGCTCTGCTGTAATTATAATGTACTTGGCACTGACATTGTTTTTTTCATCTCTGCATTTTACAGATAGGGAAAACTGAGGCATAGAGGTAAAGGTCTACATTTTCCAAAGTGTTCATTCATTTGGGGTACCCCAGTTTTAGGTTGGGCAGCTTGAGACCTGCCTACCCTAATGCCTGAATTTCAGACACGGGGAGAACCTTCAGTTCTCATTGGAGTCAGGTGGACAGTGCCTAGCTTCTCTGGAAAGCAGATTCCTCAGTATCTGTCTCTACTTGGACGTTCAAAAATTGAAGCGCCTGGTTTTGAAATTTGGGCCTAAATGATTTGCCCAGGATCATACAGCATGTCAACAGGTGAGCTGGGCATAGAAATCAGGGGTCCTAGTTTCCTGGCTTGAGCTCTTTGCTTTGGACCTTGCTACCTCAAAGGGAGCTTTGCCTGAATAAGAAACTCAAGATCAGAGCATTAAATACTATACAAATAGGAAAGACTATGTAATGGAGACGGGGGCTGTAATTTCTGCATTAAGAATTAGAGCTGGTCAAGAACTACAGCAAAAGACATGACCATTAACAAAAATTCCTGTTTTTTCTTACTGTAATTTCTTTTGAATAATTTCTACTAGCTCTGTAGTTGGAAAAATGATGTGACAATTAAGTGAAGCATTTTCCCCACTTTTCATCAAAATTCCCAGAACTGTGATTAGCTCTGTGATGAACAATCTGAATCTGGAACCTGCAAGGGGCTGAACAGTCTCTGGCCCCCAACCCTTCAAAACACTGAAGCTTGATCTTAACTGCAAGCACGTGAGTTAGTCTCACTGAGATCAAAATACAGCTTGAGTTTTTTGCTGGATCAGGGCCTTATTTTCTATCTCCCTGGTTCTAAATCCATGGCAAGTGGACTGCTTGTGGCCCAATCAGCACATAGCTGGGGCCCGTGTGATATATTCAGGGCTATACAGGCCCACATAACACAGAGAGAGCTGCATACATGGCCCACGATTAGAGTTGCCAACCTTCTAATTGCACAAAACCGAACACCCTTGCCCCGCCCCTTGCCCAGTCCCTTCCCTGAGGCCTTGCCCCCCAGCTCACTCCATCACCCCTCCCTCTGTCGCTTGCTTTCCCCCACCCTCATTCACTTTCACCAGGCTGGGGAAGGGGGTTGGGGTGTGCCGGGAGTGAGGCCAGCTGGGGGTGCAGGCTCTGGGGTGGGGTCAGAAATGAGGGGTTCAGGGTGTGGGAGAGGGCTCTGGGCTGGGGAAGTGGGTTGGGGTGTGGAATGGGGTGTGGGCTCTGGCTGGGGATGTGGGCTCTGGCTGGGGATGGGGATGAGGGGTTTGGGGTGCAGGAGGAGGCTCCAGGCTGTGGCTGAGATGTTCAGAGTGTGGGAGGGGGCTCAGGGCTGGGACAGGGGGTTGGGGTGCGGGATCTGGCTTGGGATGGGGCTCTGGGGGCCATGGATAAGAGGTTTGGGGTGGAGGAGGGGGCTCAGTGTTGGGTTGGGGGTTGGGGTGCAGGAGGGGGTTTGGGGTACAGGCTCTGGGAGGGAGTTTGGGTGCAGGAGGGGGCTCAGGGCTGAGGCAGGGGGTTGGGGTGCAGAATAAGGTGTGAGATGCGGGCTCCGGACAGACGGCTGTTACCTCAGGCTGCTTCCAGAAGCGGCTGGCATGTCTGGCTCCTAAGCAGAGGGGCCACAGGGCTCTGTCCGCTCCTGCGTCAGGAGGCACTGCCCCCGCAGCTCCCACTGGGCATGGTTCCTGGCCAGTGGGAGCTGCATAGCTGGTGCATCAGTATGTGGAGCTGCCGTGGCCACCCCTGCACCTAGGAGCTGGACATGCTGGCTGCTTCTGGGAGCCACGCAGAGCCTGGGGAGGCAGGGAGCCTGCCTTAGCCCCTCTGCACCATTGACTGGCCTTTTAGCAGCCTGGTCCTTTTTACTAGGCAATCCAGTCGAAAACCAGACTCCTGGCAACCCTACCCACAATGTTAAATAGGTAAATCTCAATCACTGCTTGTTTTGTGGACATGAGCTACAGTCATCAAAATTTGTTCAGTGCCAGAATTTAATTTGGAAACAGTTTAACTCTTTCCATACAGGAGGTCAGTGGCAAAAGTTTTCAGTCTTTATAGGCAGAAGGCTTCATTCTCATTTATGGCAAGGCCACTTTACACCATTCTGGTGGGTGTAAATGTGAGTGGGCCATAGTGAAAATAAGAATCAGCTCTTGAAATTAGTAAAGAGAATTGCCCGTGGCCAGAGGTATACAGTCAGTAAATTCAATAGCAGTTAATGATGTAAAAGATTATCCAGGAGACTATTTTATGTATGGCTATATTTAAATATATGGCCCACATTATTTAAAAAGGAGAGCCAAGGTCTGTGAAAAAATACATTTGCTCACATATAGATGATTGTACATGAATGTATGCAGTTGCACATGGAGCTCGCTTTTGATCTCATTTACCCTTGTAAATCTGGAGTAACTCCACTGACCAGTGTAACCAAGAACAGAACCTGACTGATGGACTTCAAGACCTACTTTTTTGAACTATGACCCATTAACTTTGTCTGTTGAATGTCTGAGATTAGATTAAAATGACTTCATTAATCAAAAAAGGTTCTGGATTTCAAAGTAGTGAATCTTATCGGCACATGAGATTACTTCATGCTATCTGATCTCTGTAACTAAACCAAGGATTAATCGATTTGCTGCATCTACTGTTAAGTCAAACTTTAAACAAGGTAACCTGTTTGTGCTCCTAGGTACCACAACTGCATTTGCATAGTGGGGGGCAAGTACTAATGCTTGGATACCTGCCTAACTTTTCCTATATTGATGCCTACTGGTGTGTTCTCACTCAAGGTTATAAGCTCTTCAATTGACTTTTACTGTATATCTGTATAGAACCAAACAAACGGAGTCTTTAGGCACTAATAATAATATCAGTAATAACTTGCCTGCACTACTGTGATTGTGTAAACACTTTTGCACATGGTCTTTGAGCACCATTAATAGGGCGCTCCCTGTTCATTTGAAAAGGGAAATGGTAGACTTCTTTTATGAAGCAGCATAAGCGGGCTAAGCAGCAGTTCTGCAGAAAAGGACCTGGGGATTACAGCGGATAAGAAGTTGGATATGAGTCAGTAGTGTGCCCTTGTTGCCAAGAAGGCCAAAGACATATTGGGCTGTATTAGGAGGAGCATCGCCAGCAGGTCGAGGGAAGTGATCATTCCCCTCTATTTGGCAACGGTGAGGCCACACCTGGAGTACTGTGTCTAGTTTTGTTCCCCCCACTACAGAAAGGATGTGGACAAATTGGAGAGAGTCCAGCGGAGGGCAACGAAAATGATTAGGGGGCTGGAGCACGTGACTTAAGAGGAGAGGCTGAGGGAACTGGGGTTATTTAGTCTTCAGAAGAGAAGAATGAGGGGAGATTTGATAGCAGCCTTCAATTACCTGAAGGGGGGTTCCAAAGAGGATGGAGCTCGGCTGTTCTCAGTGGTGGCAGATGATAGAACAAGAAGCAATGGTCTCAAGTTGCAGTGGGGGAGGTCTAGGTTGGATATTAGGAAACACTATTTCACTAGGAGGGTGGTGAAGCACTGGAATGGGTTACCTAGGGAGGTGGTGGAATCTTCTTCCTTAGAGGTTTTTAAGGCCAGGCTTGACAAAGCCCTGGCTTGGATGATTTAGTTGGGGTTGGTCCTGATTTGAGTAGGGGATTGGACTATATGACCTCCTGAGGTCCCCTCCAACCTGATATTCTATGATTCTAGGTCCTAACCAGTTTGCCAGCACAGATGCTAACAGTATTGTTAGCAACCCTGTGACTTTTTGTACTAAGAATCACTACAAGAAATTCCTCATAAGAGCCAATGATATTGTGTGAAGAGTTGTACTGAGGTTTGGCTTCACCCAGTGCTTAATTTTTAAAGAAAGAGGTGCAAGGGCAAAAGCAATAATGATGGTGTCCTCTCCCAGCATGTGCTCACACGCATTGTACATATGAGGTCATGTCACAGGAGTCTGCACAGTGTAACCTCACATGCGCTGTGTGTATGAGGTCATGCCTTGCACGCTACAGACAGAAGAGGTGCCAGGGCCGAGTCCCAGCAAGCCCCAGAACAAATTAAACTTTGGCTTCACCACGTAATAGCACAAGTAGGTCAAACAGTGGGGGGAAATCATTTATGAATAATAATCTGATGTGAACATTGACAAAATGGGCAACAGATTAGTCAAACAGTTGCAAAAGTCTCCTTGGTTTCTTCTTCTGACAAACGAAAGTAGGAGAGTTTCTGAGGTTATCTGAAATTCTATTTTGTTCGGGGCCTGTCTCCTCAAGAAATTTTTCTCTCTCCCACCCACAGAGCATAGCTAATTTTCAGTCTGTGCTCATTGTGGAAATAGTGCTGTGAGGACATAGCCTTTGAATGAGCCTATCTGTCTTCACAGCTATTACTTCAGTTCTGTCTTCCTTGAAAGATGCCTTTTGAAAACCCTATTGTCAATAGATTTGAATAAAATTTTTGTTGACAAGTGTAAAATTCTGCTTCAGCGTAGATGCTGTCCCTGGAGAGAATGAAGTGATATGATTATGTTGTATATTTCAGTGCACCGATATAATTTATTGCCTTTTAGTCTTCTGAAATTCTCTTTTCCTTGAGATGGCTTGATGTCGCCCACTAAGAAGCATGGCTCAGACTTGTTCTGTATGCTGAGCACATCATTTATGTTTAACTAAGTGCTTGGTTTAGTGACTAGTTGTCCAAAAAACCCTTGGTCAGCCTCACTAGTTTCATAAAAATGGAGCTTATGCTGAATTCTGCACCTTAAGTCCTATATCGGCTACTTACCTTCATTGCATGCTCCTCACAGTGGCGGTCTGTTGATGTGCCACTGTAATTCCATTTGGGCCTGAGGAAGAACATCTGGGGGCTCTTTGAGCTTGGGCTCCCATCAGAGGGCATTAAAAATGAGCCTAAGATAGAAGCTGGGGAGCCTTTAAAGAGAAAGATGGCCTCAAAATACTCAGAAGACCAAAAATCAGGATTAAAAGTAGGAAGGTAAACAACAGATGGTGAAGATTTTCCCTGGGCAGGAATTTTCCCTTTAATTTCTGTTGTAACTCACTTTGGCATGTCCTCTAGTCATGGCTCTCTTGGAAGGGTCTTCAGAAATGGAATGACTTCCCCCCAGTTTAAGACCAGATTCTGTAACACATATTCACACTGTACCAAATCCTAAAATGGTGTAAACTGGCATAGCTCCATTTGACTTCATGGGCCTATGCCAATTTACAGTAGCCAAGGCTCTGGCCTAGTGAGTAATATTTGCTCACATGAGTGCAGTTCCTGGCCCTGAAGCAATTCAAAATCAATTCCCAAATCATCAGCTATTAATCCTCCCCCGAGTCTGCTGCCACAACCCTTTGTAATGGAAACAGCAAGATAAGCAATCATATGATCATAATCAAAACCATTATTCTCCTTCTCTGCCCCCCCCCCCCCCCCGTGGTGTCCTAACGAAATGTAGGCCGCTATTCCGCAGTGGGTCCCATATGGGCACATGGGTCCACACACACACACACACACACACACACGTGTCACTGTAGGACCGGAGCCTCAGCTAGTAAGCTCTGTGGGCTAAGGACATGGGTAGCTGGTGTAAACTGGCTAAGTGTTGACTTCAGTGAGACTCTGTGCAGGACTATGCTACAAAGTTAGGTTGACTTAACTACTCCACTCAGGGCTGTGTGATGTAATTAAGATGACCTAAACCCTGATATAGACACTGCTAAGGCGACAGAAGTAGTCTTCGGTTGACTTAGCTACTGCCTCTCGGAGAGATGGATTTACTACAGCGACGGAAGGAGGCCGTCTTCCATTGCTGTAGTGAGTGTGTATACTCAGCTGCAGCTGTGGTGCTGAGTGTTGCTAGTATAGACAGAGCCTTAGGTTCCTAAGAGCCTACGTCACTTTTGAAAAGGGGACTTAGGCCTTGCAATGCTGTGTATCTTTAAAAATCTGGGCCTCGGTGACTTGTCCAAAGCCACACAAGAAGTTTGTGACAGAGCAAGGAACTGAACTCTCAGATTCCAGGCTAGCACTCACCCCAGGCTATCCCTCCTCACACGTTCATCTGGACAGGGTTTAGCTTTTAGCTTAAGCCGGATGTAAATAATCAAACGGTTTCAAAACGGTCATACACCTGCTAATCTCCTATTACACTGTCTGCTGGATTGAGAGTAACAATCTTTTTGTGGAGGGAAGAGAAGCTTATTTGAAGCAAATACTCACCAGCAACCACACAACAGAACCACTAACCGAGGAACCTATCCTTGCAACAAAGCCTGTTGCCAACTGTGTCCACGTATCTATTCAGGGAACACGATCATAGGGCCTAATCACATCAGCCACACTAGCAGAGGCTCATTCACCTTCACATCTACCAATGTGATGTATGCCATCGTGTGCCAGCAATGCCCCTCTGCCATGTACATTGGCCAAACTGGACAGTCTCTACAGAAAAGAATCAATGGACACAAATCAGATGTCAAGAATTATAACATTCAAAAACCAGTTGGAGAACACTTCAATCTCTTTGGTCACTCGATTACAGACCTAAAAGTGGCAATTCTTCAACAAAAAAACTTCAGAAACAGACTCCAACGAGAGACTGCTGAATGGGAATTAATTTGCAAATTGGATACAATTAACTTAGGCTTGAATAAAGACTGGGAGTGGATGGGTCATTACACAAAGTAAAACTATTTCCCCATGTTTATCACTCCCCTCCCCCAATGCAGTGTTCCTTAGACGTTCTTGTCAACTGCTGGAAATGGCCCACCTTGATTATCACTACAAAAGGTTTTTCCCCCCCCACTCTCCTGCTGGAAATAGCTCACCTTACCTGATCACTCTCGTTACAGTGTGTACGGTAACACCCTTTGTTTCATGTTCTCTGTGTATATAAATCTCCCCACTGTATTTTCCACTGAATGCATCTGATGAAGTGAGCTGTAGCTCACGAAAGCTTATGCTCAAATAAATTTGTTAGTCTCTAAAGTGCCACAAGTCCTCCTTTTCTTTTTGCTGAAATACTGTTTTCCTTCTTGATCTGTGGACCCCAGAACTGATGTTGAAAAATTGGAGCGGGTTTAGAGAAGAGCCTCAGGATTGGAAAACTTGCCTGCCTTATAGTGATAGACTGAAGGAGCTCAATCTGTAACGCTTAACAAAGAGAAAGTTAAATGGTGAGTTCATTATAATCTATAAGTGCGTACATGGGGAACAAATATCTAATAATGGGCTCTTCACTCTCGTAGAGAAAAGTGTAACATGATCCAATGGCTGAAAGTTGAAACCAGATAATGTCAGACTGGAAATAAGGTGTAAATTTTGAACAATGGAACAATGTACCAGCATTTGGAACAATGTACCAGCTGTCGTGATGGATTCTCCCTCACTGGCAATTTTGAAATCAAGATTGGATGTTTCCTCTAAAAGATAGGCTCCAAGAATTATTTTGGGGAAGTTCTATGGCCTGTGATATACAGTAGACGAGCCAGCAGTGCCCTAGCATTGATATACATATTAATGTTTGTACAGTACTCCAAGCTACCTATAGTGGAGCTGGAGCTAGGAGCAGTGGGAGCTCCATGGTGCATTCAAGCATGCACAGCTGAATGTAAGTACAACTGAACTGAGCTGAGCGGCAGGCAGTAGCTGATCCAGCTGTGGTCTGCATATGATAAATCGGTTGTTTCACACCCAAGCAGTATCCTGATGTTTATACATGTGTACTCTCTAATTATGTGGTGCAATATTAGTTTTCCTTCAATCAGTTTTAACACTTCCTGCTCTGATGTGCAGTATCTAGTATCAATTATATGAAAACAAGTAGTATGCTGATTCCCAGCTCATACTAGAGGGCCCAAATCATTGCTTTCTGATCCAGCTCTTGGCCCTGATTGAGCAATGCATTTAAGCACATGTGCAATTTTAAGCACATGAGTATTCCCACTGGAGTCATATGCGCGTGCTCAAGTACCTTACTAAACTGATGACATGGATCTGATTTGAACTTCTTCCAAAACCTGAGGTTGCTGGCATTTGATCAGTGTTCCAGGGTAGTCTCTTATGAACATAGGCACAAGTCACGGTGTTTGGATCAGAACTACTCCCAAAGCTTTTGGAGGTAGAAGGGTTCATATGAGGTGCTTTGCTTTGAACCTATTGGTAGTTTTGTAGGGAGGTTAGGCTACTGTAGTGGAAATTCCTGTTGAAATTTTTTATCCATTTCCAGCTGGCAACTAGGTTGTTTACACTACCGGGGTAAGGTGACCTATGTTACGCTACTCCAGCTACGTGAATAATGTAGCTGGAGTCGACGTAATTTAGATCGACTTACCACGGTGTCTACACCGCGCTGCATCCCGTTGACTTGCCTTACTCCTCTCAGGGAGTCGATTTAGCGGGTCTTCACTAGACCAGCTAAATTGACCCCTGCTGCATCGATCACAGCAGTGTTGATCCCCAGTAAGTGTAGACATGGCCTAGGTTTTGGAACAAAACCATAGGCGTGTTAGTCTACTGCTTTCTGACCTTCAAATAGAAACCATGAGGGAGCAGCTGAGGAGTTCTAATAGGGTTGACTGAAATATCCACTATGATAGCCTCTTGTGAGATGGAAGATCTTTGTTAAAAAAACTAATTATAGCATTCCATTAAAACTTATTTTCGTTTAAGACCAGCTGCCTGCCAGGGCTCACTTCTCATTTTAAAAAAGTGAGGGTCAGTAAATTTTGACCCTAGCTGCACTTTTGACCTGAGCACACAGTACGCCTTGGAGAGAGAACTCTAGCAGATTTAAAGAACAATATTCCATTTGTCATGGTGTAACAGTTGTTTGATACCTGCATGCAGCCTAATGCTTTACAAACTCATGGGCTGATCCTGCATACATTGGTGCATGTGAATAACTTTATTCACATGCTCCCAATGGGTACTTGTGTAAGTAAAGTTACTGTGTGGTGTTTGTAGGCTCAGGCCTCATGAATGCACCAAGGTGGAGAAAGTAGGGCATCAGGGAATGAGGTAGAACATGTTTCTGAATGATCCTCCATGTGAAGATCTACATGAGTTCCTGGGACTACTTGACAGTGTTGTGCCAAAAGTTTCACCTCTGAGGTTTTTCCAGTGATTGTGCAAAATATTAGAAGAAGGAAATAAACCATACAGTTCTGAATTTTTTTAACCCAAACAGCCAGTAGTTTCAAGGTTCGATAACATAGAGTTGTGTGTCAAATTAAAAGTCACAGACATTTTGCAAAATGTTCTAGAAAAATGAATTAAATCCATGGCATCCACTGTGAATGAGACTTTTCATTCTGCAAAAAATATGGCTCTGCCTCCCCATTCATTTTATTTAGATTGTATTTAAAAAGTGCCTCTAGACCCTTGTGAATGTTTTATAAACACCTGCTAAAGTTACACAAAAGACTTACTGGAAAAAAAGTAAACAAATAAAACTCCCCCTCCTTGTTTCTCACATAGTCCATTGAAGGCACTTCCTCCAGGAAAGTATTGTACAATAGATTGGCCCTGCAGTGTGCTCAGAGGTCAACAAACCCAGGCTGTGTCAGATCAAGGGGAGGAGAAAGGGAATTTCAGATCTGAGGGATCCTTACTAAAAAATGCCCTTCCCCCTCTTTAAACCTGTGGCTATTAGTTCAAGTGTCCCAGCTAATTGCACTTGCCAAGCACCAGTTGAGGAGAGAGAGAGAGTTTCCAAGATACACAGGGCTGAACCATTCATTGTAAACTTTGTAGGTCAAAACTTTCAACTTCACCCAGAGATTTATTGGAAGCCAGTGCAGACCGTGGTAAATCAGTCTAAGCTACGCTACTTCAATTATGTGAGTAACGTAACTGAAGTCAATGTAGCTAGATCCACTTACTGTGGTATCCCTGTGTCAACTGGAGATGCTCTCCTGCCGACTTACCTTATGCTTCTTGGGGAAGTGGAGTACAGAAATCGACAGGAGAGCACTCTCCCATTGATTTAGCACATATTCACCAGACCCGCTACATTGAGCAACGCCGATTTAGCTCCATGGTGAAGACGTGCCCTGAAAAGCACCAGTTTAATGCACTGAGTAGATTAAGTATTGTTTAACGAATTAACAGCTTTGGTGCATAAGTAATACACGGCAAAAGAAGTTATTTCACAATAGTTTTTGTCAGAATGAATAAAGGGTCAGAGAGCTTGTGACAGAGTGCTGGAGAAGAAAATAAGTGGAGTTAACAAGGCGAGTACAAGGTAAAAAACTAAACACATGAAATAGCATATGCTCACTAACCAGAAATTCCATGGCCAGGCTATCATTACCATATTGTTATCTTACAAAATGCCATAGAAATATTAATTCAAGTACAGTGGAACCTCGTTTATCTGATTTAATTGGGACTGGGGCCAGATCGGATAATCAAAAATGTGGATAATCAGAAGAATGGGCAAATGAGCTTTCTATCCACTTTCTATTTCGGACCATCAGCTCTGGGTGGCAGGACTTGAGCATCAGCCCTGGGCAGTGGGGCACAGTTAATATGGAGAGCCTACGACTGTCAGTCAAGGATCAGAAGCCATTGTGTTAGGCAAAGTCTCTCTCTTAGGTCTTCATACAGCCTCCATTACCATAATATCTGAGTACCTCAATATATTTTTAGTATTTATCCTCACAATACCCCAGGGAGGTAGGGAAGTACTATTACCCCCATTTTAAAGCTGGAAAATCGAGACTTGGAGAGACTTAGGGCTTGTCTAGCCTGAAATGCTAGAGAGGCATAGTTACACCACTATAGTTCTTCAGTGTAGGCATCACGTATGCTGACAGGAGGGGTTCTCCCATCGGTGTAGGTAATCCAGCTCCCCAAGAGGCAATTAGGTTGATGGAAGAATTCTTCCATTGGCCTAGCACTGTCTACCATGGGGGTTAGGTTGGTTTAACTCTGTTGCTCAAGGGTCGTTAAGCTGACTTAATTTTCTAGACTAGGCCCAAGTGACTTGTCAAGGGTCACAAAGGAAAAAATGGCAGAGCAGGGAATTTTAACCTGGGTCTCCTGAGTCCCTGGATGAAATGGACAAACAGGGTCGGGTGGGAGGATGAAGTACATACAAACGTAATTGAGCCATCCCCTGTCGCCCACTCCCAGCTTCTGGCAAACAGAGGCTAGGGACACCATCCCTGCCAATCCTGGCTAATAGACATTGAGGGACCTATCCTCTATGAGTTTATCTAGTTCTTTTTTGAACGCTGTTATAGTCTTGGCCTTCACAACATCCTCTGGCAAGGAGTTCCACAGGTTGCTGGAAGTAACCATAAAGTGAAGAGAGTTGAGCAGAAAAGCAGAGGCCCTGCTCACCACCAGCCTAACCAATGCTAGGTGGGAATGATTTGTAGTTTTCCCCATGCAAAGGGAGATGGTGTGGGAGAAAGCATTGAGCAGACAAATGGGTAATCAAGGCTGCTATCATTGGCAGAGCAAAGTCAGTGATGTAGATTCATTCATAGAGTTTAAGGCCAGAAGATTAGATCATCTAGTTTGACTTCCTGTAAACCACAGGCCATCAATTTTCACCCAGTTAATCCTGGATTGAGCACAATAACTTGTTTGGCTAAAGCATATCTTCTAGAAAGACATCCAGTCTCGCTCTGAAAACACCCAGAGAAGGAGAAGCAACCACTTCCCTTGGTAGTTTTGTTCCAATGGTTAACCAGTCTCACTACTGAAAATTTGTGCCTAAGAATTTTTCTGACTTCAGCTTCCAGCCACTGCTTGTTAGGACTTTTTCTGATGGATTAAAGTGCCCTTTAGCACCCCATATTTTCTCCCCTTCAAGTACTTATACACTGTAATCAAATTATCTCTTGATCTTTTGATAAGCTAACCAGATCTCACTGTAAGGCGTGGTCTCCAGCTCTCAAATAACTTTTGTGACTTTTTTTTTCTGCCCCCTCTCCAATGTTTCAACATCCTTTTTATATGTGGACACCGGAACGGTACCTACACAGTATTCTAGTATTAGTCTCACCAGTACCAAATACAGAGGTGAGATCACTTCCCTATTCCTATTCAGTACACCCCTGCTTATGCATCCAAGGATCACATTGGCCCTTTCTTGCCACAGCATCCCAATGGGAGCTCATGTTGTTATTTGTCCACTGTGGCCCCTAAATCCCCTTCAGAGTCCCTGCTTTCAGGGTGCAGTCCCCCATTATTTGTTTCTAGATGGATAACTTTGCATTTGGCTGCATTAAGACTAGGATTGGCAGAATTCTAATTTTTTTTTTATAATTTCAACAAATAATACTGTTTGTTTTTAAGCTATTTTTTTATGTTTTGTCCATTTAAATTGTCACTCTAGTGGGAAATTATGGAGGGTCAGACAATGTGGGACTCAGACAATTATTTAATGACAGTAGGTGTTGAGATATAAAAAGCTAAAGTTTTATACCTGTTAAAACATACATTGTCAACATCACATGTCAAAATCTACCAGGTAAAAAATCCTTAAATTAAACTCGAATCAGTTCTCAAGCGGCACTTTCTTACTTTGCATAGGTGTAAATTTTGATTGTTTATCAAGGGAAATATTTTTTGCTGATGTGTGTGTATGGTGAAATCGGCGTTTCCCAGCATTTACTGATTAAAAATCGAATACTTCCAAGCCTAATTAAGATGGGATTTGTTTGAATGAATCCAGTTTACCAAAGGATCCATATAGTTCTGTATGACTGCCCTGTTCTCAGCATTATTTACCAGTCTGCCAATCTTTCTGTCATCTGCAAATTCGATCATCAGTGATCTTATATTTACTTTGGGGCTAGTACCGATCCCAGCAGAACCCCACTTGAACACTTTCATCGGATTATGATCTCCCATTGAAGATTTCTTTTTGAGATCGGTCACTTAGCCAATTCTAAATCTATTTAACATGGGCTTTGTTGATATTATACAATGATTTTTTTTAATGAGAATGTCATGTGGTATGAACTCAAGCACCTTGCAAAAATCTCAGTATTTTACATCTATGTGGTTTCCTTTATCAACTGAACTTGTAATTTCCTCAAAGAATGAAATCAGGTTTGTTTGACAAGACCTATTCTCCTTAAAACCATGTTGAATGGCAATAATTATGGTCCTATCCTTTAATTCTTTATTAATTAAATTCCCATACCAGTAACTAAACTAAACTTTGTTGCTGTTTGTTACATCACATGCAGCATCATTTGGCAGGAAAATCTCTTCTCTCTTTTAGGAGCAAAGCAGATTCTATTCTTTGTTTCTTTCCCTTTGCCATCTCATTTTTCTGTTTCTCTCCATCTCCCCTGGTATTTGTGGGTTGCCTCTGTTCTTCCCTCTGCATTTCCTTCCCTGCAGTAACTCCAAGTTCCCACACCCTGTGGGTTTCACTCCCACCTGCTTCTTGGTTTGGACCACTACTGTGAGTGACTCAAGGATGTTCAGAATAGATTGTTAATTATGTATAGTACTAGGTGCTTTACAGTCAAATAAAAACGAATAGCCCCAAAGAGCCTGTAATCACTTATGTGTGTGCTTAACTTTCTGGGCCTGAATAGTCATATTGTGTTTAGTGGAGAACACATTCATAAACATCTGCAGGATTGAGGCCTAAATAAAGACATAACTTTATGAGGGAAGAGGTACTGTAGGAGGAATGGGGGAACAGATAAAGAATTTGCTTGCTGCATGTATCTGGTTGGTTGTACTATTTTTATTCTTTATTTTATTCCTGATTATAATTTTTATGCATATGCACGAAAGGGGGATTCATGTACCCAAGACAAAGGGATAATACATATTTTATTTATATTGCGATAGGGCCTAGCAGTGAGAATCAGGAGCCTCATTTGTGTTTGGCCTGTAGAAACACACAGAAAGACATGATCCTGTGGGTGGGTGTGCCCTTTTAAAAAAAACACAAAAACCAAAACCATTTACTATCTTATTAAAGGCAAGTGAATGTATCACAAAATAGGAGGGAAGGGAAGAGAGGACATTGCCAAACACAAATAATGTTGCATTGCTATTAGTTTTAATTCTTAGTTGCACCTAGAATATTATATTGATCAGAGGTTTGCAAATGAGACACAGCTGGCCTTGTCCACATGAAGATTTTCTTATTCTTCCGCTCTTTCACTAGCATTGTTGCTAGCAGTGATGGGAGTACAAGTGTAGTGTGACCACTGGTGTGTCATCTACTGTGTCATGCAGACATCATCAGTGTGACGCTAGTAAATGATGAGAAAATTTAACAAAAAGCTCAGTGTTGAAACAGACAATGTGGGTTGAACAAACAAACCACCTTGCTTTCAAGGCTTCTGAAGAAAAATGTGAGCAGATACTCATACAATCAATAGAAAAGAATAATTGCTTTTCAGTCTTTGCATATTCTCCATAAATATTTAGCCAGTGAAGGCACTTTTACTTAATGTATTGTGTTTTCTCCTCTTTTACAGGCTGGCTGACCCTTTAAGGGAAGCTGGTCTCAGCCTGGCCCATGACCTAGCAGTTACCCTCAGCCTTGTTCATGATCTAGCCACATAAGGGCAATTAGTGGTCCCAGTTGAGTGTGATGGAAGTAGAGTGACTGACCCCACATGCAGAGGACTGTTTAAACAGAGCTGATCTCAGTTAGGGGAGAGACTGTAGAGAAGTTAGGACTGCTCTGCAGGAAGGAAAACCCACAGGGAGAAAAGTGGACTCCTGTGGGGGAGCCCTGAGATCTACTACAAAGATCAGGAAGAGCCCTAAAGGAAGCTGCTAGAGTTCCTGGTGAAGGGAGGCAGTAGGGGAATCCTGCTGGGGAAGAAGCAAGATAAGAAAAGCTCTGCAGGATAAGCGGCCAAGAAGCAGAGGGCTTCATTGAAACCCGAGAGGGGTATCAGAACTATTTGGGCATCTGATTTGGACTTTCATTTGGATCTTTTGTTACCCTGGGAGGGGACTGAATTTTGTGAGTTGCCTGGAGAGCTGCTCCATGGAAGACTTGGTGAGAAGCAGAGGTGCTTGGGATGAGGACCCCTTGCAACATCAGAACCTGACACAAGGGGTGCTACAAGTGGTGAATATGTGACCTTAACGGCCTTCATCTTAATTTTTTCGTCCTTCGAGGGACAATTCTTTAAACTTTTAATTTCACTAAAGAAATGAGGCCAAATTCTGTTCTGACATTGATGCAACTGAGAGAAGAATGTGGCCTACAGACACTGTAAGCCCTGAGCTTGTAAGGTGTAAGCATCTTCTGTCATGATGTGTGGAATCCAAAGAGCTACTACTACAGATGCAAACAGGCTTCAATTTCAGATTTATCTCTTCTCTTTACCAGGGACCTTGCCTTGTCTTGAACTTCATAGGGTACACAAATATTTAGTGGCTGACTAATTTTACAGCTAGCAGACGTATCACTACACTGGCTGCCAGCTGCAGATGTCCTCTCCTCCCACATTTCTAGCTCATGTAACTACTAGCTAAACAGTATTATTATGTTTCCCTCTAATGGCTGAGCCTAGTAACTATTACAGCCTGTTCTTACTGCAGCAGGGATGACTTGTTAGCTCAAGTTCTAAAGATCAGTGCTTTTTGGATCTGAAAGTCCCAGGTTCTAATCCTATTGACAAAACTTGTTGAGTAAATTACAAAATGGTGGCCTGGTTCTTCACTCCTGTGGCTCTCAGATACTTGGGATAAGCTTCTCCCAACGGAGGGTTTATTATGCTAACAAAGCATGCAGAAAGGAACTCTGCTCACACATTTTCAATCCTTGAACAACCTAAAAGGACTGATTTATACATGCAAATGCACTTAGTTTTCTACAATGCTGGCTATGCTTTGCCGTTTTTAATTTGAAATAATACAAGAGCAGATTCGACCTGATGAAATTTACATTTTGTTGAATGGACGTTTCCTTGAGTGGTTGGATGCTGGGTTCTTTAAGATGGCATCTTCACCCTCCACTCCCCACGTTGTTGTTTGAGGGTAGCCAACAGGGAAAGAAATGCAATTGCTCAATTAACAAATAAGATAGCTGCAAGTGTCACTCCCCTGGTGATTCTCTCTGGTTTCCTGGAGAGAAGTAAAATAAAAAGTAGGTAGATTCCAACATTATGAAGCATGGGGGAGCTGAAAAATCCTAGTTATGGAGTGAAGTCGTACCTTGCTCATGGGTGATAGTTCCCATTACAGTTTCAACTTCCCCCTCAGTCATGCTTGCACATTCTGGTGCTTCTTTTGAGGTGCTAATTAAGCAGTTGTGGACTGTGATGCTGCTTATTTGCTTGGCTGAGCTGATATGGAAAGAAAAAGAAGAGGTAGAATTCACATTCGTAGAACCTTGTGAATTAGCTGCCTCTGGCACTCGGACAGCTTGGTTGACGTCCATAGGTTCTGAGACCTCTATAGAGTTTTTGGCACGGTGTTCTGGCTTTAGCTACTACTGGAGCCTTGCGCACTGCATCCAGTTTCAGGATGATCTAGCAGCTTGTTGAAGGTCTGTGGTTATGGGGTAGGCTTGTCATCACCTTGTACTGTTAAAGGAGCTTGTGGGGTCTGCTCCTGGTATCTAGAAGAAAGAGGAATAATTTACAGCAAAGGGGAACGATGTGAATCAGTCCTAAAGTGGTAGATTTTTCTCTTCCTTGCAAACAATCCTGTACAGCAACATTCCTATTAGAACAGAGGAATTAGTTCTGCTGTCTCCTAGAGCAACAGATGGCAAGTTGAGGCTTGAATTTCTCTTTATTCAGGATAGGCCATAGGTAGAGCAGTGTTGGCAACTTTCTTTAAAGTCAGGTATGTCCCTCAGGATAGCGGGGTTGTGTTTTGGTGGAACGGGATAGGAGAGGAGGGCTTGGTGAGGATAATTGGCTAGATTCCCTTTCACACCATAAGTTCAATGGCCTTAGGTCTTTAGAATATGTCTGACTCTGGAGTGAAGCTATTATTACCGTGGTAGCTGACAGTCTCCTGTGGACAATCTGGAAAACATGAGAGGTGTTTCAAAGAGGGATAGTCTCTGACAAGCCATTCCAGCAGTTTGGGGAAGGACTAATGTGCGCATGTGCTTTAGAAAGGAGGTGGGGCAGGTGATTATTGTGATTTCGATGTATGTAACCCACACTTACAGAGAGTGGCTGTCTGTTCCCCTCTACTGGCTGGACCACATAGCTCCAGGCTGTAATAGATTTATAAACCTGTAACAGCTAGATCACATACCATAGTTCAGGTGATAGAGGCTTTTGGCTCTAGACCTATAAGTCTTGGCTTCAGTCCCTGTTGCTGGCTGCTCACCTGGTGCACTTTTACATGTGCCAGTGCCTAATCTAAAAGACCCAGGTGTGTTAGCTCAAAGCCAGGAGCAGTCTTATGAATCTCTGTGGGGGACACACAGCTACAGCGTGATGGGTTTCACCTTGTGTGATGTTAACACAGCTGAGATTGTCTGGGGGCACTGGGTTAAATGCCACAGAGCTGGAGGCAGGCTATCCAGAGTAAGGAAATGGAATATTCTACTTCAGTGTGCCAAAATCTGAACTTTTTTAAACCTTCAGTCCACTCTCAAGGGTTGATTTAAATTGGTACTTGTATGCACAAGGATTCTACCTGTATTGCTCATTCAAATGCATGTTGAAAACTTGCAGAGGAAACTTAGATGGTGGGTTTTTTTTAAAATGGACTGGAGGATCATTTTAAACAACACTGCAGTGGAATTCTCTAGCTTGTGAAAGGTGCTAGACTGACATCCCTGGAAACTGAAGTCTTCTACCCACACAACTAGTTCAACCTTCCACATGTTGCCTCAATCCTGACCTTGAGAGAGCACCTCTAGGAGAACAGGAGTAGTTGTGGCACCTTAGAGACTAACAAATTTATCTGAGCATAAGCTTTCGTGGGCTACAGCCCACTTCATCAGATGCATGCAGTGGAAAATTGAGTAGGACGATTTTATATACATGTTGTTTCATGTTCTCTGTGTATATAAAATTGTCCTACTGTATTTTCCACTGCATGCATCCAATGAAGTGGGCTGTAGCCCAGAAAAGCTTATGCTAAAATAAATTTTAGTCTCTAAGGTGCCACAAATACTCCTGTTCTTTTTGCGGATACAGACTAACACGGCTGCTACTCTGAAACACCTGTAGGAGTGAGAGCGTAGTTTGGTCTCCATCACCATTCAGGCCTTGGCCTCTCTCGGGCTGCCACTAGAAATGCCAATTAATAACAGCTGTTATGGTGTACATAAGAGGTGGACAAGGCTACCAAGTCATCTTACACAGGACATTGGACAGTCAAAAGGTTGTAATGAATTTCAGATGCTAGTAACCAGTCTTTACTGAGATCAGTAATCTAGATACAAAACTGAATCCCATTAATCTAAGCCATCTAGAGTAGAATTATTTATCAACACAATTTGTGTCAGTTAAGCAGTAACCTAATTTTTTGATGCTGGTCTTTGGAAATGCATAACAGATACCCTAGATGAGGAACACAACAAAAATAGCAAAGAAAGAAACTTTTAATTATAGGCTATTTCACCTCAGACTCTTGGCTCGGCATTTCTGATTTCAGTAACTTGCAGTCAGATAATACCAGGCCTGTGGGCAAGAGACGCAAATTTAGATCTAAAGTGAATGATCTACTTTGTAATCAGATGCAGCCAAGGTATGAGCTCATCAACAATGAGTTATTTAGGTGGAGATAGAATCAAGTGAATACACTATATCTAGGATGACACCAAATGGATTCCAGTCACTTCAGGACATGACAAGTAGACCTGCTTTTCCACATAGCACAACCAGTGGCTGAAAGGCACTTTGTGAAAGGTTATTGTATAAGTGGAAAGGGAAATTCAAGTATAGATATGAATGATCAAGGGTACAACTACCCACATTTCATTGGCACCAGCTAACAGGTGGCAAATATCATACTCATTTTGTGGCCTATAAGCAATATTACTTTGAGTGAAGGGCAAATTAAGTGCTCTCTTGGGCTGTGCAAATATGGTATCCAAATATGATGAATGTGCAGCTCTTGCTTAGAAGTTTTATTGGGGGTTTTTACTTTCCCTGACTTGGGATCCAAGAATAAAAATGGGGGTTAGGAACCAGAAATCTGTAGTTAATGGTATATGGTCTCAAATGCCTAGCAAATGCTTGCAGTGACGCTTTACAGTTTGACTTCTGAGGCACCTGCCATGCTTTTGGGAGCAGTACAAATAATTACTAATCCTTTGATCTTATGACTAATATTTATCACTATAACTTACGCTTCATTTAGACCTTTCATCTTGAATAATCCAAAAGAATTTTACTGCCCGTATGTACCAGTACAGGCCTTGTTCACCCACTAGTGAAATGCAGCCACCTCTGGGGTGGAATATGGCAGTCATGCTCCACCTATAACATTGCATGACAGTTCTTTCTAGGTTGAGAACTTCCATTCTTGTCTACAGGGTGAATTTTTCATTACTCAGGTTTGGATTTGGTTAGGAAACCATGGCTACTGGGGCAGGGACCCAGAAATAGGCTTTATTTAAATTTTTCAGTTCTTCTGGGAGGTGCTAGGACAACAGCCTCTGGAGACAAAACGAAAACCTCAGGTGACCCTAGTGTGATTAATCAGTTGTCAAAGCCTGAGTTGTCATTTATCCCATCCAGTAGGTGAGGCTGTGGATTCTTTTCCCCCCTCGGGCGTGTTAATTTGCTAAGCTGAAAATAGTCGAACACACCCATGGTTTACCCAAGTCTACGTCTGCATAAATCTGGCAGAGGGCCCCGAGTTAGAAAGCCCAACCGGAGAAATTCTGCGGTTATAGAAATGTGTCTGACAAAGTAGGCGGGATGTGCTGAATCAGCAGCTCACCTTCATAGTCTTGGCTTTTGAGACCACGGTAGAGCACTGGCTGTAAACTCCAGCTGCACCCCACATAGAGGGACTCCAAGGAAGGGTGTGGCTGAAATGTCACCTGCTCTCCCTTTGCGTGAATCCTTCTGGAATACAGGGGCCCTTGCTGGGAAGGGAGAATTGGCTTCAGTGAATCTTGCCCAATGTTTATAGCTGTCTTGGTCCTCTGGAAAAAAAAACAGATGGTCAACCGAAGAGCTGGCTAAAAAAGTCTGAGATAGGGAGGGAAAGTGTCCCAAAGACTCTGTCATCAACCTTTTTTTTTCTCCTTTAAAAAAATATTATGATATTTGAAAATTCAGGGTTTGGTTTTCTTCTTTTACTTTTTCCATTATTTTTACCAGCTCTGTAGCTGGTTGACGAGGGAAAACTTTCTCGAATGTCATTGAACACTTTCATTTTTAAAAGAAAAAGTGTGTTGATATTAGAAAAACTTCCAGGAGCCCTAGTGTGATACCTTTTCCTGGACCAACCCAACTTACTTTTATCTATTGTGATAGGGTCGGGCCAGATGGCTACAGGAGAGTAATAGAAGGCAGATATATTAGCCCCAGGCTAGGTAGGTCCCTTTTCCCTGGGTAAAGTAACAGGGAAGGTTCCAGAACAATCAGGAACCTTCTGGAGACAATTAAGACAGACAGGCTGATTGGCTGCAGGTGTTCTAATCAAGAAGCTGCTAGAATCAATTAAGGCAGGCTAATCAGGGCATCTGGGTTTAAAAAGGAGCTCACTTCAGTTTGTGGTGCGCGTGAAAGGAGCTGGGAGCAAGAGGCACTAGGAGCTGAGATTGAGAATGCGGACTGTTGGAGGACTGAGGAGTACAAGCATTATCAGACACCAGGAGGAAGGTCCTATGGTGAGGATAAAGAAGGTGTTGGGAGGAGGCCATGGGGAAGTAGCCCAGGGAGTTGTAGCGGTCGCACAGCTGTTCCCAGGAGGCATTCTAGACAGCTGCATTCCACAGGGCCCTGGGCTTGAACCCAGAGTAGAGGGCAGGCCCTGGTTCCCCCCAAACCTCCCAACTCCTGGTCAGACACAGGAGGAGTTGATCTGGACTGTGGGTTCACGAAAATGGCCAAACTGAGGGCTGCCGTGAAGCTCCAAGGTGAGCAAATCCGCCAATAAGCGCAAGACCCACCAAGGTAGAGGAGGAACTTTGTCAGAATATAAAACATAAAGGTGTTCCCTTTCTCAGGTGCTGGCAATGGCATACTCTTTGCTGCGATGTGTTCCTTTCATTCTGTGGCAGGACTTCAATACCAAGGGCTGCTGAAAGGGACAGATGTGAATGTGAACTCATGCTCTGTTAGATGGAGTGGACCATACAAGTAAGTAAAACGGAGATGTGTGTTTCTCTGCCTATAGTTAGATTGAAAACTCCTTGGGCTAGAGACAATAGACACCAGAGTATCAAACTCATGTAAGGGGGCTCCTGCATAGCTGATATAGATCTTCATATTCCATAGAGGCTCTTTGCAGTCAGCATAGCAAGGAAAGGGAGTTAATGAAAAGGGGCATGGTTAGGACAGCCCAGCGCCACACTGATCAGGGACTAGGTTTTTGTTTGTTACAGCTTAATGTATGTTAGAGCAGCCTTTGGTCTGCTCTAGCACAGCTCAGGATGCAAGAAGCACCCAGGGCAGCGCAAATGAGAGATTTAAGCCTGTATTGCACACCAGAGCAGTAGCACTTTTATTATACACATTATCCTCTGCTGTGCATTTTAGGCATACCCAAGCATTTGGCCTTATATGTTCTTTCTTACCTGGACAGTGTCATGAACATCAGTAGCCCTATAAAAATAACCCCCTATGGAGATGTGCATTCTATTTGTATGAATGTCAGTGAGAGCGACACAGCTCCACCCTTGAGCACCCTTTAGAAAAGTGTACAGGAGAACACTGGAGAACTGGAAACATTTGCCATAAATCAATTTGTGCTATATTAACTGATTCAGAAAATTAGCAACAGTTTACTTGCCATGAATATTTTTAGCGACCATCAAAAGGGGGTGCACACCCTGCAGAGGCCCCCTCGGAGTGTGGGGGCGGGGAGGAGGTGGAAACGTCCTGCGAAGACATGGCCAGCTTCTTTTTTACTAAAATAGAGATGTCATAGTATTTAGTATTATGTCTAGAAGTGGTGGATGGACTTCTCCATGGGCCCCAAACCTGGCGTCACTCAGCTAAGCCATGCGCTTAGCACTGAGGTTCCAAGCTGCTTCCTAAAACCTTGAGAAAAGTGACTAGATATGTAGGTTTTTTTCTGCTCCTAACTCTTTTGATGGTCTCTATGGGGCAATAATTGAAATATTATTGCTTTTCTCCACATAATTAGCACATAGGATCTATTCAAGCAGTTCTGTTTTCTCCACAATGCTCAGAAAAGGCTGCTGCTGAAAGGATTGGAACTTCCCACAAGAGCTCAAGTGTGACTTTCCTCCCCGACACGCTCTTTTGGAGACATTATGGTTTTACATTCTATGTGTCTAATTAGCACCAGAAGCAATACTAAGCGAGAGAAGCAATAAACCAGTTGGGTGGTGTGAAAGCTGGGAATATCAGGACATTTCTTTTCTCTCTCTCTCTCTCTCGGGTACAGGAAACTTGCTCTAATGACATGGTGAAGGTGTAGTGCGTGTATGGAGTCAAATGTTGATTAATGTTAATTTTAGAGTAAACAGAGACAGGAAAGGCCGATGTACTCCACAGCTAAAAATACTCCCTAGTTGAGAGACATGGCATCTGTGGATTTGCAACCCAGTAATTATTTGTGAATAATGATTAGCTGCTCTCATATAATTAACCTGTGGGGCTTGAGCCAGGGCTGCTATCCTTGGAGGCACTGATCAATACGGTCCTTCAGACCACAAAGCTTAATCCAGAAACACCCCTAAACCTAGGCAGTCTTCCTTTCCTCACCTATAACTAATAGCTAGCTATTCTGCAGTATAGGAGTACGATTGTTCAGTAAGGCAGGGGCCATTTCACAAACATTCAGGAAGCTGCAGACATTTGTCTTGTTGCTGGGGGAAGATCTAAAAGTTCAAACATAGTGTACAATGCAGTTTAACTAGAGATGTAGGAACTGGGTCCATGCAAACCATTATCCCCCTGCCTCATCCTCCACACACACGCTGTCCCACATGGGTTTAATATGACACTGATTGTAAATCAGAACTCTGATGTTTTGGATCTGATTAGTATAAGATGAATAGACATCAAGGCCAGAAGGGACCACTGGGATCTGGTCTGACCTGCTGCATAACACAGGCCACAAAGTTTCACCAAATGATTCCCCCATCAACCCCACACTTTCTGGTTGAATTACACCATGTCTGCTGGAAAGACATCTGATCTTGACTCAGTGTAGACCTGGGCACGTTGTGTGCTGGTGATTTTCAAAGGGCCTTCTCTGGACAGCCAGATGTGGGTTTGGGCAGCTGGTTTTGGATGCTCTGTAAGACAGGAAGCTTGCAAGACAGTATTGTACCAACCTTGGATGTCTGACAATCAGGTCAAATGTTCAGCTCCTCGAAGCCTCTGGGCATTCAGGCATCAGCTGTATAGCCAGCTATAGGATCTTCAAAATCCTATTGGCATCCATGATAGTATGTCAAAGCTCTTCCCGTGGCCTGAAAATGTCATAGCTTCCTCCCCCAGACATGTCCAAATCAATTGAGACATTTCAGAAGTCCTTGCATGGGACACCGATGGCCTACCATGTCTACACCTGCACTGACAGAGATGTCAGAGGGTGGTGTTTAGGGCCACCCACACAATGAAAGAGGGAAGCAGGGGAGATGCTGAAGGAACAGGAGAGTTACCAGAAGGAGAACCAGCTGATCACAAATTCCTGAAAACCATTGGAGGAAGGAGTGGGTGAACAGTGTCAAAAAGTGGGAAAATTGAGGATGAAAATAGTAAAGAAGCCCTTGGATCTGACAAGGAGGTTGTTGATGACCACTGAAAGAGCTGTTTCGGTGTAATGGATGATGGATTGTAGCAGAGGAGTCAGAAAATAATTAAAACAGACCATGTCAGACAGCATGCTTATGAAGGTTGAAGGTATTGTACATGGACAGGAGGGGAAGGGGGAGTTGGTGGTATAGCTCAGGTTAAGGAAATATCTGTAGGAGAAATGATGTTTAATAGAAAGGAATCATATAAAGGAGGATGGCTGAGGATTAGAGAGAGAGATGTGCAAGACGGAATATATAAAGGAAATAAGGACAACCCAGGGAATTACAGACCAGTCAGCTTAACTTCTGTACCCAGAAAGATAATGGAGCAAAAAATTAAGCAATCAATTTGCAAATATCTAGAAGATAATAAGGTGATAAGTAATAGTCAGCATGGATTTGTCAAGAACAAATCATGTCAAAACAACTTGATAGCTTTCTTTGACAGGGTAACAAGCCTTGTGGATAGGGGGGGATGATAGATGTGGTATATTTTGACTTTAGTAAGGCTTTTGATACTGTCTTTCATGACCATCTCATAAACAAACGAGGGAAATACAACCTAGATGGAGCTACTATAAGGTGGGTACAAAACTGGTTGGAAAACCATTCCCAGAGACTATTTATCAGCGGTTCACTGTTGTGCTGGCAGGGCATATCGAGTGGGGTCCCGCAGAGATCAGTTCTGGGTCCGGTTCTATTCAATATCTTCATCAATGATTTAGATAATGGCATAGAGAGTACACTTATAAAGTTTGCGGACTATACCAAGCTGGGAAGGGTTGCAAGTGCTTTGGAGGATAGGATTATGATTCAAAATGATCTGGACAAACTGGAGAAATAGTCTAAAGTAAATAGGATGAAATTCAATAAGGACAAATGCAAAGTACTCCACTTAGGAAGGAACAATCAATTACACACATACAAATGGGAAATGACTGTGTAGGAAGGAGTAAAGCAGAAAGGGATCTGGGGGTCATAGTGGGCCATAAGCTAAATATGAGTCAACAGTGTAACACTGTTGCAAAAAAAGCAAACATCATTCTGGGATGTATTAGCAGGAATGTTATAAGCAAGACATGAGAAGTATTTCTTCCGCTTTTCTCCACACTGATTAGGCCTCAACTAGAGTATTGTGTCCAGTTCTGGGCACCACATTTCAGCAAAGATGTGGATAAATTGGAGAAAGTCCAGAGAAGAGCAACAAAAATGATTGAAGGTCTAGAAAAACGTGACCTATGAGGGAAGATTGGAAAAATGGGGTTTGTTTAGTCTGGAAAAGAGAAGACATAACAGGGACATAACAGTTTTCAAGTACATGAAAAGTTGTTACAAGGAGGAGGGAGAAAAATTGTTCTTCTTAACCTCTGGGGATAGGACAAGAAGCAATGGGCTTAAATTGCAGCAAGGGAGCTTTAGGTTGGACATTAGGAAAAACTTCCTGTCAGGGTGGTTGAGCACTGGAATAAATTGCCTAGGGATGTTGTGGAATCTCCATCATTGCAGTTTTTTAAGATCAGGTTAGACAGACACCTGTCAGGAATGGTCTAGATCAGTGGCTCCCAAACTTGTTCCGCCGCTTGTGCAGGGAAAGCCCCGGGCGTGCTGGGCCGGTTTGTTTACCTGCCGTCCGCAGGTTCGGCCTCCCACTGGCTGTGGTTTGCTGCTCCAGGCCAATGGGAGCTGCTGGAAGTGGTGCCGGCCAAGGTAAACAAACAGGCGCGGCCCACCAGGGGCTTTCCCTGTACAAGCGGCGGAACAAGTTTGGGAACCACTGGTCCCGATGATACTTAGTCCTGCCATGAATGCAGGGGACTGGACTAGATGACCTCTCGAGGTCCCTTCCAGTCTTATGATTCTATAAAGACGTTAGGAGTTAAGAAAGGATGGAGTTAAAGGATTGCAGAATTCAGCCAACATTATTGGTGGCTGTCCTTGAAAACATAACTCTATGGGTAGATTTGTATCCATGTGTCTTGTGTGGGACCCGTGAATTGCACTCAAGTTCTGAAACCTTAGAAACTCCAAATGTGACACATGAGCATCATTTGACACACATGCCAAATCCACCTGTGTTTTTTAGTGCAGATAGATTGTGTTATTTAAACTGCTGCTGAATAAACGTCCAGTTAATTGGACAGTGCTTTGTTTGCTTTCCCAGTATATGAAATCCGTAGAATCTGATCAGAAGCAACTCATGCACAGGTTTGCGTGTATTTCTTAGAAATTGAAATAAGGCTAATAGATTTGTTTGAGAACAGATGTTCATAATATTGCTACCCCATGACCCGGGTGCTCTGATAGTCCATGCCAGGAAGCCTCTCTTTGTACTTTGTATCTGAAGTGCTTCTGGCTGGCGGAGTTCTTGATCAGGGATGAGCACTTTTTTTTTGTTCTTTCATTAGAAAATGGGGGTACCAGTTGTTCATAGAATCATAGAACTGGAAGGTACCTCGAGAGGTAATCTAGTCTTCCATGACTTTTCAAAAATAATCGCTAATGGCTCAGATATCTCCTCAGTCAGCTCCTTGAGTATTCTAGGATGCATTTTATCAGGCCCTGGTGATTTGAAAACATCTAACTCGTCTAAGTAATTTTTGACTTGTTCTTCCCCTATTTTAGACTCTGATCCTACCACATTTTCACTGGCATTCACTATGTTAGAAGTACAATAGCCACCAACCTTCTTGGTGAAAACCGAAACAAAGAAGTCATTAAGCACCTCTGCCATTTCCACATTTTCTATTATTGTCTTTGCCCCCTCACTGAGTAATGGGCTTACTCTGTCCTTGGTCTTCCTCTTGCTTCTAATGTATTTGTAGAATGTTTTCTTGTTTCTTTTTATGTCCCTAGCTAGTTTGATCTCATTTTGTGCCTTGGCTTTTCTAATTTTGTCCCTACATACTTGTGTTATTTGTTTATAGTCATCCTTTGTAATCTGACCGAGTTTCCACTTTTTGTAGGACTCTTTTTTAGTTTTAGATCATTGAAGATCTCCTGGCTAAGCCAGGGTGGTCTCTTGCCATACTTCCTATCTTTCCTACGCAGTGGGATAGTTTGCTCTTGTGCCCTTAATAATGTCTCTTTGAAAAACTGCAAACTGTCTTCTGTTGTTTTCCCCCTTAGACTTGCTTCCCATGAGATTTTACCTACCAACTCCCTGAGTTTGCTAAAATCTGCCTTCTTGAAATCCATTGTCTTTATTGTGCTGTTCTTCCTCCTACCATTCCTTAGAATCATGAACTCTACCATTTCATGATCACTTTCACTCAAGTTGCCTTTCACTTTCAAATTTTCAACCAATTCCTCCCTATTTGTCAAAATCAAATCTAGAACAGCCTCCCCCCAGTAGCTTTCTCCACCTTCTGAAATAAAAAAATGTCTCCAATACATTTCAAGAACTTGTTGGATAATCTGTGCCCTGCTATGTTATTTTCCCAACAGATGTCTGGGTAGTTGAAGTCTCCCATCACCACCAAGTCTTGTGCTTTGGATGATTTTGTTTGTTTTTAAAAAAAAAACCTCATCCATCCCTTATTCCTGGTTTGGTGGTTGGTAATAGACCCCTACCATGACATCACCCTTGTTTTTACCCCTTTTATCCTTACCCAGAGACTTTCAACACGTCTGTCTCTTATTTCTATCTCAACCTCAGTCCAAGTATATACATTTTTAATATATAAGGCAAAACCTCCTCCCTTTTCTCCCTGCCTGTCCTTCCTGAGCAAGCTGTATCCTTCTATTACCAATATTCCTGTCATGCGTATTATCTCACCAAGTCTCCGTGATGCCAACTATGTCATAGTTATGTTTATTTACTAGCATTCTGAGTTCTTCCTGCTTATTCCCCATACTTCTCGCATTCGTATATAGACATCTAAGATACCGACTTGATCCTCCATCCAGTTCTGTCTTGTCTCTCCCTTATTTCTGCAGCAACAGCCCATGCTCCCCCAGGTCTCCATGTTTTTGACTCACCTGTGGGCTTTGGTCACCTGCCCCCGTTGAACCTAGTTTGAAGCCCTCCTCATGAGGTTAGCCAGTCTGTAGCCAAATATGCTCTTCCCCTTCCTCGATAGGTGGGCCCCATCTCTGCTTAGCAGTCCTTCTTCCTGGAACAGCATCCTGTGGTCAAGGAAGCCAAAGCTCCCCTGGCGATACCATCATCGCAGCCAGGCATTCACCTCCAGGATGCATCTGTCTCTGCCAAGGACTCTACCCTTGACTGGAAGTACTGAAGAGAATACCACCTGCGCTCCCAACTCCTTCACCCTCACTCTCAGAGCCCTGTAGTCACTTCTGATCTGCTGAGGGTCATACCTCACAGTATCATTAGTGCCCACATGGATGAGTAACATGGGGTAGTAATCAAAGGGCCGGATGATCCTCGACAATCCCTCCGTAACATCTCAGATACGGGCCCCTGGCAGGCAGCATACCTCCTGGGATGCCATGTCAGGGTGTCTCCATCCCCCACAGAAGAGTCTCCAACCACCACTACTGTACGTTTCCTCCTGGGAGTGGTGGCTGTGATCCTCCCAGCCTTGGGGGTACATGGCTTCTCCTCTTCAACCTTTGGGGGTGATTCTTCTTCACTCATTGCCAGGGCAGCCTAATGGTTATGTGTGTGCAAGACAGCTTTACATAACTAGTGTCAGCACTTTGCTACTCATCTGCTTCATGAAACATGATCACTGTCCCTCTAGAAAGAGGCTTTTTATTACATTTTATAAATGTGCCTGCTTGTTGTCTTATTCCACTTGATTCAGTTTCTAGATAGCAAGGCGGGAAACAATTATTCCATTCTTTTTAATTTTTTTTTTCTGTTTGGATCTCTTGAGGTTTCTGTCCATTTTTGTTTCTGAAAGAATTTAAAGCATTTTGTGGTTATGCTATGATAATACCATGTCTAAAGTGGAGTGGATGGCATACCACAGAATAAAATTCACTGGTTTTTGTGTGTTAGCTGTAACAATCATATTTACAATCGTTAAATAATTTAAAGCCATTCTTTTCCCTTGTGTTCTTTTGCCCATAACTCTTTCAATGTAAGTATCTTGACAACAGCCAAGACAAGCGCCATCTGTATGGTAGCCACTCTTTTCTAGTGTTTTAATATTTTCATATCGCTCTCAAATTGTCACTCTGATGGTGGCATGGTCAGTAATCTTGATGTTTCATGGTTTAGGCTTGGAAGGATTAGATTTTTATCAGTAAATGTCTTTAACCATACACCCACACACTGACTGAAAAATATGTGCATCAATGATGATCAATGTTTACAGACAGACAAAGTGAGAGGAATGCTGTCTGAGAACATAGATTGATTAAGGATATTTACTTTATATATATGTTGACAACTTTGTGGGGTTTTTTAATGGTTATGAAGCTTTAACTTTTTGAATCTCAACATCTGCCATTAAATAATTATCTGACCATCCCATCATTTCGTCCAACTGTGAAAATCAAATTCTGCCAATGATGTATCCTCAGACTGACAGCCAACAGCTTAGTTTGTTCTGCAGCAGGTGTATAAAAATCCTGTTTTAAGCTGCGAATTGGTAGAACCAATTGTTAACTGATATATCACACATTTAAGAAATACATCTTAATAATTGCAGCTCCCACACTTGGAAAACACTGAGGCACCAAATATAATACTGAAAACTATCAGTAATTAACAACTGTATACACTTGTTTTCCATTGATTACCATATATCTTTGTACATAATTTCTCATGAATGTATCAGCAACACTCTTTTCTCAGGGTTGTCAAAAAAGGGATACAAATAAATTGTACATCTCGGAATTGGTATATTAGATAAGACAAGCAGTTTATCTAGTCAGGTATCCTGTCTGACAGTGTCCAGTATCAGATGCTTTAAGAAATTGAAATGGAATCACCCGCCCATAAGCAGCTGGTGTTTAGTTCATGCCCTGAAGTGTGAGGGTTTTCATCCTACACCGATATATGTGAAGTAAATCCTCACTTAATCAAATCAAATCTATGTGATTAAAGTTAAAACTTCTCTATTATTAAATACTTGTTAAAGCAGCACCTAGAGGCCTCAGCTCACTTTCAGCCCAGACCCCACTTTGTTTTGTGCTGTACCTACACACAGCAAGAGACAGTCCCTATCCTGAACAGCTTGCAAATCGAACAGACAAGAGAAATAAAGAATGAGAGAGAGAGCGAGCGAGCTTCATACCCACATTTTAGAGATGAGGAGCAGTGAGGGTAAGTGTCTAGTCCAAGGACTCAGAGAAAGTCAATAGCAGAGTTGGAAACTGAACAACAGTCTCCTGAAATCCAGTCAAGTACCTTAAACACAAGACCATCTTTCCTCCTGATTTATGTAATTTGCCTTTGGATATTCATTAAACTCACAACTTTTTGGTCTATGGTGGCAGAATAAATATCTACTAATCCCAAAAGTCCCTCTGGGATTTATTCCATTCCCGCACACAGTGCTTATTGATCTTGAATTTGTTTATTTTCAGGTATTGGAGTAGCAGCCATGTTAGTCTGTATCCGCAAAAAGAAAAGGAGGACATGTTCTTGGAATGTATTGGAGATAACTTTTTATTACAGAAGGTGGAGAAAGCAACTATAGGAGAGGCTGTTCTAGATTTGATTCTGACTAATAGGGAGAAACTGGTTGAGAATTTGAAGGTGGAAGGCAGCTTGGGTGAAAGGGGTCATGAAATGGTAGAGTTCATGATTCTAAGGAATGGTAGGAAGGAAAACAGCAGAATAAAGACACTGGACTTCAAGAAGGCAAACTTTAGCAAACTCAGTGAATTGGTAGGTAAGATCTTGTGGGAAGCAAGTCGGGGGAGGAGGGGAGGGGAAAGAGAGAGTTGGCAGTTTTTTAAAGAGAGACATTATTAAGAGCACATGAGCAAACTATCCCAATGCATAAGAAAGATAGGAAATATGGTTAAAGACAGTATGGTTTCTTACCAAGAGATCTTCAGTGACTGGAAACTCAAAGACGAGTCATACAACAAGTGGGAAATAAGGCTATGTCTACACCTAACTTGCTACAGCAGTACAGCTGCAGCTGCGCCCCTGTGCAGGCGTTCTCTCATCACCGTAGTTAACCCATCTTCCCAAGAGGCGGCAGGCAGCAAGGTCGAAGGAAGAATTAGGTTAGGTTAACTACGTCACTCCGGGGTGTGGATTTTTCATACCCCTGAGCATGTCACTGGGTCAGCTTAACTTTTCAGTGTAGACCTGGTCTAGGTCAAATTACGAAGGATGAATACTAACAACCATTATAAACCAGTAAGAACAAAATTAGAAGGGCCAAGGCACAGGCCAAGATTAAACCATCTAGGGACATAAAGGTTAACAAGAAAACACCTTACAAATACATGAGAAGCAAGAAGACGACTAAGGACAGGGTAGGCTCATTAGTCAGTGAGAAAGGAAAGACAACAGAAAATGTAGCAATGGCCAAAGTGTTAAATGCCTTTCATTTCAGTTTTCAACAAAAAGGTTAGCAGTAATTGGATGACGAACATATTGAATATCAGTGTAAATGGGTAGGATCTGAAGCTAAAATAGGAAAAGAACAAGTTAGATGTCTTCAAGTCAGAAGGACCTAATGAAATACATCCTGCTCCTTCAATTGTATTTACACAGGTTGACCTTGTGCCCACTCAGAGTCACTTTGAAGTCAGTGGCTATCCATACAGGTGCGAGGGTCTGCCGGCAGATCCAACTGCAGGATCAAAGTTTCAGTTAGCATGTGGATGTGACTCCAAACAGTTCTCCCTTTTCCTCTGACCACATCTAATTTTTTATTAGCAACTAACTACCTCTTTGTGAACACAGAATAAAGTACCACGTGCATTTGGTTTCCAGAAGTGGCCACCTTAAAATTCTCCCCATGTCTACACACATAGCTGCTGAAAAATAGATTACAACTCAAATTTTAAACACTGAGCACTAACGACACAATTGTTAATTGAAATGACTAAACTCTACACCTTTCAAGTTTCTTGGAAGAATGTTAATAATGTTGATAATTTTTAATCTGGCTACTAGATAGAGAGAGACACTGTTATCCTGGACATTTTATATAACTTGCAGATTCTTTTTATAGTATATATTCCTTCACACAGGGAAGATTTACCTCTCAATGAGAATGCATTGGTCAATTGATTTCAGGAGAACAATTCCTGATGGCACTTGCAGGACAGAAATGATTATAACCCCTTGTTAGCTAAGTCCCAAGGTCAAGTTATCAAATATGACTGATTACGTTTTCTAATGGTTGCTCTGTGCTCATTAAAGAGCATTCAAGTATTCAGAACTGCCTCTGATCAGGACATTCAAAACCTGTTCTGATGGCTCCTGACAAGCAGAAATGTATTCTCTAATCTTTAACCACATAAACAATAGATAGCCACTTGTAAATGGTTTCAAATTGATTTCAGGTGGCTTCAGAGAAAAGCAATTTCTACAACAGATTAACCTTTTAATTAAAGAATATTAAGTATATTATCAGGTGCAGAAATTGCGCTAAAGCAGAAAATTATACTTTGTTGACATTCATTTATGATAATGTAACTGATCCATTCCCAGGTCATTATTCATATATTTATCACCTTTTTTGCATCTGATGAACATACCATAAACCCTAACGGTTGTAAGTTTTTTATTTTTAGCATGCGTAGCTCTTTACAGAATGATGATCAGGGGACTGACAAAGATCAAGATGTACTTTGGGGTGGATTTTTTATAGAAGGAGCATTGTCTCTGGAAGAACACAAAGGACAGTCTCTTTACTATAGCACCAGCTCCCAAACAAGTCTTATTTACGAGACACTGAACTGGTTAAAAATTAGTACTATTGCTCTGAGATCATTGCCATAGCTTCCAGAATATAAAATAATGTAAAACTTAAACTAATCAACACACAGGGGGAAATTATGAGTTTTAAAAACTGGCTAGACTACAAAGATTTTTTTTCTTGAGAAAAGCTTAGACTACAGAGAAGTTATTTTTCATGTATTTAGCATTTGCCATGTAACCGCATTATAGGATTTTGTGGTAAGACTGTGCATCAAATTTATACCCCTATATTATACTGCAACTACTATGTACTTTCCTCAGAGGAGCCCAAACTATGTGCCATTAGAGTTTAAGTGTGAATTTCAAACCCAAGCTGCAAGTGTGATATTCGGTTCCTGATTACCAGCACCTTGAAGTCTGAGGGAATTCAGATCTTCTTTATTAAAGTTCCACTGTCAGCTGAAGGGAAGGTTGGGGTGATTTCCCTCACTCTGATGGAGTTACCCCCTTGGGTGAGTACAGCTAAGTCATCCCTAATAGAGTTGACCTACCAGTCCCTAGCACTCAGAAAACACTTCTGCGGAGGAACCTTTTTGTCTTTGGAATGAACCAGGTTGCCTTGCGAATCCCCCTCCCCCACACACACGTACACTCTGCATGAGAGGTCACCCGCAAGTGTTGTAGGTCTTCATCCCCATCTTCTACTTCCATTTAATTAATGTGCTGGGCTAGCAGTACACTCCATATATATTTCAGGATCTGAATATAAGTGTATCCAGCAAGGTGCTTCTTGTCCAGGGGTTTGCTACTTTCCTGGGTTATAGACATTCATTTGTTTAAATGAATAGATAGAAGCACAGGATCGCAGGACTGGAAGGGATCTCGAGAGGTCATCCAGTCCATTCCCCTGCACTCATGCCAGGACCAAGTAACATCTAGACCATCCCTGTTAGGTATCTGTCTAACCAGCTCTAAAAATCTCCAGTAATGGAGATTCCACAACCTCCCTGGGCAATTTATTTCAGTGCTTCATCACCCTGACAGTGAGGAAGTTTTACCTAATGCCCAACCTAAACCCCGCCTTTGGAGCAATGGGCTTAAATTACAGCCTGTCCTATCCTCAGAGGTTAGGGGGAACAATGTTTCTCCTTCTTCCTTGTAAGAACCTTTTATGTACTTGAAAACTGTTATGTCCTCTCTGTCTTGTCTTCTCCAGACTAAACAACCCCAGTTTTTTCAGTCTTGCCTCACCAGTCATGTTTTCTAGACCTTTAATCATTTTTGTCACTCTTCTCTGGATTTTCTCCAATTTGTCCACATCCTTCCTGAAATGTGGCACCCAGAACTGGACACAATACTCCAGTTGAGGCCTAATCAGCGCAGAATAGAGAGGAAGAATTACTTCTCGTGTCTTCCTTACAACACTCCTGCTAATACATCCCAGAATGACATTTGCTATTTTTGCAACAGTGTTACACTGTTGACTCATATTTAGTTTGTGATCCATTATGACCCCCAGATCCCTTTCCACAGTACTCCTTCTTAGATACCACAGTCCTCACCTGTTTTCTTTGCGGCTGCAAGCATGCTGGTACAAAGGGTTTTCAAGACTAAGGGGAAGTTTCTGTGGAAGACCTTTGTTCAAATATTGGCAGCCACTTCCTTCCAGTCTCCTCTTTCCTTCTCTGTCCCGCTGGCTAGCACAATCACCTCAGGGAGGTTACTGAAAAAAAAAAAGTACAATGGATTCAGGATTCTGCTACTCTTACTTATTGTTTTCTGTTGGGATTACTAGACAGTGTAGGATGACAGAATTGTTGCCCAAATGAGGGACACCTGCACACAGCCTAATAAAAAAACCTGAATAATTGATTGAACTCGGGTGACCAGATCTCCCGATTTTATAGGGACAGTCCCAATATTTGGGCTTTGTCTTACATAGGTGCTTATTACCCTCCACCCACATCCTGATTTTTCACACTTGCTGTCTGGTCACCCTAGACTGACCAAAACAATGGCAAAGAGCGCTTAGCGTGGGGGGTGGGTGGGGGGGTTGAGCACCTTTTGTGAAATGAGAGCCCTCGACTCTCAATGAAATCAGACTCCAGTCCAAACGTCAGAGAGCCCATTGTAACATGGGTTTGGCAGACTCGCCAGCACTCTTGATATCTCTGCATGAAATAATGTGAACAGCACAAACACACTCCCCACCACTGCTTGCCCTTCTCTCTCTAAACTTGTAGAACGGCAATCTGTGAGATGCAACAAAAAATTAATTACTGCGTGGATGCCCAGCATATAGATAATAGACCCAAAGATTGAGATACAGGAACAGGATGTTAGGATATAGATATTCAGGCCTGTCTGTAAAGGCCTGTACTTTAAGAATTTAGGGGTATTCTTATTACTTGGCTAGTTAGAGGTATAAAAGAATCAAAATCACTGTCTGCTGGTGTAAGGGCCTTCTCTTACTGTGACAGTTTGAGGCCCTGTTCTTAGGCTAAGGCCTTTGGCTAAGCAGCAGAGGCAGCCATAAGCCAGGAAGCGAACAGTCACATCCTCACATTCCAAACTAGCCACATTGAAAGAAGGTGCTATTGGGCTGTTAGGAATACAATCCTGTCCTGAATACAATCCTGTCCTGATAATTCCTATCACCTCCAAAGAAAGGGAAGTGCCTAGAAAATGTAAAAGGAAACTTAGTTTGATAGCATCCTGTCTGGCAAGAACTCACTTATCAATAGCTGGGATGTGAAATCCTCACTTCTGTATTGTTTTCCCACTTTGCTATTGTTTGTCTGTATAATCTCTGTCTGGTCCTGTGATTGTTTCTGTCTGCTGTATAATTAATTTTGCTGGGTGTAATCTAATTAAGGTGGTGGGATATAATTGGTTAGCTAATCATGTTACAATATGTTAGGATTGGTTAGTTAAATTTCAGTAGAATGATTGGTTAAGGTATAGCTAAGAATATTACTATATAAATTAGGGGCAAACAGGAAGTAAGTTGGGATTCAAAAATAAGGAAAAAGGAACTTGTATTTAAGCTTGCTGGAAGTTCACCCCAATAAACATCGAATTGTTTGCACCTTTGGACTTCGGGTATTGTTGCTCTCTGTTCATGCGAGAAGGACCAGGGAAGTGGGAGAGTGAAGGAATAAGCTCTCTAACACAGGATATCAGAATAGACCCAAGGATTGAGATACAGGAACAGGATATCAGAAAGATTGACTTCAGAAAACACTATTAAAATGGGGCTTTCTTGCCACCTGACTCTTATATTCACATCCTAAATGTGTCAATAGCCTTTTTCTAGTATCTCAGAGTCTATCCTCATACACAAATTGGTTTTACTAGTGAATTTTACATCCCTGACATTATCTGATTTTCAAGGTCTTGAAATCCCATCCTCTTCCCAAGAAGTCCCACTTTCCAACAGTTCAAGCTTTAATTTCTTCTACCATTTCAATCCTTTACTTCCTTTCACCGTCTCTTCCTTTGAAGGAGGAAAATTAATGGACAGCTAACCCAGAGATATGGAACTCATTTTTACCAGATGAAACAAGGATGCAAACTATTTTTGTCTTTGGTAAAAAGATCAGAATTTCTCCAATAGAAAAGTGAACTTTTCTGTGAAACTCTCTTGTACAAGAGTCCTTAAACAGCTCGCAGGAAAAAAAACGTCTATGGAAGTTGTTACCAGACTCAGCTTAACAATGTGCCATTTCCTGATTAGTGTCATTCTGTTGTAATACATGCATAAACTGTAATTTAAGTGATTATACATATACATCATTACACCGAAAACAAAATGAGACCCTTAGACAATCATAGCTTTCTTTTGTCTCTAGCCAGATATTTTCCCCACTCCAAGAAAGGGATTTGGACAATCAGAAATGTAGGACTGGAAGGGACCTCAACAGGTCAGTTAGCCCAGTCCCTTGCACTGAGGCAGGTGTAAGTATATATGTGCTTGTTCTGAGATTGTCCCCAAACCTGTGTTTAAAGACTAAGGTAGTGTGCTAACAAACAAGGGAAACTGAAAATAAACAAAAAGAAAAGGAGGACTTGTGGCACCTTAGAGACTAACAAATTTATTTGAGCATAAGCTTTCGTGAGCTACAGCTCACTTCATCGGATGCATTCAGTGGAAAATACAGTGGGGAGATTTATATACACAGAGAACATGAAACAATGGGTGTTACCATACACACTGTAACGAGTGATCAGGTAAGGTGAGCTATGACCAGCAGAAGAGCGGTGGGGGGGTGGGGGGAAGCCTTTTGTAGTGATAATCAAGGTGGGCCATTTCCAGCAGTTGACAAGAACGTCTGAGGAACAGTGTGTGTGGGGGGGGGGGGAAATAAACATGGGGAAATAGTTTTACTTTGTGTAATGACCCATCCACCCCCAGTCTTTATTCAAGCCTAAGTTAATTGTATCCAGTTTGCAAATTAATTCCCATTCAGCAGTCTCTTGTTTTTGAAGTTTTTTTGTTGAAGAATTGCCACTTTTAGGTCTGTAATCAAGTGACCAGAGAGATTGAAGTGTTCTCCGACTGGTTTTTGAATGTTATAATTCTTGACGTCTGATTTGTGTCCATTTATTCTTTTCTGTAGAGACTGTCCAGTTTGGCCAATGTACATGGCAGAGGGGCATTGCTGGCACATGATGGCATATATCACATTGGTAGATGTGCAGGTGAACGAGCCTCTGATAATGTGGCTGATGTGATTAGGCCCTATGATGGTGTCCCCTGAATAGATATGTGGACACAGTTGGCAACGGGCTTTGTTGCAAGGATAGGTTCCTGGGTTAGTGGTTCTGTTGTGTGGTGTGTGGTTGCTGGTGAGTATTTGCTTCAGGTTGGGGGGCTGTCTGTAAGCAAGGACTGGCCTGTCTCCCAAGATCTGTGAGAGTGATGGGTCGTCCTTCAGGGTAGGTTGTAGATCCTTGATGATGCGTTGGAGGGGTTTTAGTTGAGGGCTGAAGGTGATGGCTAGTGATGTTCTGTTATTTTCTTTGTTGGGCCTGTCCTGTAGTAGGTAATTTCTGGGTACTCTTCTGGCTCTGTCAATCTGTTTCTTCACTTCAGCAGGTGGGTATTGTAGTTGTAAGAATGCTTGATAGAGATCTTGTAGGTGTTTGTCTCTGTCTGAGGGGTTGGAGCAAATGCGGTTGTATCGTAGAGCTTGGCTGTAGACAATGGATCGTGTGGTATGGTCTGGATGAAAGCTGGAGGCATGTAGGCAGGCATAGCGGTCAGTAGGTTTCCGGTATAGGGTGGTGTTTATGTGACCGTCGTTTATTAGCACCGTAGTGTCCAGAAAGTGGATCTCTTGTGTGGATTGGTCCAGGCTGAGGTTGATGGTGGGATGGAAATTGTTGAAATCATGGTGGAATTCCTCAAGGGCTTCTTTTCCACGGGTCCAGATGATGAAGATGTCATCCATGTAGTGCACGTAGAGTAGGGGCATTAGGTGACGAGAGCTGAGGAAGCGTTGTTCTAAGTCAGCCATAAAAATGTTGGCATACTGTGGGGCCATGCGGGTACCCATAGCAGTGCTGCTGATTTGAAGGTATACATTGTCCCCAAATGTGAAATAGTTATGGGTGAGGACAAAGTCACATAGTTCAGCCACCAGGTTTGCCGTGACATTATTGGGGATAATGTTCCTGATGGCTTGTAGTCCATCTTTGTGTAGAATGTTGGTGTAGAGGGCTTCTTGGTGTAATCTGTGCCTGGCTGTGTTATTTTCCCAACAGAACTCTGGGTAGCTGTTAGTTGTCTAAAAAAAGCCTCCTCCACCTCTTCTTCCTGGTTAGGTGGTTTATAATAGACCCTTCCCTTGACATCACCTTTGTTTTTACCCCGTTTATCCTTACCCAGAGACTTTCAACAGGTCTTCCTCCTGCTTCTCCCTCAACCTCAGTGCAAGTGTAGATCTTCAATATAGAAGGCAACACCTCCTCCCTGTTTCCTTTGACAGTCCTTCCTGAGCAAGCTGTACGCTTCCATACCAATATTCCAATCATATGAATTATCCCACCAAATCTCTGATGCCAATTAGTTGTCACTGTGATTATTCAATAGAATTTCTAGCACTTCCTGTTTATTCCCCATAATTCTTGCATTAGTGCACAGACAGCTACGATGTTCATTAGATTTTTTCCCTCTATATTCCCTCTTCTCTCTTGTGATGGGGTATACAAACCCCACACTGGACAACAAGGGGTCAAGGAGCTGCTCTGGGCTCCGCCAGCTCTGCACTGGCACATGTGCAAGGCATGCACAAGCTGGAGGAGGAGCATAAAAGGGGAACAGAACAGCTCACCTGTGGGCAGACCAGGGAAAAGAACAGACCTTCAACCTGAGCTCCTGAGGAAAAGGCTAACTGAAGGCAGGAACTCCCCAGACAATCACTGCCTGAAGGTCCCTCCATGAGGGAAGGGAGGGACAGATCCTGATACACCCTGAGAGGGAGTCATTCCCCTCGATCTCTTCCTAATTCAGTTTATTTGCATAAATTCCACTTGCTTTTATTTTTGTTGTTCATGGGCTAACCTGGAAGGGGAGAGACTTGGACGTGACCTGGCTGAAGGGCCAAGTTGCAGGAAGGGGCAGGCCATTGCAGAGGTGGAGCAGCCACTGGCAGGAGAACCCAGGAGAAAGAGAGCTGCCACGCCTGGCCTGGAGAAGGAACGAGCATTGAGTCGACCTCTTCTCTCACTCTTTTGTCCCTGTTATGATTGCCCATAATTCCCCCCACCTTGATTCCGACCCTTCACCCAGGTCTCCGTGTTCTGGACTTACCTGTGGGCTTTTGTTTCCTGCCCTCATCAAACCTAGTTTAGGCTAACCTAGTGAGGTGGGCTTTATCTGGATCCGAAGATACTCTTCCCCTTCCTTGATAGGTGGACCCTATATCTGTTCAGCAGTCCTTGGAATAGTATCCCATGGTCAAAGAGGCCAAAACCCTCCTGGTGGCACTATCCACTCAGCCATGCATTCACCTCCAGGATGTGTCTGCCCTTGACTGGAAGGATCAATGAAAATGCCACCTGTGTCCCCAACTCCTTCACCCTCACTCTTGGAGCCTTGTAGTCACTTCTGATCTGCTCTGTGTCCCATCTTTCAGTACCAATAGTGCACCCCCTGGGTGAGCAGTATGGGGTAGTAGTCAGAGAGCCAGATGAGCCTCAGCAATCTTTCTATAATGTCTTGGATATGGTCTCCTGGTAGGCAGCACGTCTCCTGGGATGCCATGTCAGCCTGGCAGATGGGTACTTCTGTCCCCCTGAGAAGAGAGTCACTGAACGCCACCACCCGTCATTTCCTCTTGGGAGTGGTGGCTGTGATACTCATAGCCTGGGGGGGTACATGGCTTCCTCATCCCTTGCTGCCAGGGTGGTATACAAGTATATTTATCTCTGAGGACATGCTTAAGTCCTTTACTGGTCAGAGCCAGTGTTCAGCACCTTACAGGAGTGAGCCCTAAGTGCTGAAGTACGCAGTGTCAATGCAAAACAGAAGCATAGGGCTGTGTGAGAACAGGGAATTGGTAAATGAATTGCAGACCTATGACTAATAATAAATGGTGGAAGGACCATAACTTTACATATTGCTGCCACTAAACTAGAGCAGGGTATCTGATGTTTGCCCCATGAAAAACAATGACAGTTGCCAGATTTGTCTGATATTTTTTATAAGGGCCTATTCTCATTGTCGCCTGCTGTGCTATCACCTATCCCCTCTCTGGAACCTTGCCCGTCTGATACCACTTGATAAGTGCTTTGTTATCAGATAGCATTGTAGTGTATAATGAAAACTCCACCACCAGCTCCAGCTCATTCCGTGAGAGCAGCTGTGCTAAGGTGCCAAACCTTTCACTCCAAGTGTCTGGTCTTCACTGCCCAGATGCCTGGTCTTCACAGCCAGCTTTCTAGTAGTCTTTTTATAGGGTCAGGATAGGGCAGCTACAGTGAAAGAGCCTGTTTTTAATGGATACTTTTCTCTTTCCTGGTTTAGTAAGTTGACAGTGTCTCTAGATAAAGAGAACTAATTACTAGTGATGAGGCATATTATCGTAAACCTTTTAAGCTATCTTTTCTTCTCTGTCACATTCTTTTCTAATAGTGCATATCCTTGAAGCATTTTTGTGTGTGTGCTGGAAACATGAGGTACCACCAGAAACCTACTTAGATCATTTATTACTCCTGAATATTTAGAAACCATTAACCTTTACACACTCCACCCTCAGTACCACTGGGAGACTGAGGTATTTTTTTAACTCTTTCATCGCTGGTCTTCTGTGCCAAATCCTGTGTTGTCCTGTCTGTACCGATGCCCCTGTATTTGAAGCTTTAATGTTGTGATGAAGCAGGTATGTTTGGCAGGAAAGAGGCAGATAAGGAGGGTTTCCACACAAGTATGACAAGCCAGGTCCCAAATTCTTCTCCAGAAAGACGAGGGGTTGAGAGAGCTCTGTATTGAGGGCTGCTTCTGTTGGTTGAAGGACCCTTGCATACAGCTGTTTCTAAAAATAGTGAACTGGTCTAGAGAAAATACAAAGTAAAGAGCGCCTTTGCCCAAAACTCTGCCTTGGCCCAATCTGCATTTTCTCCCTGTCCTCATTTTGTATGGGATCAGAAATGGGACACTTGAAACGTCTCAAAAAAGGCTCTGTGTTATTTTCAACTTGCTCAAAATCTTGAAGTCCAGATAAAAAGGGGAACTTCCTCAGCTGTTGCTGAGCAGGGGAAGAGTAGAGAAAATCAGGGAACAGCTCCTTATTCTCTGGACCTGAGCCTAAGTTTGGTGACCCCCGCCCCCCCTCACACACACACATCCAGAGGCACAAGGCCCCCATCTAGTCCACCCTTCCAACGACCAGGTGGGAGGAGAGGAGAGGTCGGAGAAAACTTTCACAGCAGTTGCCAGCAGTAGTGCTGGAACTAGGGGTGCTACCACACCCCCTGGCTTGAAGTAGTAATAATAAACACCAAATACCTAGTTTCCATCATCAGCACCCCAATTATAAAAGTTGTTCCAGCACCCTGGGCTGCCAGGAGAAGAGGAACAGCTGCCTGTTCAGCCCCAGAACCTCAGCGAGGTCACAACGTGCAACACATGCTTTGAACATTGGTCATGCTGCCTTTTCAGGACTCACGAGGGGCAGCGGCAGCAAGAGGAAACTTCCCCCACTTCATCACCCGCAGCAAGAGTTCTGGACAGTTAGGGGGCCTTTTTCAGTGGGCATAGTTGTGGGGGGATGTTGTGGTAAGACCCTAGGCAGCAAGGCAAGTTCACCATTTTATTTTTCAGTGACATGGTTTACAGCAGTAAGTGGGCAAGGGCTGGGAATGACCTGTGGAGGGGAAGTGGGATGAGTCTCAGTAGGATGCTATGGGGAAGAGACTGGGTAATGAGAGGGTTGCAGGATGGGAGCCAGAACGAAGGTTTTAGTGGGTTCCAAAAATTACTGAAGTAACTAGGGGGTTGTAGATGATTGGGCCACAGACTGGCCATGGAATTTTATTACTTGTTTGTGTTCTGATAGTTTCTAGAGGCCAGGGCTTCATTGTACTAGGCACAGTTGAGAGGCAGCTGAGGACAACTGATGTATTTTTGTCTATTTAGATTTGTGAGCCTTCTGGCACAGGGACTGTCTCTTTCCATCTAGCTCTACAGCCCCTAGCATAGTGTGGTTGCTACTGTAATACAAATAATAATCATCCCCACTTTTGGGTGCGTCACCAGACCACTTCAGTTCCCTCCCATTGCTAGCTGGTAATAAATCTACAAGATCTACCCAGTTAAGCATGTATGTTTGAACCCTGAAAAGTAGGTTGGATACATTTAGGGCAGAGGCTGTCTTTGATTACAAGTCTAAAGAATTCTTTGGATAATAGGGCCATCTACCAGTTGGCCTGTTAGAGGCTACTATTCTACAATTAATACGATGTAGAATTTAATCAATGCAGTTCCTTAGAAGTGCATAGTTTTCTGCAGTATATAGTCTAAAAGGTGTGGCAGGTTCATAGATTGATTTTAAGATGAAGAATGAACCTCAGCTCCCCTAGCAAAAGGAAGAATTGGTCTATTTCCACCCTCAAACTTGTGGTTAGCTGCATCACCCAGGGCTGAACTGTGGTCGGACCTAATACCTAACTGGAAAAAAACCAACAACCTTGGGTGTGGTGTTATGTACTGTAACCGAGCTCTAATTCATGGTTCTAGTTGAATTCAGTGAGGTATCTAGCATTACTCATTGCACTATAGGGCACATAAAATGTTAAATTTCTGGGGTGGATTTAGCCAATAGCATCATAATTAAACCAATTACACTGTAGTCTTCTGCCACAAAAGCAGGTTGCCGCTATTAAAATGTTGATATGCAGCATTCTAAATTCCAAATTCCAGTAATTCATGCTTCTGAATTAGTGCTAAGCATAATTCAAATCATCTTGTAATTCTGAATAATCTTTTTTTATGACTGAGCGGTAGGAATATTAATCCTTTAATCCCCCCCTTTTTCATGGACTCTATTCCTGCCAGACTGGTAGCCAAACACTAGAAGGAACTGAAGAAATTACTGGAGTCCTGAATCTGGGAGCTTGAGGCACTGAACCTCTGTTCTGTGCATGATTGTAGCTGAAGCTTGACCTGCGGCCTTCATCATCTGTGGGTAGGGTGACCAGACAGCAGAGTTAAAAAATCAGGACAGGGGTGGGGGTTAATAGGAGCCTATATAAGAAAAAGACCCCAAAATCGGGACTGTCCCTATAAAATCTGGACATCTGGTCACCCTATCTGTGGGTGGCATCTCTCCCGCTGAGTCAAAAGGAAGCCAGTGGGCCCTGTGCTGAGCTTGTGTTAACTGGCAGCCAGGCTTTGAATATCTTCCAAATGACTGTGTAAATAATTCTTTACTGTGCTAAAGTGATGGTAAACAAGAACCGACTGCTCCTGTGATTGATTAGATTATTGCACATTTACAGCCAACCCCTCCACTGGTAGAGGAGGTCCCCAGGCTGAGAGGAACTGGTGCTGTTCTGCAGCCTGGAGTGAAAGCAGAGGTCTCAAAGCCCATCGGAGTGGTCCCCAAGTGTGTGAAATGGGGGTGGGGGAGTGGAAGCAGAGATCAGGCAGGGAGACTGTGTCTCACTGCAGCAGAGAAGAGAGGCAGTCAGAGGAAGGACAGCAGCAATGTCCAAACCATGGATGGGAGTACAGTGCCTTTTAAATGGTCCCTAGTGAGCCTTCTAAGTTTGGTCAATATGTTGGCATGTGCACAGAGGAGGTAGCCAGCTTCTCAGTGCTATTTTTACAGAGAGGAAGGATGGTTTTGTGGTTAAGATACAGACAATGTGAATTCTAAGACCAGCTTTCCACAGACTCCTTGGTGTGAACTTGAGCAGATGACTTAACCTCTTTGTGCTTTGGTTTTCCAGTCCGTAAACTGGAGCTAATAATACTGCTCTCCAGGGTGTTGTCAGGCTCAATTCATTAGGCTCCACTTATGGACTTGTTACCCACAGTAGGCAGCTTTTATTTCTCCAAGTAGTTCCTTAGACTTCACTGGGACTTCTGCTGTGACTGGGTTAATGTGGATGTAACTGGACTGCTGATGTTTCTGAGGAGCTCATTTACCATGGCTTGGAACCCCCTAGAATTCCTATTGGGGACTAGGGGCAGCAGCTGGAGCTGGTTGAAAAAATTGACAATTTTGGGCGGCAAAAATGTTCCCATGCCAGCTATGTGGGCAGGCCTCCCCCTAAGTAATGATTTAATGAGACAGCTGACATCTTAGCACAGGGGTGGGCAAACTACGGCCCAGGGGCCACATACAGCCCTTCAGCCCCTCCGTCCCAGCCCAGAGCACCCTCCTGCACCCCCAACCCCTCATCCCCAGCCCCACTCCGAGCCCACACCCCCAGCTGGAGCCCTCATTGCCCCCCCGTACCCTAACCCCCTGCCCCAGTCCAGAGTCCCTTCCCACACCCTGAACTCCTAATTTCTGGCCCCACCCCAGAGCCCTCACCCCTTCCCATACCCCAACCCCCAATTTCATGAGCATTCATGGCCTGTCATACAATTTCCGTACCCAGATGTGGCCCTTGGGCCAAAAAGTTTCCCCACCTGCCTTAGCGTACCAAGTTAGGTGGCTTGCCTCCCTCCTTTGTCCTGCACCAAGATCCATACTGGATAGATTCTCTGTGAAATGGAAGCATGAGCTTGGGTAATAAAAACATCAGTACAAGGCTCCTTTGCCTTCTGAAGACTTCAACAGTGAGACAGCACCTCCCATTCTAATTAAAATAAATCTTTTAAATTCGGGTCCCTCTGCTTCTGTGTGTGTGTGTCTCCCCCTCAAATTAATCTCCTTCACCTAACTCAGGATCCTACAGCATGGCTATCCTCCTTTGCACTCAGGAGGACTAGATAGACCTCAATCAATTGCCAGTTGATGCACAGGTACCGCTTTCCTCCTTTTGCAGGAGATGCTCAACCCCCGCTCCACCCCAGGCTCTGCCCCCACTCCACCCCTTCCCCCAAGGCTCCATCCCCGCCCTGCCTCTTCCTGCTCATCCTGCCCCTCAGTGTGCCCCATCCGTGCTTCTCCCTCTCCCCGCAGCACCTCCTGGAACAGCTGATCATGCTGGGTGGGAGGTGCTGGTAGGGAGGGGGAAGAGTTGATCGACGGGGCCGCTGGCAGGTGGGAGGTGCTGGGGGGGACGGACAGAGGGGGGAGCTGGATGCCATTGTGTGCTGAGCACCCACTAATTTTTTACATGGGTGCCCCAGCCCCGGAGCACCCACAGAGTCGGCACCCATGAGTTAATGTCTCTTTTTAATTGTCTGAACGTGTAACGGATGAGTGACAGAAAGCATAGCTACCCCTGAAATGCTCTTTGTGTCCCTATCCACCCCACGCAGCAAGAGACACGGATGAGAAACAGAATCTGGGCCTCTCCTGCAGGGAAAGCAAAGCCCTTTGAGGAGGGCAGCCCATCAGCAAGCAGTTTTAGAAGCAAGTCTAGGAGAATCAAAGATTTTGCGATTAAGATCCAGTAACTGAAGAGGCAGGAATCCAGATGGCCACCCTCCTGTATCAACAGTACATAGACGAGAATCTAAAGGAGAAAATGTCACAAGTGTAAACAGTGGATGAGAGCAAACCATAATGCTTGGACTGGCGGTAATCCAAGCGCCCACCCTCTTATCATACAACACACTATGATCAAACACGGGAGCGAGCCACAGCATCTGTGACTTAAGCATCTAATGAATGTTTGCATGGGGAGCAAGGCTAGAGGTTGGCTCAGTAGAGAAGCAGAAAAGACCGCTTGGGAACACGTGGCAAATTGCCTGACCAGTGCAATGTGCAGCAGGGGAGGAAAGACATGAAACAAAAGCCTTCCTGCAGGGGCAAAGAGAAGAGACCAACCGCTGACAGAAATGGAACAACACAGCTTGCTGCAGAGGTCAGAACTGCTGGGGCAGGCAAGGCCACTAGCTGTAAAAACAAAGTTTTAAAGTAGGAAATGTAACATGAATAAAAATAGCCCCCCACATCTCCTCCCACCCCAACCGTGTCTAACTAGACACCAAATGCGATGCAGCAAATGGGCGGCTGGGCAGCCAATTCGCAGTCCATACTGGCTGTGGCCCATCCCAGTCTTGTAGCGGGGGTTCAGTAAAACCCACACCAAGCTATGCCATGACTTGTTTAACTCTGCTGCTGGGTTGTCCAACTGTTTCTGTTGATTACTCACTTGTATGGCTCCACCTCACCTCTCAATGCCCTCATTCCAATAGCACTTGTTTCGGAAAACATTGCATGGTCCCGACTACCAGCAAATACTCCAAGGCCCATAGTCTGAGAACTACCTGCCTAGCTGACCACAGCAGTGACATTAATTCCACCGGGCCTTCCTTCCACTAGGAAAATTCAAAACATAATTTACAGCTGTTGTGGAGCCGGCATTTTTACCACCAGGTCATCTAAACCCAGAGTCAGGTAGGAGCACGTGGTGATAAAACACCTTCCCCTCCTGTTTACACTACAGCTTCTGGCACTCCTATCAGTTAGGTAAGTTAACTGATCCGAAGTGAGTTGCATGCCTAACTTCTATTGACTTTCAATGGGAGTTAGGCATCCAACCTGCTTAGGTGCTTTTGTAAATCACCTATTGACATCTTTAGGTGCCTAAATGCCTTTGACAATCCAGCCTCTAGGCATACTTGAAAATGTTACCCATAGTCATTCTTTGCTGTGGCCCAATCAATCTCTAATATCTATTTTTCCATGCTCTGTACAGTCTACATTTAAATGGGGATTTCCCTGATTCCCTGAGAAGATCATTCCACAGTTTCATAGATCTCCCTTGTGGAAAAAGGGAAACAAAAAACAACCGATAAGAGTTTAGAGGATGTTTGGTGCTTTCTGATTTTCTCCTCCTTCCTCTTTAAATGGTCCATTCCTCCATTTTTTCCTGCTCCTCTTCACTTCTCATTTTCAGGGATGTTTTTTCCAATGTCCATCTATTGTCTATTTCTTTGACAGCATGCCTTATGTTTCAGTATGGAAGTCTGTTTATCGCATGAATAAAATAAAATTAAAAAACCCCATGGTATGCTACCAACTAAAATAATACTGCACTGTGGTTCAAGCATTGTAGTTTGGGGAAGGAAAATAATGGTGGTTGACAGATGAGATTACTAGATCTCTGGTGAAACTAACTAAATGGTTAGGCTGCTAGCCTGGGACTTGGGAGACCCATGTTCAATCCTCTCCTCTGCCACAGACTTCTTGTGTTACCTTGGGCAAATTACTTAGGGGGAGAGCCACAAAGAGACTTAGCTGTCACAGTGTTCAGCATTGCAATGCTGAACACTGTGGGGCTGTGCTGCCAAGTGGGATCCTCAGCCCTCAGTTAGATGCCCAGGCTCTCTGTACAGTGCAGGGGGTGGGATTAGACACCTAAGAAAGGGATTCTCAGAAGTCAGCATACTGAGGAGCTGCCTAGCTAGCTGGGAGTGAAATGCAGAGAAAAGGGGTATAGACCCCAGATTCACAAAGGTACTGAGCTGCCTAACTCCCATTGATCTGGGCCTTATGTGCCTGATTGACAGATTAGAGGGAAGTGCCTATCTCTACTCAGGAATCTCAGGCACCCTCTCCCACAGTTAGTTGCCTAAGCCGGATCAGCCCTTTATTGCAAAAACCACTCGAGCGAGATTCCCCACCTCATTACAGTCAATAATCCAGGGTCAGGGCACTTGGCTAGGATGTGTGAGACCCAGGTTAAAGTCCCCAGGTTTTTCACCTCCGAGATGAGTGCCCTGATCACAAGGCTATTGAGTACTCTGGGATGGGTCTTGTTCGACCTCTCCTGTTAATACTGAGGAAGTGGAGGATCCATTTTGTTATTTCTGTTACACTGTTTCTGAGCCCAACTTAGAAAACTGTAAAATAGAAGACATTGGACAGACATTGAGGATGAAATCTTGGCCCCATTGAAGTCAGTGGGAGTTTTGCCATTGACAGTTCCAGCCCTTCTCTTTGCTTTGGTTGTGCTGTCTGTTGCTTACTATCCCTGATGTCAGCTGTGGCAGTTGGAGGCCTCAGAGACCACCCCAGTGACTGGGGCGTGTTTGAGCTGCTCTGTGCTGAACCTGCCAGTGTGAATCAGCATGAGAGCTGCTGAGTGAATGAGGGGACGAAATTAGATTTATTCAGATTCACGTTTTTCTCAGTTGTGTCAGAAAAATTAAAATGGGGGATGGAGAGAAACTAGCTTAGCTAATTAAAATGGGTCACTGGGGTTTAAACAGCAAAGGTGGAGGTAGAGAAAAACTCAGTGGGGATGGGAACTCTGATTCACACCAGAAGCAGGTTATCACAGCCTTCTTTTATACCAGTCTTTCTATAGAGGGGTAAATAGGCAAGGAGCCAGTTTGATCCCCGGTTTAAGGCCACTAGTGAAGGCAATTGATTTACACCAATGTTGCATTTAGCCTCAATAACTTTCTAGCCTTACTGGCCAAGAGTCTCCACTTGCAGTGACATATGCTTCTAAATGCACCAAGATTTGGAAATAATAATAGTGGTAGCAAACTACTTTCTGGGGCCTTGACTAGATTTGAATGGTCAAATGAAATTTGTTGATCTCTGTGGATGTGCTGCTTATGGTACTAGGTATGGGGCTATCTCTCAGCACAGCTTTTGTGTCAATGACCGTGCAGAAAAGCCAAGACCTGTTTGTTCAGCTAGAAAATGCTTACTTAAGCTTATTTTTCCCCTGAAACTCAACTTTCCTAATTCTGTGTGGGAGGCTTTTTTTTTTTCTTTCTTCCAGGCTTTTTAAAGTAACATCAGTATTGCAGCTAATGAGGCAATGGAAAGCAAGCTGGTCTGTTCAGTGTGGCTAATGACTCCATTCCCGGGAGCCTAATCAAAGATTTGTACATTTAATTGCTGTCAAGTCAGCTCCAGCCACCTGCCATTTCTGCCGCACCTGAGCTCCCATCTCAGTGGCCCATGATTCTAAATGAATCCATCTCTATTTCTAAAGGAAGGAAAACAGAGCTGCCCAGCAACCTTGAAACGGTGCTTTACGCACAGAGCAAAGATCAAACAGACTGTGTTGTAACTGAGCAATATATCTTAGCTGTATGTGGCTGAGAACTTTTTTCTTTTTTTTTTTTTTTTTGCCCTCAGATTGGGGATTGGAAAAAAGTGGGGAATATACCCTTGCTTGGACCTGCTCCAGGCTATCGTCAGAACTCACTGCTGTCCCGATAGGGGGTGGAGAAGACATTTCATGGCCCGCCAATGAACAATGATAGACTAAATTAATTTCTTAATTTTAGCTGATAGAAAATATCATTAGAGTCAGTGGTCCCACACCTGCAATGGCCTAGTAGGGTAACCTTTGTCCTTTGCCATTATGAGTAAATTTTGTCCTTTGCCATTAATACTGTACAGCTATCCCTGAACATTCCTTCCCTTCCTGTCATTGCTACAGGTGACAGGTGCAGGACCCGGTTTTATTGAACCATGCTCCCCTAACTCTAATTCCCATTCTTTTTTTTCCAGAAAAAGTTAGAAAAAGACCTAAGGTTCTTGCTGATATGCTGTGGGGAAAATTCCTTCATGACCCCAGATATAGCTGTTTGCTAAATTCTGTCCATATAAGCAAGAATACTTCCGGTGAGTTATCTGATCCTATGTACAGCTCTGTGCTTAATTGCACAGATGCTTTAGAAATATCTAGGATAGAAATAAATGCCACCATATATGATTGATGTCTGGATAATTGTCCATTTTTTTTCTTTACTCAATGCAGCATGCAAGGATTGAGATACATATTGCCTATAAAAGGGATCTGCACACTTACAGCCCATGCATTGCAAGGAAAACATCTCAAAGGCCTGGTTCTTATTTGCATTAAGGTGTCTTTACACCACTGTGGCAGTGTAAAGGGGACTTAAAGTACATGTCATGTAAATTCACTTCCATTTTAAAGCCCTTTTACTTTGGTAGAGCACTCTAATGGTATGGCCACACTTCAATTAAACTCCCACAACTGGCCCTCCGTTTCTGGGAGGTTTTCACATAACACACAATTAGATTGTGGAACTCATTGTTAATGAGGCCAAGAGCTTTGCAGGATTCAAAAATGGATGGGACACTTCTGCTGTAAGTCTCTCACTTTTTCAGAGCTGGGACTGTCTACTAAACTGTTTGTACAGTACCTTGCACAATGGACCCCATTCTCAGTTGGTCCCTTGCCTCTACCACAATAAACATGATTAACAACTCTGAATAATAAAAATATCCAGAGTTGCAATGGTAAAGATGTAAAAAGACAGCAAGAGTTTCAGAAGGCATATTAAACTCTCACATTTCAGGGCACCAACCAACCTCTAACTAATGGGGATTAGAAGAAACTGTCCCTGTGAGCAAGTTACCCCATAACTATCTTCTGCAGGGCTCTTTGCACTTCTGAAGGAGCTGGTTCTGTCCCTCTCTCATGAGACAGGTTGTTGGACCAGAAGGACCCTAATCTTGACTGACCATGGCAATTCATATGTTCCTAGTTGTCTTTGATCTATTTTATTGCTAAGAGCAGACTAGGGCGAGGATAGGGGAAGCACTGGGCAGAGTGCTGCTGGGCAAGCATCCCCATCCAAAGCTCTACAAATTCCTTTCGCACATGATCTATAGCACTGACGAGTTGTTTAATGCTCCATAATTCACAAATCTTTTAAGGAAATTGTGTTTGCTGGCTCTATTGTTTTAAACGACTGCTATTCATTTTGCTACCAGTACAATTGTTGTCAGTTCTGAAGATAAATATGCATTTGTTTTGATTTCCTCCTTAGTGTTCTAGTTATTTATACTTGGAAGCTTGGAAAGTCTGCAGGATAACCTTCCTAGATAGCTAAAGAAATTCGAAATGACAATGAAAATATGATCTGTTAATCGGAAGGGAGATCTCATTTTCAGTTGTCATTCACCTAATACAAAAAGCCTGTCTTGGAAGGTTCTATGTTGTAGGGCATATGATTTTCATTCACCTCCAGAATTTGGGTTCAAGCTTCTCCAAAGCCCCAGAAGCTGAAAGTCATAAACAACTTGGCGTATTTTAACTAAGATCTAGAAGTACAGCTGCAGTGTCACTTTAACCATAGCATTCTGGCCACAGATTCAGCCATTCTGCAGCGCTAGTGGAAATTCACAAAAGGATTATGAAAGTGGTTGGAGGAAACCATTCTTGGGTGGTAAAAAGAAAGAAACCTTAGAGTCTAAATGATTGGAACCACACTTCCCTTAATTGAAGTTGAAAGGACTGTGTATTACCAAGAGGCAAGATCCTTAATTTTTTATGGAACATAAAATCAACATTATTAGTTCTTCTACCATGGCATTCAAGTGGTAATTTAACCTTTTGTCTGAGAGATTGTATTGAGGCAAAATCTTGTAGCAGATCTTTATGCTGCTTCATATTACTCCTGGTTCCTGTACTTGATTTACTCCCATTGTTAACATAAAAAGCATATCTATGGCAAGTAAAGGTTCCAGAAAGCTCATCCCTTTCCTCCCCCAGCTCCTCCTCCCATTTCTCCTGTGATTTGGACTGTTGCCTTATTTCCTGCTGTGAGGGAGACAATCTGCAGCTCCAGAGTGGCTGAGACCCATTTGCTGTAGCTGTCATGGGACTGTAATTGTTGCCATAGATAAGACAAATGGCAGGAGCAAAGGTGCAGTGCATGCGGCAGTCGTGTTCGACTACTTGCTGTGGGTTGTATGGCCCACCCCAAATGCAGAAAATAAGTCGATGGTTTGGCAGCAGGAGTGGAGGCTGGATGGGAATTTTCCATCAGGATGATTTTTCTGACAGGAAAATGAAGTTTCTGCAAAACAAAATGTTCTGTGGGATTTTCTGAATTTTTTCAATTTTCCATCAGTAAAATCAAAACCAAGTATTTGATTTTTGGGTCAGTTTGATATTAAGCTGCATCTGCTTATGCTGTGGTGCCTCCTGGGAGTTGTAGTTCAGGAACAATCTCCCCTCTGTCTGAGGCATGTAAAGCATCATGGGAACAACATGATTTGAGGTGCATCATAGGAGGTGTCTGTGACACAGGCCCTTGGTGGTTCACTACTCTGTGTCAGCAGCTCTTGTCAGGCCTGACACAACTTATTATACCTAACATGCTGTTGTCATAATCTGTATCTGAAATGGGGTGACCAGATGTCCAGATTTTATAGGGACAGTCTCGATTTTGGGGGCTTTTTCTTATATATGCACCGATTACCCCTCCCCCCATCCCCTGTTCCAATTTTTCACACTTGCCCTCTGGTCACCCTAATCTGAAAGGTGTCATGTAAGGTATCATACCCAAACTGGTAACATGCCGGTCCCAAAAATCATTGTGTGATATATGTATGGTAAACCCACCAAGGACTTTATAGGTATGTGCTGCAAATGTGTCCTTAAAATTTATTTGGAAAGCCTGTTTCAGGCAAAGGAATGTGGTTCCACTTTCTTGAATGTGTCTTTGATGTAAATTAGGCAAGGTGTGACCAAAGACAAAGAAAAGCACGTTTACATACAAGGTAATCAAAGCCATCAGGAGAGCAGGTGGGGAAAGAGGAATACTTAACAATCAGGATGGGTGGGTGGAAACTATACGCCTAGGATGCCTTCCCGCCTCTTGAAGCAGGGTTGATGAACTTGGGGAAGACAGGATGGCATCTACACTGCAGCAGGCAAGAGAAACTTTGTCTGGGCTCACTTTTCAAAGAATACATTTCAAAGGTTTACTGGAATATTAAAAAAAAAAAAAAAAGGAGAGAGAACCCATTATAGTTAGCCATTACTGGGCAGACACAAGAGGCCAGAACTCTTGCACATATGAAAAAAGTGGATCCACCAATGAAGGGGATTGAAGTCTCTTGGAACTGAGTTTAGGTGAGAAACCTGCTTAGGCAAAGGCTGGAACTTACTGATTTAAGTTTTAGTCTTAGAAGCGTGTGTTTACTTTTTGTGTGCTTGTAACCCTTTCTAGCTTTATTCCTTATACTTGGTATCACTTAATCCTATGTCCTTTTGTTAAATACACTTGTTTTACTTTTACTATAAACCAATTCAGTGCAATGAATGAAATAAGAGTGTTTGTCAAACCCCAGTTAAATTAACGAGCTTCAGTCCGTTATCCTTTTAGGGAAGCAAAGAACTTAATTTCAGTGAGTGTGGTGTAGTGTGTGTGTGTGTGTGGTGGTGGGGGGGGGGGGAGGTTGGACATTATAGGACACTCAGTTTGGGGAAAATTCAGGACTGGGACAGTGTTGGGGTCACTCTGCAAAGAGTAACTGGGCAGTGGATGCCAGTGTGTGATCTGCATGCTCGTAGTTTGGCTGTTGGTGTCTGGGTTGTGGGCCACAGCAGCATAGCATTTAAGGCATTCAGAGTTTCAGGGCCTGCGGTGACAACCCCTTCCTGGTCTGGGTTGAACCCCAAAGCATCAGTGTCTAGTCATAGTCTGCCAGGGAACTCAGCCCACAGGGGGAAATGGGGGCATGAAGAGGTAATTGAACTAGAACTATGCTCTCCTGAGGCATGTGACTGTGGTATGTAACCTATCACTTAAATCAGCTTCTCTACAGGTGACTGGAGGATAGCTAATGGGACATCAATTAGAAAAAACCCAAAACTCCAGAGGCAATTCTGGCAATTATTGGCCGGGAAGCCTAACTTCAGTACCAGGCAAATTGGTTGAAACTATAGTAAAGAACAGAATTATCAGACACCTAGATGAACAGGATTTGTTGTGGCAGAGTCAACGCCGCTTTTGTAAAGGGAAATCATGCCTCACCAATCTAATAGAATTCTTTGAGGAGACAAGAGTGGACAAGAGTGATCCAGTGGATATAATACTTGGATTTCTAGAAAGCCTTTGACAAGGTCCCTCACCAAAGGCTTTTAGGCAAACTAAACAGTCATGGGATTAGAGGGAAGGTCCTCTCATGGATCAGTAACTGGTTAAAAGACAGGAAACAAAGGGAAGGAACAAATGGTCAGTTTTCAGAATGGAGAGAGGTGAATAACAGTGTCCCCCAGGGGCCTGTACTGGGACCAGTCCTATTCAACATATTCATAAATTATCTGGAAAAAGGAGTAAACAGTGAGTTGGCAAAATTTGCAGATGATACAAAACTACTCAAGATAATTAAGTCCCAGGCAGACTGCAAAGAGCTACAAAAGGATCTCACAAGTGGGTGACTGGTCAACAAAATGGCAGATGAAATTCAATGTTGATAAATGCAAAGTAATGCACATTGGAAAACATAATCCCAACTATACATATAAAATGATGGGGTCTAGATTAATTGTTACCACTCAACAAAGAGATCTTGGCGTCATTGTGGATAGTTCTCTGAGAACATCCACTCAATGTGCGGTGACAGTCAAAAAAGCGAACAGAATGTTGGAAATCATTAAGAAAGGGATAGATAATAAGACAGAAAATATCAGGTTGCCTCTATATAAATCCATGGTACACCCACATCTTGAATACTGTGTGCAGATGTGGTCGCCCCGTCTCAAAAAATATATATTGGACTTGGAAAAGGTTCAGAAAAGGGCAACAAAAATGATTAGGGGTATGCAATCGCTTCCATATGAGGAGAGATTAATAAACTGGGACTTTTCATCTTGGAAAAAGGTGTAAACTGTAAGGTAAACAGAAGTTCAATATTGATAAATACAAAGTGGTGCACACTGGAAAACATAATCCCAACTCTACATACATAATGAAGAGTTCTAAATTAACTGTTACTAATCAAGAAAAAGATCTTGGAGTCACTGTGGGTAATTCTCTGGAAACATCTGCTCAATGTGCAGCACCCATCAAAAAAGCCAACCCAATGCCAGGAACCATTAGGAAAGGGATACATAATAAGAGAGTAAATATCATTACGCCATTATTGAAATCCATGGTATACCCAAATCTTGAATATTATGTGCAGTTCCGGTCGCCACATCTCAAAAAAGATATATTGGAAAAGATACAGAAAAGGGCAACAAAAATGATTAAGGGTATGGAACAGCTTCCGTAGGAGGAGAGATAGAAAAGACTGGGACTGTTCAGGTTTGAAAAGAGTTGACTAAAGGGCGGATATGATGGAAGTCTATAGAATCATGACTGGTGGGGAGAAAGTGAAAAAAGAAGTGTTATTTACTCCTTCTCATAACACAAGAATTAGGGGTCACCCGAATAGGCAGCAGGTATAAAGCAAACAAAAGGAAGATAGGTTCATCAATGGATATTAGCCAAGATGAGACAGGGTGGGTCAGGTAATATCTTTTATTGACTTTTTATTATGTATTTCTTTCTTTCTTTTATTATTTGTTGTTTTATTTATTCATTTATGATGTATTGACTTTTTATTTTTTATCTTTTGTTAGCCAAGATGGTCAGGGATGCAACCCCATGCTCTGGGTGTCCATAAACCTCCAACTGCCAGATGCTGGGTCTGCATTACAGGGGATGGATTACTTGATAATTAGCCTGTCCTCTTCATTCCTTGTGAAGCATTGGCCACTGTTGGAAGACAGGATACTGGGCTAGATGGACCATTGGTCTGATCCAATATGGCCATTCTTATGTTCTTATCTTGTGGGATTGAAGCATCATAAACAGATGCAGTTTAATGTCCAACTGACTTGAATTGAAATGTTTTTATTCAGTTCAACAAATTGAAACAAAATATTTAGAATGTCGGAACGTTTTTGTTTTGATTAAAAGTGTCCGAATGAAGCGTTTTGACATTTTCCAACTGAAACTTTTTGGAACTTTCTGTACTATGAAAAATGTTGGGTTTTTTTTTGTTTTTTTTTTAAATCACAATTTGGGACACAACAAGTGTTAAAATATTAGAATTTCCTGTGCAATGGAAATGCCAATTTTCGCACATCTCTAACTCTGATGTGTTTTAAAACCATGTATGAAAGCTTGACCCCTCAAAACATTGTAACAAATCCATGGTCTCCTAAGACCCCACAGTTGCCCTCATGTTGCACACAAGAGTCAGACAGAACTTCATGGTGGGCGCAAGATGAGAATTCAATATTCAACACGTGTCCCTTACACCTTTATTGAAAGGGCAATCTCTCCAGTAAACTGTTACAGGAGTTAAAGAGCAGTTTTGGTTCCATCCAGTAGAAAGCAGTGGAACACACACACACATTCATAAAAAAATCATGTTCTTCATGTATTAGTACATTTAATTTAAGACCCCATATATCTGGAGGACAACTTAATGGGTCAAGAACCTAAGAACGGCCATACTGGGTCAGACCAAAGGTCCATCCAGCCCAGTATCCTGTCTACCGACAGTCACCAATGCCAGATGCCCCAGAGGGAGGCAACCTAACAGGTAATGATCAAGTGATCTCTCTCCTGCCATCCATCTCCACCCTCTGACAAACAGAGGCTAGGGACACCGTTCCTTACCCATCCTGACTAATAGCCATTAATGGACTTAACCTCTATGAATTTATCCAGTTCTCTTTTAAACTCTGTTATAGTCCTAGCCTTCACAACCTCCTCAGGCAAGGAGTTCCACAGGTTGACTGTGCGCTGTGTGAAGAAGAACTTCCTTTTATTTGTTTTAAACCTGCTACTCATTTAATTTCATTTGGTGGCCCCTAGTTCTTATATTATGGGAACAAGTAAATAACTTTTTCTTATTCACTTTCTCCACAGCATTCATGATTTTATATGTCTCTATCATATCCCCCCTTAGTTTCCTCTTTTCCAAGCTGAAAAGTCCTAGCCTCTTTAATCTCTCCTCATATGGGACCCATTCCAAACCCCTAATCATTTTAGTTGCCCTTTTCTGAACCTTTTCTAATGCCAGTATATCTTTTTTGAGATGAGGGGACCACATCTGTATGTAGTATTCAAGATGTGGGCATACCATGGATTTATATAAGGGCAATAAGATATTCTCCATCTTATTCTCCTTCCCTTTTTTAATGATTCCTAACATCCTGTCTGCTTTTTTGATGGCTGCTGCACACTGCGTGGACATCTTCAGAGATGTTGTAATGGCACAGGGAACCATTCCCTTCTTGGTCCCTGATCTGACATCAAGGCAGATTGCTAAGGAATGGAAATTGTGATCATCTGATGGTTGTTTTGTTTTGATGGGTGTATTGAATGAGCTGATCTCCATTCATAGATTCCAAGGCATTCATAGATTCCTGGCTGTATTTTAAAGACTCCTTATTGAAGTTACAGGGACAAACCATCCCAATGTGTAGAAAGAATAGTAAATATGGCAGGCGACCAGCTTGGCTTAACAGTGAAATCCTTGCTGCTCTTAAATACAAAAAAGAAGCTTACAAGAAGTGGAAGATTGGACAAATGACCAGGGATGAGTATAAAAATATTGCTCGGGCTTGCAGGAGTGAAATCAGGAAGGCCAAATCACACCTGGAGTTGCAGCTAGCAAGAGATGTTAAGAGTAATAAGAAGGGTTTCTTCAGGTATGTTAGCAACAAGAAGAAAGTCAAGGAAAGTGTGGGCCCCTTACTGAATGAGGGAGGCAACCTAGTGACAGAGGATGTGGAAAAAGCTAATGTACTCAGTGCTTTTTTTGCTCTGTCTTCACGAACAAGGTCAGACCCAAGACTACTGCACTGGGCAGCACAGCATGGGGAGAAAGTGACCAGCCCTCTGTGGAGAAAGAAGTGGTTCGGGACTATTTAGAAAAGCTGGACGAGCACAAGTCCATGGGGCTGGATGCATTGGATCCGAGAGTGCTAAAGGAGTTGGTGGCTGTGATTGCAGAGCCATTGGCCATTATCTTTGAAAACTCATGGTGATCAGGGGAGGTCCCAGATGACTGGAAAAAGGCTAATGTAGTGCCTATCTTTAAAAAAGGGAAGGAGGAGGATCCTGGGAACTACAGACCAGTCAGCCTCACCTCAGTCCCTGGAAAAATCATGGAGCAGGTCCTCAAGGAATCAATTCTGAAGCACTTAGAGGAGAGGAAAGTGATCAGGAACAGTCAGCATGGATTCACCAAGGGCAAGTCATGCCTGACTAATCTAATTGCCTTCTATGATGAGATAACTGGCTCTGTGGATGAAGGGAAAGCAGTGGACGTGTTGTTCCTTGACTTTAGCAAAGCTTTTGACACGGTCTCCCACAGTATTCTTGCCAGCAAGTTAAAGAAGTATGGGCTGGATGAATGGACTATAAGGCGGATAGAAAGCTGGCTAGATTGTCGGGCTCAAAGGGTAATGATCAATGGCTCCATGTCTAGTTGGCAGCCGGTATCAAGTGGAGTGCCCCAGGGGTTGGTCCTGGGGCCGGTTCTGTTGAATATCTTCATAAATGATCTGGAGGATGGTGTGGATTGCACCCTCAGCAAGTTTGCAGATGACACTAAACTGGGAGGAGTGGTAGATACGGTGGCAGGTAGGGCTAGGATACAGAGGGACCTAGACAAATTGGAGGATTGGGGCAAAAGAAATCTGATGAGGTTCAACAAGGACAAGTGCAGAGTCCTGCACTTAGGACGGAAGAATCCAATGCACCGCTACAGACTAGGGACCAAATGGCTTGGCAGCAGTTCTCGTCCACTGTAACCTCTAGGTCCTTTTCTGCAGAAGTTGGATATGAGTCAACAGTGTGCCCTTGTTGCCCAGAAGGCCAATGGCATTTTGGGATGTATAAGTAGGGGCATTGCCAGCAGATCGAGGGACATGATCGTTCCCCTCTATTCGACATTGGTGAGGCCTCATCTGGAGTACTGTGTCCAGTTTTGGGCCCCAAACTACAAGAAGGATGTGGAAAAATTGGAAAGAGTCCAGCGGAGGGCAACAAAAATGATTAGGGGACTGGAACACATGAGTTATGAGGAGAGGCTGAGGGAACTGGGGATGTTTAGTCTTCAGAAGAGAAGAATGAGGGGGGATTTGATAGCTGCTTTCAACTACCTGAAAGAGGGTTCCAAAGAGGATGGCTCTAGACTGTTCTCACTGGTGGCAGATGACAGAACAAGGAGTAATGGTCTCAAGTTGCAGTGGGGGAGATTTAGGTTGGATATTAGGAAAAACTTTTTCACTAGGAGGGTGGTGAAACACTGGAATGCGTTACCTAGGGAGGTGGTGGAATCTCCTTCCCTAGAAGTTTTTAAGGTCAGGCTTGACAAAGCCCTGGCTGGGATGATTTAGTCGGGGATTGGTCCTGCTTTGAGCAGGGGGTTGGACTAGATGACCTCCTGAGGTCCCTTCCAACCCTGATATTCTATGATTCTAAGGCAAAAAGGGACCATTGTGCTATCTAGTCTCATCTCCTGTACAACACAGTTCCTGGTGATAAATACCCACACCTCCAAAAACTTCTACAATTAACACGTTTTGGGGCAGTCTCAGCAAAGAGGCTAAGGACTGAATTACTATATATGCCCTCTTGGATGTAGTCCCAGAGAGGTCTGCATTTCCTGTAACTCTTTATATTCCAGGGATGTGAAAGTGTCTTATCACAACACAGATTGGCAGGACTGATCTACAAAAGAAGTTTCAGTCAGTACTAAGTAGCAGGTGCCCCAGCTGATTTTAAAAATAAAATAGTTGAAATATTCTGTTATTTAGATGTGATATAATGACATCAGTAGTAGGAGTACATATTATTATCATGCATTGCAACAACTGATATGTCATAAAATAGTAAAGGTAAAATTAATAAATATAAATGAAAAAACTCATAAAATAAAACTTGAAATTAAATTTCCAAAACAAAATTTTTCCAAACCTAAAATATTTTCATTTTTTTCTTTTGCAGGAAGTTTCACTTTTGTTGAAGCAGCTTTTTCCAACAAAAAAAACCTTTCAACAAAAATTTTCTCACCAGCTCTATAAGTGACCCCAAATAGCCTTTTCACCAACAGTTCGTGGCTCAGTGAGAACTTCCAGCTTGAGCTGTCTAGCCACTTAGACCAACCCTATCACCAAGGTATAAGGATTTTGCATTATAAAAAGCTAAATTAGGAATATTAAATAGCAGCCAGTGGTGTTTCCATTATGGATGAGCCTGGGTCTGGATCTGAATTCCACTCCCTAGCTGGAGAAACAGGTGTCTGGATCTAGATCTGAAAATCTCAATTTGATGATGGGTTTCATTGCATACACAAACATACAGCTAGAGCTGTGCAATGTACACATGTAAGCTACAATGCCTATATATACCCATTGGCCATATTTCCTTGGACTAGGAGGCTATGAACTAGGAAAGAGTTTAGTGCAGGATTCCAGAGGTAGAAAGTTAGCTGGGGTGGGAAGCAGAGTGCAGAAGCATAAAGTGGCCACAAACTCAACTACCTGTCGGCCATAGCACTCGCAGACCAATTCTGTCCTACACATGGCAGTGCCTGCTAACCAAGGGAAGCGCTGATTTAGTGCATCGCCTTAACAGAGCCCTTGCCATAAATTAAAGCTGCACCTCCCCAGCAGCAGCCTCAAGGGAGGATGGCAGCTGGTAACACCACCTAACCTCCTTAGAAGCCCTGTGGGTGCCAGAATTTTTTAACGTGGACAAATGGGTAAAACAACATTTTCCCTAGCCTTGTTCTTGTAAACAGCTGAACAATTTTGGCTGAAATTCTCCAGAAACTTTCTGCCTGAGGCAGACACCTGGCATGGAAAATTTCAGCCAAAATGGTTAAACTCTGGCAAAGTTATAAGCAACCTAAAACACGGTCTTATGATAGCAACCTTAGTAGGCGGCAGTATCAGTCCCACCTATTATACACACCAAGCAGCCAAATATAAGCTGTGGTGAGGAGAGAGGAAACCATTAAACTATGAATCAGTTCTAAAAACATTTACTGTAACTTTTCTGCTAGCTATAAATAATTGTATGTGTTTCAGCCACTGCATTTCCTTTTCTTCCCCTCCCCTGCCACAACTTCTGTGGGTCTTGATTTTGCTGGTCCTCTTTCATTATAGGTGTTCCCTGGGAGAGGGGATGTGAGGTGAAACGGGGCAAGTATTTCACCATTTTAAAAAGACTGTTCGGAATGATCAGCTAACAGCTCATCCGCCGATCGAGCCCCAGCTCTAAGCTACTAAACAATTTACATAAAATGGTATACATTGCTGACAGAGAGCTGGCAAATGTGCTTATGCTTCAAAGTGATCAAATCCCTTATTTATTTTACACTGCTTTAAAATCTTGAAAACCTGTTGGAATGGTAAGGACTTAAAGGAAGCTAAAAGGGGCAATAGAAGCTGAAAGTAAGAAATGAATAAATATTGTAAACAGTTGTTTATATCTGGAGCACTTGGTTGAGATTTTACAATTCAACATCCATTTACTTTGCCTATCCCAGCTGTTCTTGGTGATATCTGAAACAGATAGCTCTCTCTTTCTGTGTGTGTGTGTGTGTGTGTGTGTGTGTGTGTGTGTGTGAGAGAGAGAGAGAGAGAGAGAGAGAGAGAGAGAGAGAAAAGAAAGGCTATGATTTGCAAATAAGTGATTACAATTTTCCAGATAGTGCAAACTCTGTCATATCACTGAAAGACTGTCATTAGCAAATCTTTTCAAGTCAATGATTCTTTGGATAGTTAAATATCAATCTAAGTATAACATCAGTGTATAAACAGATTGATGAATTGGTAGGATATAAAACGTATAGAACTTCAAACAGAATTTAGAACAACTACCTGCAGGTATAATTTTTGTGCAACACATGAGTGACATTGAATTATTAGACAAGCTGGTTGCCTTGTAATTACAGCTCCATTCACTGACCTGTTTGAAATGAGCTCTGAAGTGAAATGAACCAAAGCATTTGCAATCACGCTTAATAATGACAGATACTGAAAGAAAACCTGAACTGCCAGATTTGGATCCCCTTTCTCGAGTTGAGTAGTACCTTGCTGTATGAGTAGCTTCAGCGTGACTACTGAAGAAGTAAAGTATTACTCAACTTTGGTAAGGCTGGTAGTGTCGTTCTCTATGAAGTAACTTTAGTTCTTGTTTCAGCATTTCAGCAATAATGCACCGATGAGACACGCTTCCTTCAGATGGTCCTGAGAGGCACCGAGGGTGTGCTTAGGGAGACTCCTCTCTCCAGTCAGGATTCACAGCCTGAACCCTCCCCCGGAGTTAGGTATCTAAGCCAGGTCAGCCCTTTTTCAAGCAAAACCAAGGCATCATTGAGCCAGGGAGAAGGCGCAAACGACTCTCTATAGTCCAGTGGTTAGGGCTCACACCTGGGCTGTGGGAGACCCTCATTCTCATCCCTCTGCTCCAATGCCTATTTAATTTATACACAGAGGAAGCGCTTCAATTGAGAGACCTCAGCCCCAGAATACCCCATAGCTCAGTGGTTCAGGCATTCTCCTGGGAGTGGGGAGACATGAGTTCAGCTCCTTCTTCTACATCTGGCAGAGGGGAGACTTGAACCCAGGTCTTCTACATCCTGGGGGAATGCTGTAACCATTGAGACCAATGTTATAATGGGTAGGGCACCACCTGCTCCTCTTTGTGGGTTTAGCCAGGCTCTAAACATGCCTACTGAATCAGGTCCTAGAGGCAGTATAAGTGGGGAGATGCCTACTTTGTGAATCCTGCTGGGGCTTAGCCATGAGTTAGGCTCTGAGCTGCTGGGGGATGTCCAGGGCTGTGGGTGTCTGTACACTGGCCCAGACAGACACCTCAGGGACTTTAACAGCAGAAACGTAGACACGTATGCAGAGATGACCCATGCCTGCTGGAAGTGGGGCGGGAGTGTGTGTGTGTGAAGAGAGCAGAGTGAGGGCACCTGGCTTTGGCAATGTTACTGAGCATGCTCAGTCCGTGTCAGCATGCTCAGTTCAAGCCAAGCAGCAAATCTCTGCCCCCTCTGCCCCCACGCATTGCCTCTGCACATAGGGACTTTAGGCAGCAGCTGAGCAGGGGTTTTGTGAATGCCTGTGGCACCTAAATGTTGGACTTGGGCCCCTAACTGCCACTTTAGGCTCCCATGTCCTGCTTGTGAATCCCACTCTGAGTACCCACAACTCCCAAGGGAGTCTATGGGAGCTGCGGCTATTCAGCACCTTTCAGAGTCAGGCCCTAAAGTCTCAGGGTTGCATCTTAAGGGTTTGATCCTGTAGGTTACTTGACTGCCACTGACGTTGAGGGTGCTCAGCACCTTTTAGAACCTTGGAGGATCAAGCCCTAAAGACCTGACGCAAAGCCCATTGATGTCACACAGTGAGTCTTTCTTTGCACTTAACGGGCTTTTGATCAGGCTGTACGTGAGCACATCATGCTTTCTGGTGCGTGGCCTATTGTTAGTGGCATGCATGAGAAAGCTAAAGTGAAGCAGAGCGGCTCCATCAGTCCTATCACGGCAGAGATATCACTTTTAGACATCTCACCCATCATAGCAACCCCCACATTACACATGATATGCCAACTTCCAATTTATCTGTATGTATGTATATTTCTTCTTATTATATGTTCCATTCTATGCATCCGATGAAGTGGGCTGTAGCCCATGAAAGCTTTAGCTCTAATAAATTTGTTAGTCTCTAAGGTGCCACAAGTACTCCTGTTCTTTTGATCTTATGGTCCTATATCTGGCCAGGGCCAAATCAACCCAATGGACCAAGTTAATCCCAGGGGTTAAATCCGTTTAAATCAATGGAATTACAGTGGGGATACATTTGGTCTATCAAGTCCCTATAAGCAGTCCACTCACCTCTATGTTCTTAGCCGATTAGTCACAGTCTCCATTTAGAGATCAGAGGGTTGCAGCATTTTATCTGTGAAACAACCTCTCTTTTCGCAGAGCTGACTGTCTGTTGGGTGGCTTTACGGGTCCTGCCTTACCCCTCAAAGACTTGTGGACCTTCTCTCAACCCAGCTCTTCACTCCACCCCCACCTCTGCTGGGTGGCCCAAGGCATCCATGTTGCCTGTCTGCTTGTCCAAAACAATGCCCCTGAAATCACCATATCCCAGACCTATATATTAATTAACATGGCCTGTCTCTGGCTTTATATTATATGTCTGATTAAATCATTGCAAGATCATGTGATAAATAATTTTGTGGAAAACTGTTATACCTAGTGCAAATTTCTAATCCCCTAACAAAAAAAATGATTTATTATTTTGGAATTATCCCTGTTAATTATAAGGAAATGCATGCAAGGTCTTCCAGCGCTGTATGTTTGCCTAGAATGCTTCACTAAGTATATAACCTTTGGCACTGAGTATATATCCTGTAGGAGTGTTAGGTATTCGAATGTATTTATTTAAGCCTTGAGCCATCAGGATGTCCACTGAGATAAAAGTCACTTTTCAAGGTCGACCCAGAACTCAAGACCTTTGGGGGCACTCCATAATTTTGAAGACTTCCTGGTTAAATAAGGTTTAGCATTGTTCAAAAGAATTTGGCCTCTAGCAAGGAAAGGTGAAAAGTCATCTATATTTGAACATTTTCAGTATGGAGAATTAAACATTCTCTGTGATATTAAAGTCAGGTTTACTGTATTGTAGTCTGTAGTAAGAGGTAAAAGACAAAGCTGGAATCACCAACTCAATCAGAAGACCATCATCTTGAGGAGTTAATTGAAAGACAAAGAGACAGAGTAACACTATTTATTTACACTGGTGTAAATCTAGAGTAACTCCATTAGCACTCTAGATTCACTGGAGTGAATGTGGGCCAAAGGGACAAGTTCTGCTCTCACTTATACCCCTGTAGGCCCACTGACTTCCATAGGGTGGATGGGGTTGCACGGTGTAAGTGAAGCCAAATTTGATGCAAATCCTGTTTATTTATAATGTCTAAAAGCTGGCACTATCAGCTAGAGTGCCAAGACTGATCTCAGTTACACACACGCAGTCTTATTGGTATTGCATGAGGTCACATGCTGCTGTCACTAATTCCAATCCAACACCCTAGAAGTTAACAGGCCAGATTTTGATGAAAATCACCCAATTATACATCTGGAATAAATTTACTGATTTCAGCGGGGTTACTTCTGGTTTATATTGGTATAAACCAGAGATCAAAATGTGGCACATGAGAGTTGCACTGGCTAATTTCAGGCAATGTTGTTCAGCTTTACACCAGTGTAATTCAAATCCAAATCTGCCCCAGGGGGTTTGTCCGGGCAGTACTTTGTCCTCCATGTGGAATGATTCCAAACATGTTGGTTAAGGGGCTACTCAGCTCATTAGTACATTACAAACTTACCTTTATTGCCTGTTTTAGATCTTCAGTGTCCAGATCCTCCAGGGACTGTTGCCTCCTACTTGGCGGCATGCACCCATCTATACTCTACTGACATATCACATCCCCTCTGAACCCAGTTGGAGCCTGTCTATGCTATCAGGCAAATAAATGTATTATTAGCAGTACGGTAGGAGTCTGCCTGGTCTCCACTCATGGGTGCACAAGGGGAGGAACAGCACCAGGAGCACATGTGTAGTGTCTTTGGGCTACTCCGGTTGAGTGCTAAACTCTCCAGGGAGGGATACAGTGGTGTGAACGTATCCCCATCCTTGTCCCTCTATGCCAGCTGGCCCTACTCAGGGGAGAACATTTCCTGCATCATCGTCATATCAGCCATGGTCCTTGAAGGCTCTAGAAGACACGGGAGCTCCTGCTGGGGCAGTGCACCTCCACACTGTCCCCTGCTCTTCAAGTGAATGGCCACAAATCAGCCCTTATTATTTATACATTATCATCAGTTTGCTAGACACCTTACGACCTCTGTGAGGTACTGGGATGAGAGGGCAGCAAGGTGAGACAAGAAGTATGAGCCAGAGAGTTGGGGGGAACTAATGGATTTAACAGTGGGGAGAATATGAAGCTGATGGGTTTTGTGGGGAAATGTGGAACAACTGGATTGTTTTTTGGGTATTTTCGTTTTTCGAGGAGGGAACAAGCATTTTGCCAAGGGACTGTCACATGCATTGCTAACTGAGGCCGAATAATTTTTTTTTTTTGAGGGAGCCCTTTGTTAAAGTGTTGGCAGCGCATCACTGCGAGACAGACAGAACTGTGCTGTACTGTAACTGGTGTTTGTGCACATCGTTTTTTACACTTCTTGTTGAGCATGTAAAAGCAGTAGGCTGCACTGCCACCTCCTGGTGACCCTGGCATGGCTGCCATACAAGACACTAGCATACGCTTCATTGCGTTTGTAGTTTGGGTTGCCGTAAAGCAGCTGTTTTGCAAGGCTGAGTGAATCTCCGTAAGTAGCAGGAAATACTGACTAGAATGGATTTTAACTTTGAAAATGGTTGTGCCAGAACACACAGAATTTGGGTTTTCTTGCCTTTGTCAACATGTTACATTATATCCAAGAGCAAGATGATGGATTTCATAACTACGGTAGCAAGAGGAGCCCTCATCTGAAAAGAGACCAGTGGTTTTAGTGGCAATTTTAGAATTATAGATCATAGTTTGTGACGGTAGCTTTGCTGAGTCACAGAACCCAATGGAAACTCCCCTGGAACCACTGGTGGATTGTAACACACAACTGAGGGATTATTAGGTATTTTGCATTAACCGTCTGTTGCTGCTCATCCGCCACTCTCACATTCATGTACGCTCAACTTTCTGAAAAGCTATCAGCTAACATCTGATTTGGGTTTGCATTGAGGACTCTAGCATTAAGTTCCCTGTCATCACCATGGAATGCTGGCTGCAGGTCGGAGGGTTTCCTTGCTGCTACTGACAGGCCTGATGTCATTAATATCACCACAGAAAGCTTTAGGTATCGGTTGGCCGCTGACAGACTCATCTATGGCCAATAAGATAATCTCTGAAGAATGAGATTATTCATTCTTTGCCATCTGCGGTAGACCAGGCTAGCCATGCGAGCATGGCCGGTGACTGTGTTGACAGGGTGGGGAATCTGGATCAAAATATTGTTTGGTTTTTTTTAGGTCAAGAGCCCAAATCAGAGCTAAGAAGATCATTTGTGACATGCATTTAAAAGGTGACTTGTTTGAAGAAGTGGCTGGAAATGGCATAGAGACAATTGCTTCAGACTAGTTGTGGTGACAGTGACTGGAAGCTGTGTCTCATTTAGTACATCACTCAGTGTATGCCAATATTTACTGCTGCCTAAGAATAGGAGTTGAATGCTCTTTCCCCTCTAATACATAAAGCGGTGGGAAGGGAGAGGCAGATCCACCAGCTGTATTCTTTCAGCTATGCACCTGATGGTCATATTCAAGGTTTTCCATCAAATGGCAACATTGATTAAACAGAACACAACCTTGCAAATGTTTTTCCCCCTAGAGAAAACTGCTATTTTACAGGATATTTCCTGGAAACGGATTCCTTTATTTTTAAAAGATGTTTGTTAGCTATAGAGAAAGCATCGGGTTAGCAAATGATAACGCCTCTCTTATAGGTACAGTAGGTGAGTCTGACATCATTCAAATGAATGGTTCCAATCTGCTCTCTCTCATACATTACCCTCGGGGACTTTTGTATAAATTAGGAGCGAGAGGGAGAAAGGAGTGTGGTAACTAAATCTCTCACTTAAATGCTTTATCCTCTCGCAGGGAAATGTTTGCCTAATACAAAATCTACACAGCTTGACTTGGGTTGGGAAATGGAATAAAGTGCCCCAAAAGGGGCATCAATTATAGGAAAATAGGTATTGCGATTTGTCTCAAACAGTTAATTGCTCCTGCTCTCATCTCCAATTGTTACCCAAGTACTATCCCTATATATAGGGCCAGAGCCTCAGGTACTCTGTGGCTGCTTGCACTACACAGCCAGCAGATCTAGCAGTCAAGTCAGTGTCAGCCTCTGTGCTTTCTCAGCTGCTGAGGAGAGGGGTGTGGCTGGAGGAAATGAGGCATGGCCAGGACATCCCAAAACTTTGCAAATCCCTTGGAATGTACTAAGAATTAAGGCTATAAATACCCAGGTTGGAACTCAGGTAGGAAAATGGGTTAATATGAAGCTTTAAAGCTACCAAATAAGCAAGAGCTTGGTGTAATGTTGCATCCAGAATTCAGCACTTTTTAGCAGCACTGTCCTCCCTCGTGTTTTCGGGGGGGAGGGAGGAATTGGTTCAGTGATGAACTCAGGAGGAAGAGTGCCACCTGCTGAATCACCAATACTGCTTCCTGCAACCGAGCGATTCCTCGGAGGTGTCTCATCTAATTACTGATCCTGCCCAAGTTTGCAATGCTGAAATCACAGCCCAAGGCATTGTTGTAGACTTGAACAAAATATATATACAAACCTATAATCACCCCAGCTCGTAACTTGGTGGGGGCTTTTTGGAGCTATTTCTCCCAGCTAGGACTCCCCTTCATACAGCAACTAAATTTCTTCAGCACATACGAATCTCCCTGTACGTATTTTAATCAAATATAGCTTTATGGAGGCATACTGTGCAGTGCCCTTTGATTAAAATACTGTTTATGGGAAAGGGATAGGGAAAGGCAGGACTGATTAACTAATAAGAAGATTTTCCCCTATGGAAACTCCGCTTAGCTTCAAATTGTTACATGAAATAATTATTCCCTGTACACATTCATGCATGCTGGCCTTAATGCCTGATGTAAATCCTTAATGTGTCTCTTTCAGCAAAGCCCTCAGCCTAGAGTACTGCACATGGTGACAATGATACAATTTTATAACCGTCCTCCCTAATTGTTGTAAAACATCCTGGGAGATTAGCTTGCACATTGGATACTTTTAAAGAAGAACGGAAGTGGGGATAGGGGGAGGGGAAGAGATGGGATCAAGTGAAAGCAGCAAATGCATCATATGAAGAGAGATTGAAAAGATTGGTACTGTTTAGTTTAGAGTGGAGATGATTAAGAAGGATCATGGTAGAGGGGTACAAGATAATGAATGGTATGAAGAGGAATGAAACGTAAACTGTGCTGTCCTACTTACCTTCTCTCACAGGAACATAGGGGGATTCAATGGAAATGAAACGCAGCAGATTGAAAATGGATAAAAGGAGCTACTTGTTAAAGCAATGCATAATTATTCAGTGGATCTCTTTGCCCTAAGAGATCACTGCAGCAAGAGGATCAGGAGAATTAAACAATTATATGGATAATGAGGACATCCACTGTTATATTAAATAGAATTTAAAAGTTATAAACCTTCGTGCTTTAGGCTCTGGTTCAGCAGCCCAGCTCTATTCAGCAAAGCTTTAAAACCCATGCTCCAGTGCTTTGCTGAACTGGGGCTTTCATAATAATGCCTAACTCTTATACAGTGCTTTCAATCAGTACATCTCAAAGGGCTCTATATTGTTCCCATTTTACAGATGGTAAAACTGAGACAGTGAAATGTCTTGCCCAAGGTCACCCACAGACTAGTAGCAGGGCTGGGAGTGGAACCCAGGTCTCCTGAGTCCCAGGCCCAGGCCTGTGCCCTATCTGCAGGGTCACCCTGCCTTCCCTGTAGGGCATAAGCTATCCATAAACTGACATGGGTTAGGGAGAAACTTCCCCGCTGGCAGGTTATAACATAATTGTCCTTTATGGAGTTCATTACACCTTCTTGCTAAGCATCTGGTACTCACCACTGTCAGAGACAGGACAGTGAATAAGAGGGACCACTCGCTTGTCTGATCAGATAGGGGGTTTCCTACAGTCCCTGGTTTCCTTTCTAGAACTGAGGTAAGAGCTGAAGCAGGGCAGAAAAGGCTCAAAACTGACATGCCCCTGAAACAATTTTCTGATTAATGAAAAGTGAACCGTGGGGACAAAGTGGGAGCGCCATGTAGGTGTAAGCAGAGTCAGGATGAGCTCCACCCTGACATCTGGTGGTGAGTCATGGTGGGTTGTGGAAAAGAACTTCAGGGGCTGATCTCATTTGCATAGGCACACCCACCCTGCCTAGATGGTCACTTTGGCTGCTGTAGGAGCCCCAGTTTCTCTGTTATTGGGGCAGGAATAAACTGTTATTATCCTGATTATGTGACTCAAGGACAGTGGAACTGTACTTGGCCTTTTTGTTATGATGGAGGGACTCACCATCAACTAAGCAACACTCGCTAGGCAAGGGTCATGGGTTCCAAAACCCAGTGAATAGAGAGAGGTTGGGGGACAGGTATTAATACTTGGTGGTATGGGCCTCATGGTAAGGGTCTTACATGCTGATTGTACTTTTTCCTCTCTTCACTGTAGAATATCAGAGCTAATTTTGATTCTATCAGGAATCTAGTTACAGGCTGCTGAGCTGAATTCATTTTGGGCCAATGGTGTACTAGCACTGAGGCTTTCCTACTACAAGCTGAAATCACAAAAGAGCTAAACTTACTAAGAGCTGAAATCACTAAGTGTTTGTTAAGTGGGGGGGAGCCTGAAGATATATTGCGGAGCAGTTTGCAGAGCGGCTGGCAGGGCAGGGCAGAGCAGAGTGGCTGGTGGAGCAGAGCCATTTGCGGGACGGCTGGCAGAGCAGAGCAGAGCAGGGCGGCTGGTGGAGCAGAGCAGTTTGTCGGATGTCTAGAGCAGCTCATGGGGGCGGCTGGCAGAGCAGAGCAATTCGTGGAGCGGCTGGTGAAGCGGAGCAGAGCGGAGCCCCATGGAGAGGTGGGCCAATCAGCTTTGGACCACGTAAGGGGCCCCTTAACCTCCCCCCCCCCCCCATCTCCACCCAGGTTAGGAGGTAAAACTCTGCAGATAAACTTTTGAACTCTGGGGCTGCCCGGGCCAAGGACAGAGACTTTTGGGATGTTGGACTTTTGGGACTTTGGGTGATTCTGGGTTGCTGGACTCAAGAACCAAAGGGAAAGGACATGCCCCAATTTGCTTGGGGTGGAGTTTTTGCTCATGGGTTGTGTTAGGAATCCTGTTGGTGGTGTTTCCCCAACATAATACCACATTGTTTCTCTCTGTTATTAAAAGGTTTTTGCTACACTCAGACTCTGTGCTTGCAAGAGGGGAAGTATTGCCTCTTGGAGGCGCCCAGCAGGGGTGGTATATATTTGTCCCAGGTCACTGGCTGGGGGCTCGAGCCGGTTTTGCATTGTGTTATTGGAATGGAACCCCTAGATACTGATCCCAGCCCTTGTTGCTGCCAACTCTGATGGGCAGAAGGGTTACATAGGTAACAGTTTCAGAGTAACACACCAAGCTATTACCTTGATGTTAGCACCAGCTGGGCTCCTGAATAATTGTATTTTAAGCTATATAGAGCACAAAACAAACAGATCCACTGAGCTCCTAGGGAGCCAATTTCACCCAGGCATGCCTAAACTGGCCTCTTGCACTTCAGGGTGTGAGAGAATACAAGATTTCATAGGTCCTCTTGGGTCTGCCAGGCCTGGAGCTGTTGCTCAGTTGCTGGAGGGCTGCCAGCTTGCAGGTCTGTTAATGAGTGGTGTAGTGTCTGGTAAGTAACTTGCCTTCAAGTGAGTGTGACTAATCATGAATCCTTTCAATAATGCTGACAATCCAGTCTCTCTTTTTGCACTCTGCTCGAGCCTGCTGAAATAGGAGCAAATTAGCCTCATTCTGGCAAAGGCAGGAAATGATAAAGAGCTCCTAAAAGGTTTCCAGTGCTCCATGGCCAGGTTTTGCAGTGAACATAATTTCTGAGTTGTTATGTGCGTGTTTTTAGAGCAACTAAATAGTGCAGAATGTCTGAAAGATTGCACTCTGTTACCATACCCCATGCCATTTGCCTGTATGGTTTCCCCCATTGAATGAAAGTTGTTGAAAAGTAAACATAAAACGGGCAGAATGCAGAGATCCTGCAAAATTAAAAGTGAGAGGACAGTGCTGGGGAGAAAAGAATTGGTACTGTCTCATCGTAAATGGCTTAATCAAGTCCCACATAAATAGATACTCAAAGAAAAGGGAATGTTTTCCACAGAAAATGAATCTCAAGCCAGCTTCTAATATCATTAATGGTGTTTACAGACTAAATTGGTGTCAGCTGTCTGGGTAGAGCTGCTTGCTGTGGCCTGGCGGATGACATGACCTGCTATGTATTGTAGATCTTTTCCAACTCTAATTTATCATTTCTCTCAGCATTATTCTCCCACCACAGGATATGAGTAACTCCCATCAAAGCTAAGTTAAAGGGACTTGTTCATATGCTGTAACTGGATGCTAAGGCCCATGATTTTTGATGCAGTTTTCTCTCCTCTTTTTACTCGCTATTAGTTGCCATTTTCTGTAGCTGCAGCTCCCTCCTGGAGAGGTTAAAAAGAGCCCCCCTGAAGGAACATGTGGTCTCTTTTTCCTTACTACTTCTGCTTTCCACATATATGAAATCCATTATTCATAAAATGTCTCTGCAAACAAGGTGGATGAGTGAGAGATTTCCCAGTGTGTAGACCCTTGCATTAAGAGCCAATATTATGGATGTCTGCAGGACCTTTGCTGAGGAAAGACAGCCAGTGTTTCTGACTATGTACGTGAAGCAGTTTACTGATTCTACAGTTGGGTTGCGTATTCAAAACATTTGCATTACATTGTACATTGATTCTTCTGATCACAGAGCATTGACTCAAACTAGATGACTTCTACTTTTTGCCTCAGTTTTCGGGAGGGAGGTGAGAAAGGCAAGGACAGGGTTATGGTCAGAACTAATGAAGAGAGAGATGCTGCTCCCATGGAAGGCTGTGGCCATTCACACCACAGGATACCCGGATGCAAAGTCTCATGTATGTGTTTTGGAGAAAAGAGACGAAGGATGTTGAAAATTCCAGAATGTTTGCAGATTTTTGTTTCTAAACAAACGGCTTCTGTTCATCCAGAAGAGAGCTGAATGCTGACTGGATGTTATCTAAAATATTGCTTTCAGGGTAGATGAGGTGAACATGAGCTGGCAGGGAAAGAAATGTTTTTGCCTGAAGACAATGAGAGTTTCCCCGAGTAAGAGCAGAGTAAAATCTCAAAATCTGGCCCCCTACGCTTAGGTAACTCACTAGCCCCTTTCACAGCCTGCACTGTTAATTTTCAAAAGTTTGAGTTCTGCCACTAGCTAAATGTCTAAATTTTGCAGCTCTTGATTCCTTGTGCACCATATGAACTGGGGGGTCTCTTTGTATTAGGAATAGTTTCCACCAAGGTAGTGTCATTTTTGAGGTTTTTACAGTATTCCTGGGAATTATATTGTTCCATATAGCAAGAGACCAACTGTTCCAAGGTAGGCCAGATAATCAAAACACCCAATCTGTCTATAGTGTCATTCCTCATTTGGTTAAATTCACTAGAATTCTCCCTTACATAGTCAGCTTCCAGACCTAGAGGCTTTTTTCTCCTCTTTTAGTTCGTTATATTAAATAGAACTTTTTTGTCGCACTAAATGGTCTTGCTCCTGTGCTTGCTGGTTTTGTCAAGAGCATGTGAAATTAAAACAATTGCCACTGGTCCAGTCCTGTGTGACACAAACACATCCAGCAACTAAGGAGTTCTGCTTCTTGCCCCCAGTCCTTGTGTGTGTATTATTACCAAACAAGTTTTCTTGCCCACTTCGAATTCAACAGACCCCAAATTCATACAGCTACTGGCCTTCTTTGGAGCAGGGTCTTTGGGCCTAATTCTCCACTTACGTATGTTCTACTCATGTATAACTCTACTGAATTCAGTGCAGTTACACCAGAGTAATATTGCTGTAGAACGAGAGGAGAATCAGGACCATTACTGTCATACTTGTCTGTAAAATACCTGGCACACTGTTGATGTCATGCACATAAGTAGTACTGGGTAACTTTCAAATAGACTGGGCATAACCTTTAAATAGCACCCTATAGAAAATTTTGCTTAACTATGCTATTAACATTAGCACTAGAAATATATTTATACATAAAATGACAATTTCATTGTCAAAACAGGGTCTTCTCTATCTCATAAGGCCTAAGGGGAACCACATCTTAATAGAGAGATGGATTTATTGTCAACTTCCATTTTCATTCTCAATCACATCATGTTCCTATGGCAGTTACAGCAATTACTTACGTGGAAAAATAATATTATGAAAGTATTTAATGGATTATTACTCCTCTTGACACAATTAGTGTCCAGACCAAGAGCGAAATTTACCCCTGGGTAGAGGGCCATACAAGGTCTGTGTATTGCTTAAGTTCCACTTAAGTCAGGGGTTCTCAAACTGGGGATCATAGAATATCAGGGTTGGAGGGGACCTCAGGAGGTAATCTAGTCCAACCCCCTGCTCAAAGCAGGACCGATCCCCAATTAAATCATCCCAGCCAGGGCTTTGTCAAGCCTGAACTTAAAAACTTCTAAGGAAGGAGATTCCACCACCTCCCTAGGTAATTCATTCCAGTGTTTCACCACCCTCCTAGTGAAAAAAAGTTTTTCCTAATATCCAACCTAAATCTCCCCCACTGCAACTTGAGACCATTACTCCTTGTTCTGTCATCTGCTACCACTGAGAACAGTCTAGATCCATCCTCTTTGGAACCCCCTTTCAGGTAGTTGAAAGCAGCTATCAAATCCCCCCTCATTCTTCTCTTCCGGGACCCCTAAGGAGATTGAGATCGGGACCCCTAAGGAGATTGAGAGGTCATTACATGGAGGGTCGCGAGCTGTCGACCTCCACCCCAAACCCTGCTTGCCTCCAGCCTTTATAACGGTGTTAAATATATTAAACAGTGTGTTTAACTTATTAGGGGGGGTTGCACTCAGAGGCTTGTGATGTGAAAGGTGTCACCAGCAATGTTCCCTCTAATTTTTGACAGGCCGTGTGCGCAAAAAATTTCTTCTGTGCAAATTGTTGTGCTTCTGTCCAAATTTTTGTGCACACTGTGTTTTGCCGTGTGTGCATGGTGTAGGATCTGTGTGCATGTGCACACGCATGCAACTTAGAGGGAACAGTGGTCACCAGTAAAAAAAAAAAGTTTGAGACCCACTGACTTAAGTCCTATTCTGAGGGGACTTAAGTGGGGCACAAAGCTGTATGAGAATGAATTGCACCACTTGGCCAGCCAGCTCTCTGTGGAGCACTGGTGGTCCCCATATCCCATTTGGAAACCTCAGCATGGGAAGTACTTATGATAAATAAACTAAAATGCTTAAAAATAACAGAACATTTATTATAAGGTAGAAGAAAATCCTAGTAGAAATGTCCAAAATGCTGGCAACTCTTTGTTTACACTAAAGAACCTGAAATCTTACCACTCCCCAGTTGCCAGCTTCATAGCATCAAGAGTTATGTGGGGCTTCTGGATGTGGTTAAGGGAAAGGAAGTGTGGAAGCCAGCAGACAGATAAACCAGCAAGGGAAGGGAAAATAAAGCTCCAGACTACAGTTCAGTCCATGGCCCTTTTCTCAGGACTGGCTTGACACAAAAAGATTCAAAACAAGAGCGAAGCAACTCGGAACACTTGGTCCCAGCCATTAGAGACTTGGTTCCAGCTGTTAGCACAGCACACTCTCTTCCCCTTCAATAGCTGCCCTAACAGCTGCTGCTTCAGTGTTTTTCATAGCCCCATTCCAAGTCATTCATGTGCTAGGCAGGAAACCTGGGTTCTCCTTGTAACCCCAGGGATAAAGGAGCACCTTTATACCTTGTCACAAAGGAAATTAGATAAAAATTGTGTAGACAAATGAATCCCCTGAACCCTACAAGTGTTTTTCCCCCTTCCATTGTCTTTCCTCTTTCCATTGCTGTGGGATTAGGTATGTTACATAGATGCAATTGATGCTAGACTATTGCAACACATTGTTTATCAGGCCAATAACTCTGTCAAAGAAGGAAATTAGGTTGGTTTGGCATGTATTTGTTCTTAATAAGTACATACATGTTGGTTATCCTCTATCACTATTCCTATTATCCTCTAGGTGCTTACAAACTGATTATAATTTACATAGGATTGTAAATATATATGTTGCAATACAATACATGTGAAAGGACAGGGGCCATGAATCTGATCTGACTTACACCTATTTAGCACCAATGCAGCTATTGCTAACCTCATCTGAGTTACTACCAGTTTACGTCATGACAGCAGAACCAGGACTGGGGGAATCCTGAAGTTCCTGTAGAAGAGGACAGGACAAGGAGTAATGGTCTCAAGTTGCAGTGGGGGAGGTTTAGGCTGGATATTAGAAAAAACTTTTTCACCAGGAGGGTGGTGAAACACTGGAATGCGTTACCTAGGGAGGTGGTAGAATCTCCTTCCTTGGAAGTTTTTAAGGTCAGGCTTGACAAAGCCCTGGCTGGGATGATTTGATTGGGGATTGGTCCTGCTTTGAGCAGGGGGTTGGACTAGATGACCTCCTGAGGTCCCTTCCAACCCTGATATTCTATGAATCTGCTGTAAACAGCTTACAACTGGTGATACCGGTCAGCTCTGTGTTCTTGGGGAACCAGGGAGCAGTATCCAGCCTGTCTGACTCATGAAAGACACCCCTCCTCACCAGCCTCTGTTTGAACCAAAACCTGCCAGAGAAAAAAAACTTTCAGAGAGCACTGAAGGGCGTTGGGAGACACACCTAGACCCCTCCTGACAAGGGTGACAAGATTAAGACATCTTCATTAGCATACAGAATGAAGAACAGAGACAACTCCCCTAGCCTCATCTGCATGAAAGATGGGACAGGGAGACATTTCAATTTGCATACAGAATGGAGAATGGAGAACCGCACTGAACTCTGGGACCAGAAAAGCAGGGATGCACTGCATCATGGGAATCTCTGCTCCAGGTGTTAATGAACCTATGCCTGCACATACCCAGCTCAGCAATTATCAGCAATTATCAGAAATAAACAAATCTATTTATTACTAGAATTATTAATTCTAGTAATAAATCCTTGATTGATGTCCAAAATACTGAAGCAGCTTAGTTGCATTGTGAGCTCTCTGGAAGAAAACACCACCCAGCGCAAGAGTGATCAGCTCCTATTGTCTAGCCTAAAGAAAACCCCAGAGTCATCAGTTTACCTATAAACAAATCTTGTGTTCTCCCTGGAATCATTGTATTTTCTCTACAAAAATCCCTACTCACTCTCCAGTCAGTGTTCTGATGCTTAGACTCAAACTCTGCATCAGTTCCACTAGGACTCCATCATCACCTGACTGATCGTGCTGGGGGCTCTGCCTATCTCCAGCACTCAGGACCCTGAGCTGCTACCATCACCTGGAAACCCTGACCAGTTCAAGCCTCAGGGAGTGGTGAGATCCCCTTCTTTCTCTCTCTCTCTCTCTCTCTCTCTCTCTCTCTCTCTGTTTTCCTTTCTGCCTCAGGTATTACCCTTTAATAATGGATGTTATGTTGGTTTAGTCTCTCCTTGTATGGTTATCATTATTATTCAATAAATAACCCTTATGGTTAAGTTGGGTGTTTCTCTCTCGCTCTCTGAATTTTACTCATTTGTGTCTTTAGCTTCTCCCATTTACTCTTCAGCAACGCTTCTTTTACCTAAGCTAAAAGATCCCTGTAGCACCCAAAAATACTGTGGGGTTTCCTCATCAAGTTGGTTGCTACCAGTACAATTCTAACGTGAAAGTGGGATAGGGACGTGCTAAACTTGGGGCACATCAGTGGGTGGCAGCTGAGAGTGCTGCTCAACTCAGCCCATTGAGACCAGAAGCACATAAGGGTACCAGCTTGAAAAGTGCTGCGTAACCCAGCTCACTGAGCACAAGGACATATGAGGGGATCAGCTGAAGAGTGCTGATTGACCCAGTCCGCTCAGACGTGCTCTGTTAGTGTGTGTGTGTGTGTGTGCGCACGCACGCGCAGGTTCATCTAGTTCTAGGGCTGGAGGAACTCAGCCCCGGGGAACCGAGGGCTTGCAGGAGAGCTCCATTGGGAGGGGATTTGCAGAAGGAAGGAGGAGAGCTCCATATGAACACACAAGTGACATAAGCAGCACATTAATAGAATTACAGCACCCCCCCCCCGAAGAGTAACCCGAATAAATGAGCATACCCCAAAGTAACGGGCACATCTGGTAACACTGGTGATCCCCGTTGTGCAAGCTGGCCCATGTAGGCAGATTCCTGAGCCTTTACTAAGCCCCATTGAATTCAGCAGGGCAGCAAGTTGGGTTCAGAGGTTCCCATTTGGGAAGCCAGTTCCAGAACTAGGGGCTAATTCATCCCTAAACTAAATGAAATAGGGGTTATGGCATGGGGAAGGACATTGCACTAGGACTGGTAAGGTCTCATTCTTAGATATATTGGCTTTGGAGATTGCTGATGGATGATGAGAGTCTACTTAATGCTCTCCCTTTGCTCCAGGAACAAAGTAATCAGTACCAGCCTTTTAGCCAGGGCAGAATACTTCCCTCTCTGTGTTGGCTCTGGTGTGTGGCTGGTGCATTGGGGCTGGTGTGGAGCCAAAGCACCACCCATTCCCAAGACCATGCCAGTCCATTCCACACCCCCACTGGCTCGTGACAGGGATTAGGAGCCTGGTGGTGGTGCTCTGTTCCCCCTGTACAGGTTCCAGTGAGGCGTGAAACACACATAGTGTCATAAGAGGATCCCTAACGCTCCCAAACTCTCCCCTTATTGTTCTGTCCTCTGCGGCCAATTGAACCTGATTCTGACTTCACACCATTTTTACACTGACCTCAATGGAGCTCTGCTGATTTACATACCAGCTGAGGGTATCCCCCCACCTCCCCCCCGTTTCTTATAATTTGCAATAGAAATATCCCCAAGAACAGAAGCAAGCACAATGTTTTTAGAATCCATTTTAAGTTGGAAAAACCCCAAAGCAACATCTGGCCTAATCCTATTCAGGTTCTCTTCTTCAACTGTATAAAATTAATAGTTCTCAAGTATCCTACATTAATAGCTCAAAACATTTAAAATATTTCAGGCCATTCTTCTAGTAACAGTTTTTTTTTTTTGTGAAGGTTCCAGGGAGTAATTGTAAATAACTGAGACTGGTAATTACAAAAATACAAACACATTCTCTGCTCTGTAATATTCTTTATGAATCCATGATGTCCACATGGTCTCTTTAGGCTGAAATATGAACTCTAATACTGTACGAACAAACACAGGAAGACCCTGAGATTAAAATTTTCCCTTCTCCCACTTTTTCAAACTTCTGATTTATTTTTCAGTACAAGAAGAAATGTCTCTGCGGTGGTTCGAATCTATGATGAAAACACATTCTCTGCAGTCGTGCATAAGCCAGATGGCCTCTCTCATATTTCATACTCCCTGTTGCAAAACAGATAGGAGAGGAGCCTTACAAACAGTATGCTGTACGTCTTTCATAGGCCAGACTGAGTTTTAATTTGCACTGCCATTTGCCGTTTGTAGCAACATGTTGATAAAAATAAGCTGCTTCAGGTATTTCTGTAGTTTTGTTCATTTTCTGTATTTCAGCTCATTTAGAATGAACTTTTTGAGGCTCAGTTTGGGCAAAGTAATCACATTTAACGTGGTTACACTGGAGATGCTCTCAGCATAGTTTGCTAAGCATATAAGACTTTAATCAAAGCTCTGGGCTCAGCTGTAAAAGACAGGTGCTAGTGACAGAGCAGGCTGGCCTGGCTAAAGGAAAGCTCAACCAGCTGCACAGTCCTAAGATAGAAGCCAATGGGTCCATTTTTTCCTGATTATATTTTGATTTAAGAGAATTTAGCAATCACAAAATTTTTTGGATGGACAGGCCAGGAATCTGAAGTTTTGTCTTTATCCACACAACAGATACAGGTCAGCTATGACAGGTTTCAGAGTAGCAGCCGTGTTAGCCTGTATCCACAAAAAGAACAGGAGGACTTGTGGCACCTTAGAGACTAACACATTTATTAGAGCATAAGCTTTTGTGGGCTACAGCCCACTTCATCGGATGCATAGAATGGAACATATAGTAAGAAGATATATACATACAGATAAGTTGGAAGTTGCCATACAAACTGTGAGAGGCTAATTAGTTAAGATGTATTAATTCTAATGAACAATGCCACGTTATGCAGTATTCATTTTTGAAAGTTTATAATATAATTTGTGAACAACAGTGGACTGGTGAGACTCAGGAATCTCGGGTACCATTCCAGGCTCTGGAAGGGAATGATCTCTAATGGGCACAGACACGTCTGTCTGTTTCCCCCAAGTTTGACCCTTTCTGCCCTGTCCTCTCCAAAATATCCCTATCACAGTCCTTTCTCGTCCCCATCCCCAATGCTTTGCTGCAGTCCCATTCTCCTCACCTACCCTGGGCCAGTCTCCAAACCTCAGGCTTCTCAACCCTGTCCCAGTCTCCTTGCACAGCCAGTCTGAGCATCCTTTTCTGGACTCCCCATTCCAATCTCCCTCACCCCCTCACAGTCCTGGTCTTCTTGCCCAGCCAGTCCCCATGCTGCCCCTTGTCTGATCTATTTCTCTTCCTCAACCCCAGTTTCCAGTCATGCCTGCTGAGCTCCCACCCACGTTCTCCAACACCACTGGCTTCCAGTCCCAATCTCCCTCCCTGGGCTGCTTATCCAGAATGGGTGACTGACCTAGCTCCTTGTCACAGTGTCTTTGCCCAGCCAGCCCCAGATCTACCCCACCCCACCCCAGCTTCTTATCAGATCTGTCTCCCTCTATCCCCCCTCATTGGTTCAAACTTCCAGTCTCCTTGGCCAAACTGTCCCAGTCTCCCCACTGCCTAGCTCATTCTCCAATTCCAATCTCCCTGCTACCCACCCAATGGCTCCCTGTCCCCCTGTTTCCCTCCCTAGCTTCTATTCCCAGTTTCCCTGCCAAGCCAGTCCTAGTCTTCCACAGAACTCAAGTTCTGGTCCCATTTTCCCCTCTAGTCCCAGTCTACTAACCCAGGGTTCCTTGTCCCAATCTACTACCCCTGCCAGCATAGGTGTGGCTTTTGTCCCCTCTGTATTCAGATCAGGTCGTTTTTTTCCTCCACATTCCCTGGACATCCTCAGGGTGACTCTGAGAGCACAGAAGAGACAAAGCTCCCTATTTTCAGTTCCAGTGCCCAGACCTGGATCTGGCCCATTCCTCAGCAGCCCAGGGCTGCAATTGAAGTGAAGGTCATGCTCATCCCGTGTAGCGCACCCTTGGTTGGAGTGTGTACTGAATCTTTGGGGGAATTTAGCTGCAAAGTTCTACAACTCCTTGAGCAGGTGCTAACTGCTATTTTCAAAGGCTTATAACTTGGCCAAATTTGGGCAAAAGGCATGGCAAAAGGCACATCTTTCACTCAAAGGCCACCCCCCCACCCATCCCAACTGTAAATCCCTGATCCAAAGCAGGGAGATGCAAGAGCTTCTTAAAGAAAAGGTCATCAGAATTTTTTAACATGGGCACAACAACATATTATTGTCTAACCTTGTTCTCAGCTGAACTGTTTTGGCTAAAATTATAAAACAAAACAAAAAACTAGTGAGAGGCAGACACTTGGCATGGAAAATTTCAGCCCAGCCTTTAAATGTTGAGCAAAGTTTTAAGCAACTGAAAACAGGATTTTATAATGGGAAGTGTCAGGCAAACTTAATAACAGGTGGTGCTACCAGCCTCACCTATAATAATGTCTATTAACATGAATGAATCATTAATCCAATTAAATAACATTCTCTGAAAGGATGCATCTATGTAGAGTTCTACTGATGGATGCCCCTGCTAGACTGGGGCCTTAGATATCTACTGAGAGGGGGGGGTGTGTGTGGGTGTGTGCATGTGCCATAAGTAACATATTATACAAAACAGTAAACTATACGTTGTTGCCATTTCAAATCAGAATAAACTGCACTGATGTGAATCATGGTGCACTGGTGTAGATTGTGTGTACGTTAGGGGTTTGCACTGCTGCATCTACACTAGTGGCTAAAATCCCAGTTTAGACAAGGCCTGCAAAAATTTAAGGTAGGTCAAATTTTAGGCTCAGACACCTTGACAGCACAGTTGCCAACATTCACACGGTAAATAAGCACCCAGACTTTCACAATAACCCAAAAATCACCCTAATCCCATTTCAAAACAAGGCCAAAACAAGCCAATCCCTATGAATCCCAACATCCCATGTGACTGGATCCCCCCGGTGTGCAGTCTGGGACTGTGGTGGGCCCGCTGTGCACCCCTGACTCTCTTCCCCCACATCCTCGTCCCTGCTTGTCCCTGCTTGCTGGGAGCCAATCAAAAAAAAAAGGAAGTAACAAGCTACAAGCCAAAAACTAACCAACAAGCAACTCACAAGCCAATTAAATCAAAAACAAGCCCAATTTCTGTTTTTTTTTCCATGGGTTTGGCATGTCCGCTTGACAGTGTCCCCTTAAATGGACACCATCAACATAAAAATCACACTTGTCTGGATATTTTTTGTATCACCTAGTATCTTGAACCACCTGAGATAACTGTACCTGAAAGAGATTAGAGAAAAATAATTATCTTCCATTGTGTTTATTTTGGGAATTTGACAGCACTTTCTGTAGAGTCAACTTCATTGTTTCCTCTGTACAATTAGTTAATCTATTTGTATGGACCTTTCACACATTAAACAGGAAGAGGAAAAAATATATGTATACAAAATTTAGGATAATGTGCCTGTAAAACAACCAAAAATGGCAAGAGGATTCAGGAGCAGGGGTAGTACCTGAAACCACATTTATTTTTTAAATTATATTTCAGGTTGACAGTGTTTCTTTGATGCAACTCATACATTTTGGGGGGAGCTTTTTTACTTTCTTAGGTGCAGCTGCAACAATTTAAAGATTTTAGGTGAAATCCCGGCTCCATTTAAATCAATGGTAAATCTCCCATTGACTTCAAAGAAGCCAGGATTTCACCCAGAGGATACAAATTCTTCTTACCTGGGATTTGACTATCTCTCTCCAACTCCATGTCAGTTAGTCCTAATAGATAATTAAGAAAGCATAACTTGCAAGTAATTTAAAACACAATTGGACAAAAGCACAAGACACTGTAGTATAAGTGAAACAATCCTGAATTTACAAAGGGAGAGACTACATACCATCTCTAATTTCTCAGGGTCTATCACTAGGAATATTATATTTAAATATAATATAATATAGCAGATATTGTGTTTGTCTATCACAGAATACCATAGCTTGGTGTTACAATGGAAATGTACCAAATGGGCCATTAATATGACAGATACGTATCAGAAAAGCGTAATTTTCTCATCCACTCAAATGTATAGGTAAAGTATGGAATGCCTTGAACAAAGCCCATTGTTTATTGTTTCCCTGTTCTCATTCTGTTTATTAATCGACTACAATATAAACTCAGTGTGGGAAAAGCTGTGTTAGACAAAATGTAATTCAATAGCATCAGCTCAAAGATAAATGTGGTGTTAACTTGGTTTTGAAATTAACCTATCAGAGGCAGCTCTTTGTAATTAAAGCATCTTAATTCATAACACTCTGAACCATTGCACCTGGCAGGCAAACGCCTGTAATTTTCATTTCACAACAGAGCGCCTCACACAGTATAAACCAAATGCAGGTTTAATCAGGTAGAGCAGCATGTCAGAGACCTGTCTTGAAACAAGAGAATCTGGCACCTGAAGTGTAAACCACGGACAAGTCTCTGGGGATTGCATGTTCTCTGGCTTCAATCTTTCCCAAGCTGCTGGCGACGGTATCTTACCTGAAGCAGACTCTGCTTCCCAAATGTATATAACAAACCCAATCTCGCCAACACAATACAAGAGCATTTTGAGTTAAATAATTTTCTAGATAGCATTCTCAAAAAAGCAGCACTTGGTACAGAATTTCATAACAAACAGATGCATAATGAAAATGTTTTAGGGTCTAGGAATAAGACGTCTTTAGGATCCTTAAATGATTATATTCGACTCCGGTGAAACACATATATAGCCATAGAGAATGTACAGATACTGTATATGGAGACAGGTGGGTGAGATTACATAAAGGCCAAAGATTTACCACCCTGACACCTCAGACTATTCTGTTAGATTGTGGAAAGAGACAGACAGCCTGAGCTTGTGGATACACAGACACCTAACCTGACACTTGGAGGATTCAGTTAGCCACTATTCCTAATTCCAGGCTAGAAAGCAGAGATGTGGATCAAATATGCCTTGTGCCAAAAATAAATACCCCCTGGTTTAGCAGATGTTGAGTAATACATTTGGTGATAATGGTTACAGTCTAATGGAATTTATAAAGAGGAATCCACCTAAATCCTGGATATGAATGAACACTCAAGATTGAAGGACAGGTAGGATCTAGCTCTTGATCCAAACTCTGCAGAGTAGACTTGTCCCTAGTATACAGATTGCATTCATATTTCTCAGACACCTTCCAAATGACCCTCACTTCACCTTAGAAGCCATTTGACCATTTGGAGATATTCAAACACACCCATACCCTGCCACAGTGAAGTCAGTCACTCTGAAGGGCCATTGGTTGGTCAGCTCAGTTGTTGCTTTATGGGGCTACAGGTAGGCCTGTAGTGTCTGGCAGGAAATTGGCTCGACTGCTAGAAAGCAATGGAGTGGAAACTGCTTGAGAGCCTGTGCTCCAGGAGTGGGAAACTAGAACATAGCTCTTTTCAGTGGCAGGCTGGCTACGTGCCAATTGGCACTGTCCGCTTTGTGCTTGGAATGAGAGCTTCCTGCCCTCGGAAGACCCACGGAGGTTTGTACCTCTGGGTTACCTCATCTTAAAGACACAATTCAAAATGTGAGTGTCTGAAAGCGAGTGAGGTAAGCAACACAGGCAGGTGTGTTTGTATAAACATCGGTCATGTCAATCAGGAGGAACAGACACCGCCCAGCATTCTGAGGAGTGAAAATGCTGGAAAATCCCACAGCAAAAGCAAAACTTTCGGTCTCTTTTAGCGTTTTATACTGCTGCCCATCACCAGAGTACCTGAGAACCTTTCACCAAAAATCAATAGCAATAATGAAGCCCCTCGTGGACTTTAAGGAGTTTCTAGCATTTATCTCTTTGGGGGGTAGTCATTTTCAAAGGTCACAGTGATAAAGTAGCATTCTGCTGTAATGTCTGGTAAGTAGAGCAGAGTAAATAACTCGGAGAGCTTTTTATTTGATTACTCTTTCTTTTTTTAGTTCTCTATCCACAAAACAGACCACAGTTTTCTTGAATTTATTATTTGAATTTATTCAACCAACTTTTTGCAAACTATGTACTTAACAGCTTAAATATTGGGGGTGAAATACTGCCTCCATTGAAGTCAATGGGAGTTTTGCCATTGATTTCAATAGGACTGGGATTTCAGCCTTGAAATTTACAGTTGGAACTGTGTTGCTTAGTTGTGATTGGTCACATGAGTCGCATAGTATTCCTTCTGTTCCTTGAATGAATTGATATACCACTTATAATAGCCTTCTTGTGCGAAGGCTTAAGAAAGCAAAGCTAGAATTCACTGTCTGCATGCATCTGAGTGCACAAACTTAATATTTGCTTTCAATAAGACTCTGTTCTGATAAAACTGAAGTGCATGAACACTTGTGGACATCAAAATCGTGGGTGCAAACATGACTAAAGTGGAGTCATTTAATAATCACTTTAAAAGTTCAAATATTTATGGGAAATTATTTTGCCACATTCACCCAGTTCTGCATGATTCTATGATTCTCTGCAGGTAATAGGGAGACGTCTGATATTGTTCAGAGGAAATATTTTTGAGACAGCTATTCATACTAGCTGGAGAGTTTTCTCTAATGGCATTCTCCAGTTACAGCTGTATGAAAAATATTCTTTTTATCTGCAGTATTACATCACATTTTTATACAATCCTAGAAACTAGAACTAAGACAAACAAAACTTATTATCTCCTCTGGTTCCCCTACCTGCCAATTCATTATGGTTCCTGAAAGATATTCTCCATTCATTTGTCCAGCTTGGTTTGCTAGTTTGGGATTGAGGGGAAGTAAAAACCCATCTTCTGAATTTTTCATGAAACAGGATCCCCACAAAATGACATTGGATAGCTTCTCACAGCTCTAATTGTAACCAATAGTTTCTTCCCTAGAAGTGGAAGATAAATGTAACCCCAGGTGAAGAGGGGTGGAATTGAAATTAAAATAGTATTGGTAAACAAAGAAAACAAAAGTGTGTCAAATAAATAGACATTTCATGGACAGAACATATATATTTAGTTTTTCTGTAAAGTGGACATGTGAATGAAATAAAATCCAAGGCCCAGAACAACCTTGACTGTGGACAGATTCAGATCTGAATCTGCAATTGACAGAGGTCCTCTAACTGCAAGGGGCTGAAGTAAAACCACAGACCTAGACAAGCCTGAGCTTTAGGAAGCCCAGATCCGGCCTGATCTTTGAGGTTGATGTCCAGCTTGACTGAATGAAACAAAGAGTAGATTTCTTTCATTTACCACTTTGCTCATTCAGAAAAGACTGAATTTCTACGTGTACTTGGCTTGAACATGGCTTGATCTTCCATCCTGATAGAGTTCCATTCCAGAAAATAACCCTCTGAGCCATTATGGACATGAATTATAAAATCTGAAGTACTCCAGGAGATGACCTAGAAAGAATTTCCATTTGGATGGTTTTTATTCTACTAATAAGGAGCAGTTATTTTGTACAGTAACTGCATAATCTCTTCTCAGATGATTACTTAAGGGAGAAAGAGCTTAGATGAGCTGAAAGTATTAGGTTTGCTAGATATTTTTATTACTACTGCTGTTTTTGTTTCCATGAAGTTCAGTTCATTCCCCACAGTAAACAATAGACTGACAGGTTTTCTGGCCACCTTATATATTATGTAGATATGCATCAGTAGGTATTAATTTAGTAAAATGCTACATTAGTGAACAGTGGACTGATATAAACAGTTTGAAGAGATTTATTAAAGCTGAATATCCATGGGTCACACCTTACTGGAGTGTTTGATTGCAATGTTAGATTATAGCAGGAAGAGAGAGAACATCAGTGAGGTTTCCACCCCTTATTTATAAAGAATTTCTGTTTAATTTCCACCATTGCAAAACACGCAACTACTACTCTCTCATGGTCCACTCTTGGACCAAGCCAAACTCCAAGCTGACATATAGAAAACTCTATCCAACCAAGAAGTGGAAGAATTAGTGCAGTAGAGCAACCACACACTAACTGCTGCCACAGGAACTAGGGTTGAAAAGCATTCTTGCTCCCCATTTTCCACACAGATTGCCATTATTCTCAGCAAAAGCAGGCCACAAGAAAACTCGAGCACCGGTAGCAGATAACACAGTATGTGACTACCTCTCCCTCTGCCAGGAGTGGCTCTAGCCATCGTGCTGGCCAGGGTGAAAAACGTGTTTTTTCCTTGCTCAGCCAATTCAGGAGTAAACACCTGAGTGGGCACAGCAGTTCAATGCCCCTGGAAGTTGGCACCCAGGGCAACTGCCCTGCTTGTCTGCCCATATAACCAGCTCTGCCCTCTGCAATGCAGGAAGCAGTGTCACATTCTGCATAAACCACCCACTCAATCCCAGAATCTCTTGCTTTTTGTTTCACAGACAACCTCAACCAGTCTAGCATGGGTTCAGAGGCCAATAAGAACAGCAAACCTGCACTTTGATGAGCTACTGTTTCAAATAGCAATACATCAAAGCACACTATGAAACTTTTAGTGCACTATAGCAGTGTCCACATGGTATGTCACTGCAGGGCAAGCTGATGCACTGTAGATTCATACACTGGCTTGTCACACAGTATGTATGAGAAGCCCTGAGTTGGTTTTTTGGGGGTCTTAAAGGTGATTACCTTGATCAGATTGTAACTTTGTCTTGTCAGGTTATTTGGATCATTAAATAATTATCATTCTGGGCCAACTGTATTAGGTCAACTCCTGCTGTTGGGATTCAATGGGAATTTGACTTGAATAAAGATGGAAATGTTCAGTATTTATCTAAAAATTTCTACTACAGCCTTCCTGAAAAGTAGGGACAATCCTCTCATTTTTCTTTTTCAAAAGGCTCCATTCTTTTCACCTTTTTGCTGACAACCCATGAATCCCTTAGAACTTGGAATATTAGCAGTGAAACATGGCTTAAGGTTGAAATGAGAGGGCTTGTGGTGGGAGTGATACATTTCATTTAAACGCTATGACGCACTTGATTGTCTCTTTAAGGCCTTTAAAAAGGGTGGGGCAGGGAAGAGAAGAAGGTGTATTCTTGGAAAGACCTGCTTGGAAATGCATTTTCCTCAAAATAAGAGGACACCACATTTATTTAACTGGCTGACGCACTCTGCAATTACAGGTTTCAGAGTAGCAGCCGTGTTAGTCTGTATTCGCAAAAAGAAAAGGAGTACTTGTGGCACCTTAGAGACTAACCAATTTATCTGAGTATAAGCTTTCGTGAGCTACAGCTCACTTCACTCCTAGACACAGGATAATAACATAGCCATAAGTCAAAACAGTCCTATGAGGCAGAAAAGCAGCACTTATTAATTAGTGTTGTAATGAACCGTTGGGCCCTCTAGCAAACACATCCCCCTCTCATTGTGTTGAGTTTGACTGCTCCTTGTAGAGGCACTCCATGCTGCTACCCTGTAGGTGCCCATTAAAGCTCACAATGAAAGGGAAGCCTAAACCAGTTATATGTTGCCCCAGTGTTTTGCCTGTACAGTGATCATCATTATTTAGATTGGGTTAGCGCCGAGAGGGCAAATCAGAGCCCAGGGCCCCACAGTGCTATGCACTGTTTAAACACATTCGAAGACAGCCCCTGCCCCAAAGAGCTTGCAGTCTTAGACAAGAGACAGGCAGATACAACAAACAGGGAGCATAAGGTGTGACAATGAGACAAAACATGTCTGTTTATGAAAAACTGCGATCCCAGCACATCAGCTGCCTAACCACTGATATCTACCCTGTCGTCGTCTTCCTCCTCTGAACAAACTCAAAAGACCAAACCAAACAATGCTGCAGAACTAGTCCCTATATGAAAAGCATCTCCTACACTGTAAGCACTACATCCCCATCCTTTCATTGAAACGTTATGCCATGTTTAAGCTTGAATGTGTTTGGCTTTTCTAGGAAATCTGCTTTACATCTTAGTGAATTCTCTGTGTTTAAAAAAAATAGCTCTGAAAGCAATAAGCAGCGAATATTATACATAAAACTATTATGTACAACCACTTCCATTTTCCCCAACGTGAATTGCTGGTTCTGCTAATTAAAAGAGTTCTGGCATTTTTAAAAACAATTTTCAACATTTTGCACTTGCGCACGCACGCACACCCTGGTGAAATTAGCACAGATTTCCCCAAAATCCTGAAAATGAACATAACAGGAATTTTGTAAGAAATCTGGGCATTAAATTTTAGAGAAGGACACTTGGTTCAGACAGAGATCAAAGCCACTCTGGGACAGCTGCATTTGAGTCTGCCAGGCAGAATCCAAATGTTGCAAGTTCAGGTCAGCAGACATAATGTGGCACTCTGATGGTGCTGTGAAAATGTCAGCGTGTTGTGCTTCAGTGTAGACAAGATGGCCAAGAAGCCAACGCACAGCAGATGCAGGCAGGTGTCAGCCAACTGGAGCAAAATAAATAAATAAACAAAGCAGCTAGGCAGCACAGAAGTTTGGTACCCCCTGGAAGTAGCACTCTGGGTAACTGCTGTGCTCACCTGCTCCTAGAACTGGCCCTGGATGCAGGATGGATCACAGAACATCAGATCTGGATTCATATTGTTTGCCTGATTTAGTGGGCAACAACCCACTCAACCATGACTTTTTTTCTGGGTTCCTTCAAACCAGACAGCCCTACTCATTGGGTGGGTTTTCCCTAAACTACTCCTGTTCTTGTTAATGCACTTCAGGGTTGTGGTTTACAAGTTCTGTGTTTGATTGGTCATGGTTAACTTCAATCATTAATAATATCATTTATTCTAAGTACAGCCATCTTGTTCATGTCTGAGCTTCAGAGTAAAAACTTAACAGATTGCAGGTTGGCTACATTCCAAGATGTCTCTATTGTTTCAGATTGGATATTTGAGGAGGAAAATAATATATTCATCTCCGCTAGTGTGCATCTTCTCCTTCTCTGAGAAGATAATTGATTTTTTTAGACAAAGGAATCGCAGTAGGTCTAATGTAGCTGGATTTCAGTAAGGCATTTGATACAGTTCCACATAGGAAATTATTAGAAATGAGAGAAGTTGGGGATTAATATGAGAATTGAAAGGTGGATAAGGAACTAGTTACAGGGGAGACTACAATGGGTCATTCTGAAAGGTGAACTGTCAGGCTGGAGGGATGTTACTAGAGGGGTTCCTCAGGGACTGGTCTTGGGACCAATCTTATTTAACATTTTTAATATTGACCTTGGCACAAAAAGTAAGAGTGCGCTAATAAAATTTGCGGCTGACACAAAGTTGGGAGTTATTGCCAATATGAAGGAGGACTGAAATATCATACAAGAAGATCTGGATGACCTTGTCAAGTGGAGTAACATAAATGGAATGAAATTTAATAGTGCAAAGTGCAAGGGACTAACAACAAGAATTTTTGCAATAGGCTGGGGACTTATCAGTTGTAAGCAACAGAGGAGGAGAAAGACCTGTACTGGTTGATCACAGGATGACTCTGAACTGTCAATGTGATGCAGTCATGAAAAAAGGTTAATGCAGTTCTAAGAGGTATTTCCAGTAGATAGAGAAGTGTTAATACCATTATACAAGGCACTGGTGAGACCTCATCTGGAATACTATATGCAATTCTGGTCTCCCATGTTTAAGAAAGAAGAATTCAAACTGGAACAGGTACAGAGAAGGGCTACAAGGATGATCTGAGGGAGGGAAAACCTACCCTATGAGAGGAGCCTCAAAGAGCTTGGCTTGTTTAGCCTAACCAAAAGAAGGATGAGGGGAGATATGATTGCTCTCTATAAATACATCAGAAGGATAAATGCCAGGGAGAGAGAGGAGTTATTTAAGTTAAGTGCCAATGTGGACACAAGAACAAATGGCTATAAATTGGCCATCAACAAGTGTAGGCTCAAAATTAGGTGAAGATTTCTAACCATCAGAGGAGTGAAGTTCTGGAACAGCCTTCCAAGGGGAGAAATAGGGCAAAAAACTGGCTTCAATACTGAGCTTGATAAGTTTATGGGGGGAATGTTATGATGGAACAGCCTATCAATGGCATGTGGCGCATTGGCAACTGTCAGTATCAAAATTCCCAACGGCCAGAGACAGGACCCTAGATGGCGAGGGCTCTGAGTTACTACAGAGAATTCTCTCCCAGGTATCTGCCTTGTGGGTCTTGCCTACATGCTCAGGGTCTAACTTATCACCATTGGGGGTTGGAAGGAATTTTCCCCCCAAGTCAGATTGGCAGAGACCCTGCGGGTTTTTTGCCTTCATCTGCAGCACGGGGCATGGGTCACTTGCAGATTTGAACTAGCATAAATAGTGAATTCTCTGTAACTTGAAGTCTTTAAACCAGTCGTGGGCAACTCGTAGCCTGTGGGCCACCTGCAGCCCATCAGGGTAAGCTGATTGCGGGCTGCAAGACTTTTTGCTGATGTTGACCATCTGCAGGCACGGCCCCCCGCAGCTCCCAGTGGGCCGCAGATTGCCCGCCATTGCTTTAAACCATGATTTGAGGACCTCAGCCGCAGGTTATAGGTCTATTACAGGAGTGGCTGGGTGAGGTTCTGTGACCTGCAATGTGCAGGAGGTCAGACTAGATGATCACAGTGGTCCTCTCTGACCTTAAAATCTATGAGTCTACGGCATCAGGGTTCTGTTTTTTCTCTTCTTGGGCTTGATCCTGTACGGCTGAACTTAGTAAGAGTTTTGTCACTGATTGAGGAACTTTAGAGGGTTAATGAACTCATTACAGTGCTGGGCTCTGCTCAGCTCAGCTCATACACCCCAGTGCTGGGCACTTAATACAGGTGTCTTCCTCCTCCTCCTCCCTTTTTAAAAAAAAAAAATCCTTTATTTCCATATAACTTCTCTGTTCTTGCAGCTGGGTAAAATGGTAAGTACCTAAAGGGAGAGATGACCCATGCTCAGCAGAACATTCTGCTCTTTGACACACTGTGCAAATGTTTTATCTGCCATTTCCACACTTGTACCAAACGTGAAAGCCCCACTAATATGAAAGAAATTCTGCACACAGCCTGAACAGACAGTAGTGGTAGACATGCCATACAGATCGTCACTACATATAAGAGAACCACAAGGTGGATCACAGAGTAGAATTCAGCTGTAAAAGAGAAAAAAATGCTCATGTAGGGCTCATTCTAACTCCTGTTAATGGAAATAATCCCACTGGCTTTAATCAGTGTTGCATGAGCCCCCTGGCTTTTGCTATGTCAGTCTGAGTTTCACTTCTTAAGGATTAAATCCTGATCTGGTGCAAGTTGGCATAGCTCCACTGACTTACCCCAGCTCAGGATCTGGCCCTTGGGAGGTGCTAAACTTATTTCACCACTGAACGAACTGATTAAAGATGAAAAACCACTGTGTAAAATGTTCAAAGAAACCACGAGGTTAAATGTGACTCTCGTGAAGATGTGGAAACTCCAAAACAGCATTGTAAAAAGAGCTATTCATGATTAAATGGGGAGTGGGGGAGGAAAGGGTTTGTGGCATAGTCAATAAAAACTATTCTGAGTATTCCCAAACAAGAGTGAGGCCAACCTGGAGAACTTTAAATTTTGATTTATAAAGTTTATTATTTTTCAATTTACATAATTACAGGAGTGATAAGTATGCAATTCTTCCACAGCACACATGCCGCTGTTGCTATAATTTTAATACTACTATATTTATCTAGGGGGATTTGCTACATTAAAATAGGGAAGAAAAATATCAGGGAGTGATTTTACTTTTACAAGAAGGACACTGTAGATTGTTTGCCAAAAGTATATGAGGCACAACCGCTGAAACTGTTGAGATACTATGAGGATGGGGATCATATGAATACACAGAGGAAGTAAGTAATCTAGTCACTGGATCAGAAACACCACGGCCCTGATCTGGCAATGAACTGCACACAGGTGGACCCATCCACTCACATAAAGCCCCATTCAAGCCACGAATCATTTGCATAACTTTCATCACAGGTCTAGTTGAAGATGGCTTTCTGTTCTGATGGCTCAAGCAAGGGAAGGATATGCAAGGGATACTCAAGAAACGGTAGTTAGCATAGGCGCTGACTTTCTAGTGTGCAGAGGGTGCTTCCCCCCCAGCTCCACCCCAAGCCCTGCCCCCACTCCACTCCTTCCCCCAAGGCCCCAGCTCTGCCCTGCCTCTTCCTGCTCCCCCGAGTGTGCCTCGCCCTCGCTCCTCCCCGCCCAGCACCTCCTGCGTGTCACAGAACAGCTGATCCAAGGTGGGTGGGAGGCACTGTGGGGGAAGGGGAGGAACTGATGGGGGGAAGAGCACCCATGGAATCGGCACCTATGGTAGTTAGGCCCCACTTCAGCAAATACAGATGTGCTTAACTTCACTACCAAATATATTGCATTGCTGTCGTCCAGCTGCGAAGTGACAAAAGCATGAATAAAATAGGGCAGATCACTATCCAGCAGAATGAGAACAAGTCCCCCAGCCAATCAGAGAAGACAGACCTGAAGAAGACCTCTGTGGAGCTCGAACGTTTGTCTCTTTCACTAACAGAAGTTGGTCCAATAAAAGATATTACCTCACCCACCTTGTCTCGCTCAGATCCTGGGACCAGCACGGCTACAGCAGCACTGCAAACGGTGTTAGTCACAAATGCAGCTGTGTGATTATATCCTGAATAGTAAGAGTTGTGCTACGAAAAGACCTGTCATGTTTCCTTTAGCTTGAAAATATAGATTTACATTAAAAAACCACCTGATCGTTCACAAACAGTGGAAGTAAATCACAGAGAAGGCCTGAGTATGTTCCTGTGGCTTCCCAAACATGTAACGCGAGAGAAGATAAATCAATTGCTAAAAAGCAAAAAACACCCAGAAAAATATACAGTCCTGTGTATCTCTGGTATAGATTTACACATATGGGAAATGAGGCTGGCCCCAGCCTTGGTGAGTATTTTGTGGAGAAGCTTGAGCTAATAAAAGCATGAAGCTATAAAAGCTGCAAAGACACTTGGAAAGTAAACACTGCAAAGATAAAAACGGGCCATTGAATATTTCATGGGGGGGAAAATCAGTTATTTAAAGGAGAGCAAGTTCTTACTCAACTTATTTCTGTTTCTGGAAACAAAACGAAGCGTTCTTACTTAGCATCTCATAGAATTGCAAAATATACAGGACCTTGTGTGACCTGAGAACAGGTGGTGCTACTGGCTGCTATTTGAAGGAAAATGCCTAGAGATTTTGCTCCAAATAAACTCAAGTGTTTGAAAACCTTTTTCTCTCAAACTCTCTTTTGTATTGTTTTATTCAGCACAGGCAAAGAGAAGGGCTGTTCGGGAACTGGTTACGGCTTCCTGAATCTCTGCCCACATTCATGGTGGCATTTAGAGCAGCCTGGGGGCTGTTCTAAACTCTGCTAGCTGAAAGCAGCCCCAAGATGCTATCTGCCAGCTGGAGATAGCTGGTGCACCGTGCACTTTTTGCCATGCCCCTCTACGAGGGATAAGTGTGTTGGAGCAGGCTCTACTGGCTCTATGCCTGCTAGGAACTCCCCCATGTTAGTGAAATCCCAAGCTGGTGAGTTGCAGCCAGTTTCCACTCCCCGTGCATTGCCTGAGCAGAGTGAGTCAGAGACGCATGATATACAGGCCATGACTGTTGTGTGTATTCATAATACTGGGTGAGTTCCAATATAGCTTTCATGTCAATAGGCCAGGCAACAGGTGTATCTGTGATGGGTGGGTAGTGGGACTGAAAGAGTTGGGAAGCACCACTCTAAAGGAAGACTAACATTCCAGGGAATTGCCTTGAGGGCATCCCATTGTCAGAGATGATTATCAGACGAAGCAGAGGTAAAGAAACTGATGCTGCAGAATTGACTGCCATCTACTGTTGCCGTAAGGCAGCCATGGGAATGGTTAAAGCAGGGAATAGCCTGTGTCTTTCACCCAGATAGTGCAGAGGGCACATAAAACTGAGGTCCTGAACTCTTGAGGTCATTAAAGAGCCCATGACATGTTTTATCATGGTCAAGGTGATAGTCTGAGTGTCCTAAGAAAATTCTGATCTGGGTAATTACATTCTGCCTGCCTACAATCACCCTGCAGTGTCTTCTTACCGCAGACTGTATTCTTCAATACACAGAGCTGCTGTGTGCTGTTAAACAGCTGGTGTGTTGTGCTCCAGAGATGGGCGCAGTTCAGTGGCAAGTGAACATTTTGGGATGAAAAACACTATATTAATGTGGCTGCACTGAGAAAGACTAACTGGAATATGCCCAGCTTACAGTTTTGCATTGTTGTGCCTGTGAACATCCAAGCACACACGCACACAAGCACACAACCTGTGTGCTGACAGCATTCCATTATTAATGGTCTTTAGAGGAAATAAACTGCAATCATTGCTTGCGTTTTGAAAGCTGTTCAACATATTTTCCACATTGCCAGAAAAAACACATGGCTCAAAACTTATAAGCCTAATAATCACTTAGACCCCAACAGCAACTGATAGAGGCTTATCTTTTCAGACTTGTCTACATTGCTTACTAAATGATCATCTTAATTGCAGCCCTAATTATGTTTCTGCTCAGAATATTCATAGATAGCCTATACTCTTGATCTGTTTAGTCTAGTCTTCCAGGTGGCAACAGATTTTAAAATGAGTTTTTAACAAGCTATGACTATTACATTTCTCATAATAGGAGATTGTGATCACATAACTGGCTGTTAAGTGACATGTGGTACAATCCAGTGACAATGGTGGTTGTGAATGCAAGAGCTAGTGCTACTCATTTTAAAAAAAAAAAGACAGGTTAATCATGTAAACAGTGTTAGGTTTTGCCATCTGTTTTAACTCTTTTCATACTGAATCCCAAGGATTTTTTTTTTGCTTGTTTTTTGTTCTGAAATAATCTATGAGGTTCCAATGCTTTTAGTTCTACTCTTACGTAATCTGATTTAACCTCTGTGAGCACCTTACCAGTCATTTGAAGGAATCACACAACACCCTTAAAAACCAGAACCATTTCCACTCCCAAAACTCTTCTCTCTCAAACCGATTTGGGGCAGAATCTGTTATCATGGTTCTGGCCCCCACGTGCCAAAGGTTTCCTAGAATGCAATAACAGTGGCAGTTTTGCCAAAACAAGGACTAAGGGTGGGATTGAAGTGGGATTGAAGTGAATGGGAGTTAGGGGCCTGCATGCCCTTGTGAATCCTGCCTTAATGAACGAACGCTTAGTTGGTGTAGCTCCATTGAAATCACTGGGGCATTTATGATCTTCAGTTGGAGTAAACTGTCCTATCTCCCAGTAGCCCAGCTGAAGTCTCTGGGGCAGATCCTCAGTTGGGAGAGCTATGACAATTTAGCCCTGCTCAGGACCTACCCCAATGACTTCAGTGGAAAGCGATGCTGATGTAGACTAGGGTTTGGCCCCATGGTCTTCAAAATTGGGCCCTTTTAACAAAAGGCAAAGGGGGAAAAATGGGAGAAAATAAGTGTACTATTTAACGGTATTGTTCACTGTGCTTTCTGGTTTTGTTACTGTTCATTTTTCGTCTAGCATTCGGCATCTTCCTCATTAGCGTGTTAGGTGCAAGTCCGACAGACAGCAACTATTCTTGGTTTTGCTGACACATTTCGCTGTAGTAAAATGACAGCCACAGCTGTGACTCATGATGAGAAACTGACCTAAAAATAAAATTAAGGTTGTGTCAAAAAAGCCGCTGGTGTTATAAAAGAGGCGAGAGTGATAGCAGGCCTGGGAACAGGTCTAGGCTTGGTGAAGCAGATGATAGTTGCAACAAAAGGTTCCATCTTCCACCTAAGATTTCCGAGAAATGGATCCTCTGTCACAGGAAGAGGCTGCTAGCTGTCTCCAACAGTATGTCTACACTGCAATGAAACCCCCACAGCTGGCCTGTGTCAGCTGACTCGGGCTTGAAGGGCTCGGGCTAAGGAGTTGTTTAATTGCCGTGTAGACATTTGGGCTTGGAGAGCTCTTGGACCGCGCTGCCCTCAGGGGGTCCCAGGGCTCAGGCTCCAGCCCGAGCCCAAACGTTTACAGGGCAATTAAATAGCCTCTTAGCCCGAGCCCAACAGGGGTGAGCCATGGGTTTTTAATTGTAGTGTAGACATAACCTTTAGGGCCTGATGTTTAAAGTTTCAGGATATGCCTGTGGGCAGCAACAAAACAAACTATACAAAATAAGTCATGAAGCCAATGGAGTGAAGCTATTTGCCCAACTTTATATAATTTTTCATAAGTTAGCCACACTTTATCCTAAGGATATATTTATAAAAAAGAGTTGGAACCCAGCAGGAGCCTGGGGGTTTTGTAGATTTGTTCCTCACCTCAGCCCATGGAGTGCAGCCCAGCAGGTGAATCCTGATGACCTGCCTGCAGTATAAGAAACACTGCTATTACAGCCTTTTATAGTTGCTAGCCATATAGGGCCAAATTATAGCCTGTTAGCATAGTAGCTCAGAGGCACAAGGGGGTACAAGGAGCTTTCCTGTGCTGGCCATCTGCAAGTGCAGGAATGGAAGCAGGCTCTGCAGAGCAGCTATGTCCTCATTGATGAAGATGGGCGGATGAAGGCAGAATGGGAGGGGAATGGACAGTGTGTTGGCCATATGTGCCTTACACGATGCCAGGTATAGCCAGCGCAGTTTACTCTCTCCCCAGAGAAGCAGGGAACTTGGAAGGGAGATTGTAACTCTCTCAGAGAGTCTCTCTGAGACTCCAGGACTGCTCCAAGGGCACCACAATACATTGGCCCTAACTTAGGCCAGATCACCTATCGTCATAAACTAGTTACGGGCTGGATCATGAGAGAGTAGTTAGATGTACAGTAGCTGCCATTTTGTGCAGAGCTTTGACTCCTGTGCAATTTGTGAAAATGGATGGGTGTAATACCACATGTGCTGGAGCATAATCTGATCGCTCCTGTGGATTTAACTGACCCAGATCGCCTGTTTTACTCAACCACAGTGGTGTGAGCAAGGATCAGGCCCAATGGATGGAGAGGGTGTCATTTAGTTTAGATTGGTTCTTATTGTGGGAAACAGCAGGCAAGCAGTCAGTGTGAAAGTAAAGTCTGATGCTTTGTAAAGGAAGTGAATAGCCGGCGTTATGTAACCTTTTTCAGCGGCGTGGGAACACCTCTTCTGATGCTATCTTCCCTGCTTACTGTGTAGTCTGTTACATAACTGCTCTTTTGGCTGGAACACTGCTGAGTAGTAGTATTCTACAGCAGAATAGTTACAGCTTCTCTAGGACATTATTAAAAATTATCCCCTCAGCCCATGCCTGCAAAGGGTCAAGTCATTCAGGTTTCACGGGAGCACAGTTTGCAGGTGCAGAATTGCAAGTACAGTGTTTTGGTGGGGTGTAAAAGTGCAGGCACCATTTTTACCCAGAAAAACACAAGCCGGGACCCTGCTGAAAGTCTGGCCCCATATAAAACCTATTGTCGATGTTTGGGTGCCCTTACCGGAAAGAAGTATGTTTTTGGCATACTATACTCCACTTCAACTATGCCTGAGGTAGACACGTTTTTCATAAGGATGTGTTTGGTCTAAGGCCACTGAGCTTTTTAAATTCAGGAATAGAGATTCAGAGCATCCTTCTCTCTATCCCCACCCCTCCCTGTTTCCTTCATTATCAAGAATACCCTTCAGACTAGAAGATCACAGAACTATAGCATACACTTTAAAAGAAACCTCAAGGACAAAGTGGGGAGGGGAGGATGTACGGCAAATTCATAAATCACCATAGAAGTAAAGAAACACATGGCAAATAACCAAAGCTTTTCAGAGACAAGGCCTATTTACTGTTCAGGGAAGAATCTCCCTTTTTTACCTTGTTGTCCAATGGACAGAAGTCCTCATATTCCACAAAGCTTGTGGGAAACAGTGTCTAGGAGGACAGAAAGCTCAGATTCCCATCATGAGCTTTAACCACATAATAGAAAGCTGAAAATATAACTTCTGGAACCAAATGCCACCATGGGAAGATCATCTCCCACAGCCTGCATCCAGAAACAGAGGAAGATGCGGAAATGCTCCAAGGGAAATGGCATCCCCACCACAACATTTAATGTGTTTTTATACTTGGGTCTATTTAAAGATTTTTTTTTTTAAATAAACAAAATGAAGCCATCGTTCTTAGCTACTGTACAAAAAGCACTTTGACAAGCATTTAATAGGAATATACTGTCTTACTGTAGGCTCTTTTCAAAAGCAAAGATATTTGTAAGTAGAGCTGGGGGGCAGGGGGAATTCACCCTGTTCTTTGAGGAAAATTTTTGAAATATTGACAATTTCTGGTCGTCTCTATTTTTTAAAGCATTTCTAGATCTAACTTCAGAGACTGTATGCGTCTTCATTTATGTTTAAATCAAAGTACAAATCATGGAAATATTCTACTGGTAAACGTTAGTAAGTCAGTCTTGCATTGATTGAGGTATATAGAACAGAAGAGAACACTGAAACTGCTGAAAAAGACTAGTAATAACTTTGTGGCTGAGTGTGAGTTTGAAGAGGAGAAGCAGTGCTCATAAGAGGTACCAGATAGACAGCAATGAGGGCCCAGTTCAGCAAAGCACTTAAGCATGTGTTTAAATCCATCCCTGTTCAACAAACCACTTATTCTTGTACTCAACTTTAAGCACATACTTAAGTCTCACTAAAGGCTAAGCTGGGTTTATGGCTGCTTTGCATCACTGGAATGGCACAAAGCAGATGGTGCAAGCCAGTGAATTGGGCATTATCATTACAAGCTTATATAAAAGCATACATTGGAAACTGTACTGTGAAAAATCAGATGGCACACAATAAGCTCACTTGTCAAGCAGCGGAAAATCAACAATAGGGTGCTGTTAACAGTACACAATTCTTATACATCTACAAAGACCAAATACTTTTGCAGTATCTCATCAAGGTTAATTTTCATTGGTTCTGAAGTGTTAAAAATTCTAAGAGCCTTGCTCGAAAAGAAATGATTAATGCACATGTCAGGGAATTTTCTTAATATGTAGGTATGGCATTAGTCATCTATTCTGATTCACAATGAAACCTATGGGGCACTGTGGGAAGTATTTACCATGCTAGATGTTGAATTTAGTCTGACATACAGACTTTTAAAGGGTAATTATTTTAAGTTTCCTGTATGAAGGAACAAAGGCACAAGGCCCACGAAACTAGAATTGGTTGCATAGAAATAAGCAACTGACAAAGCAACTTCTTAATGGCACCCCTTGTCTCTCCAATAAAGAAGGCCTGATATGGGCTTTCCCATTTCTTTGTATCACCTTAAGACTATTAGGAATGCCAAGTCTGGCTTTCCCTGTTTTGCTGGAGTTTTCCTTGGGAGGACCTGGAGATGGGTTACTCAACCATTAGCTGAAAAGAATGAGATTTTGAATCTTTGTCGACAGTGTTTTTCTCCCTGCTGTTAGTGGAGTAAGATGGACATTAACAGAAAATAGAGCACAGAGAGGCATGTGTGGCTGCAAGAAAATGACATGATGCTATGAGTGGAGTTCAACTTAGGCCTTATCTAAACCTATCTGTTTTAACTATATCAGTATAATGCAAATGGCACAGCTTCCCTAGTGTGGATTCAAGTATACCAGTATAAAAGTGTTTATACTGGTATAGTTTACTCCTGTATGGGAAGGGGCATAAGCTATACCAGTATAAGGCACCTGGATACAAATATAACGGTGTCTACACTATAATTACTTTGGTTAAACAAAAATCACACTCCAAAATAGTTATACTGGTACAAAAACAATGTGTAGACCAGGCCTTATTCTCTGTTGTCCCTTATGCCTTTCCATTTATTTATGTTTTCTCTCTTGATGACGGATCCAGCTCGTTCTGATACCATGACCTGTGGTATAGCCAGGAGCAAGGAACCCAGAAGGGAATGTATGGTTGCCACAGAGCTAAATGTTTGATACAGCGACCAAGGTGGGATATAGAAGAGTCAGCACAGCTTTCAAATACAGTGGAAAAATTGCAACAATAACTTTTAAGGCCCAGAGACAACCAAGCACATCCCTATGTGCTTCACTTTATAGCCAATTCGGTAGAGATGCTATTCTAAACACTGCCTCCTCCTCACATACCACGAAGCACGAATACAGGTGCAGGGCTCATTGCTCATTCACCTCATTTCCAACTCATAATGCTATTAAATCTTCTGCCTCCCAACTGTCATTACATTTGCCCTCACACAGTCAAAGTGTTATCTGAAAATGCACACTGGCTTTTATTTTGTTAACTCATGACATCATTCTTCAGTTGTTCAGACTTCCAGATGAGGACATCATCAGGCAACAAATTAATACAATGTCCTTATTAACAAAATAAATGGAGAAATCCTAAAAACATGCACATTACCACATTACCAGCTATTGGTGTGACAGAAGTCAAAAAAGACTAAATGCAACGCGGGGAGGGAAGATTTATAAAACCACAGATATATTGAAAGGTATCCTTCCTGGGTGATAAAAAGAAACTGATGTACTAGTTAATTTTGGAATTCCTTAAGAGGGTCAATAAATTATATAATGAATTCTTAGGCTTCTAAGAGAATTGACAAAGTTCTATAGTGAAAGTTAATGTCTAGAGGGCAAAGTGTTGGAGTTTGGAAAGTTGATTGAAGAGCAGGAAATAAAGCAATCATTGAAATATTTTGAAGCTAAAAACAGGTTTCAGAGTAACAGCCGTGTTAGTCTGTATTCGTAAAAAGAAAAGGAGTACTTGTGGCACCTTAGAGACTAACCAGTTTATTTGAGCATGAGCTTTCGTGAGCTACAGCTCACTTCATCGGATGCATAGCATATCGTGGAAACTGCAGAAGACATTATATACATACAGAGACCATGAAACAAAACTTCCTCCCACCCCACTCCCCCGCTGGCAACAGCTTATCTAAAGTGATCGTCAAGTAGAGCCATTTCCAGCACAAATCCAGGTTTTCTCACCCTTCCCCCCCCCCCCCCCATACACACATACAAACTCACTCTCCTGCTGGCAACAGCCCATCCCCCTTTGAAACCCCTCTTTATAATGCGCATGATAATCAAGGTGGGTCACCTCCAGCACTAATCCAGGTTTTCTCACCCCCCCCCACACACACACCCCCCTCCAAAAACCACACACACAAACTCATTCTCCTGCTGGCAACAGCTCATCTTACGATGTGCACAGCAATAATCCAAGTTTAACCAGAACGTCTTGGGGGGGGTTTTGCAGGAAAAAAACAAGGGGAGACAGGCTACCTTGCATACTCACGAAAGCTCATGCTCAAATAAACTGGTTAGTCTCTAAGGTGCCACAAGTACTCCTTTTCTTGAAGCTAAAAAGTTATTCATAAGATACCCAAGAGAATACTATTCAGGATGAAAAGCTATGCTCACTTATGCTCCCATTGACTTCATATCTGAGATCAGAGTTTGGCTTTTCCTGTTTATGTACACAAACTAGAACCAATAATTTAAAGTAGGATTAAAGATGATGTTATAATGCAACAGTAAATACCAAGGAACAATAGTTAAATAGCAATTACTTATGCTACTTGATTGCTTGATTGAAAAGATGGAAGATGCAGTTCAGCAGAGATACGAGTTGTGGATTGAGGCACAAAAAAACTCCCAAACAAACAAACAAAAAAAACCCCTAGGCTTATTCACTAAATGAAAACATACTGCTGCCTTTTAGTGATCAGAAAATGCTGTAAATTATGGCGTTATTGTGAAAAAAAAAATCCATAAAGCTTTTAGACCCAATTTGCAGCTGTAGTGAAGAAGGCAAACAGGATGCTGGTTTATGCTGCTAGCAGAGGAGAGTGTAAATCAAAGGAAGTGACACTGTATATACAAAAACAGCGAGGAGTCCGGTGGCACACTCCATGCATCTGAAGAAATGGGTTTTTCACCCACGAAAGCTTATGCCCAAATAAATGTGTTAGTCTTTAAGGTGCCACCGCACTTCTTGTTGTTTTTGTGGATACAGACTAACACGGCTACCCCTCTGATAATTGCTATATACAGCTGCTACTCTTTAGTGCTGCCTTACTTCACTACTAGTATATTGTGTATCATTTGTTCAGTGGAATTACACCAAAAATGAATTTGGCTCAGTGTCCCTAGAGCCCAGAATGGGAAAAATATGTGAAGTTCTCAAAAATGTTAGTTATGAGGTTCAAGATGTTCAGTTTATTCTTGCCTATAAATACTTATGATTTCATTGTGTATTTTTATTGTAATGAAATGGATCCAAGTACCAGTGAAATCCTCACAGTTTCATAGCGCAAAAGCCAATAGGACATAACTGTATATCTAGGGTCTTATTTGGCAGTATATGAGCACCACCCAAAATTATGAAGTGAACATATAACACGTATCCTTTTTCTTCCAGTTGTCACAGGCTGGGTTTTTATTTTTGGGTGGTGTTATTGTGGGAAAGAGGATGAAGAAATGGATTTTGTAGTCTGCTCTGAAAGTGCTGTTGTTTGTAATCAAATTGATCTCTTCCAGGAGGGAGTTCCAGATTCAGGGGCGGTAGCTCTGTTTCCAGCACACATCTTACGCTGGAAGCTGGCAGTTTCATTGCTCCAGAGAAGAGTAGCCATCGTATCATACCATAACTATGGAGAATGAACCACTTGTCCCTCGGTAACTTGGCCCACTCCCCTGTGAGGCATTAAAGCTGGAGATCAAAACCTTGAATTTGACCTGAACTTCCCTGGGGAGCCAGGGAAGAAAACAGAAGATTGAGCTGATGGGTCCCTCAAAGGCTTGTGTTGCTGAGCATATGGTTGATTATGTTCAGAACCAAATTTAGCTTCAGATACTATCTGCAGCACAGATAGCAAGGCCTATAGTTAAGATTGCCTAACAATTCCCATTAGCGGCTTATAACCATTTAGACTGAAATTTTCCATGTCTGGTGTCTGACTCAGGTATATGTAAAAGTTACAGTTAAAGCAATTCTGACATTTCCAGGAATGAGGTTAGGGGAAAATATGTTGTTTTGTATGTAAAAGAAAATAATAACTGTTTTATAGAGAACCTCTAGCACCTCTGTGCTACGGCGTAGCAACTTAAAATTTGGCAGGGCATTGCTCTGGTGTCAGGGATGTGCCTTTTGCCAAAATCTGCCTAAATTTGTAGAGACTTCTCAGAGTGTGGCAGGTAAAATTTCTGAAGAGTCTGTCCTCACTGAGCACGTTCAAGCCTCTCACAGCTCCTAGCACTGACCAGACTGTGCATGCACCATCCCCACGGAGTGAATGGGTATGCTGCCTCCAGCCCGGCCCTGCAGGGACAGAGAGCTTTTCCTGCAATTGCTCCTTCTGTCAGCCAGGGGCTGAAGTGTTGCCCGGAAGCAGAACGGGGAGCAGGGAGCCTGCCTCTCCCATGCTCTCAGTGCTCCTTCTGCTGGTACCCAGGCTTTGAGGATGAGAAGGAGAAGAAGCCTGTCTCCAATGCAGAGAGGTGAGGAAAGGGGGTGGGGGGACAAGGGCAGAGGAGCCAGTTGGGGGGCGGGGGGAGAAAGGGGAAAGAAGATGCGGCGGGGAGACGACATGGAGATGGGGATAGGAGTGGAGGTGGGACAAAGACAAGGGCAGAAGGTGGGAGAGGGGCACAGGCAGGAGCCGGGAGGAGAGGAGCAGAGTGGGAGGAGCAGGGCAGGAGCTGGGGAGATGGGATATGAGCCGAAGAGGACAAAGAGAGATCGTGGGGGACAGGGCAGAGGGATCTGTAACCTCTAGAGCAGTGGTTCTCTTTTTTTTCGCAGACCACTTGGAAATTGCTGAGGGTCTCGGAGGACCACTTAATGATCTTTCCAAATGTTGTTTGTATTGTTAGCTAACTATTGTAAAGCACTTTGGATAAAAGCGCTATATAAAAAAAACAAACTTAATAATTCATATTTTTGTTGTACAAATAAAAGCACATAACTCATATTTTAATATCACTAGTCCTATCTTTCTAATGCGATGGATGTGTCCTCTCTCTCCCGCCGCAGCAGCCCCCGAGCTGGGGCTGGGAAGGAGCGGGGGTGTTTCTCCCCCACCACAGCAGCCACAGAGCTGAGGCTGGGAAGGAGGGCTGTTTCCCCCCGGCAGCTGCAGCCCTGGAGCTGGGGAAAGTTGCCTCTTTCTCTGGCTGCCATAGCGCTGCACATCCCAGATTTCCTCCCCCCCCGTCTTCTCACCCCACTGCCCCTTCCCACCTACCCTCTATTCCCCCCAAGGCCACCATCTCACCTTACATGTGCGTCTTCTCCAGGGTCCAGGCACCTAATGAGTGGAGCCATGCCTGCACAGATTCACTAATTAGGTGGGTGGCCCTTCATTCTCTTGTGTGCGGCCACCCAGGCGTGCACCTTAGAGGGAACTATCCACGGACCACCTGAATGGAGCTTGCGGACCACTGCTGGTCCGTGGACCACAGTTTGAGAACCTGTGCACTAGAGAACGCTCCCATCCAGACCTTGAAATTTAACCCTCAGCACTTGCTGAATTTCTGCACTGTTTTACTGTCTAACAAATAACCGTGGAAACCCTCTGGCAAAGTGTGTCTCCACCCCTCTACAGTGGCTGGGCCACAGAGAAAACAGCCTTCTACCACTACCAATGACATTGTTAGCTCAAGTGCTAGAGGACCGTGCTGTGGATCTATGGATCCCAATGCTGCCAAGAATTGATGTGAAGGACCATTGGTGGTTCCCTGATAAAATTTTAATTGTTGCCCCATTTTTAAAGTTTAAAACCAGGACATTTCATTCTGTGCAGTGAATTAGCTGAGTTCCTGTGGCAAACAATGTGTGATCACAGGAGTGAAGGCTGATTCATAAAGCATACTGAATTAAGGTAGTGCCTAGAGGCCATAACCAATTGTCTGCCAGGGTGCTGGGCCCTACCTTTCTGTTTTTCCCCAGAAAATCGAGTTTCTTATCCTGGAATCACAGCATGTTGATTTCACCCCAGTCGAGTGTCCCCTATGATCCCCACCTCAACAGGCGCTGAAGCTATCAGCTGTATTGCAGGCTTGCTCATTTTTGAACAGTCTATAATGACCCAGTTAGAGCTGAAGGGTTTGGGCAAACTTGGATGCCATTTTCTCCTCCCATTTACAAGGCAGCCCAGAGCCTTCAGTGTGAGAGACCCTCTAGTCTGGCCTGTGCATGTGTCTGAGTGTGCTTTTGTGTAGATGTGCACGTACGTGGGCTTAAGCCTGTTTGTATCATGGAACCTGTGCCTGGATCTGCCCATGTGACCCTGATTTTCCCCTTGGGGCCATCTTCCCAAGCACTGGAGAGTTTCATGCCGAAGTCTCACTCTACCAAGTGGGCAGCCTATTGGATGGATGCACCCTTAGCTCTTCCCCAAGTGCCTCCAGGAACTGCTGTAGAAGCAGTACTGTCCACCTTACCCCCATGGTGTGGACGTCCACCATCTCCATCCATTTACCCACACTCAGGGTGCTGGAACAATTTGTATAGTGGGGGTGCTGAGAGCCATTTAACCAAACTGTAAACCCTGTATATAATGGAAACCACTTCAAAGCCAGGGGACACAGCAGCACCCCTAGTTCCAGCACCTATGCCCACACAATTCTTATCTGTGCCCCTAACTGAGAGCTCTTTCCCTGGCCCATATTTGGGCCTAGCCCTCTTGTCTGCCATGAGCATTTGGTACCTTTATAATAACCTGTCTCTAGCTCATGTAGACACTTTGCCCCCATTGTCCTGGCTCAGTCTAGTCTCTTCCCTCTGAGAGAAGCAGGTTAGGTCTGGGCCCGTGATTTCTCACTCATGTAGTCTTGTCCTGAAAAGTGTTTTAGAATTCATGCAGAGCTGGATTGAGTGTATTTACATAACCTAAACCCACACCTTTAAATCCTAGTCAAGGCAAAGCCTGACTGCAATTAGCAAGAAACTCACTGTTTAAGAAAATTTGTTGGAACATCTGTACAACAGAAGCCTGGTGGGCCAAAGTTTCAGATCCACTGGTTTTATTCTTGTAATGTAGCTTATATATACAGAAATAGATACACAAAGACATCTTTACATCACTGAATATTCATTTTGCTAGTTTACTGTGACAGATGTGAGACCTGGGAGTTCCAAAGACTACACTGAAAATGTGCCACACAAGTGTAGACTTTTGGGACAATAAATGTTAAGTGGATTTCCTGGGGAATACACAGAGGGAGGTTAATGCAAATTCTACAACTCTGGTTGTACAAAAAACAAGCCTTTTGAAGCTACACCCTGTGGAGAGGGTCTTTGTCTGTGGATTACCTGTTCCCAGAGACTGGAGATCAAAAGCCCAAGCTGTATAAAGAAATGATAGAACTGCCCAGCTTGTTGTTCTGGTTCTGAATCTGAGACAGTTATGAATTTGTAACTCCAGGGAAAACTCAGCTGTCACCTACCAGAGCCTGAGGTTGGATTTGGGGGTGATCTCTGGTAAGCTTATTGGCATACGTGTAGTTTATAGTATTGTTTTAATATGTTTTCTCTGTAGTGCTTTCACCTTAAGAATAAATGTGCTTGCTTATAAAGAACTGCGTGGTAACTTGCAACTGCTGACAATGACACTGTTTGTAGTCTTTGCAGAGAAAGCAAAGCGCAGATGCTGGCCTGTTTAGGCAGTCTGACTTGCTGGGAATATTACAACGTAAGGCAGAGAACTGTGCAGCCTAGAAAAACCCCTAAGGAGGGAGAGAGATGCAGATCTCTGCCCAAGAGAGATGATGGCTGGGAGCTGGAAACCTTTAAGTTGGTGCCTTTGGTGAACCATGGAGGGGGAAAAAAGTTTAGTTGCTCAGAAACTGTGACACTTATCATGTAAAAAGTTTGGATTGTTTTGCATCTTTTATCAGCCAGCATAGGTTTTACTTGGTTAGCCAGTTAAAAAATATGTATCTGAACTAGCAGACTAGATCAGCATTTGTGAAAGAATTTTAGTGCCTGTAGATGTGAGAGAGTAATAGCACTGGGCTGACTCATATGTTGTAGGAGTAGTTGCTCAGATCTGCCAGTTCATCACAACCCTTTTAACAAGCTGAATTTGTATTAACACGTAGGACTGCAGTTTTAGCTAGCATTTATTAAGAGAATATTTTCCTCCTGAGTGAAAACAGCATCTTCAGCAAGTACTTAAACGGAATCCTATTCTCAGAATTCTCATATTAATATGCATTATTCCATAGTTTATACCTATGACAATCTTGCATTTAAAAAAGAAGCATTTGGATAATGGCTCTAGTACAGCGATTCAGCAGTAATCCAAATCCAGAAAAGTACCTCATCCTGTTCTTTTGCATTTGGCTGGATTGTATTTATATGATGTTTTCTCTGCTTCCTGTGTCTACTTAGGTCATTAAGATAAAGCTTGCAGTACTAGTGTACCAAGGCATGATCCTGTGTAATGTGAAAAGATACTGGATGTCAGAAACTTTTTATATGAAACATGATCAAAAGTGTTCACTACAGCCTGAGTACAACACAAGGTTCCTGAACTTCACCACCCCTTTTGTAATGACTAATGCTGAGTTGTTGGGGCCTCTTTCCTAGCTGGCTTTCCCGGTTCTACTATTTTACTAGTGACAGAAGTTAAATGGATAGTATGATAACTGAATGCAGTGTTGCTGTGGCCATGGATATTAGAGAGAGAAGGTGGGTGAGGTAAAATCTTTTATTGGACCAGCTTCTGTTAGAGAGAGAGAGACAGGCTTCTTCTAAGAGCTCTGTGTAGCTCAAAAGGTTGTCTCTCTCACCAACAGAAGTTGGTCCAATAAAATATATTACCTCACTCACCCTGCAACTGACACAGCTACAACTACACTGCATAGTATAGCTCCATGACTTTTTGGAATAATTATCAGTGTTATAGCAAGTCTGTTAGCGAATTCTAATAATAATGTACTGTATAATGCGTGCAGTACTGTCGAGGCCAACTGACACTTGTCGAGCCCAAGTGTTCCTCAGTGACTGTTATTTCTGAAGTTTATTATATTACTTCTTTGCTTTCTAAATGTACAAATGTCTTTTTTTCTTTTTCTTTCGTTTTTGGAAAAAAGTTATTGAGAAGGTTGTAGCAGGGTGGCTCTGGGTTTGTCTCTAACTATGACTTCCTAGATCCCAATCAATCTGGTTTCATATATGAAAATAGTGGGCTTGGGGAGGAATCAAGGAAGTTGGTTCAATGGGTTGAGGAGCCCAGACTGAGAAGAACTGAGAGTTTTGCCTATCTGGGATTCAATTATTCAGATTATGGTATGAAGTACTCTACTACTGAATGTGAGAAAAGGTGGCAGAATCGGGCTCATAGTAAATGCATGGATACCGTATTTGCCAGATTGCCACTCATTTATTTCACAAAAAGCTGTGCTATGGGACCAGTCTGAACTCAGCTGAACCATAAAGAGCCTTCTCCAGCATTACTTTGATTTTCTCAAATTGAGAACATCTGCCAGAAAAGGGTATTGGAGGTGATACAGTGAGTTGTTCTGCAAAAATTTGCATTCATCAATTGCAAGTGATATAATTTCTTCAAATTAAACACACTTGTCGGACAGATCCTGGCTGGGATGATTTAGTTGGGGATTGGTCCTGCTTTGAGCAGGGGGTTGGACTAGATGACCTCCTGAGGTCCCTTCCAACCCTGATATTCTATGATTTCCAGCAAGGTGTGCTGTGAATTAGCAGCAGAATTACCATGAACATAAAGAAGATACTGTCAGGTCAAATTTAGCCCTACATTTTGGTTTTGTAAAAATAAGATTTTGTAACCACTAAAACCAATAGGAATATTTATGACTTTTTAAAATTCCAGAGGAAACAGTTTTTAAACAACAATATAAACATTCCCCCTACAGTGTTCGCAACTCACACTACAGCTTTGTGCTAGTGCACTGGAAGGGGAGAGTGAAACAAACTAAAAACTGACTAAAAAAAAGCGAACTTGGCTAGTCAATTTCCATGGTTTAAAGTACGAGAAATGGGGAAAAAATGAAATCAAATCAAATAAAAATAAATAGTGCAGCGTAAATTTAATATTTGACAGTTCTTTCATTCTGTATTATTAGCTTAGGCCCAGATCCTGCATTGTGGACTGCTGCATCCATGTGATCTCACTACTACAGTGATACCCGCAGAGTTGTCGAGGAGAGGCAGTGTGGCCTAGTGCATAGAGCACGGGATTTATTTTTCATTAAACATTTTTTGTCAGAAAATGCCAATACATCAAAACAGGAAACATATTGGTTTTGGTCAAAACCAGAGAGAGAGGGAGGGAGAGAAAACCACCCCAGAATAACCAATAGCCCAGTGGTTAGGCAGGTACTCACATGGTATGTGGGAGACTTGAGTTCAGAGCAGAGACCCTAGCTCTCCTACACCCCAGGTGAGTGCCCTAACCGGCAGGCTGTTCAGGGTGGCGGTTTCTCTCTCTCTTTCTCTTGAGCTTCTGAGAACGAGGCTGTGTTTGTATGTGCTGTGTGCACTAGTTGGGTTTCTGTTAGATTTTGGTTTGGTTTTGTTACTTGCTGTTTCTTTGGTTTAGGGGTGTTGTTGATTTCTCCACCCCTTTTCCATGGGGTCCACTTCAGATGGATTTAGGGGTTTGATCCACAAGCCTGGGGTTCAGTGTGTGCCTGCCGACTCCTGCACTGTGGAGGTTGTGTTGCTGAGTGTAGGTAAGGTTACTGGTGGCTGTACTAATGTAAAATCTGCCTCTCGAATGTGCAAATCTATAGTGATTTTCCTGGCCCAAGAGCAGTTTGTGAACTGTTTGGTAAAGGAGGAGTCTTTTCTTCAAGTTTTCCCCTTATTTAATCCTGCTGTTAAAGTATTTTTTTCCACTGTGTCATGTCCGCCCCCCTGCCCCCGTTCCTTCACAATGGGGCACTAGTGTCTGATCTCTGCCCTTATGGGAAGGTAGTTTCTGCTGTTAGGATGATTCTGTTAGGTTGCAAGAACCCAAATGTGAGGCATGTTATGTCATTCCAGTGCCAGGGTTATGTGGTTCTAAGTAACCCTGAACATCCTTTGAACCTGGTTTTAAAGTACCACATAGCTGGGGTGGATTGTACAGTGTTTGCTGACTCTGAAAAATGGAATGTTTCCTGTGTGGTGACCCTGGTCATTTGAGGGGATGCTGCCCATGCACGTCTGACTCAGACAACCTCAGTAAGAATGTGGGACCCCAGATAGTGGGGAGGGAGCTGGGACATCAAGGGACATGCAGGAGACAGAGCCTGCATCTGCACTGCCAGACTCTATCGCCCCCTCTCCACCCCCACCCCACCACCCCATTGCCATATGTGTAGGGCCCTACCAAATTCATGGTCCATTTTGGTAAATTTAATGATCATAGGATTTTTAAAAACTTAAATGTCCTGGGTTCTGATATTTAAATCTGAAATTTCATGGTGGTGTAACTGTGGGGGTCCTGACCCAACAGGGTGTTGGGGGGGGGGTTGCAAGGCTATTGTAGGGGGGTTGCAATATTGCCACCCTTACCTCTGCACTGCTGCTGGCGGTGGTGCTGCCTTCAGAGCTGGTCTCCCAGCCAGCAGCTACGGAGCTTCCTGCGGCCGGGAGATGTTCACTGAAGTGGGTCTGACCTGGCCCCTGGAGCAACCCCTGCAGGAGAAGAGGAAGTCCCATCCTCCCCACCCCGGCCAGGATTAGCAGCAGTGTTGCGTACTCCACATAGCGGGAAGTCACTAGATAAATGCTGAAAAGTCACTAGATGTAGTTGTTTAAGCACTCAAAAATGTCACTAAACAAAATTTCCAGAGAATTCAACAGAGAATTATATAAATATGTACACACACACACACACACACACGACCAGGTGAGTATAGTCACAAAATCATTCACAAGCAGCTCAATAGTGTTAATAAAATCCATTCCGTGCTCTTCTTACTACATTCTTCTGGACACCAAGTCAATATCTTTATACCTCAACTGAGCAGGTCCTCAGAAGGAATCGCATTCCAGGGCTTCTTGGGCTGAGATCACTATAATCTGCAGGCGAGGAAAAGAAGTTTGTGGAGGCTAAATAAATATTTTGCTAAAGGCAGGCCCACTTTGGAGAGAGCAACACATTAGCCAGGGCTTGTGTTTAGCCAAATGTGTTCTTTCTTGTTGTTCCATAGTAAGTAGCACACCCTGTGATGCAGGGAAAGATGGCTAATGAAGCAGGCAAGGCAGGGGAGGCAGGTTAGCCAGCGAGGAGAGCCGCATGGATGGAAGGTGGGGTGGGATAAGACAGGGCCATGTGCCCCAATGGGGTGCGGAAGCCCTTACTACAGGATCAAAGGTGGAGCTAGCTTGATTTTGGCTCCCTCTACTCCTTCTCCTGGCTTGGTTTGGGGTTAGCTGCTGAGCTGTTTTCAGAAATCAAACCCTGGAAGCGGGGGAAGGTGTCTGGCTAGCATATTTTTTTTTAAATCTACTTTCTTGGCTCAGTGCAGCGCAGAGCTCAGGTCAAGTGAATGCCCTCTTCCCCAAGCTCTGGGCCCTCCCTTTCTCTAACCTGTCAGCTCAAATCCAGGCTGGCAATTGTGGGAAACCCAGTGCAGATTCACCAAGTAAGTACCAGCTCCGAAGATGAAGAGAAGGTGTAGAGCCCTGGGTGGGCCCATTTTGCACAGCATTGTGAAACTGATGCTCCCACAAGATTCTGTTTTGGGTTGGAGAAAAAGTCTATGGACTGTCAGCAATTTTTTTGCCCACAGCTGCCACATGGCCGTCTCATGGCTGACCCTGCGGAGATCCAGAAAGCAGCTGTTTCTTTTTTTTTAATGGTACTCTGTACTCACCTGAAGTCTGTGATGTGCTGACAATGGACAAGCTGCATCAGGGCTTACCCCATCTAACTGGTGAGGAACACTGGGGCCTGGACACCCCGCTGTCACTGCAGGTGCTCTCTGTTGCAGTCCAGCAGCCCTCCTCAGGCAAGGCCTCAGGTACTGATGGGCTGCCATCTGAATTTTACCAACATTTCTGGCATCTTGTCAGTCCAGACTTTTTTCTAGTTGTGCTGGAGTGTATCCAGGACAAAGAGCTGCCCCTCGGTTGCCTCAGGGCAGTGATCTCCCTGCTGCACAAGAAAGGGGATCTCTGTGACTTACAGAATTGGAGACCTATTTCCCTTCTTTGCTCTGCTTATAAGATTTTATCCAGGGCCTTACCTTAGTCAACTGGCTGACGGACTGTCTGGACGCTCTCATACACCCTGATCAAACATACTGTATTCCTAACCACTGTATTTTTGATCATTTGTTTTTAATTCATGATGTTTTTCACCATAAACAAATTTGTACTCTGGATGCAGGGCTTGTTTCAATGGACCCGGGGAAGGCCTTTGATAGTGTTAACCATAGTTATCATTTTAAAATGTTAGAAGCTTTTGGGATTGGGCCAGTGATCTCTTATACTTCTTCATTGTACCATAACGTTTGGTTTCATAGAGATTAATGGGGGCTTTAGCTGCTGCTTCCCAGTTCTCAGAGGCATTTGTCGAGGTGTCCTCTGTCTGGGATGCTATATGCTGTTAGTTTGGAGCCATTCCTGCATGTCCCTCAAAGCCGTCTGACTGGCCTTTCTGTGCCAGGGTTGCTGGATGCTTTCCCAGTTCATCTGTCAGGCTATGCTGATGATATCTCAGTTTTTATCATGTCTGACAATGACATGTAGGCGCTTGATGCTTGTTTAAAAGGGTATAAACATCTTTTGCCTGCATTAACTGGACTAAGAGCAATTCGATCCTACTGGGCTCTTGGCAGTGTAGTGGTCCCCCTTTGTTGCCCCAATTATTGCAATGGGATTAAGATGCTGGGGGGTCTTTTTTGGATCTGGACAATATTCGTTAAGGAACTGGGAAGGAGCTGAGGAGAAGGTGCAAGGCTGCCTACAGAAACAAGGTGGCACAGAAACAAAGCAAAAATTAAAAAGTTTAATCACATTTTTTGAAAATTGTGAGAGAATAATTATCCTAAAATTAATGGTTCAAAATTAAACCTCAATTAAGTGCCAAGAAATGTTACAAAACTTCTGCAAAATGGCGCCCCTTTCCATGACGCTTGTTGTATGGTTACATTTCTAACAAGCATAATGATAAAATACATTGTTCCTCTTCCCTAGTACTGTAGATGGGATAGTTGCACAGAGTGTAACAAGTGCCCGGTACAGCCCCTACAGCTCAGCTGCAAATGGTCTAGTTTAGGTGTCATGCAATCTTCCCTGACCAAGCCCTTGGAGCTCACTAAACATCAGAGTTGTCAGCAACCAGGGAGCTTCATTCTGCTGTTTGCCAGGGAGTCCTTTTATTCTCAAAAAACCTAAAATCAACTCTCCTAAAAAAACCCCTCACAGTAGAACACAAAAGACTCAAGTATTTGTTTAAACACTAACAATCACTCATGTATGTATTAATACAGATAGAATCAGGTCTGAGTGGACGTTTTTGTGCGGACCACCTACTAATCACCTGGGAGAATAGAAGGCAGTCCCTTTCCCTTTGGAGACACAGTCCTCTATGTAATTGATGATTATTTTAAACCACTGTTCCGAATCTCAGCTGGGTCTTAAATTATATTTTGAAGAAATTGAACAAAATTTCTCTATGGTTTCAATTCAGTCAGAATTGCCGCAAGGATATTTTTCTCGTAACAGTCTTCTACATTTAAGTCACCGAGCCATTTGCAATGAGAGCAGGCAGGCAAGAGGGGCAGCAACAATATATATTTGCATCGTGTCCATGCCCCCGGATATAAATAAGCACCTAAAGATAGTTGCGTGTGGTTCCTTCTGCTAAAAAACTTTTTTTTAAAGTTACCACTCATTGTGCCCTGCTTTGATGTTCCTGCCATTAAATGAAGGAGGTCAGGGGCTCATTGATTTAGTAAGCAAGGTGGCTACCTTTCGCCTCTGGTCTGTTCAGCGGTTGCTGTACACTGACTCCTCCTTGCCTGGACGTCCCTTACCTTCTCTCTCCTTTTTGCTGGGGTGATGGGCTTTGACTCTCACCTATTTTTGTTGGCACCTGGTTGATTACAGAGCCTAGATTTGCATTCATTCTATAATGGTCCTTTTAACAATTGGTGACTATTGGGTAGAGTGTGGCATGACCAGGTGTTTTCCAGTTTATGGCTCTTGGAAGGGCCCCTGTTTTTTAACCCAGTTTTCCCCCATCGAAGCTGTCTTCTCCAGGAGCCTGTTTTCTGCCTTTACTGAAGCTGGATTGACCAAGCTGTCCCAGTTGATTGTTCTTAGTCGGTTAAGCTGGAAGTTGGTGACAGCTCTTGCTGCTCACACTAAAATCTGGTCTGTGCGCTTCCTAGCTAAGGTCCTCACTGAATTTCAGGTGGCACACCCTCTGCAGACTCCTCAGTATTTGCATGGATTGTACTTCCGGGGCAGGGGGAGGGAATCTTGTGTTCCCCTCCCTAGTTGTCTCCCCTTCCCTGGATAAGATCCTTGTGCAAGCAGGCAGATTGTTGCCATGGAAGGATTTGATGAATGTTCTTTTTGCAACCATGACCAAAAAGCAGCTCCATGGCCTGTGTGTCAAGGTGTGGCATTAAGCTACCCTCTGATCTGCCTGATACAGCTTGGAGGATGTCTCTGTCCCTGGGTGAGTCTGTCGCTGGCTTGGAGGACATAGTACAATCCTCCTCTTCCTAAGCACTTTGGTGACTTACAGTGGAGGGTCCTGCTTAGCATCCTAACCACAGGCACCAACTTCCTTTTTTTCAGGTGGGTGCCCCACCACCGCTCTGCCCCAAGACCCCGCCCCCACTCCACCCCTTCCCCCAAGGTGCCGCCCTTGCACCGCTTCTTCCCGCTCCCTCTCTGAGCCCCCACCCTTGCTCCTCCTCTTCCCACCCCACCCACTTCCCCCCAGCACCTTCCACCCGCTGCCGAACAGCTGATTGGCAGGTGGCTAGTGAGTGCTGAGCACCCGCTGTTTTTTTTCCAGGGTGTTCCAGCCCGAGAGCACCCATAGAGTCAGGACCTATGATCCTAGCAACCAATCATTTTTTGCACCATATTGCCCCTGAGGTATCTGCGCAGTACCCCTTCTGCTCCGCTTCAGACACAGTGTTTCATTTTTTCCTACATAACCCCCATTTGATTCCTTTCTGGGTTTTTGCAGCAGCTTTTCAGCGGTTTGGGACTGTTTTGTCCCAAGCCCCTGTTTGTTCTCGGAGCGAGATACAGCGCTCACATTCACTGGTTTCCTGCCAGGCTAACATTTTGCTGGTCAGGCAAAACTAGCCATTTTGAAATCTCACCAGAACAGAGTGGCTGGGGTAGAGCAGTGTCACGTGCCTGGACTGTTCCATGCACTGATTGTGGGCCGGCTGCAGATTGATTACGCTTTTTATAAATCAACTTGCAACCTGGATGCTTTTCAGTTGACTTGGTGTGCTAACAATACTTTGCGTGAATTTGGTCATGATGATGCTTTAGTGATCCATGTTTAATGTTCACTTAAGACAAGTTTTGATTTATTTTATTCATCTCTTTTTGTGTATACTGTATATTGTAATTCCATAACATTTTAAATAGTTTTTAAAGTGACTGCATGTGAATAAAGTAGGGCTGTCAATTAATCGCAGTTAATGCACGTGATTAACAAAAATTAATCTCGATTAAAAAAAGTAATCACAATTAATCGCACAGTTAAAGAACAGAATACCAATTGTAATTCCATGGCAATCCTGTAATCAGTGTGGCTGTTTTAAAAGGCTGCCAGTGACAAATAAGCATATGGCAAAGCACATACATGCGGTTTATCTCCCATAGACTATGAGCCTGTCGACACATACAGTGCTGCAGGTTTTGTCTATACTACACTTTTGTCAGCGAAACTTTTGTCGGTGAGGGGTGTGGAAAAACACACCCCCTAACTGACAAAATTACACCGACAAAAGTGCCGGTGTGCACAGCGCTACGTCGGGGGGAGAGTGTCTCCTGCCAACATGGGTACTGCCGCTTGTTGGGAGTGGTGTAAAGATGCTGGGGAGAGAGCTCTCTCCCACCGGCATAGAGCAACCTCTCAGGAGACCTTACAGCAGCACAGCTGCAGTGGTATAACCGTGCCGCTGTATGGTCCCTAACGTAGACACAGCCATAGCCTGTGTCATGCAGCGTCAAACGTTCAGAGGGTGAGCTAAGTAAAAGACCAGCCACCGCCACCATAGAAAAATGGGATGTTGTAAAAGAGGCATAAAAAACCCCCCTGTGACATAACAATAAGTGAATCCTTGAAACGAAACATTCAGAGTCCCGAGGTGATGAGATGCAAATGATCATTTTCCTGTCATCATTTGTTATTTACTCTAATGTGCAAACAATGAACAGAAGCTTTTAGCTGAATAGAGTGATTCACACTTTAAAGAGTTTTCCAACCTTACTGAGTAAAAGTCCTTGCACAAAGTGCAATTCAGAGCATTAGCATTTATACTTTTTAACACCTGAGGCACCTTTCATTAGGCTGGAAACCCAGGATCTTTCCTTTTATTGAATCCCCTGAAGAAGAGCGCTGTGTAGCTCGAAAGCTTGTCTCTCTCTCTCTCTCACCAACAGAAGTTGGTCCAATAAAAGATATTTCCTCACCCACCTTGTTTCATTAAAGTGAGGCGCTTGTCTCCTTAACACACACTATCAGTCTGGTCATTTACAGCAGATTATATGCACCAGCAGATTCACCCTGAATGTGATTTAAAGCATATTCAAATGAGCCTGGCTATACCAATAAATAGAACGTATCAGCCTAGCTGGTAATTATTTCCAAGGCAGGATGGAAAATTTTTCACATTAATCATGACTATTAAGTGCTCGAAGAATAGCTGCTCAATATAGTCTCCTGTAATTAGCACCAATGTATGTGAATGAGAATCATGTATGCCAACAGCCACCCTATTACTTTACAAATAAAGCCATTAAAAACCAACTCAGAGGGAGGCAATTTTGCTTATCTGGCATGTAGTTTAGAAATTATAGTGGGGCGGCTGAAAACAATAATAATGAGGAATGTGATCTGTTGTGTTACCAGTCTGAAGGTCACTCAAAGACAGCTATTTCATGTGACTTTACCAGTAGTGTATGTTTACGTTCTGCTTCAGACTCAACAATATCAAGGCTATCATGTTTTGGATGATGTTTTAATGGGCGCAAGGAAGTTTTTATTTGTCTGTAGAAGTCCTATAAAACTATGAGAAGAGCTATGTGACTTCTAGTCCTCTTTGTTATGTCATTGCACCTTCACTGAGGCCAGGATTTCACCCTTAGTTTCTAGGCGATTGCAGTAATTTATACCGGAAGCTATTTTTAAAAATGAACTGTGTTGTTATGTACAAAGCCTCGATATTTTGTGTCTGATAAATCACTAATAAGACCTTGCACACTTTGGGATGCAATGGAATAACAATGTGGGCCACCCACTGAAATACTCGCAGCTACTTTCTTCAACTCTCCAGATTTTCTTTCGATGGCATAGCTCAGGGGAACTAATGAGATCACTACGCAAAGTAGTTTGGCTGCAGGGATCACATTCCTTGCTCAGACAAAAATCACACAGGAGAATTTACAGGGCAATGTTCCAACACGTACCATGTCATGTAATGCTGCCACAGGCTTCAGAATTGGTACAACTTTGGCATAGTATCACTATGGCAGATCTCCAGTGCTGGCCTCTGAGAGTGTTCTGGATAGATAGAGAAAAAGGAGATGGGGGGAGATAGGAAACAGGCCCAAAGGAAGCAGGCAACAGCTGTATTAAGTGAACAGGAAACGTTTAGGTAACCAGGCTAATTAAGACAGCTACCCAACACGCTTTTGAGGCAGGTGAGGAGTAGTATCCCCAAACAGGAAAGGCTTATGCTGATGGGATGGACAGAATACTTTTTTACAGGTGGGTCATGGGCCTGCTATGGAAAAAGCTGTTTCCCCTCCCCCCACCCCCAAAATGTACTATTTTAGACACTAATTGAAAATTCATTCAGGCATGTAAAACGAAATTTAAAAAATGTTTGATGTAGCAGTTTAAAATTTTAAACATTTTTAAATGTTGTAGGCCTAGCTGAAAGGTTAGAGGTGAGCTGAAACTGGAGAAAATGAAGACAGAAGACAAGCTTTTATTTCAGATGGCTGGCTTGAAAAAAAAAAATCCTTTTTCAGTTCTGGAAACTGTGTTTAATAGTTTTTTTTCATTATTGCCATGGGAACAACCAATGGTAGATAAAGAATGTTAATAGATACACAGAATGATAAAGCGTGTTAATCCCTTGGACATATTCTAATTTAGGTAATTACTTTCTGCCCATCTGAATTCCTTGTAGAGTTCTATCTGGATACAGTGCATTTCCCTAAAGTGTGGTGGTGTGTTATTGTGTGTCTGGTAGATACATGCTGGGTTCCTCTTCAGGGTAACTGCATTTCAGAGGTGGGTGAAGTGATTGTGTAACACCGACAGACCCTGGTCATCTGCCGATGGGATTGAATCTGGGACCTCAGTGCATGAGCCTCTACTGCGTGAGCTAAAAGCCAACTGGCTGTTAGCTAAGGCTGTAGAGCAAACTCATTTTATCTCTCCCTTTAAGTGGTCTCAATGCCCGGAGGTGTGTGGGTTACAATTGCACTTAAGTTTCTTTTGTTTGGATACACATTGCTGGTTCCAGGGGTGTTCAGCACGTATGGGCTGGAGGGGCTCTCTCAGACCAGTAGAAATCTCAAAACAGAAGAAACTGTCTAAGTGTTCCCACTGTGCATAGCATATCAATGATACAAGGCACTTGGGGGTGCTTTCAGGATGAAAGGTGCAATGTATATGTCCAGTATCGTGGCTAGAATTACAGTCATTGTACCCCAACAGTTAGTACATAACAGCCTCTGAGAGCACATAGTTGAGCCCTGTTCTGAGTAGAGGGACAGATGTTACACCAATAAAATAAAAACCAGCAGGATCTTATTAAAGGGGAAAAGGCAAAATGCCACATTTATTGTGACTACAGAAAGAATCCTAGTAAGCAGTTAGTTATAGCTATAACATTCCATTCAATCTCATATTTATTCACACATTCATTCATACACACACACACACACACAGGTTCTGCAAGGTTGTTATCATAGTTATCAGCCTTAGAGTTGCTCATGCCAAGCCACTGGCCAGGTGGCCTGGACATGAGGAGGGAGCAGGGCCTTGTCAGATGCTCATCTGATGCTCCTGGAAGTTGGTTTGCAGAAGCAGACCCCAAAGTTCTCACTTTCAAGAGTCCATTTTTATAGGAATTTTTCCTATGCCAGTCTATGGGAATTGCTTCATCATGCTGTTGCTGAATCAATCAGCAGATGGCACATTCCTGACGGCTCCGTGCTGCCAGATGTTATCTTGTTCTTTGGTTCTCCCATTCTTGAGGCTGTTGGGTGGATTCCAGTCTGCCCTCCAGGGGTCCTCTGGTTATTTCCACTTGATGCCTTCTTCAGCCGATGGACACTGGATTCTTAGGCTGGCACCTCCCTGATCATTCAGTTATTATCCACACCAAGCATCCATCCACATACATCCTCTATCTCTATTTTAATCACAATTGTTAACAAAGCGAGATGAATACAACAAAAGGGCGGGGAGTCTCTGGGTGCTGTTTCTGTTGTTACAGAGTATTGCTTTGAGTCTCTCTCTGTGTGAGTAGTTGTTGTTACAAAGAATTGCTTTGAGAACAGACTCTGTCTTAGAATGTACTAACACAATTAGCAGCTTGCAAGTTTCACACACAGAGGGAGAGAAACAGTACCAAAACCCAAGAGACCTCTTAATTAGCAAAACCCTGGAATTTAAACTATGGGGAATCAAACTCATTTGTGATTTTAATACAGAACTTCTTTAATATGATCCAACACAGAGTGTGCAGTCCACTGAGCAAAAGCAGTGCAAAGTGGCCTTAAAGCAGTCAGAGATGGCCCTGTGGAGAATTTCTTCTGTGAAGGAACTCTCTGCTGGTGGACAGCTAAGAAAGGCAGGTTGGCTGAATCCTATGTCAGCCTGCCCCACACCCAGCATAAAATAAATGAGGGAGCATATGAGGGGCTTTTGGGGGATGGGGCATGGTCAGGACAAGGCTGGAACGGGGGGGGAAGGGAGGGTGGACAGGATGGCAGAAGAGAAACTTGCAAATAAATGACTCTCTGGAGCTATGCAGCATGGCCATAGTGGAGAAGCTGGGCTATAGTGTGGTGTGTCTTAATACAAGCATGTGGTAGCTGTTGAATTTTTCAGGGTGAGCTCTGTGTTGTAGTTCTAAATATTTGAAGAATGACTCCCACTCTACCTCCGAGGGATGGCCACGTCCCACAGTTCCGGTCCTGAAAGCGCCAATGGGGCATGCCTTTGTAGCTGCAGTATCTGATGGGGGGCAGAAGGGCAACATTCCTTCCCCACAGAACAGACAGAGTGGTGCTTCTTAAGGCTCCAGTGCCTTTGAAAGTGGACAGAAAGCACATTGTGACAGAGGGCCCTTTGAACAGATACAGCCCTGACTGACCGAGCATCCCAGTGCTAAACACACCCCATTTCCCACTCTGACTGAAAGGTCAGTTGTAGATTCCTTCCTGCTGAATGTGACTGGAAGGCCAAGGTCATAAGCCAGAGCTTTCCATGAGGGCAGACCTTATGACTTTACATCTGTGTGTAAGAGGCTCCAACCACGGGTCTAGGAAAGCTTAGTTTCAATTACATCAACCAGACTTAGTGCAAGCTCAAAGGCTGTGCAAACCAGGCTGTCACACATAGCACCCCCTGGACTCCTCACTCATTACATCAACCATGAACAAGAAGAATACAGCGAGACCAGGGAAGCTGAAGTACTGAGCTGAAAGGGCCCAGCACCACAGTATAAGTAGGTATCAACTGGAGAGATCAAGCTGCTAACAACTTTAGGACAGGGACTGATGGCCACAACTCTCTGCCATTAGAGCTCAGAGCAGGAGAGCTGGTGTGGTGCTGCAAACAGGCAGATGCTGTTTCTGGCAGTTCATGGCTTCATGGAGAGGCAGGAAACATAGAGTAGGGCAGCCTAGACATGCCTCATATGCGCTTTGAAAATTGGTAGGGCTCTTGCAACAGGATGGGAAACTGCGACACTTAACAGAGCATATTGAGCTGCTCGGCAAATGTATGGGGGGGCCACTTATAGGCTGCTTTCTAGTTCTTGAGTTATGGTGGGCTCTAACAAACAGTATTTTCAATAGTAAATAAAGTTAACCTTGTTGGAATCAGTGATATCTCTAGACCCAGCATGAACTTATTAAGTGCACTCATTGTACTGTATCTAAAAAAAAATAATTAGCAGATGAAATTAAAATATTTAAAACATCCAGAACAGAGTCAATTGTGTAGGATCTGCCTGAGACTCAACCCAGCCTGGGCCAAGAGGGTCAAAAACCAGGTTCTCTAGGTCAAAACAGGATTGTCTGTGCAAAACCAGCTTGGTGGCATTTCTAACACGGCGTGTCATGTTCTGTATTTGATAACAAAACATTCTATATGGGGCACAGGGAGGAGAGGAATCTTGTTTGGTTAAAGCCAGCGAATGCATGAAATTCCTCTTGTTGAAAAAGCCTGTTTGTTTGGCAGAGTCTATCTAATGTCCTTGCTCAGGATAGGACATAACATTGATTGGGGGGTGGGAGGAGGAATATATTCTGCTTAAAACTGGAGTTGGCACAACAAGACAGAGATGGCATATTCTTAGATTATGCCTCTCATAGGAAAAGACACTGCGGGGATGTACGATTTCTTTTAACTGTAGAGGCAAGCAGGTAGGAGGGGAGCTGTGGCAAAGTGTATTCAGGTACTCTACAGTAAAAGCAGAGAGGCGCTTTCAGGATAATAGCATTTCTCTTATGCTAATAGAGTGCCTTTGTCAGTGTTAGGGTAGATTTACCATTGTCATGTGATAGGAACATTTTGGGTTCTTTTTTTGTTTTTTGCAGCTGACAGCCTCAGGCATCCTTTCAGGCTCAGTTACTGCCCAGTTAAGAGTTTGAACTAAGGGAGCTTTTGCTACCCTGAAGCAAGAAGCGAGGTCAGCCTCAGTGAGGTCTGACAAGCTTTCAGCCACCCCACTACCTCTGGGCTACTGTTTGTGCCTTTTAATTCCCTGCCCCACCCTGCACCTGAAAATGAATATGCAACATAACTCTTTGGTGAGAGAAGGTAAGAGAGATCCTCTGAGCACCACGATACAGTAAATTCCTAGTGGATACTCAACAGCAGCTCACCAGCTCTGGCATACTCCTACCCTCCTTTCTCTCATAATATGGCTACTACTACTGAGCAAGGAAAGCAAGGACCCTGACTACATGGTTTGGTCCAGTACTTGCCCTGCAACGGTTTAGCACTTCCACACAGCTACTCTGTTTTGACAGAACCATCCTGATGTGTCCAGGCACTGCACACTTTACAATTGTACCAGTGCATTCTGGGACTGAGGAACAATCTACACCAATGTCTCCAGCACTGATGCTGGGAGAAGGGGAATTTCCAAATGTAAGGAACTATGCTGTGATACAGTGTTCTGAGAATCACCCAGATCAGTGAAGGTGAAATGCGTCTGGCTTTCTAAACCCACTCAGAAAAAATTATCATAACTTTAGCCAGATTTTCAGCTTGCTCCAGGTTTTGCAAAGGACTGTTACACTTCTAAAATATCAAGGGTGGCTGTGGGGTGGTGATCTAAGACATTGGTACTAGTGTTACAAAGCTCAAGGCATTCCAAACAGTGGTTTCTTGTGATGGATTTTTACCTAGTGTAGACATGGTTTGGGGCTGGTGGACCAAAAATTAAGAGTCCCAAATCTGTCTTTACCTTGGGCCTCCTACTTTTAATCACATTGTCATGAGGCATACAAGTACAGAGAATCTTACCAGGAGACATAGAATATCAGGGTTGGAAGGGACCCCAGAAGGTCATCTAGTCCAACCCCCTGCTCGAAGCAGGACCAATTCCCAGTTAAATCATCCCAGCCAGGGCTTTGTCAAGCCTGACCTTAAAAACCTCTAAGGAAGGAGATTCTACCACCTCCTTAGGTAACGCATTCCAGTGTTTCACCACCCTCTTAGTGAAAAAGTTTTTCCTAATATCCAATCTAAACCTCCCCCATTGCAACTTGAGACCATTACTCCTCGTTCTGTCATCTGCTACCATTGAGAACAGTCTAGAGCCATCCTCTTTGGAACCCCCTTTCAGGTAGTTGAAAGCAGCTATCAAATCCCCCCTCATTCTTCTCTTCTGCAGACTAAACAATCCCAGCTCCCTCAGCCTCTCCTCATAAGTCATGTGCTCTAGACCCCTAATCATTTTTGTTGCCCTTCGCTGGACTCTCTCCAATTTATCCACATCCTTCTTGTAGTGTGGGGCCCAAAACTGGACACAGTACTCCAGATGAGGCCTCACCAGTGTCGAATAGAGGGGAACGATCACGTCCCTCGATCTGCTCGCTATGCCCCTACTTATACATCCCAAAATGCCATTGGCCTTCTTGGCAACAAGGGCACACTGCTGACTCATATCCAGCTTCTCGTCCACTGTCACCCCTAGGTCCTTTTCCGCAGAACTGCTGCCTAGCCATTCGGTCCCTAGTCTGTAGCGGTGCATTGGATTCTTCCATCCTAAGTGTAGGACCCTGCACTTATCCTTATTGAACCTCATCAGATTTCTTTTGGCCCAAACCTCCAATTTGTCTAGGTCCTTCTGTATCCTATCCCTCCCCTCCAGCGTATCTACCACTCCTCCCAGTTTAGTATCATCCGCAAATTTGCTGAGAGTGCAATCCACACCATCCTCCAGATCATTTATGAAGATATTGAACATTTATTAAAGAGAACAAATACAAATTATAAACACAAACAGGCTTCCCCTGAGGTTGAGTTCCAGTCTTGTCTCCTTTGTTCACCGGGAACCACACCCTGCCTGAAATTCTATAGAGCACCCAGCGATATCTAGTTGCTGATTGATACACTACAGTAAATACAACATTTCACTCATAGGACTTTTAAATGACACTGTACTGACTTTTTTATTTTAAGAGGAAGATTGCTTTAGAGAAAGAAGCTCAATAAATATGTACATTGTATAAATTCAAATTTCGCTTAATTTGTTTCTAGATAATAACAGTAGTTAGGGGTGTGTTAGAAATGCAGGAAGGTGGGGTTTAAGGCTTGTCTACACAGGGAAATTGACCGGCACAGCTATGCTGGAATAGCTAATCCCTTATAGGTATACTGGTCAATTTCCCCATGTACAGAAGCCCTATGGCCTAAAATTTAGCAGAAAAGGTCAGTTATTTGGGGCCAGATGATCTTTGGTAGTTGTATAATTCCTATGGGGGAAAATCCATTGTCATAACTGCAAAAAATTAGGGCTTGTCTACACGACAGGTTAGTGCGTGGCAAACTTTGGTTTAAATTTACAGCATTCCAGTGTGCCATGTACTGACTGTCTGTGTGAACCTTGCTGCTGCAGCCAGGAACTTTTAGTGCACAGCAGCAGCGCCCATGCAGACAGTTAGTGCGCAGCCGGCTGAGTGCGATAGATTTACACCTGAGCTTGCTGCACACTAACTCGCCATTACAGACATGCCATTAGCTTGTGTGAATAGTGAGTAATTGCTTTGAGCCCTGTAAGCTAAAAGAAGGTTAAGATCTTTTTCGTAAAAAACCCCCAACAAACTACTCAAGGAATGAACGTCCTTCCCCTCGTGACTTACCAGAGTGGGCACTTTGCTGCTTCGGCACAATCACGTGGCTATCTGGAACTGGAAGGCCTTCCCAGAATGTTTGGAAGTTCTTTGGTCAGGCAATCAATTCCCTGCAGCGATTCCCACAGGAAGTGGTGGGCTGAGCTCAGTGACAGGCTTTCCTGGTACAAAGTAAAGTGGTCCATTGTGCCCAAAACATTCTTACCTGACAAAGAACAGGAAACAGCGGTGCTGGAAATTTTTTTAGGGGGAGGAGGATTTGCTGAAAGCCAATGAACCAAACTGTAAACCCTGGATATGATGGGAACCACTTCAAGCCAGTACCCCTAACAGGAAATGGGCTTGTTTGTTAAATGGTGGAAAGAGCATTGGGTTTTAGTTTCACTCTTCCTTGGATTTTCCTTTCTTACTTCATAAGCTCCCAAATTCTTGTCTGCAAGAGGGATTTTGGCTCAGCTAGGACTGGTTTAACCAATACCACGAATGCCTGTCACTTCACATGCATATTTGACACCTCACGTCAAACTGAGCAAGGTATTTGGGCCCAATTCTGCAAGATACTGACCATTCTCAATTCCCATAGAAGCAATCAGGTTGTGGTAGGTCCAGGTGTGAAACAAAGTCCTATTTGTAGACTGCCACCAGATGATGGTACAAGGAAGTCTAAGATAAAATGATGGTGGGGTGGGGAGGAGTACTTTTCTGCCATTTTAGACCCTCCTTTTCTACCTTTAAATAAAACACAACAGCATGTTGATGTGAAAAACATGTACTATAAAATGTAGTTATGATAAAGGGCTTTATGAGGAGGATTACATGAGTTAAGTCTCAAGATATTGAAACCTCTGGTCATAGCTATGCTAGGGAACTGGTCTAATGTGGAGGCAGGCAAGAGATCCAGGCATTACAGGAAGAATTGGCATAAAACAGAGCAGGAAGGGACAACAAACTGAAATTAGATTTAAATCTACTTACATTGTAAGATCTGTGGGGCAGGGACTATCTTTGTCTTTTTATTCTGTTTGTACAGCGGCTGGCACAATGGAGTCCTGGGCCATGACTGGAATTCCTAGGAGCTGGTACCACAACACACATTTTAATTGTAATGTTGAGGTTTCATACTTTGTGATTCATCATTTTTATTAAAAAGAACGAGGAGTACATGTGGCACCTTAGAGACGAACAAGTATTCCTCGTTCTTTTCGCTGATACAGACTAACATGGCTACCAATCTGAAACCTGTCATTTTTATTGCAGTTAGCCTAATTTTTAAATGTTTTTCCATGTCGGACCATGGTAAAGATGATTGGTTTGGTGTTGTCATTTCACAGTACGGGACTTTTAATTTCACACTACAGGACTTCTGAACTCATTTTGGACTCTTCAGCACAACACCTCAGCCAATGGAGTTACAGTGGCATAGACTGGAGTAACAGGAGCTGAATCAGGCAGTAAATTTATACAACTGCTGGGACATGAAACAAGTATCAAGGATGCCTCTGAGTATATAAATAATTCTAGATCGCTAATTGCTGATTCTCAGAATCTGTTATTATACTTTATATTATAGTAGTACCCAGAGGCCCCAGTCCAGCCTGAGGCTCCATAGTGCTAAGTGCTGTACAACCAAAAAGGAGGAGACAGTCCCTGCCTCAAAGCATTTACGGTCTACTTAAAGCCAAGCGTAACAAATGCCAGGCCTTGTTTGCACACAGAAGTTGCACCCGTTTAATTTAAATAGGTTTTAAACCATTGCAGACCCCTGTATAAACAGTCTTATTTCAATTTAAGAGGGGCATATTTCTTTATAGCTAAAACATGTTCCTGATTGATTTAAGCTAATCAATAGAAAAAGATTTATAATTAATTAGGGCTGTTCAGGAATCAGAATGTTCACTTGGGGGGGGGTAGTTTCATAATTTCAAAATGTCTTCTATTCTGGAATGGAAGGAAAACAATTTTTATTTTTTTTTAATTTCCCACAAACCAAAATTCTGAAAACATTTTTTTTTTCAGGTTGAATAAAATGTTTCATTTGGACAAAATCAAAATGTTTTATTCCAATTTTGATTTTTTTTCATTTAATATTATATTTTTATAATGTAAAATAAAAGAATTGAGACACAAATTCATTCTGACACTGGGAAAATGGAACGTTTCAACCTTATCAAAACACTTTATTTAAATTTTTTTTCAAAGTGAATTATCATCACAGGCAACATGTTTTCATCATGAAATGTTTGACTTTCAAGGAATTGGCATTTTCTGACAGAAAACCATTGCATCAGGAAATGTCTGACCCGCTCAAATATTGATTTGAGTGTACCAGTTTAGCTAATTGAATTTTAAATCATCTGATGTGGCTTGTTGACAACCCCTTAAACACAAACTAACTGGCATGGGGGTGAGAGGAAAGGGTAATTGGTTGGTACACCATTACATATAAAAGTGATGTGTACTGCCTGATGGTTGTGAGTTATTTAAAGCCATAAATAGGGCCCTACCAAATTCACAGTCCATTTTGGCAAATTTCATGGTCATAGGATTTTAAAAATCTTAAATTTCCTGGTTTCAGATATTTACATCTGAAATTTCACAGTGTGGTGACTGTGGGGGTCCCAGTGCGGAAAGCGGCTGCGCAGGGCTCGCAAGGCTATTGTGTGTGAGTGGGGGTCGCAGTACTGGTACCCCGCCTTCTGCGCTGCTGCTGGCGGTGGCGCTGCCTTCAGAGCTGGGCTCCCCGTCGGCAGCTGCAGAGCTTCCTGCGGCCGGGAGAGATTAACTGAGGTGGGTCTAACGCAGTTCCAGGAGCAGCCTGGGCTGCGGAAGAGAAAGTCCCTTCCCCCCACCCCAGTCCGGCCAGGACTAGCAGCTGGAGTCTGGCGTGCAGTAGGAGCCCCCAGGTGGGGCACCCCCAGCCCTGCCCCTCCCTGGGTCTGGGCCCAGTGCTCGGTGTTAAAGAGGCCTGGGACTGGCTGTGTGTGTGAGTGGGGGGGGGGTGATCACGGCACCCCTCTAGCCACAGCACCCTGGGCAGTCACAGGGCCCACCCATAAAGCCAGCCCTGCCCACCCACAAAAGTGAAAACTCCCCCATACCGTGCCACCCTCACTTCTGCCTTTCTGCTGGCAATGGTGCTACCTTCAAAGCTGGGCACGCACCCAGCAGCCGCCACTCTCCAGCTATCCAGCTCTGAAGGCAGCAGAGACATAGGCGCTGACTCCGTGGGTGCTCCGGGGCTGGAGCACCCACAGGAAAAAAATGATGGGTGCTGAGCACCCACTGGCAGCCCCCCTATCAGACGATCATAATAGTCCCTTCTGTCCTTAAAGTCTACGAGTACCTTCGCCTCCCCGCCAGCATCTCCTGCCCGCTGGCAGGCCCCGCTGATCAGCACCTCCCCCTTGCCTCCCTCCCGCCAGATTTCATGGTCTGTGACACGTCCAACGTAGGCCCGCCGACAGCAATTCTGGGCCCCACATGCCGGCCTATGGGGCCGCCCAAAGAGCAGGGCCTGGAGCGGTTGCGTGTGCCTAGGAGCCCTGCAGCCCGCACGTGCGATTTAAAAGGGCCCAAGGCTCCCAGCCGTCGTTGCTGCTACCGTGGCAGCAGCAGTGGGCGGGGGCCCCTGGGCCCTTTTAAATTGGCTGGGTCCCTGGGCAATTGCCCCCTTGCCCCTCCCGCCCATCGGTGGGACTGCTCCGATGTCTTGATGAGCGGTTCAGGAGGCTAGTGATGCAGTCCACTGAATAGCAGAAATCTGAGGTGCAGGCAGGTATGAGCAAAGTTTTACTGCCAAATAATAATGGCGCAGAACTTTGAGAGGGTAAGAGCAACACATCCCCTATTATTGTATGTAATGTTGGTCCAGGCAGGCGCTCACATGGTTCAACAGCTAATGACGCTCGTAACAATCAGTTTGCCAGGATTAGCAGCCCTAAGACAGAAGTCACTTGTGTATGATAGGAAGCAAAGGTGAAAGGACAGTGAAGACTCCAGATGCCTTATAGTTACAAAGGTGACTATTCAGTGACATCTACTGCAACTGTCACCATGAAACAATGAGATTGGTTTGTTGGGAAGAGTCCTTTTTACATTTGGTTTTTAAATGTGCGTGTTAATTAAGTGTTAATAAAAGAAAGGGACTTATAGAACTGGTCTGATCCTTTCAGCAGCTAAGTAGGGTGCAAGCTTCTTCCCAGGCAGTTCTGCTCATTAGAGCTGATTGAAGCATTTATTCAGAACAAATGCTTCAATCAACAGAGCTCTTGAATCCTTCATGAGCCAGTTCTGATTTCTGTGAATTGACTGGTTATTCTTAAAGGTGCATGGGAACAAATTTGAGCCTGTGGGCTGTTCATGAAGTGTTCACTTCAGTTACACACTAGTCATTCTTCATGCTGTGTGCTAGGTCACCCAAGTCACATGGCATTCTTTCTGCTCCCTCCCTGGGAGATTGGAACTCCTTAACAGGAGAACAAAAACCAATATAGCTCACGTTTCGGGTACAAATAATTATTCAGGATACAAACTTTTGGGATTCACTAGCAAACCAGATGTCATCCTAATATTTAAGAGCTTCAAAATATCTGACCTTGCGACTTAGCAGGGCAAACTTGTCACTTGTTTCTCATGAAAAACTTGACATTTTTCTTTGAACTCTTCAACCAGCTCCACTGCCAGTACTCCATGCCGTGATCTTGAATGGCACTACTGTACTCAGCCTTGAATTGCCCCACACTGTGTGCTGCTTTTATGATATGGAATAAAAGAGGCCAAGAGATCAATACATTTATTTTCACTTGTGTCCCAAATCTGAATTTGATCCCCCATTTTCAGAGGTGGACGGTGATTTGCTAATCCAGTATAACACCTGAGCTCCACTGGGACTGTTTTAATAAGTTTGTCACTTTCATTATGACTGAATAAAGCAAGATACCCCTTGTTAAAGCACAAATCCTTGCAGCTGAATAGTCCCTTCCACATGTATGAGTGGCTTACTGTGCACCTCTCTTTTTCAGCTACTTTCTGGTCATATTCCTTGTGAGCTGACATTTTCCAGGGTCAACCTTTTGCCCGAAAGGTAACTGTTATTTTATTTTTTTATGTGTGAGCTAAATCAGTTGATCCATGTTTTAGTTATGCAAAAATGAGAACAAAAATATGGAAAAAGCCAAATGGCTCTGGATCAAGGAACTTGTAAAAGCCCCAGGGAAACCAACAATCCCCACACCAAATAGCCATGGATTTCTTTTGTTGTTAAAGGAAACTAAGAGCCAAAATATAATGTTAAAGTAGCATTACCTTGAAGTAATCAAGCACTCAAAATCAGGAAATCCGCAAACAGTGAAGATTGCTTCCACAACTTTAATCTGACTTCAGTGTACATGTTGTATTTTCTTGTCTTGTTTTTCTGCCTAGAAGTGAACCTTAACGTGTTACTTTTGGTATTAATGTAAAAAATACAATAGAAGTCAATGAGAGTTTTGCCCTTGGCTCTAGTTTGGAGCAGTACTGGAGCTAAAGTAAAAGAATGCACAGCATGGCTGACCAAGCGTTGTACGAGCATCCTTCCCTGCTGGCCTCTCCTGAAGTTTTATGGCTTCATTTCTGAACATTAATGTTGCATATATTCTGGCAGGTTTAGCAGTTGTCAAATTAGGGGACACACTTGCTTAAACAAACAAAATTACACTGACTTTTTCACTAAATTTAAGGAAAATGGGTACGTTAAATTTTGAGCCTATTGCCCTTGACAATATCTCTTCAAGTCTTTTTATGCCCAAAGGAAAGTGAAACATGTTGGGGTCATCCCCCTAGAGAGTGGTAGCATAGTTTGTGTGGAAAAGCTGATTCTTTCTGAGTCAGCCATTGACAATCCCATCCAAACAAATGATCCCTCATCCCGTTAGTGCTGGTGTGACTGGATGTAAAATAAAAACACAATGTTCTGTTATTCTTGAGGCTCCTAAAGATCAGGGGAGTTACTCTTACACCCTCAACTCAAAGGTTCTGATGGGATCTCAGCAGTGTCATTATTGCTCCCATGCTGTATAATTTGGTTCCTCCACTATAGTCCCCTGACATGCTGAAACCATGATTTGTTTTGGTCTGGCAATATAGACAGACTGAGCTATGTTTTAATCATGACTATAAACTATGACATATCCCTCCAAGCATAGTATACAACTGCTGTTGGAACAAGATTCTATCTGGTCTACACTGCAAGATTGTATCATGCTTTAAATCACATCAAGGGAGTACAGTGCTGTAAGATCTCCCAGCATGGTAGCATGTATAGCATGAAGGCAGGACCATGGCTGATGAAGTCTGAATTCCATAGTATGGGGTAAGATTCTAATTCTTAGCACTATTTTATGACCTCCATATTGTTGATAATTATTACCCAGGGAGGAAAATAAATCCTTACCAAAAATACATTTTAGTGTCCTAGACATATACTAGTAATATATATGCTATGGAGCTGTCCATGAATTATATAACATATAGTTTGGTGATTTTCAAGACCCACCTATCCCTTGTAATACTTTGTAACACTGAAACAAACATGCAAAATTGAGGACCCACCTATTCCCTAATGCATTAAGTGATTTATGGACAGTCCCTAAAATAGAAGTAAACTATTGTGTAAGAAAAAAGAAACAATACATTTTCACACATCCAAAGAAATAATACATAATATTAAATAAGTAAAGGATCACTTATACACATTTACTGCAACAGGATCAATATTCCAATTACATTCACTTACTTTAAGTATTTTATACAGGTAATAGAAAAATTAGCCCTCCAAAGAGTTTAGAATAGGTCTTATCTATTCTTTTCTCCGGACAAGACTAATCTCCCGTGTCTCACTGGGTGTGTATGTCTGGCAGCAGCTGATAAAATTACTTTTTGCAAACAAGCTCCATGCAACAACAGCAGTGGTATCAGCCTTTTCTATAGTCTCACCATGGACAAAGCAGCGATGAGCCAAAATTCCACAATGGGACTCATAAAAACAACTGAACTGGTAAATTAGAGAGAGAGAGAGAGAGAGAGAATGAGAATGAAAACTAACAACATATTCCCTGCAACAGGAAAGCATCTAGCTACCTTTCAAGCTTAGTTTCAGCCTTACGAATGTTTGATTTCTGTGTCATGTTATCAACCTATTGCAGAGCCAGGTCCAGTGTGGTCCTGAATTCTCTCAACTCCACAGGATCAGGCCCTCAAAGATCAGAGTGTTAGGCAGCAGCCAAGCTGACATACCTTTAGAAATCAAAGCAGAAAGAAATGCTCTCTTCCAAATGGTCTTGCTTGCACTGCACTGCTCTGAAGAGCAGGAGGGAGGGTTTGATTGCTAATTAGGATAGAGTTCAAGAATTTCAGCCGGAGGAAAACCACAAAATGATTAAAAGGTGCAAGAACTGGTCTATTTCTTTAATAGCCAGGCCAGGCCTGCTGAACTGGAAAGCTTAGGAAAGCCATCAGAACAACATAATACAGAGCAGTTAGTAATCTCTGTGAGGTAAACTAAATTCCACATCTTGGAAACATTCCCATTCTTAATAACCAAACTTGTTTCCATTTTGGAGGATTTAGTTTGTTTTTATTTTGATGTGCCGAGTACAATGTGCACAACTACTAAGATACATGGAGAACAAGCACAGTTCACGTTATTTACAGAGTCTTTTAAATGAGAGATTCTCTGTAAGCTACCATCACAAATGCAGAAAACAAGCCAGGGTTATACCTTGGTTGGGGTTTTCAAAAGCACCTGGGACTTAGGAGCATAAATGCCATAGTCCTAAATCACTAACTCATGTAGGTGATTTTGAAAATCCTACCCCTTCTCTTTGAGGAGGCAGAGCTCCAAACTATGGGCAAGATCTTGCCCTGTGTTCCATATACAATACACTAGTTGGGAGCTGAAGGTCTAGGAAGCGACTCCCCAGTGCACCCATGCAGGATAAGGGCAAGAAGGACTACTAAATACACTCTTGAGTACAAGGAGGTGAGCCCAGCTAATGCACCCGCTAGTGCTTCAAGCTCTCAAGGAGGCATAGTCATTGGGAATATAGCTAGACTCCAGTTTACATGCTTTAGTTAGCAGCAGGGGTGTGTGTATGTGTGTGTGTCATTATAAGAACCTACACACACACAGGGGCTGGAGACCTTCCTTCATATTCTTACCAACCACTGCAGTATAGATAAGGACAGTGCTTAATTTGCCCCGGCACCTCTAGGCTTGGCAGTTCATAGCCCCGGCACCTCTGGGCTTCCACCCAGCAGCCACCACTCTCCGGCAGCCCAGTTCTGAAAGCAGTGTCGCCTTCAGAGCTGGGTGCCCAGCCAGCAGCCGCTGCTCTCCAGCCACGCAGTGTGAGCCCCGAAACCTCTTGCATTACAAATTAAGCACTGGGCAAGGATGACAACCATGTTACAGAATGGAAGGACACAGTAATGTATATGCTAAAGGAGGCAGAGCTAAAGTTGTGACAGAAGTGGGAGATCTTCATTCCACGCAGCTGGATGTAGAAGGTAGGAAGTGGGGGCTGAGTTGTGAGGGAAATGTACACAGCTGGAGAGTGGGCAGGGGCACGGCAGGAGGGAATCTCCTTCCTGTATTAGGACAGTGGATGGAGGAGGGTAAATTGGAGAAGATCATTGGGGAATAAGGGGTACAGTTAACAGGAAGGTTGGTGTAAAGGGAGAGGTGTGTGACTCATGTGTGCCATGTAACTGAGCAGAGGTGAACACACTAGCTGAGAGTTCAAAAAGGGTTTCGTTTAAATGCTCCACTTTAACTCGACATTAATTTTAAATTTTGCTTGGAAACGCTGTCAAAAAGTGCACTATGGGCCCACATTGTCATTGATCATAACACAGGAGAATGTGAAGTAATAAAACTAGCTGTTTCTGGTTAGTGAAAGGCAAAGTGTAAAAGGTTTGGAGACTTGTTTCTGATCAGCTCTTCCCAAAGTTTGAACCAAACTGTCCGAAGCAGAGTTTAGGGGCACAGAAAACATCAAATTAATTTCACTACTGAGAAACTAAAGCTGTGCAAAAATGGAAAAACCGAGCCAAGCTCACTTGCTTTGAGGGTTTTTCATCCCTCGCTATCTTGTCACAAAGTCCCCCTCCCCATGCACCCACAAATGGCACAGAATAAAACTTGCTAATCTAAGTCATGCAAACTTTTAAACAGCTATCTACAGAGAGAGAATTCAAACCCAAACATTGACATAACTATCTATCACACACACAATAGCATTAAACTCTTACCAAAGGACACATTTTCACTAAAAGAAAAGGAGGACTTGTGGCACCTTAGAGACTAACAAATTTATTTGAGCATAAGTCTCCAAGGTGCCACAAGTCCTCCTTTTCTTTTTGTGGATACAGACTAACAGGGCTGCTACTCTGAAACCTGTCAAAATTTTCAAAGTAACACTGCTCCAGATCACCATCTTGTGGTGATGAAAGGTATGCAGTAAAACTAAACTTCATAGTAGCTCTTTCCTTTATTATTTCAATTGGTTTGGGCCCATCATTATACAATAGATTTATCATTACCCCTCTCCCATACCCCTCTTGCTGCTGGCATCTGGATGGAAATGCAGTGCACTGGGGAGCTTTTGGCTCTTTAACAGGGAGCAACAAAGAACACGTGCAGCTTTTAATGAAGAAGCAGGCTGACAAAATGCAAACATCCCCCTTTTGCAGGGTGAATGCTGTATAGGGTCAATCTGTGCAAATTTCTGAAGGGTAAAACACTAGCCATGGAGTCAGATCACCTTTGACCAGCTGAAAAAAATACAGGAAAAACAGGGTGAGGGTTCCCCTCAGTGAGCTAGGATTTCTGGCACCGTCTTATTTGGTGGGGAGGGTTTCAGGGGAGTATTAATTTTGTAGGCTGCACCCCTGCCTAACTCCTAATCAGATCTCCAGGATCTATTAAAGGACCCCCATCCTACCTTTCTTCTGCATGGAGTCAGGAGCCATTCCATAGGGATGCATCATCACTTGGACATATAAAACAAGAGTAGAAACAAAATCTAAAATACACACTGTAGAAAAAAACTTATGGGCTGCTTCCCCGGGGATGGACTGAAGGTGCTAACAGGCCCCTCTCTGATCTCTGTTTGCATGCTTTCTGGACCTCCTGGCTCCATTATGCACCTCTGGCTAAGGTGTCATACTGCAATTCTCTCTCTGTCATTTGTTTGGATTTTATTTATTAATGTTTCTAATGTTGGCATTGCCCAGCCCCCTTTTTAGTCCCCTTTTTACATAAATGTAGCTCTGGCTGCAAACGAAAGCCACATGACTAACCATCTCCCACACCGCCCAGAGAACTTCCTCCCAACTCATTCCCTGAAAGGAGAAGCTGCTAAACAAACCAGCAGCAAATTGGGCTGGAAATCTCATCAGAACACTCTGTCTCATGCATTTTCCAACTCTCCCTGAGTCTGGAAATACTGCCAGGTGAGGCTTTCTTGTGGTGCACTAATGATGGTCAAGCCCAGGAAGCTAAGAGAAAAATTACAAAGCCAGGACATTTCATTAAAGTTAAAAAAACCAACCAACCAAAACAATATGAACAAAACTTTTCTGAACCACAAAAAAAAAGAGCTTCCACTTGATTCAAATATTAGGGTTTGATCTTACCTTACCCAAAATGGTTCGTGATATTTTATATCCGTTTCTATTGATATGGGAAGGCCCATTAAACTAAGCAGGAAGGCCCAGATTTTCCAAAAGGGGCCACTAATTTGGGTTGTATCCGTGACCAGTTGCCCTGTTTGAAATACATTAGGCCTGATTTTCATAAGTGCTGAACCCCCATAGCTGCCATTGACTACATTTGGAGTTGTGCTATTCAGTAGCTCTGAAAATCAGGCCAAAGGTGTCTCAGAGTTGGACACCCAAAATAAGTGAACATTGCTGAAGATCAGGGGCATAATTTGCTATAGGGGGACAGGGGCAGTTGCCCTCCACACCCCGACTTTTCTTAGGTCTATATGCGCCATCGTGTCATCCACTTCCCCCCCCGCCCGCTGACTTTGATATAATCTAATCACATATAATGTCCTATACACTGACAACTTTGCCCTGCCCCCCACCGAGAATTTTTCTGAAACGACGACCTTGTTGAGGATTTCAGCCTAAACATATCATGGTGGATTTGTACTTTTCCGCAGTGCAGACTGTAGCTGTGGGCTATACCCTGCAGAAAATAGTTTCAGGAGAGTCTGTATGACAACACGAGAGCTTTACACAATAGTACAAGCTTTGTTATGACTCAGGCAACGTGAACCTCTTCTGTCAGAAGGTGAGGATTCTACTGTACTGCCAGGAGAGACGGGGTAAAAGTGAGTTCATTCCAGACACTCAGCATACAAAACAAACACCTGCTAGTAACGTGAGCTTGTCATCACCCTGCCTAGTGTGTGGGTACCCTCATGCTGGTGTGCCAGCCATGAACTCGCTCCCTGACCTTCAAGAATGGCAAGCAAAGTTCAAAAACAAGATGAAACTGGGAGGAGAGAAAAGAGGAGAGCATTCCAGACTCACGTGACAACACTACAGGCATGATCAAAGTCCAGGACTGTGGTACCCTGACTCCTTGTTTAGCCACAGAAGTTTGTCCTTTGAGGCTTTGTTTATACTGTGAACTAGCGTATGTGATTGGTTTGGGGTTTTTTGATAAAATATGTTTTACTCATCTTTTCAGTAACTTATTTGCTAGGCACTACAGTATCTGAAAGAGAATCATGCCACCAGTGCACCATGTAATACTTACACGACCAACTAGGAACTAATAAACCAGGAAATAACTCTCCTTTGTTACATAAACCATTGTAATCTGAAAAAGTTACTCACAAGAAAATAAAGATATCCACTGCCTTGGAAATATCAAAAACAGCCTGGTACTTACACGCTTAAGTTCAGTATGTAGCTCGTGGTAAAGTTATGTGGCATGTGCGTGTCTGGGATCAGTTATTTTCATTGAAACCAGAAAAGCCACCGTATAAGTCAATCATTAACTAAGACACTTTATTCCCTAGACACTAGGTACAGTATCTGCAACAAAATACATGCTGGACAAGGACATTTATAAAAAAACATGTTTTAATGTCAAGTGTCTTGTAGCCACGTTGGGTCTTTGGGAAGAAGAGACCATCGGAGATAATGATGCTTTTCACTGACCTTGCCAATGACTTTGAATACTCAAGCTTTCAGGCCAGTTTACAGGAAAAGCTCAGTTTACAAAAGATAGACAGACCTCTTTGCCATTCTTCTGTGTATTCCAGTAGCACCTACAAATGTCAGCCAAGGTTGAGGCCCCATTGTACTAGTCACTACTGGTACACAGAACAGAAGACAATCCCTGCCCTGAAGAGCGTATAGTGAAACAATGTAGCAGTGGAAAAGGAGGTTGCTACTGGAGAGTCTTTTTCCTCCTCTTCCTCCCCATCGCCCATCCTCCCATTATCTACTGGACAGAAGCTGTGGCGAAGTGACACCTAGACCCCCCTTCACCACCTTCTACGTGGAGCCAGAATCCCCGCCATTCCCAGGGCATGGTCTATTAAAGGCCACAGATCTCCCCAGGAGGGCACTGAATGCAGAGGGCAGCAGCAAGAGGCAGGGGAGCCTCGTCAGAGAAAGAGTTTCCACTGGAGCGATGCTATAGGCCGGGTGAACAGAATCAGAGCACACCCTACTGCCTGCCACATGGGGAGAGAGTTCCTGATCCCCTAGAAGAAGCTTGTTGAAGACCCCAGTTCTCCTCAGGAGGGCGAGAGAGAAGGTAGCAACAGCAGAGGAGACACTTTAGTGCCTCAGAAGGCCTGGCCCTCAACCAGGAGCACATCTGTTAAGGGGGAATTGTCTGACTGGGGGGATGGGGTAGCAGTGCTCGGACCCTGAGGAGAGCACGGGCAGGGGAGGAAGGAGGTAATCAGGGAGCTGATTGAGTTGATTTGCTTATTTTGCATTTTTAATCATAACCAAGGCAGTGAAAGAGGCTTAACATTGTATGTAATTAAAACAAATAGCTTAAACTGAAGATGTAAATCAACTGGGAGTAGGCAGAGGGCAAAAAAATGGAACTAGGGAAAGGACAAAAATAAAAAAAAATGGAACAAGGCAGAAGTTGAATTAATTTAATTCCTTTGAACAGAATCAAATTGTGCACTATCTACCAGCAGGCTATGCAAGCACATGATCTTATCAGTGTTACCCTCATTAGTCCTCTCTGTACAATTGTTTGTGTTGAGCACTTGTGGCATCTAATCTTCAATTCAGCCCTTGTGTTGGGAGTTTTAGCCATTTTATTTTTGTCACTGTCTTCTACCCTCCATTTTGGTGCACTGTCTTCATGCTTGGTTTGGCGTCCTTTTTGTGGTGTCCAATTTTTGATTAGTTAATGTTTATGTAATCCTGCCCAGCAACTGAGCAAAGGGGGGAAACCCAGACAAAAGAGCGGGAAAGGGTCACATGATCCTAAGTAATCTGCCTGGTAACAGGACATGATATAAGGGGCTGACATAGTGTGACAGGTTGCTGTCTGCTCAGGAGGCAGCCTGTGTTCCTATGTTCAAGTTGTGTGGTTCTTTGAGACAACATCAGCCACCTACCTGCAATTCATCTGGTGCCGGTGATCTGCTCCAGACATCTGTAGTTCCTGATCCCTGGTGGCATGGTCCTGGAGGTTCCCCGACCTTGGTTCTCTTTGCCTGCAACAGAGACAGAAGTGAGCTGATCCCATCCAGCCTGTGGTCATCTAACTGTAACGTTAAGACTATTTGTTTGGTGACCCATTTATTCTAGTTGGGGCCTGGGCTTAATGCCCATTTGTTTGGTAAACCACCAAGCTGTTTTAGTGTTGTTTTATATCTGTTTTATAACTGTATATCTTCCTTGTTCATAAATCCTTTCTTAGTTCACCCTGTAAATATCTTTAAGTATCTTGTTTCACTGCAACTATAGGTGATAGACCCTAATTCAGGGAAATCAAACTTGGTTTGGAAGCAGGGGTCCTTAAACGTTTCCCTTTTAGTTTTCTTCTGGTAATACTTGGTGCTACTTGTAATAGTAATAATCGATAATAATAATATAATAATTAATAATAATAAATTTTGTCAGTGTAAATCAGACGTCAAAAGTCAACACTATCAGAACAGCCCCACTGCTTTAATCTATCCAAGGTATCTATATATGCCTGTCATATACAGGGACTCTATCTAATATATATTACATATGTAATTATCATTGCCATAATAACTGAGTGCCTCACAACCTATAATGTAGTCATTTTCACAACACACCTGTGAGTTCAGGGTTATCCCCATTGTACAGATAAAGTGTACAGACAAAATAACTTGCTCAAGGTTACACACACTGGAAGTCAGTGGCAGAACAGGGAATTGACACCAGTTGTCCTGAATCCCAGGCTAGGGCCAAGTTAGACTATCCTTCCTCTTTAAAAGTCCTGCATCTTTGAGGATGGAGACAACAGAATGCAAATAGGAGACTGAGGGGCTGAAAGATGGAAACGTCATAGAAGATTCAGACTGAAAATCCATTTTGCTTGTGCATTTAAATAAAAACCTGCTGTTGAACCAATGTAATTAGGCTTGGAAGGATTAGATTTTTAATCAGTAAATGTCGATGTCACCACACACACACACACACAAACTGATGAAAAAATATTTCCGTCAATAAAAATTTACAGCTACGCAAAGTGAGAAACACGCTGCTTGAGAACTGATTAGAGTTTGGTTTAGAGAGATTTACGTTGTATATTTTGACCTGTGATGTTGACCATTTGGGTTTTAACAGGTATAAAGCTATCACTTTTTGAATCTCAACCTCTACTGTCATTAAATAATTATTCTCTAACCTCCTCCTATGATGTCCCACAACTATGAAAATTTACATAAAGATGAAAATAAACGCTTCAAAATAAACTTTGCTACTATCCATCAAAACGGTCAAAAAATAAAACTCTACCTCTGCAAGCCTAAACATAATGTGGCTTGTCTCCCTTCATGACACAGCGTCAGAAAGTATTTTCCTTCAGAAGATTACAAATTCCCTTCAGAAAAGCCTCAGTTTAATGTCCCAACTTGTTTCCATTTTAACCGGCTGTCCTGGCAGACCTTAGTGTTTTTGCAGGTTTATCGCAGCAACCAAGAAGAAAAATAAGATGCAGCTTCAGTGGGAAATTTATGCTGTGGACAAAAAGTCCGTGTCATTGACTTGCACAGCGCCAACCGGGGCCTGGACTCACAAAGGGACTTAGGCGTTGGGCTGCAATGCCTCACTTTTGGGTGCCTAGAAAATCACTGGAACAACAATGGGATCTAAAAGCCTGAGCGAGGTACCTCGGCTCCCTATACAATGAACCGGGAGAGATAGGCACCTAAGAATATGACCCACCAAAGTTCCTCCTCCCCACACCCCATCCCGCCGGCTGTTTTGTGGAGTTAGGCAGCCTTTGAGCATGCCTACTGGGTCGGGTCCCAAGACGAGCTAGGCATTCCTCTGCCTACTTCACCGCCTTTGTGGATGGCACTGAGGTTTAGGTGGGAGATAGGTGTCTAAATCTGGGGTTTAGGCACCTAAATACCCTCATGGATCCAGGCCAGAGAGAATTTTGGTGTTGTTTTAAGGAAGCCAGTTAACGCTCCATTCCAAAAGGCAGCATGAGATGTGTGTGTACCCACATAGCGTAAGCAGGTGAAAACCATAAAAGCTTTCCCCAAGATCTCAGTCTCAGCTAGCGCCCCGATCATTGCATACATAAATGCCACATTGATTGAGTACTGTGTGAAGCGCGTACCAAGATGCAGGCACATTCTTGTGCACACATTCGCATAGCTGACTTTTTTGAAAATCATTCCTGAAAAGTGTGGTTCTACTTTGAAAAATAACTCCAGATGACATTGTGGCATTTCATGATTATTTCATTGCCTCCAGGTCAATTCTGCTTAGTTTGTGAATTAAAATGAAGTTTCTTCTAACTGCTAAGAGTGTGTATTCATCCTGTGAGAAACTTTGTGCTTTCCTTTTGCTTTATGGTATCTCAGTTGGCACCTGTGAAATGAGACATTTGTTTGGCTATACAAAGCCTACTGGGGTGACTAAGAGCTGTGCAAAAACTAAAATTCTAGTTCGGTGGCCTACCTGAAGTGCAGATTTAAAACAGAAGTATGCAGAATCAGGAAAAGGAGTTGTTCCTCACAACTCCATTAGCAGGAAGACCACGGGAAAGAATCACAATGGAACACTGCAAATAGGACACACCTATATAATAGTTAATACTTTTAGATGTATTGAAATAGTACTCAGGCCCTAATGGGATCCTACCCTACAAGATGCCTCTCTGCAGATGCTCAGTGCTGGTGCCTTGGGTCTGCACATCTTGCAGCACCCTACAAAATCAAACCTTAAGTCTGGGATTTTGAGAGGGGGCCTAAGGGACCCAGCTCCCATTGAATTTCAATAGTATTTGAGCATCTAACTCCTTTAGACTCCCTTGAAAATTCCAGCCTAATCTACTAAGTCATTCCAGGGAGGTGGTTGTCACCATTACTGTATACTTAAAAATTGCTCAGACATGATGTTGGTGGGAACAGGATAGAGAGAATTCCTATAAAACAGAGAGCTGTCACATCACACTTGACCCATTTGGCCCAGCTCTTTATTGATTTTGTGATAAGAACCTCAGTGCATTCAAGGGACGTATGTAATAAAATGGTTTATTGCATCATTGTTTCACAATATGCCTGTTTGCAACCTTAACAGAACAAAAAACGTTGTGGGGCAATTATATATACTATTTAAACATTAGCTGTGGTAAAACTGACAACTGACAGCAACATTATATCTAGCAACAAAGACATGGTAACCATTAATGTATAAATGTAGATTATTCTCCCTGTAACCATAAAGGACGGAACAAGAAATTTATTTCCAGGACAAACGTTGAAGTAAAAGTGAGCACACATCGTGCTTCTCACTTTTACTTTTAGAAAATATCAAAAATGTGAGGGGAATTTACTAGGAATTGGGACTCACCACACTAAAAGCAGCAGTACTATTGCATGCTACTTCTTATATCTTATCACATATACTTCTAAACAGATAATGGGCCTGATCCTGCAGTCCTTATATATCTGAATAGTCCTCCATGCAGTCTATTGAATTATCCTGTGAATAAGGGCAGTGCATTTCACAAGGGTAATATGTAACGATGTAACATTTTCAAATCCCACACATGCAGCCCATTGAAGTTAATGAAAAGGATCTAGCCCTTTTTATTTTACACAGATGGAAAGCCCAATATAGAGAAGTGATTGCATCCCAGCGTGGCCTGAGGTGTAGAGTACAGGGGAAGTGGGCAGTTATAGGCCAGCCTCTCTACATGGGGAAGTAAGGGATGGTTAGACATTACAACCAGACTATCTACTTTAGCAGCTTCATTGAGCTTTTGATTAATGCATTAGTTTCTTATTCCAAAAATGGGGTTCAAACAACATAGGCAAGACACTCTCTCTACTAGAACATTCCCATCGAGTAAGTGAATTCCAAGGCTTACAGCAGATCTGATACCGGCCCCAGAACTCATCACTCTGCTAATCCACTAGAATCCGAGGGATTGTGCAAAATTTCAGTATTAAGAACTACATTGGAACCTGCTTTTTGCCAGCTGTGCTAAACTTTACCTCAGGATCCAGGAGGTCATTTGTTAAATTGTGGCTGGGGGAATGGGGTGAAGACAGAAGGTTGGACTAGTTTCACAGAAAAATAGCTGGAACAAGGGAGACTGTGCGGGGGAACAAGGGGGGCTGAAGTACACAATAAAACATATGATTCTGGCTTCTATTGCCATTGTATGGGGGCGTTTGCATGGAGATAATGCTTTGTTGGGTTAATTGCACAAAGGTAGATTTCTGTGGAGAACAGAGCTGGAATTTCAAATACAGTGTTGGGTGGCCAGCTCACCTGCACAAAATAATAAGCCACAATGCAGACGCAGCTGATGGATTTGAGTCCTTCCAATTACTGGGCCTCAACATAAAAAATACAGTGTAATGGGCCAGAGACAAAAATACAATAAATATTCTGGGGAGAGCTATTCAGAACAGAGACTATACTGTAGTGCAGATTAAAAGGAACAGTCTGAACTGGAAAAGGATGAAAGGTTACTTTAAAGAACTCCTTGAAGCCATCAATGCAGAGGGCCTGCTCCTATTCCCACGGAGGTCAATGTTTTTTCTTTGATATCAATGAAAGCCTGAACTAGCAGATGTACTGTAGGTCTATATTCATTACTGAGATGATTTTTTTTGTCTTTTGTACCATTTTACAATATACTGTAGGTGGTATTCTTAGTTATCGGTGTTCAAGCTGTTAATAATAAATTCTGATTTTCTGTATTTGCAGACTGTAGGTCTCAGATCAAATGGTGCTATCATTTGCTTAAGTCCTAGTTTTATATAAAGATAGTAAAATTAGAAATAGTGGATATTTCAGTTAAATGCTGTAATAGTCATTTGCAATATTATTAATATTCATACAGCAACATATAGGCCCCCAATCCTGCAAACATTTATCAAGAAGAGTAGTCCTACTGGGTTTCTATATGCTTATGGTCCCAGTTACTTATGTGTGCCAATTTTTCAAGATCAGGGCTATAACATGACCCATTCAGACTTGGTGTAAATTATTGCAAGTTCACTGAAGTCAATAGTTGTGCCAGTTTAAATTGTACCTGGTTTGATATTGGCCTCTTGAAGCTCAGTATTAATGAAAAAGAGACTGGTCAGATCACACCAAGAATACTGTATCTACTTTACCTTTATCTACAGGCATCCGATGAAGTGAGCTGTAGGTCACGAAAGCTTATGCTCAAATAAATTTGTTAGTCTCTAAGGTGCCACAAGTACTCCTTTTCTTTTTAACTTTACCTTAGTGTCTCTTTGCAAAATGCTTTGATATCCTCTCTCCTCAGAGAAATATTAACAGACTAGATGGCAGAGAAAACTAAAAAGAAAGCCACAGAAAAATTGTGGCTCTCACAAGATAAAAACCTTGTAGGATAAGTAGGTACTAATATTCCTTCTACTAACTAATAAACTGAGACATAGACAGGCTATAGGGCTTGCTCAAAATCACAGCTAGGAATAGAGCTCTGCAGTCCCTGTTCCCAGTTGCCTGCTCTAACATACTCATTTTAACTTTTACCTCCCCTTAACTCCATCAGTGCTTTAGATACATGAGGTGGCTCGCTCGCTCTCTGTAATTAGTCTCTATTTGGAAGGCCAATTACAAAATCTTATCTCTTTATATATCCTCTTCTGCACAGAGTAAGAGGTTTCTCTGTAACACTTCTTCTCTAATAATGGAGGTGGATTCCTGAAGATGCCTAAGGACTTAGGTCTCCTATACAGTGGTGACAATATTTTCTGTTACCCATGTACAATACTAAAATGAAGACTCTTTCTCTTCCCTTCATTTAAAAATTCATATCACATTTGAAACCAGAACCAAGATCTCTTCTATCAGAGCAAAGGTTTGCAAACAGTACTAGTTCAACGAGCAGAGGGTTACATATTTACCTACGTCACCTGGCAAATATAGCTGCCAGCCGAGCCAATGGGACAGCTCTTTGAAAGACATCCTGATAATCTGATGTCTTTGAGGGAGAGATACAACAGTTTTTGTTTGCTTACAGTTCTTTACAAAAGAGAAACCATGTGTTGAACCATGTCTTTGAAGGCCGCCTCTTTGTGGCAATGCAGGTTTTTATTCCCTTAACTTTATAAGAAAAGGCACAGCATGAACTGTATCAGTAAGAAACAATAAAATGAATCTACTTAAAATTTTCAGCTAGGCAGGGTAGGTGCATTAGAATTAAATGTTGATTTGGAAATTAAGTGCAAGATGGAGCTTGGAACCCAACTCAGCAATAGGGTTAAACCCACTTACAATGGGTACAGTGAATTTAGATTTCTGTTTATCATGTTGTATTTTAAATGACAAATATGAAGAAGATATGGCCATATCCTCAGTCTGACGTAGATCAGTATAGATCCAATGACTTCAAATACAGTGATGTCTATTTACATCAGTTGAGGATCTTGCCCATTAAAACGCTGCTAATACTAGACATGTAGAAAACGCAAACATCACTAGCCTGTCATCTGTGATATTACGGCTGAATATGAATGTGCTTTTTCTCTTTGGTTGGTTGATAGATGTTTGTTCTCTAAATCAATGCTTCCTATGTTTACTTTCCCTCTTCTTAATGACCAGAATAGGCCGCTCTTGAAACAGTAAAAAACAAGGCCCCCTTTCATTATTGTGTCATCATCTATAGCATTTGTAGTTATCTGTTTATTAAGGCACATCCTCTAATAAAGAACATTCAAGGACTCCGTTTTTGTTCCCTGATTATACATTTAGGTATTTCAGATTTATATTGCTCATTTAATTTAATTGAGCCTTATTAGGACTACAAATTTTCTGCTAGAAGGAGAAGAGAAAATAGCAAAAGGTATGTGGCATTTTTCATAAAGAGATCAAAAGTAATTGTGTCACTTGTTTTCAAGGTCAGGTTTGCTATTTAAGCTGAAATCTAAAGTAAGGTACATTGATTTACAGGAAATTGCTCACTTACACACATATTATACATTTTCAAATACTACTTTTGGAGCCCCTCTATGCTGATAAGCTTTTGTTATTCGAGCCAAGTATGTCATCAATAACGTCAGTATATGTTTATAAACATTTTTTTTTCTGATTCTGGTATTCAAAGTTCAGACAAATATTTGTTTTAGAGTCGCTTCAAATGAATGGCCTGAAATTCAGTCACACACCTCTCTTCAGCAGGAAACTCTAAGTCTATTGGACTTCCTAGAAGCAAAAGAACCAATTAGAAGGCTAATGTAGTTTTCCTGGAGAATGGAACTAGTTCTTTATTTACTTCTTGAACTGGAAAAGACCCAGCACTTCTTATTATCGTCCCCTTAATCTTGGGAGCTGCTAAAAAACTCTTCACAATCTTTACAATTAATTATAGAATGTTTTTATCATTTGAGAGTATTTTAAAGCTAAAAATAAATTAAAGATGGTCTTGTGTTTAAGGCATAGGACTGGGATTTATGAGATCTGAGTTCAGTTCTTGGTACTCCCACATATCTTCTGTTGTGACCTTAGGTATGTCAGGCTCGAATTGAGCAAAGCACTTAAGTTCATGCTTAACTTTCAGTGCATGTGCTTAAATGTATTGCTGAATCAGGGCCTACATCTCTCTGTGTCTCAGTTCCCCATCTGTAACATGGGGATAATAATGTTTTCTCACCCATCTCTGTTGTGTCTGTTTAGACTGAAACTCTTTGGGGCAGGGACTGTCTCTTAACATGTTGTTGTACAGAGCTTAGCACACTGGACTCAGATCTTGGTGCATCTACATGCTCCAGTAATACAAATATTAATCAATAAATAATTGGAGTAATGGTATAAATGGGGGTACACCGCTGGGCACTATGTGACCAAACGTTCAGCTGGGTTCCCTGATGGAGGCTGCAGAATTTACAACATGCAGCAGGAACATGTGCAAATCAGATGTGCTGACATATTTTGTAGGCACGGGTATGGAGACCAGCTGAAAATTTGACTGTTTGTCCAAATATGCAATATACTTTAGAAGAAAAGCAAACAACCCCAATTTTACTCTCACTGAGACCAGTTTTTACATGGCTGTAACTCTGCTGACTCTACTGAAGTTACACACATGCTCAAGAGCCTTGATGAACTGAGGCCTCACTCTGGGGAAAAGAGAGACCAGTGTGAGACCCAGTACATTTTCTTTACGCACACAAGATGCATTTACTGAGGAAAAGTCAAAGCTCTAACTCTGCCTGTGCTCCAGCATAACAATGCTAGATGGTATTACACTGGAGGAGTTACAGTTCTCTTTTGCTCTGTCCAGTGCACTGAGATAAACGCACCCCTTAAACAAACAAACCGTGCTTTACACCTACAATTGCACTTCCTTCCCACCCCACTATACCACGACCCCCAAATCTGTGAAGGCTCTGCCTGCCTGCTCTTTTGGTGTTCATTGGTATCAGTGTAAAAAGTAAGAAACCTTGTTTGTTTCACCATCAGTGCACAGCAGTGCGATACTGATTGGAGGCAGCATGCAGCCCCAAACAAATTGCCTAGCATCTTTGGCCCCTGCTGTAAATTGATCTCCTATATCCCTGCCAGACCAAATCCGGAAGCAGACCAAATCTTTTTTTGGAATTATTCTTCTTAGCTATTTATTTGTGTCTCAACCACCCATCCTTCCAGCATTCTGAGGCTAGTCACATGTATCCTTATTCTCCTCCAGGAACAAAGAAATTGCTGTACTAGATCAGACTAGTGATCCAGCTAATCCGGTACTCTGCCTCTGACAATGTCCAGTACCAGACACTGCAGTGGACCCATGTGATGAAAGATTTTGTCATCTATACAGGAAATTTCTTCCAAACTTCCATCAGTTAACAGTTGATTTATCCCCTGAAGCCTGAGCGCTTATGTATCCCTAACTTTCTTTTATCTCCTATCTAGTGTAATTGTGGATATTCTCATTATCCATTTAAATGTCTAATCCCTACAGAGTGACAAGTAATTTCCTTTTCTCTCTGCCCCAGCAGTTAAGCAAGAAAAAGACTCTCTGTATACTGGTTCTCAGTTTACTCTTGTGTCAATCAAATAATAACAATCCATTTCAGATAATAACAGAAAAATGAATGTATTCAAATATGGCATGCTGACTGAGATAGTGAGCTGCAAGATGAAAATGAAAAAAGGAGAGCAGATTCCCAAAGGAGAGTGAGAGAAAACTTCAGAGGCAATTCCTATTTGAGTTTCACATATGAGTGTCAGGTTTCAGAGGGGTAGCTGTGTTAGTCTGTATCAGTAAAAACAACGAGGAGTCCTTGTGGCACCTTAGAGACCAATACATTTATTTGGGCATAAGCTTTCGTGGGATATAACTCACTTCATCAGATGCATGGAGTGGAAAATACAGAAAGCATGTATAAATATATAGCACATGAAAAGATGGGAGTTGCCTTACCAAGTGGGGGGGGGGGGTCAGTGCTCATGAGGCCAATTCAGTCAAAGTGGATGTGGCCCATTCCCATCAGCTGACAAAAAGGTATGAGTATCAACAGAGGGGAAATTATTTTTTGTAGTGACCCAACCACTCCCAGTCTTTATTCAGGCCTAATTTGATGGTGTCAAGTTTGCACTGACCCCCCTACTTGGTAAGGCAACTCTCATCTTTTCATGTGCTGTATATTTATTCCTGCTTACTGTATTTTCCACTCCATGCATCTGATGAAGTGGGTTATATCCCACGAAAGCTTATGCCCAAATAAATGTGTTAGTCTCTAAGGTGCCAAAAGGACTGCTCGTTGTTTTTACAGATGAGTATGTGGTCACCTAAACTGTGCCCATAAGCTTCTGTTCCCCAGCTAAATAAGGGAAAGTAGTTGTACTGGAGGAAAAGCTTGACAAGAATAATGTAACATCATGACTATTTGCATGTGCAGAGTCTCAAAACAGCTTTTGACTGAGCACCTCTTCACTCCCCTCCCCCAATATCTCAAACTTTTGTCATCAGTGGACAAACCAGGCGCTATCAGATTTCTGTGGAATATGTGCATACAGTCCCAACATTTACTGTTCCCCAAAGAACCACAGTAAGATCTAAGTTTGACCTGGCCTTATCCCCTGGGTATACATAGTACTCTCTGTGCAGCCTCCAGAAACTATTCCCATGACTCTGCATTTATACAGGGGAAATTGACATTTTGAGATTACCTTGTTAGCCAAGAAATGTATGTTAGGCATAGTATAAACCACATTAACAGGTATTACGTGCATGGTATTAATATAACATACATTATATATCTGGGTGTTGGGAAATTATGTTAACTGAATGTATTATGCTCTCTCCACAATTCTGTTCACCCATGTCAAGTAGCCCACAACACGCTGCAAAGCTGAAGTCAGCTTTGGCCTCAGAAAATAGGAAGCCTGTCAAAGCCAAGATACATGAATGGTGTGTCCTAGTACAGATTGGAATGTACCTCTATGCCCATCGTTTGGAAACTAGTGTCCAAAACAGAGATAAGAAAAGTACAGAAAAAAAACAAGTTAAGGAACTGTTATGAATGGGCGGGATTGGATTTTAGTGATGTGTAAAGAAATTTGTAACTTGTGAAATCACCCTATACCACTAGCTGAAATGTGTCTCTTTGAAGCACACCTTCTGTGTAAGAAGAAAAGGAGTATTTGTGGCACCTCAGAGACTAACAAATTTATTTGAGCATAAGCTTTCGTGAGCTACAGCTCACTTCATCGGATGCATGCAGGGCTGCTACTCTGAAACCTTCTGTGTCAGGTGAACGCACTGTTAGAAGGAGGGTATGTATGTCTCCTTTTGGGGCTGTACCATTTTTCTTTAGACAATAAATTTGGCTACGCTGGGTTATGTGGTCTCTTGAACATTTAAGAATGAACCGCCAGTATAGTCAAACAATTGGCTCCACATTTGAATCACTAACCTCCACTCTTTAGCAGAGGAGAATAAAATGAGAAGCAAGTTTATTGCTCACAATAGAGTGATCCAGCTATAAGATTATAGAAGTGAAATAGAGGCAGATGAAATGTGTGTGTAGGTGTTAATGGGGAGAGAACCATTTTTATAACTGCCTTAAAAGCTATTTCATAAAATAGCATCATTGAGAGAGACTTTAAACACGCATGATTAATATCTTAACTGACTGTGCCTCATTTGGTATTATCTTGAAGGACAAATTTGTAAGATGATACACACTACTTAGACTTCACAATACTTATGTCACAGCGCCAGTCAGCACCCTCTTTTGGCCGCTCACCAGACGGCTGTGAGAGGATCCAGCTGCTGAATCCCCAGATGTTTTAAATCCCTAGTGTCTGAACAGAGTCTCACGGCATCTGGGCACACTCTTGGGGTGTAAATCTTCTATCTGGCACCCTTCCTGGGAGCTGTGACCACACAACACTCTGCCCAGCCCTGAAAACCATGCTGACCCCTCAGAGTCTCCCTAGAGCTTAACCAAACCCTATCTCAGAACTCCGGTCATGTGGTGTTCTGGGCCCACAGTTCTACTTTGTCAGGGGCCATGTGAGTGGAGTAATACTTAGAACACACAAACAGACTTCGCACATGTTTCTAAAACCATTGCTTTTAATCTCATGAGAAATGCAGAGATCTATACAAAAATAATAAAAAGTACATGCATTTCCCTGCCTCAGTTTCCTCACCACTCCAGAACACTTTCTGGGCTAGAGTCAGAGTTGTCTGGGGCTAGCCAAGTTCCTTCTGCTGCATGCATGCATGGTGTTATGAAACATGGAGCCTTCTCCTCTACACTGCCATCCCTTATCCTGGCCAGTCTGTTCCTGTCCCCATCACCTCTCCTACCCAAAACTTCCTGTGTGTCCCCCTCAATCTTCCCCCATGAGCTATCACAGGATGTCTGATCCCTTTAAGAAAAGTAGACTCAATCCTCTTGTGCCTGAACACTTGTGCCCTTGTCAAACTTGATAGGGGGTACGGGTAGCATCTTCAGCTAGGAGATCTCCAAGGAGATATAAGGGCTGGGAGAATAAAGGTGGCTGAGAGACCAGAAGCAGGGGGGCCTGAGTGATGGAGGCAGAGACAGTGTTGAGCCAGGAGGGAACCTGGGAAACAGCAGAGGCAGCAAAGCCTAAGGGCTGGAGGTGGTGACATGAAAGGGCCAGAGATGTATGTGTCTGGACTACAATTCAGGGACTTGAGGCATGGGTTTGACTAATTTACATTAATAAAATCAACCCAAGAAGGGGCACAAAGTTGTTTCTGAGAGGCCAAGGGACTTAGTTTGGCCAAGCCAGTCTATGGTGGGGCTAGACTATTATAGACCCCTTTTTAAATGCCTCTTTTGTCAGCTCTCCGTCTCTTTATCCTACTCTGGGAATTTTCCACTCCCTCTACTTCCTTCTAGTTCTGTGAAGGGAAGGGGGAAGAGTCTTCTCCTAAGCTCCCAGCTAACCCATAGTCATTCAGGTCTTTCCACCTGAATTGGTGGCCACTGAGTTCCAGTGACCCTCCATTTTACCTGGTCTGACAGAGGCATGACACAGCCCTGCCAGTCCATGGAGGAGTCCACATTTAAATAGATACATTCAGGCCTCATCTACGCTACAAATGTTTTGCTGGTATAGCTATACCAGCAGAGTTCCTTATTTTAGATTAAACTTATGCAGACTGAAGGAGTTTTTCTATCAACATGGCAATACCATCTCTCCAAATGACCCAGACATTTGTTGGAAAAGTAATATGGCAGTTTCTCAAGGAGACAATATTAAATGCTCAACAGCAAACTATTCCAATGCAAAGGAAAGATATGAAGAATAGTAAGAGGCCAATATGTTTCCATCAGGAGCTCTTCGATGACCTGAAAATCAAAAAGGAATCCTGCAAAAAGTGGAAACATGGACAAATTGCTAAGAAGGAGTAACAAAAGAATAACACAAGCATGTAGGGACAAAATCAGGAAGACTAAGGCACAAAATGAGTTCCACCTGGCAAAGGACATAATAGGTAATTAAGAGGAGGTTTTTTAATACATTAGAAGCAAGAGAAAGACAAAGGAAAGTGTAGGTCCTCTACTTAGGGGGCAAGGAAAGCTAATAACTGATAACATCAAGAAGGCTGAGGTGTTTAATGCCTATTTTGCTTCGGTCTTCACTAAAAAGGTTAATGGTAACCAGATACTCAACACAATCAATATTAACAAGAAGGCAGAAGGAACGCAAGCCAAATTAGGGAAAGAACAAGTTAATGAATATCTAAATAAGTTAGATGTATTCAAGTTGGCTGGGCCTGATGAAATTCATCCTTGGGTATTTAAGGAACTAGCTGAAGCACTCTTGGAACCATTAGCAATTACCTTCAAGAACTCATAGAGAACGGGTGAGGTCCCAGAAGTCTGGAGAATGGCAAACATAGTACCTATCTTTAGAAAGGGAAAGCAAACCTGGAGAGTTACAGAGCAGTCACAGCCTAACTTCAATACCTGGAAAGCTACTAGAACAAATTATTAAACAATCAATATGTAAGCACCTGCAGAATAATAGGGTTATAAGGAATAGGCAGCATGGATTTGTCAAAAATAATAATGCTAACCTACCTAATTTCCTTCTTTGACAGGGTTACTGGCCTAGTGAATAAGGGGGAAGCTGTAGACATGATACATCTTGATTTTAGTAAGGCTGTTGACACAGTTCCACATGACATTCTCATCAGCAAACTAAGGATATGTGGAACAGACAGAATTACTACAAGGTGAGTGCACAACTAGTTGAAAGAACGATACTCAAAGAGCAGTTATCAATGGTTCATTGTCAAACTGGGAAGGCGAATCTAGTGGGGTCCTGCAGGGGTCAGTCCTGAGTCTGGCACTATCTAATGTTTTAATTAATGACTTGGATAATGGAGTGAAGAATATGCTTATAAAATTTCCAAATTACATCAAGCTGAGAGGGGTTGCAAGCACTTTGGAGGACAAGGTTAGAATTCAAAACAACCTTGATGAATTGGAGAATTGGTCTGACATCAACAAAATAAAATTCAATTTTAAAAAGTGCAAAGTGCTTCTATTAGGAAGGAAAAATCAAATGCACAACTACAAAATGGGGAGTAACTGGCAATCCTGTAGGAATGGATCTGGGGGTTTTAGGGGATCACAAATTGAATATGAGTCAACAATGTGATGCAGTTGTGAAAAAGGCTAATATCATGTTGGGGTGCACTAACAGAAGTGTTGTATGTAAAACATGGGATGTAATTGGCCCATTCCACTTGGCACTAGTGAGGCCTCGCTTGGAATATCATGTCTAATTCTGGGTGCCAGACTATAGGAAAGATGTGGACAAACTGGAGCGAGTCTAGAGGAGAGCAACAAAACTGATAAAATGTTTAGAAAACCTGACCTATGAGGAAAGGTTAAAAAAACTGGGAATGTTTAGTCTTGCGAAAAGAAAACTGAGGTGGCACCTGATAAAAGTCTTCAAATACGTTAAGGGCTGCTATAAGGAGGATTGTTCTCCATATCTACTGAATGTAAGACAAGAAGTAATGGGCTTAATCTTCAGCAAGGCAGATTTTGGATAGACATTCGGAAAACTGTTCTAACTATAAAAGTAGTTCAGTTCTGGAATAGTCTTCCAAGGCAGAATGTGGAATCCCCATTGTTAGAGGTTTTTAAGAGCAGGTTGGATAAATATCCGTCAGGGATGGTCTAGGTTTACTTGGTCCTGCCTCAGCACAGAGGGCTGGACGTGATGACCTTGAGGTCCCTTTCAGCCTCACATTTCTATGATTCTATGAGATTAGGTATGCTGACAGAAATACTCTTGTTGGGATAGCTACCTTGGCTAGGGAGTGTGGTCATTTCACACCCCTGACCAATACAGCTATGCCCACAAAACTTTGTGGTCTAGGCCTGGCCACAGTGGTACTGCAAGTTACATAGCAGCGACTTCATACTAACTTCGTAACAGCAATCAGAATTCAAAAGTCATACATTGGTTCCCCAAATCATCATAGCTTGTATCAAAAATTAGAATGGTTTGTGCATCTTCAGGCACTATGGCAACTGTGTTTCAACAATCGGATGTAAGCAAATCAGATTCATAGGTGTACTGAAGAGGTTGCTATTAAGTTATAAATGCACTGCCAAAATCTATATGATGCCTAGTGATTTTTTTTTCAGAAGTTTTAAATATATATTGAACACCCATAAAGGTAATATTAAAGTCACAAAACATTACAGATATAAGGGAAGATAATTAAAACATGCTCCTTTACATTATCTATACTCTTTTGACTTCATTTTTCTGTTAAATGGCAAATTTACAGATTTTGAAAAAAACATGAATTATGAGTTACATAAATTTAATATTTTGGGGGCATTTTATTTAAAAAAAAAACTTAGCAGCCTCACCAGAAAATCTATCAATTTGATAAGTTATCCTCAGGACATCAAAATAAATACAAATATATGTCTTCTTATATTAAGAACTAAGGCTGACTAAAAGATGTCTCCATCTATGCTTTTTTTTTTAAACACGCACACTGTATAACTGCATATAATCTACACACATACAGAGGAATCTCTTCTTATGTCACTAAATGCAACAATTCTGAGGTGGAAGGTAGTAGGTATTTAACACATAAGAACTTTATGCAACAGTTTAGAACAGGAAATTAAGAATAATAATTGAAATTGCAGAGACAGTTTGTATAGGCAGAATGCTATTACTCACATTGAAATTTGGTGAGTTAACAGCCCTATTCCTGCAGAATGTGTCATTGGATCTTTGATGAGCGAAGGTTGTTAGGAGCTTGGTTTCAGAACCTTACCTTAGAATCATAGAATATCAGGATTGGAAGGGACCTCGGGAGGTCATCTAGTTCAACCCCCTGCTCAAAGCAGGACCTAATCCCCAACTAAATCATCCCAGCCAGGGCTTTGTCAAGCCTGACCTTTAAAACCTCTAAGGAAGGAGATTCCACCACCTCCCTAGGTAACCCATTCCAGTGCTTCACCACCCTCCTAGTGAAAAAGTTTTTCCTAATATCCAACCTAAACCTGAGACCATTACTCCTTGTTCTGTCATCTGGTTACCACCAAGAACAGTCTAGCTCCATCCTCTTTGGAACCCTCTTTCAGGTAGTTGAAAGCAGCTATCAAATCCCCCCTCATTCTTCTATTCTGCAGACTAAATAATCCCAGTTCCCTCAGCCTCTCCTCATAGATCATGTGCTCCAGCCCCCTAATCATTTTTGTTGCCCTCCACTGGACTCTTTCCAATTTTTCCACATCCTTCTTGTAGTGTGGGGCCCAAAAGTCGACACAGTACTCCAGATGAGGGAATGATTACATCCCTCAGTCTGCTGGCAATGATCCTACTTATAAAGCCTACTTATAATGCCATTAGCCTTCTTGGCAACAATGGCACACTGTTGACTCATATCCAGCTTCTTGTCCACCGTAACCCCTAGGTCCTTTTCTGCAGAACTGCTGCCTAGTCACTTGGTCCCTAGTCTGTAGCAGTGCATGGGATTCTTCCTTCGTAAGTGCAGGACTCTGCACTTGTCCGTGTTGAACCTCATCAGATTTCTTTTGGCCCAGTCCTCTAATTTGTCTAGGTCCCTCTGTATCCTATCCCTACCCTCCAGCGTATCTACCACTCCTCCCAGTTTAGTGTCATCTGCAAACTTGCTGAGGGTGCAATCCATGCCATCCTCCAGATCATTAATGAAGATATTGAACAAAACCGGCCCCAGGACTGACCCTTGGGGCACTCCACTTGATACCGGCTGCCAACTAGACATGGAGTCATTGATCACTACCCATTGAGCCCGATGATCTAGACAGCTTTCTATCCACCTTATAGTCCATTCATCCAGCCCATACTTCTTCATCCAGCCCATAACTTGCTGGCAAGAATACTGTGGGAGACCGTATCAAAAGCTTAGCTAAAGTCAAGTGTAACCCCCAAGGAGATTACCTAGATTCCTGGGGCTCTGTCTGCTGGCAGCTCAGGGAGAGGCACACTGGCCCTGGTAGGGAGGGGGAGCCAAGGTAAACTCAGAGTTTGCCCGGCAATCAATAGGGCGTGAGATGCTCTTCCAAGGGAGTTCAGAAAAGGGGAGAAGCCATTTTTGAGTCAGTCTGGAGCCAGCCAGGGCAAGGGCGGGACTGGCTGTGTGGGGAGGTGGTGAGTCCCAGGCCTGCATGCAAGGTTCCCCCTGAAAACTGGCCTCTAGGGACCTGAAAGCAAGATCCCTCAGCTGGGCTTTTCCTTCTCCACTGATGATTCCCAGTTTGTAGAGTTTTGCTGGGAAACTTCCCCAGCCAGGGTGACTTAGCCCTCCAGCTCCCTAGGTGAGACCAGTCACCACATGGTTAGCTCTGCTGTCTGCTAGTTCAGGGATGCTGCCTGCTGTGTATGTGTCTGGATGCTGGGCTAGGAGACTACAGTTTGGATTTTAGTACAGTTGTGCAATCTGCACCTTGAGCCCTGCACTCGTTTGTGGTGAGGGGAAATCCTGGGACTGAAGCAGCCTGACTCCTGCCTGAAGAGGATCCCTGCCAGCAGAGGCAAACTCTGCAGTGACCGAGGAGTCCAGAGTCATCGCTGAACCTGAGGATCATTCATGGAGTTTGTGAGTGCACCATCTTTTAGTTAGTCAGGGAATTTGTTTTGGGGACCCCCTACTCCCTGAACTGTGTCCTCAAGCCAGGGAGTGAGGGTTTGGGGATTTTATAACCTGCTGCATGTTAAACCTGTGGAGGGATTTACCACCTTCTCCCACTTGTGAGTCCTTTGGGCTGTACTGAACCCACTCAGCCACACTGCTAAACCGCTGCAGTGAAGAATTTTGTGGTCATAGGTCATCAAGGGCCCCAACAAAGTACATGTACCAACGGGACACTAATCTTACATTTTGCTACATCAAGTCACGTGACTGGGGAAATTCACAGGTATTAGCAGCATGGGCACCGGTGAACCTAAAAATACTGTTTTACCTTGTTATGTTATATTTGTCTCCTGTTTAATATAATTATTGTGTTGAATATATTGTATGTGTTTGTGTTATTTCTTGGAAGTCTCCAACTATCTGGCAAGTAAGTGGGGATTACCCTGTGGTTAGAATTTTCCTCCCAGGCTGCCCTGGTGACCCTGCCAGGAAGGAGTAAGGGGGGTGGAGGCACTGCCAAATTAATTCATAGGAAAAAATAAAGAAGAGACACCCTGCTGAGTGGGTGGCAGGATCCAGAAGAACCCAGACCTGTCCATCAAAACCTGTAAGCAGATTGCCATTAAAGAAGGTAACCGGTGGAGAGGGGGTGCTACACAAGGAATACCACGTCCACTGCTTTCCCCTCATCCACAGAGCCAGTTATCTCCTCATAGAAGGCAATTAGGTGAGTCAGGCATGACTTGCCCTTGGTGAATCCATGCTGACTGTTCCTGATCACTTTCCTCTCCTCGAAGTGCTTCAAAATTGATTCCTTGAGGACCTGCTCCGTGATTTTTCCATCTTAAAGATGGTGTCTCCGTGAGGGCTAGTCTCCCTAACACTATGTCTGGGCATTGCTTCAGTATTGACTCCAAGTGAAATATATGACCTACGTAATCACTAACACCACTTCCTGAAGCACCTTACAAGTTCCAGTCCCATCCCAGTGTTGGCCACATCTAAGCCTGCTTACCTGAAGACATCTGACAGGATCGCCGCATAGCTTCATGTGGTATAGCTGTGGATAAGTTTTAGTAGTTTTGTAACTGCAATGTCTGTTGCTAAGTGACTGTAGAGCTGAGCTCCAGCAGCAGTCTGGAGACTTTTTAAAATGAGAACAGACACAAAAAGGGTGAGTTGAACACTTTGAAACTATAGATTCAGTTCCTGGAAACTGTGGATATGCTTTGTGCAGAATATAAATAGACAGATGTGAACTGTGCTTTCCTCTAACTAAGACAGATAATTTTTCAGTTCCTCGCTGGAGATCAATATCAATTGTAGCAAGTAATTTATGGTTCTTCAATCAAATATGGGATCAAATAAAGTGCTTCCCATACTGGATTTTAATTAATGTGTAACTACAGTGACTTCTCACCTAAACATCCTCCATGCAACTCAGTGCTATCTGGTGTGCTATTACCCAGCTTTTCCTTTGAAATTAGATTGCAGTAGAGTACACACACTAATTCTCACATTAAACATTTTAAACAAAATCACATAAAATCAAATGTACCATACATTATAAAATCACATCTCTGTTTTCAGAAGGTACCAGCCCCCACAGATAATAAAAATAAAACATTTCTGTGAAAGGCAAGTTATCCTCTTCTTCTTACTAATTAATATTATAATTTAAACTTTATTTTTGTATTATTGTAGTGTCCAATGTGCCAGGCACACAGATGAAGAGACAGTCCCTGTGCAAGGTGCTTTAAAATCAGAACAGAATATTTATCTGTTGTACTGTCAATCTATCCTTCACAACATATGAGAACTGCACTGTCACTAGGCAGGCTTAGTGCATGGACAAAATCATATGGATGAAGAACAGCCAGACAAAGCAGAACCTGAGCAAGACAGAGGTTATGCTGACTGGCACTTTGAGGAGATTGCAGCCACAATGTGCTCTCCTGCAGCTGAAGATGCTCACAAGCTAGAACTGGTCAAGTCAGGCTGCAAGCACATATGTCATGTCCTCCGCTCAGTACATTGGTTCCTTCTAGAACATCATGTCAGATTCAAGCTCTCAGTCCTTGTCATCAAAGCATTTAAAGGTGTGAGCACAGGGTACCAAAAAGATCACCTAGATCTCTGGGATGAGAACCACATTCAACAACTCCTCTCCTCAGGCACAGTGGAGTAAAACTGGGCCATGTAGGAGACAGGGTTTTCTCCAGGGCCAGGCCCGGACTGTGGAAGGAACTCCCCCATGAACTAAGAACCACCACTCGTGACAGATATCATTCACATCACTTCACGCACCTCCAGAAGATGCTTGGATACTAGGGTGGCCAGGGCTGTATAAAAACTTGAATAGAATAAAAGAAACAACATATTAACAAAACATCAAAAGGCACCAGCTCTTGTTAGCTATACTGTTAGCAATTCCTCTAACCCACTCCCCCACCCACTTCTCCCTCTTGATCAGACACCTCAGCTAGCCTCCCCCACCACTGCTGACCAGTGAGCTCTGCCCTCTCAGCTGTTTGTCCAGCCCACAGAAACAGACTCAGGCACAGGGTGAGGAAAGAAATGACATAAGCAAACAAAGAACTGCCAGTCTGATGGTGTCTGTGTTATTGAAAATGGTGTCACGCCTCATGGCAAGTCTGCATTCCCCCCACTCCGCCAGTGTCTTCCAGCAGATACTCCTCCAGGCTGCCACACTCTTCCCCCACAGAGGGAGGAGACATGGTCTGTAGGGGCAGAATACCCTCCTGGTCAGTCTCGGTCTCCTGCTTCAGGAGTATCTGGCAGTGGCAATTCCTACCACTCTTGCCCACCCTTCCACTTTATTGCTGCCCAGTTGAAGCGCTAGCTTAACCGTACCAGACATCTTCCTAATGGGCCACAGCTCACTTGGAAGTACGAAAACAGATGGAAAATTCAGCACTCTAGCCTAGCTCTTGCGTCCTTTGGAGTAAAGGGGAGTTTTTCTTTCAACTTCAACAACAGCAAGGTCACCACTTGGTGCTATCAACAGGATCCTCCAATTTTTAGCTCAAATTCTTCTAATTAAGCTCAACAAGCAGCTCATCTGTGTGAACAGTTTTTTTTTTTAAATCTTAGAAGACAGTTGTTCTAGTGGCTAGGAGGTTGCAATGAGAATACAGCATGTCAAGGTTCCTTCCCCTCTCTGAACTCTAGGGTACAGATGTGGGGACCTGCATGAAAATCCCCTAAGCTTATTTTTACCAGCTTAGGTTAAAACTTCCCCAAGGTACAAACTATTTTACCTTTTGCCCTTGTACTTTATTGCTGCCACCACCAAGCGTCTAACAGATATATAACCGGGAAAGAGCCTGCTTGGAAATGTCTTTCCCTCAAAAATCCTCCCCAAACCCTACACCCCCTTTCCTGGGGAAGGCTTGATAAAAATCCTCACCAATTTGCATAGGTGAACACAGACCCAAACCCTTGGATCTCAAGAACAATTAAAAAAAGCAATCAGGTTCTTAAAAGAAGAATTTTAATAGAAGAAAAAGTAAAAAGAATCACCTCTGTAAAATCAGGATGGTAAATACCTTACAGGGTAATCAGATTCAAAACATAGAGAATCCCTCTAGGCAAAACCTTAAGTTACAAAAAGACACAAAAACAGGAATCTACATTCCATTCAGCACAGCTTATTTTCTCAGCCATTTAAAGAAAACAGAATCTAACGCATATCTAACTAGATTGCTTACTAAATTCTAAGACTCCATTCCTGTTCTGTCCCCGGCAAAAGCATCACACAGACAGAGGGAGCCTTTGTTTCTCCCCCCTCCAGCTTTGAAAGTATCTTGTCTCCTCATTGGTCATTTTGGTCAGGTGTCAGCGAGGTTATCCTACTTCTTAACCCTTTACAGGTGAAAGGGTTTTTCCTTTGGCCAGGAGGGATTTTAAAGGTGTTTACCCTTCCCTTTATATTTATGACACAGTATATGTAACCTTCTGCCTGTTGGAATCAGCAGCAACAAGGGCCAGGTTCAGTATCTAGGGGTTCCTTTTCAAGAATACAACACAAAACCGGCTCCAGTCCCCACCCAGTAACCTGGGACAATTACACACGACCCTGGAGCACCTCTGCGAGGCAATACTTCCCCACTCGCAAGCACAGAGTCTGAGTGTAAAAAAGAAATTTTTATTAAAAGGAGGGAAGTCACCCGGCATCAATTTGGTGAAATGCCGCAAGCAGGATTCATAAAAATAAAACCATGAGCAAAAGCCCCACCCCAGAGTACATTGGGCAGTGACCTTTTCCCCTCAGATTCTTAAGTCCAGCAACCAAATGACCCTTTAACGTGCCTGTCCCTTCTCTGCACCCCACTCACAATTGTTGTCCTTAGTGCATACCCAGAGTTCAGAAGTGCATTGCAGAGCTCACCTCCCACCTTGGGTGGAGCGGGGGGTAAGAAGGCACCTTACTCACTCTGTTGCCCAGGGACTTGCTCATCAGCTCCTCCCTGCTGGCCATCCTGCCAGCCGATCACCACACCTCTCCACCAGATGCCCTGCTGTCGAATCCCGTGCCCCAATCTTCTCTGCCAGTCTCCTTGCTGGCCGATCACCACAATCCGCCCTGCCAGCCGATTGGCCAGGATATCTTCAGGTCCCACTACTTAACACAGCTCTCAGTGATTTCAACTGTTAGTGGGGGAGCCTCACCGCTGGTGCACACTGGGCAGTCTCTTGCATCAGAGACACTATCACAAAGCAGGTCTCATCCTGAGACCTAGGTATCAGTGATTTCAGCTCTGCGGTGTGTAACAAGACTCTCAACTGAGTCTATATTAGCTCTGTTATTACACGGTGGAGAGAGAAAGGGTCAAATGCTTGCCCAAATGATCACTTTTGGCCAGTATTGGATCCCCAGTCACCTTGTTGATTGGGGCAGGAGCAATAGAGGTTGTTATCCTTGTTGTGTGAATCACAAGCAGCAGAACTGTGCTTGGTGTATCCTGATTGAGTGACTCAACCTCAACTAAACGGCACTTGCTAGACCGGGGACATGGGTTCCAAAGCCCAATAAGTTGAGAGAGGGTGGGGGCCAGCTACTTGTAGTGAGGGATTTGGGCCCTGCTTAAGGGCCCTAGACACCATTTGGGTGTTTCTAACCAGCCAGGGAATTCTCCAGCCACTCTTTTTGGACAGAATCCATCCCTTGGTGCTACCTGAGTGGCACAAAGGGATCAGAGCACAACACAGGATCTAGCTCTGTATGTTTTTGATCTTTGTGATTCTTATGCTTCCCCATGATTTTGTTCACTGCCTAGACACCAAGGTGAGAGGCACATTGGATAAATTATGTGTACATTTCAGCTTTTTGGCTCAGAGACCATCTTTTGATATATGTATGTACAGCACCTAGCACAACGGAATCCTGATCCTCACTGGAAGCTGTAGGCACTGCCACAGTACCAATAACAACTTCTGAGCCAGATCCAGCAAGATGCTGAACATCTCCTGGGATAGGCCAAGAGCCTGGAGCTCCTAGTGAAGTCAATGGGAGTGAAGAGACTGAATGGCCCAGGAGGCACACAGTTCCTCACAAGGTGAGGCCCTCTGCTTTGCAAAAACAGGGACCCTCACTGCAGGGACAAGGATGGGATCAGATCAATGAAAGTCTGTTAATCACTTGTAAAGGTAGCAGTTGAAAACAAGGGCAACAAATTAAAAGAACCTCCGCCCCTGGGTTGTAACGTTGAGCCTTTAGTTAATACCATTGCTGGTGAGCCCGCGACTGCTGCCAGTTGGAATGACAAGGTGGGTGAGGAAACATCTTTTACTGGACCAACTTCTGTGGGTGAGAGAGACAACAAACACACTTTGTCTTCACTTTGAATCAGAAGCATTAAGCATCTCCCAAAGGATATTTTCTGTAGTTCAAAGCCATACAGCCATGGAATGGGCATGGGCACAGGCCCTGCAGCTTTCCCCATGCTGCCTAATTAATTTGCCGCAATCTGTACAGCAAAGGGTGAGATCACAAATCAGTCTCCATCTCCATTCCCGTTTTGGACTCTCTACCAAAGGTGCTACTTGGTTTCAGTTGTGATGGTGCTTTTAATGATGCAGACGCCTTGGTCGCTAGCAACTATACTCATTTCACGTAGGACACTGAACTGCTGCCATATGATAACTTTCAACTACCAAAGCAATCTGGCTTTGAGCTGGTCCCCTCGAGAAGAAAGGCTCCCTAGCTCATTACCAGCTACCTTTCAGCCATGCCATTTTTCCCTTTAAAATTCATGTCTGCATTGTAACCCATAGCGCCTGTATCACAATAGCCAATAAATATCCTTGAGAGCAATCTGAATATTCTTCTTCTGTGTTGGAAGCGGCGCCCCACTCTGGTCTCACACTAGCAAAAAAAAAAATCCCTTTGTGCTATGGACTAGAAATGGGTTAGTGTTTTAGAGAAATTTTGAAATGGAGTAACTGAAGTCATCTCAATTCAGTGAGGGCTGGAGTTCATCCTCAGTTACACCCAATATGCTATTGCATCATATTATGTTGCAAAGCACCTTTCCTGCTAGATAAAATGTAACTGTAACAATCTCAAAACCACAGCTCTCAATCATTTGGTGCTGGCAACAGGTCAGAATTTAAGAGTGAAATAATTTAATACACAAACATTTGCAGAATATCTAAAAAGTGCCTTTTTAAAAGGCCATGTTCCACACCCAGGCGCCTTTGAGATTGTTAAGGGGAAGGAAGGGACTCTACCATTTTCCCCTTTGCTTTCTAAACTTAGAATAAAATCATAGAATCATATAAGATTAGGGTTGGAAGAGACCTCAGGAGGTCATCTAGTCCAGCCCCCTGCTCAAAGCAGGACCAACCCCAACTAAATCATCCCAGCCAGGGCTTTGTCAAGCCTGGCCTTAAAAACCTCTAAGGGTGGAAATTCCACCACCTCCCTAGGTAACGCATTCCAGTGCTTTACCACCCTCCTAGTGAAATAGTGTTTCCTAATATCCAACCTAAACCTCCCCCACTGCAACTTGAGACCACTGCTCCTTGTTCTGTCATCTGCCACCACTGAGAACAGACTAGCTCCATCCTCTTTGGAACCCCCCTTAGGTAGTTGAAGGCTGCTATCAAATCCCCCCTCACTCTTCTCTTCTGCAGACTAAACAAGCCCAATTCCCTCAGCCTCTCCTCGTAAGTCATGTGCCCCAGCCCCCTAATCATTTTTTTTCTGTTTTGCACTGGTGCTGACTGAGCCCAGCCTTGAACTCCATAAGCCTCCCTCTTCCTCTACAGACAGTATCACTGCCTCAGTCTGCCCCCTGCCTCTGGTCTGAGCCAGCTGAGGTTTCAAACTTATACACAAGAGTCAGACGCCCTAGCTGACGTTCTCAGCAAGGGGGGGAAAAAAACCTTATAAGATAGGTAAATCATCAGCAGATTTATGTGCTGGGTGTTTGGGATTAGACACTCTGATAATAAATATCAGACAGTGTAGTCTAAGATATTTAATCAGATGTCTTTAAACTGCTACATAGCCCATGTGAGAGCTGCTTTTAAATGAAAACAATGTTCATGTCTTTCAAGGATAGCGTATTTGTTGTTTTGCAAGAACTTTCATCTGGAGAACTTCTCCATCATCTCACGTTGGTTCCTATTCACAACTCTTAGGATGTTTTTGTTCTTTCCACTGTTTAATGTTTATCTTTCTTTACAAAAATAAAAAGTTGGATGGGAAAGTGTGTTTTGTGGGCATTCCCACAGTGTGTATTTGCATATTTGAACGGTATCTCAATAGCAGAATGTTCTTCAAACAGTCTGAAATCACAGAGGCTATGCAGGTACAGTAGTAATCAGAAGACTACGTACAACTACAAATTATTATGCCAAGCAAGAATAAAGCACGCAGTAACAAAACACTTTAGCTAAAAGTGCCAAGGTTAGTTGGATAAACCCCCACAACAAATATGTTCAGTAATGGCTTTACATTTTTGGTTTAAGTGTAATGAAAAACTTTGGCATGGGTGGTTGTTTCCAAATTAATTGCAGTTTTATTTTAGAAGATTGTACAGCCCAGCATCTGAGAGTGACTTTGTTTGCCAAGGAACACTTTTATCTGAAGGTTCTTCACACGTTTTAGAAAAGCTTGATCTAATGTGACAAATTGCAGCACTTCTGGAGGATTCAGTCACCTGGAAGCACTTTTTTTTAAAAAAACATCCTCCTCCATGATGTGAAGAGGCAATAAAAGTGGTTCCCCATTATCGAAGTTAACAGCATCCACTTTCCTCAGAGTTGTGTTCTGACAGTTCACAGAGTGAGCAAACATTTCTTATTATGTCTGTATTGTGAATTGAACTGTTTTTAAAAAGAAATGGCCAAATTCCGACTTGATGGAAGTTGATGCAGCTCCATTAGAAAAGTTTGGGACAAATTCTGCTGTGACTTGAAAACCATAGGGTAAGCTGGTCAGAAAACAAGTATAAATGGGAGTCAGTGGTAAAGTAGTGTCACTTGCACCAATCTGGCATTCAGTGGACATACAGATAAGCATGTGGGAGCAAAAGACGTTCATGTAGGGGGGGAAAGATGCTAATATGAAGCTGTGAAATAATGTACAATTGAGGCTGCCTAACTTGACAGCCTCCTGTTAATTTATTTTTTCGCTTAATCACCTTCTTCTATCTCTACTCAGTTTGTAAAATACACCAGTTTTGCACATTCCCTGAATGCCAGATCAGTTACACTTTATAAACAACATAAACCTGATTTGTGACCTACAACACCATTTACATCAGCACTGAGTCTGATCCAAAGTTTTAAAATAGAACTGCCATTTCAGAACTCTGTCGGTGTCTCTTTCTTACTAAAATGTAAATCTGAGTAAATAATTAGTAATTAGAGCTGGTAAAAATACAGGACAAAGATTTTGTGAAATATTTGGAAATTTCAAAGTTGTTTTCATTTGGCACGGTACAAAATGGACCCCTTTCTCATTGTGGATAAAATTGACACAATATTTTTACTGACATTTTAGTTGTTTTAGAAATTATCAATTTTTTGCTCACTAAAAGTACATTTTCTTAGCAAAAAACAGGTTTTGAGTGAACAAAAATATGTTGAAAATATTTTTAAAATGATTGATAAAAATACTGGTAAAAGATATTGTGAGAAAATGGAGAAGTGTAGAAAGCTCATTTTTCAACAAAAAAATTATCATGAAAAACTCAAATTGACTAGCTCTGAGTAATAAATAGAAACATGGGAACTGCCAGACTGAGTCAGACTCAAGGTCCATATAATCTGGGACCTGGTCTCTGTCAGTGGCCAGCATCAGACACTTCAGAAGAAGGTATAACAACCCCACAATAGGCAGATGTGGGATGATCTGCCTCCCATATAGGTCTCACCCTGATCTCTAGTAGTTAGAGATTGGCTTAAACCCTTAACCAAGTGTTCTAATAGCTCTTCCAATTTTTTTTATTAATTATGCCAACTCTGCATATTTATCATATCCTGTCCCTTTTTGAATCTTCCTAAGTTGTTGGCCTCAACAACTTCCAGTGGCAATGAGTTCCACCATCTAATTCCATGGGGGTGTGTGTGTGTGTGTGTGTGTGTGTGTGTGAAGTAGTATTTCCTTCCTTTTAATTTCTGTGAATTTATTTATTGAATTTCCTCACTCTATGAACAGATCACACACATTTCCCATTTATTCATTATTTTTGGTAGCATAATTAGTATTATAGTAGTATTTAAGATGCCCCAGCTGAGATCAGGTTCCACATTGTGCTAGATACTGCACAAATACATAGTAAGAGACAGACCCTGGCCCAAAAAGAGTTTACAATCTAAAGAGACAAGACAGAGTGGGAGAAAAGAAGTATTATTCCCATTTCATAGATGGAGAACTGAGGCAAAAAGAGACAGATACCAGTTTGTGTAAACAAAATGCAGCCAAACACACATTATCAAGGAAGTTCCCATATGATACATGATACAGCTTAATGATCCTCAAAGCAGATACCTCAATGACTGGAAAAGCCATCCTGAACCTACCTCTTAATGATAAAGAGAAGCTGACTGAGAATAATAAGGAAGAACTTGAACTAATGACCAGAAGGCTCCTTGAATTCAGCGTAGTACAGCATGCAGCAGAACAAAGGTATAAGATTTCAGGAAAGAAAATTTGGGATCGATGAAGAAATCTAGCTCGTAACAAGCGTCCAGGAGTAAGAATTAAAATCAGCAAGCGTAGAAGAAGGTTAAAAGATGTGACTATAAGAACCAAACAACGTGGCATTACAACAGGCTCCACAAAGATCTAAGAGTTAAAGAAAATCTGTATTGGAATTGGAGAATGGGGAGCCAACCCCTCAAGAATAATCTGAGAATCAGATAAATCCAACATGTAAGAGACAAGGGCAGCAAAAAGCTAGCCAAAAGGGAATCAGGGCTTTAAAACATATCAGCTTCCATTTTTAAGCTAAATTCTCCTAATTAGTACACGAAAGCAAAAACCTCAAAGTATTTTTTTGTAAAACAGACATCCTTGATACTCCTAATTCACCATTGTAACAGTGTCATGTGCCAAGTGGGTCAGCAGAACCTAGCATCACAGAGGGCCAACTCTTGATGTAATTTAAAAAAGATAACTTTTAAAATACAGTAGAATCTCAGAGTTATGAACACCAGAGTTACGAACTGACCTGTTGAACACACACCTCATATGGAACCGGAAGTACACAATAAGGCAGCAGAGACAAAGAAAAAAGGAAGTACAGTACAGTACTGTGTTAAATATAAACTACAAAAAAATAAAGGGCAAGTTGAAAAAAAAGATTTGACAAGTAAGGAAACTGTTTCTGTGTTTGTTTCATTTAATTCAAGGTGGTTAAAAGCAGCATTTTTCTTCTCCATAGTAAAGTTTTAAAGCTGTATTAAGTCAATGTTCAGTTGTAAACTTTTGAAAGAACAACCATAATGTTTTGTTCAGAGTTACAAACATTTCAAAGTTACAAACAACCTCCATTCCCGAGGTGGGTGTAATTCTGAGATTCGATTGTATTAGTACAAACTGATTCTTATCCTTATAAATGAGCCACCAGGTTCACCTGCCAAGAAAGAAAACACTAACATTTTTTAATAAACAAAACAAATCCTGAAAAAAAATCAATGCTTAAAACTGGAATAATTTCCCAAGTAGCTTTATGTGGCCATTTTAGATAGTATCAGTAACTATTTCCCTGAGGGCATCTTTCCCATTCTGTTGGATTCATGATCCAAGAAACATGAGTTTTCATGGAACACTGATGATTCAGGATCGATCTGGCTTCCATTAAAGCAAATTACAAGACTGACGGCCCTGGAGCTGAACTGAATCAAGCCTCCTGAAGCATGGGAGTACTGGTAAATACTGGTAAAAGATATTGTGGAAAAATGAAGAAGTGTAGAAAGCTCATTTTTCAAGAAAAACGTCTCATGAAGAACAAATTGCTTAGTTCTATGAGTAATAAATAGAAACACAGGAATTGCCAGACTGGGTCATATTCAAGATCCATCTAGTCCGGGATCCTGTCTCTGACAGTGGCCAGCACCAGATGCTTCTGAAGAAGGTATAGTAACCCCACAATAGGCAGATGGGAGATCCTCTGCTTCCCACATATGTCTCCTATTCCTATTGACTTGCTGTCTCAGGGCCTCAGTTAAATAGTTTTACAGCTGATGGCAGCAAGCTCATTCAGGCACAGTATCTTCCCGCAGATCTAACATTCATGTAAAAAAAACTGTTGGGAAAGCAGATTATCCGATTTTGTCTTTCTATCTCAGTGGCAGCTAAAGGGTGTGCGATCAGATGTAGTCAGGGGATTTTCCGTGCCTTTTCAGGGCATGCTGTGGCCAGATAAGGGCACAAACAGAACAGAAAGATTCACATTAGGGATACATCAAATTATTAGAATACCTACTTATTCAGTGCTATAATTTGATTAAAACACATAGTGAATGGGGGCTTTTCCTCATAGACATTAACAATTAGCCTCACAACACCCCTGTCGAATGCTACCTATTCTTATCCTTGCTTTATAGACAGGGAACTGAAGCACAGAGATTAAGTGATTTACCCACAGTCTATGGCACGCAGGAAGGAACCCAGATTTCCTGCCTCATAGTCCCGTGCCTTAACCACAAAACTCTCCTACCCTGGGCCTGCAAAACACAGTTTCACCCTCCCCCTGCCAAGAAAATCACTCCATTGTGCTCACATCAGTTTGTGAAGTGACAGCATTTGAAGTTTATAGAAAATGGCTGTGGGAACTTCTCGCCACCACTAGCCTCCTCCTGCAGAGCTGCAGCCCAGGGAACTTTTGCTGAGATCTCTACACAATTACAATATTTAGGCTAGTTTTTCAAAGGATATTTATGCAGATAAGCTTGGAGAAAGGGGTAGGGAACTCTTAGGATGCCAGCAACTGCAGGGTTGTGTGTACAATTAGGTGACTCTCAGTACTTCTCTAATAACACTTTATAAAGATTAACCCCCGTGTGGGGTAAGCAGAAGGTGGAATTCTCTCCATGTTTTAGAGCTGAGTACCCTGAGGCTGAGAGGATAAGTTAATTGACTAAACCCACAGAAAGTGTTATAGTGGGATTACAACTCAGGAGGTCCCTTGCTCTCAGTATTGTGCTTAGTCAACTCACCCATGTTACCTCCTTTCTCGTCTTGCAATCCCCAGCTTCATTCACTGCACATGTTCTAATTTCTGCAACAAAACGAAACAGGATTCCTCCTGTCAGCAGCCATCTTCACTACGCAATTCTGATTCATCCACAAAGCAGATCCATCCTGCGCGCTGAGCAGGGGTGAAAGTAAAATTGAATTCTTACCAGTACAGGCCTGGCTCTGGCCCCTCTGGAAGGGGCAGGGCCTTGGGTGGAAGGGGCAGGGCTGGGGGTCAGTGTCCCCCAGCCAGCCCATCCGTGCCGCCCGGGGCTCCAGCAGTGATTTAAAGGGCCTAGGGCTCTGGGTGCTGCTGCTGCGGTGGCAGCAGTGGCCAGAGCCCTGGGCCCTTTTAAATCGCTGGCCCCGGGGCAGCTGCTCCTTTTGCCCCCTCCCCATCAGCAGCCCGGGGGAGGGGGGGCAAAAGGGGCAACGACGTTACAGGGCTGCTGTGGCAGCACTTTAAAGTCAGCTGTCCAAGCCGGTACCAATGGCCACTTTTTACTGGTACACCATACCGGCCCGTCCCACCTTACTTTCACCCCCGGCGCTGAGTGCAATGGCTCCATATGCCCCCAGCTCCAGAATTCATACAGGTCTGTGCATTGACTGAGGCAGGGGTCCTACGGAAAAAAACCAGTACGTGACCATGTAATTAAAGACCATATCATAACGCATACATACAAGGAGGCTGAATTAAGGTAACAGGCTGCATTAACTCTGACATTTTGTAACTTCTGAGTGCTTGAGTTTGCAACTTTAATGTTTTTTTTTAATGTATATATATATTCAGGCTCCTGCAAAACACTGTATTACTATTGCCAGCTCTTGAGACAGGCAGGCAGGCCTGTCTGAAATATCTTTAATTGAAACCTGAAAAGCCTTTATTCTCTCAGGTCATGTTTTATTTTTAAAGTGATGTACGATCCCTCTTTCACAGGTGATCACTACATTCTCTCTTCTTTATCCTATCTGGTTCATTTCCTAGAACTACATTCTAAACAGACTGATCTTGTCAGCTGGCTGCACAAGCTGTGTGAAGAAACAGCTTTGTGCTATCTCCAGAAACACACACCTTCCCTGGTTCATTCCGTAACTACCTCTCCTAGTCAGTGTCAGGATAATCAAAATCCCCTTGGCCAGTGTTCTAACTGCCTCCCTTATCTGCCTTTAACATTCCTTCCTCTGTCCTCTCATCCTGCCATCAATGTCTACAGTTTCCTGTAATATTTTCTGTTCCATTTGTCCCAAATCGCTCTGCTTTTCTAGTAAGCACTTTGCACATCATTGCTTTCTTCAGACCATACATCTTTCCTTGCTCCTGTTCCTAACACTTCTCCAACCCCATGCATTTCTTCTTTACAGTCTTGTGATTTTGAAACTCCAATCAGTTTCCTGTTTTCAGAAGCCAGGATTTCTTGACTATATGCTGCTAATGTGTTCACTTTTGACTCATCAGCTGAAGTGTTCTGACCAAATATTGTATTATATTTGTCTTAAAAGATACATCATATACCTCTCTCTCTTTCTTTTGCTCTTTGAGTATGAATAGAAGGAAATAGCAATGTTCCTCTGTGTATTTAAATATTTTCCCAAGCTGTTGGCACCTGAAACAGTTTTGTACCAACTCAGCAAATAAGATGACCATGAGGAAACAATTCCATGTAACAAATATAACCAACTGAAAGATTAAACAAAAATATTAGTATTTCAATATGAAATACATTGTACACAAATTATTATACATGATAAACAGAAAGCATTTGTTATACATAAAATAAAGGTCTGGTGCCACTGAATTCATAGCATCCCAAACAAACATTTTTGGTATAAAAGGGATCATGACATTCAATGACAATTATATGTATATATATGAATTAACTGGAGTATTACGTTTAAATGAGTAAATTTCCAAAGTTTGTGCCAAAATTGTAACTTTTGGGGGTGGGGGGTATATTTAGTGTTTCTATTATTTAGGGATGGACATCACAGGTTAACACAGGTTTTTTATTTTGGAATTTCCCCTTTTGCAATGGGGGTGGGATGCAGAAGAATTCTTAACGCAATGAATACACAGATACATTTTAACTGAGGACAATTCTTTTTAAGTAAATCCTGTCAAATGTGAATGTTTAGATTGTTATTAATGAAAGAGATAAAAAACGTTCAGATGCCAAATGTATCAATTTCTACCAGCCCTGACTAAGAAAACAATCTGTTCTTGATCTTCTTGAGGGAGAGAACAAAGAAAAGAGATTTCTTGTAAGAGACCTCTTAGGTTTAGTCCACCAGCAGTTTCTATAGAGACAGCATCCTCACAATTATTTTTATTTGCTGCTATAAATAACTTACACCTTACAGAGCAGCAACAGAATTTAATCATAGCTTGCACCTTCTGTAAAGTGTTAGAACTATTGAAATGCAACGTTATGTGCTCTTGTTAATGTAACTATTGAACTCCATGAGAACACACACACTCAGGGTATGTCTACACAGCCCTTAAGCAGCTGTGGTTGGCCCATGGTAGCTGACTTGAGTTTGCAGGACTCAGGCTGCAGGGCTGTAAAAACATAGTCTAGATGTTCAGGCTCAGGCTGGAGCCCAAGCTCGAGGACCCTACAAGGGAGGAAGGTCCCAGAGCCCAGGATTCAGCCTGAGCCTGAACATCTACACTGCAATTTTACAGCCCTGCAGTCCAAGCCCCACGAGCCGGAGTCAGCTGACATGGGCCAGCTGTGGATATTTAATTGATGTGTAGACATGCCCTCAGAGACCCCATCCTTCAAAGACACATGCTTAATTCTACATAGGTGAGTTCAATGGGACAACTTAAACGTGTAAACTTCAACACATTGTGTAAATCTTTCTTTGCCAAATCAGGGCCTTATTGAAGAAGCTAATTACTGAAAACCCCATCTGATTATACTAGCCAGATTATCTCTGACAGAGCTCTGAGTGATCCATTTCTTATGCCTTGACAACACTTAGGCAGTTTTTCTAACCCTACAAAAGTTGTGGCTATAAACTCTGATAACTTGGGCCAGGGCTAGCTCATTGGGAAGCTGAAAAGAACTTCCATTTCTAGCCCTAGACATGATAACAGACTTTAAAGCCATGACAATTTAATGCATAGAAAAGCTATCACTAGTGCAGAACTGTTCCTCACCTATTCTAAGCCTTAGGAGATGTCCTTTATTTTTGAGGGGGAAATTCAGTATTCGGGGGATGGGGAAGAAGAAAAAAGAAGTGTTTCCGTTTGATGGTTTATAAAAGTGGGAGGTGTTTGAAGCTGCTGAGAGGCCAGGAGTAAGTCCAGAGGAGATGGATTAGAGGGCACAGGCGCGGTAAGCTGCACAAGGCCACCATCTCTATGATCTATAAGCACAAAGCCTTCCTCTTTAGGGGAAGAAGTTAAATGAGAGCTAACTTGAATTCTATCTTCCGGCCATACAAGGGACTTAAAAAAGGGCATTTCAAGCAAACACCACACAGGGCTGTAGTGTGAGGCATGAGGAAAGGGGGCATGTGGGTCATGTGTCCGCCCAGATTTGCTGCTTGGCTTGTACTGAGCATGCTTACATGGACAGAGCATGCTCAGTAACCCTGTTGCCCTCACTCTTCTCCCCTCCCCCCACTATTATCAGGTACAGGTCATCTCTGGCTCTAATATCTGCATTGGCCACCCATTGGTCTCTGGGTGCAGTTTATGTTGTCAGTTATGACTTTAAAAGTCCTAAATAGCCCGGGACTGACCTACCTGATGGCTCACCTCTCTCCTTGTGTCATGCTGCCACGGCTACGATCGGCTATAGTACTCAAAGTGGGTCCCCCTCCTTGTAAAAAACAAAAAGGGGGGGAGCAGCTGGCAGGGTTCCAAGATTCTGGAATTTGTCCCCCTTGGCCCATAATAGCGCACATTTGGTGATTTTCAGGGCACATTGCAAAAGACACCTCTTTGAGAGGGGTTTGGAGAGAGCTGAGGGAATGCTTCCCACAATGCAGGGGCAGAAAGGCATTTTGTGGTTCCTGCTGAATTATTTTACTGCTGCTGAGATTTGATTATGGTGTTAATGGTACCGTATGGCACCTAGAGCCTTGGATAGGCGTCCTTTCATTATTTGAATCTAAATAAATAAAATACATAAATAGGGCCACTCTTGGTTCCAGGTGGAACATGGGCCCAGTTATTTGTTCCTCGATCTGGTTCAGGCTGGTTTAAAGAGAGTCATGCAGTTGTCCTGTGTATCAGTGTTACCCACTCACTCACAACTGAAACAGAAGCCGTGGTAGCCAGTGCTCAGGACTGTTACACCTGCGCGACTATTCAAAGAAGAAGAAAAATGTGAAATGGCTTGTGCAGCAGCATGCACGTTTTGTGAGCTTTGTTAGAATTATGTGTATTGTTTTGTAGCACTCTTAGAGCACTCAGAGATGCTAAGAGTACACTTGCAAAGTCCTGTTGTTGAATGACAGCAAACTCTATCACTGGGAGAACACGCCCATACTTCATGCTTGATACTGCACCAGTTAGGGTACGTCTACACTGCAAATAAAGACCCGCAGCAGAGAGTCTCAGAGCCTGGTCAGCTGACTTGGGCTCACAGGGCTTGCGCTGCGGGGCTAAAAATAGCAGTGTAGATGTTGGGGCTGGAACCCGGGCTTCAAGACCCTCCCCCCTCAATGGGGTTCAGAGTCTGGGCTCCAGCCTGAGGCCCGACATCCGCACTGCTATTTTTAGCCCTGTGAGCTTGAGTCAGTTGACTTGGCCTCTGTGACTTGCTGTCACAGCATTTTATTTGCTGTGTAGACATCCCCTAAGTCACTAAGAGCTATGCCATTGGTTTCAGTAGAATCTGGCTCAGGGCCATAGGCTCTGATTCATGACAGCACTTAAGCACATAGGATTGGAAGTGACCCCCTTGGTCACTGAATCCAGTCCCTGGTTATCACAGGCAATTCCAACATATAATCCTGCTCATGAATTTTACCAAACTCCATCTTAAACTAGTTAGGGTATTTGCCCCCACTACTCCTATTGGGAAGCTGTTCCAGAACCTCGCTCCTCTGGTTGTCAGAAACCTTCTTCTCATTTCTAGCCTAAATTTACTCATGGCCACTTTGTACCCATTTGTTCTTGTGCCAACATTGGCTTTTTGCTTAAATAGATCTTCTCCCACACACCTTAAATGTAAGCACATGCTTAAATCTTAGTAAAGTCAATGGGACTTAAGCACAAGTTTTAGTGCTCTGCTGAATTAGGAAGGTTTGATGAACTGGCCCTGTTGGGCATGTCTACTCTGCAGCTGGGACTCAGTGTCCCAGCCTCAGGGGACAGACTTATGCTAGCTCGGCTGGAGCCAGAGCACTAAGAATAGCCGTGTGGAGGTTGCAGTTCTTGCGGCGACTTGGGTGAGCCACCCAAGCTCGGAGCCAGGGGATTGGTTAGGCTTGAGAACCCGCGCTGCCCCCTGAGCCACACGGTTAGTTTTAGTGCACTAGCTGGAGCTGAGCTAGCGTGAGTCTGTCCGCCCAGGCTGAGAGGCACACTTCCAGCTGCAGTGCAGACATATCCACATAGGCCACATGCCCTGGGGTGGTGAGCTGGAGTGGCAACTATTACAAAGAAGAAAAGGAGGACTTGCGGCACCTTAGAGACTAACAAATTTATTTGAGCATAAGCTTTCGTGAGCTACAGCTCACTTGATCGGATGCATACAGTGGAATTTATTTGAGTGAGCTGTAGCTCACGAAAGCTTATGCTCAAATAAATTTGTTAGTCTCTAAGGTGCCACAAGTACTCCTTTTCTTTTTGCGAATACAGACTAACACGACTGCTACTCTGAAACCTGTCATATTACAAAGAAGCAATTTGTAGTGGAGAGTCAGAAAGAATCTATTTAAGTAACAGTCTATGCAATTCTACTCCTTTATATTCCATAGTCTCCACCCTTGCTTATAGTTTGAGGCTGTAGGATTTTTTGAAATTTTCACACCTTTTTATTTGTGATACTCCTGGTGTTTTGACTCTGTTGTGAATCAGAGCAAATATTGAATTTTGTTCCCTTACCCAAAGCATATATTGTTGTGGAACCTAATGAACCCTTTTACTTCATTAGCATCAGCTTATTCAATGTTCCAGACTAATTGAGTGTGATTTTCCAAGAAGAAAAAGAAGAACATGTTCCACATCACAGAAACCCCACCTGTTTACTCTACCCATGGCATTTCTTGGGTGCACTTACTGGTAGGCAAAATACTGCATCTGACTTCTGCTATTTTGCCAGTCCACATTTGTTCCCTTAACTAAGAGCCATGTCATTTGGTGTTTAAATAAAAAATACAAGCAAAACAGCTAATTTTTTCCGTGAATTGTACGAACAAAATTCTGCTCTCCCATTTGCGCTGAAGATTTCATTTCCTAGATTTTGATTTCCTAATAAGGAGGTAGTTACACACACAGGAGCTGAGCTTTTTGCCCTCTGCTTGCGCAGACAGTAAATGAAGACGTACATGATTGCCCAGTCTCTATAGTGGAAGACAGAACCAAGAGAGACGAGCAAAAGGCTGTGGTGATAGTGAGAAGCCTGTCATCCCAATTCCTCATCATGATGGAGACAGCATAAACGAACGTTCTCCCTCACCAGCTCAGTCTCCACAGGCTTATACGAGCAGCGCTGGTACTTTGTTTGCTGATTGCCCCATTCTCTCTTGCTGTCAACACACAAACCTACTGCCTGCTGCTGCTTACTCTCCTTCTCCAACTTTATTCTTATGTTATTGCCCCAATGCCCTAACTGAGCTCAGAAGCCCATTGTGAGGGGCAGTGTATAAAGAGAGGCAAAATACACAGCTCCGTCTTCAAAGAGTGAAGAGTCTGAACAAGGACAAAGACATAGCAGATGGGTACAGATGGGCATAAAGAGAGGTTGAGGGTGTGGGACTACCACAGGGGTGATGACAGGAAATGAAGGTTACTCACCTGTACCTGGAGTTCTTTGAGATGGACTCTGCACGTTCACACTCCTGGGATGTACCAGCAGCACAGCTCTGAGGGTGGAACAGTTTGTAGCAGAGTTCATTGGAGTGCTCTTGTGTCCCTTCCTCCTACCCCTCTTCTCCCTGTGCCTGCATGTTCTGAGGATGAGGCTATACAGGAAGCGTGGTGCTCAGATTGCCTCCGTTCCAAGATCAGAATTAAGACTCAGAATGAAATGGTGAAAAAAAATTCTCACAGTTTGCTTTCTACACAAAACTCTCCCCCTTCAGTGGGGTGACTCTGGACTTCAACGTTGGCAGAACCTTCCATCCGCTGGAAAGATTCCTGAACATTCAGTCAGCTGTGCTCAGACTTCAGAAGAACTCCAACCAGACAGTCATATTCTTCCTCAGACCAATGGGCCTCTTGGCCTCAGCTGCATACGTAAACCCCTATATTTGACTGAGAGTGAGGACTCAGCAACATTGGCTAGCCAAACACTATCAGCCACATTCAGACAGCATGGTCTTGAAAGTGACTCTCCAGAAGAAGTGCTCCTGTCCCTCCATGGTGGATACAGTGTCTAAACATCCTTAAAGAAGTAATATTCAACACCCCACAGCTCCATCAGCAACTACCGCCTCTAACACTTCCAACTTGGAACAGGGCCCACTTCGTGACCTAACAATTCATGGTAACTGGAACCACATGGCGAAGAAGCCACATAAGCAACATAGCAAGCCACTCACTGGGTTCTCAGATCTTTTCTTCCTCACTTGAAAGGCAAGGTACCCTAAGTAGTTATGGACAACACAACACCACTCTACAACCGGAGAGGGCATCTACTGTCATAACGGAAGCTGGCAGCACCAAGGAACGGGAACTGACATCTGGAACTAGTAGACTTGTTACAGTATGACCTGTGATGTTAAGAACCCCTTGATGCCAACTGGAAAAGGGTTCACTGTTCTGTTGCAGCAACTCCTACCATGCCTGACAAGCTCACCTGTCATAGTATTTGCTGACACAGTATTTAAAGAGTGTTGAATGAGATGTTAAATGATAGCTAGGGCCATGCTGGTCATTAATACCATTATGAAATGTGTGCACTGATTATAATTAAAACATTAGGTCTTTAAACTGAAAATATGTCCTTATAGTTTGTATGAAGGTGTTACTCCCTAGCAGAGGTAAAAAACTGGTATTGCCAGACAGAAGGATGTATTTTCAGATGCCTGCCTAGGTTCATATGTAGATTAAGCATTGTAAAGCCAACACAGTGGAAGCCCCATTTATATGTGAAACTCAACAAGAAAAACAGATTGATGGGGGGATTTGAAACAAACAGTATGCAATGACACCTTGGAGCCCAGAAGGGGAACCACGGTGGTCATCCTGTCTTTGGGGGAGAAAACAATTAGTTTTGGGAAATATGAGGAGAATCAAAAAGACATTTTGTCATCCTTCACTGAGAAAGCAAATTTTTTGCATTAATGAAAGTTGGATCCTGGCCTTGTGGGGTACTGATGCTGAGAGGTTGCCTGAGGTGAGAATTTGCTTTAGACCAGGATTTTAGCCTGTTAAGGTTGGACTCTAAGAAGCATGTTATACCTTTTGTTTTACATGTAACCTGTTGGTCTTCTTATCTTTGCGCATTATGAAATGGTTACTTACTGGAATGGTGGTTCTTCAAGATGTGATGCAGACATGTATTCCACTTTGGCGTGTGTGCACCCAGTGCACTGGAGCTGGAGAATTTTGCCTAACAGTACCCATGAGAACAGTGCTCAGACCTCATGGCCATCGCCCCTCCGCTGGCTATATGAGGTGGCGTTGTCCTGACGCCCCTCAGTTCTTTTGCACCGAATGTCAAAGAAGACTCCAATGCAGAGGGGACGGAGGGTGGGTGGTGGACTACACGTCTGCATCACATCTCAATGTCTACAGTTACAGTAAGTAACTGTTTCTTCTTTGAGTAGATGTAGCCGTGTATTCCACATAGGTGACTCACAAGCAGTACCCACAGGAGGTGGTGGCTGGAGTCTACTTCACAAGAATTGCAGGACTGCTCTACCAAAGTTTGCATCTGCTCTGGATGCCATGGTAACGGCATAAGGGTTGGTAAAAGTATGCACAAATGACCAACTGGCGGCCCTGCAAATGTCTAATACTGAAACGTCACTTAAAAACACCATTGACATAGCCTGCACCCTCACAGAGTGAGCTCGCACCCTTTGAGGGCGCATAGCTTGCACTATTTCATATGCAGTCTTGATGCAGGAAGTTATCCATGTAGAGATAATTTGTGAAGAGACTCCTTGTGCCTTCATCTGGTCTGCATATGACACAAACATATAAAGTAAAGAATGAAAGGGTTTAATCCTGTCCAGGTAAAAGGCGAGGCAGCACCTGATGTCCAGCAAATGAAGATGCTGCACCTCCAGGGTTGGAGGCGGTTTAGGACGGAACACAGGTAGATACACTGCCTGGTTCAGGTGAAATTGAGACAGCACTTTACATAAAAACTTAAAAGCTGTCCGACAGCCTCCAAACATTTAACCTCCTCTTCCTCATTTAACCATAGAGCAGCAGACAGTGAAATGCAAACAGCTGAGTGATGCATTCAAGATCTGATCATGATGCTGGTTCAGGAGATCAAGATGACGAGGAAGAGATATGGGAGGCTGAATCAATATGCCCGAGAACCAACATTGCCTCAGCCATGCTGGAGCAACAAGGATGACCTTGGCATGGTCCAGCTAGGGTTTAAGGATTACCTGTGGGATGACTGGATTTGGAGGGAAAGCATACAGAAATGCTGTTTCGCAACCCAGGTGAAAGTTGTTTGTCAGGGAGCCTGGACTGAGGCTCTCTCAAGAACAAAACAGACTGCATTTCTTGTTGTCTCTCATAGTGAACAGATTGATCATAGGGATGCCCCAAATTGCAAAGATGGACCACAGAACACTAGGCTTCAGAGACTATTCGTGGCTCAGGGATACATTCCTGCTGAGGTGATCCGTGAGTTGATTCTGGGCTCCAAGTAAGTGATGAGTAATGTTCTTTCTGATGCAAAACCACCAAAACTTGATTGCTTCCCGACAAAGCACTCTCGAGCATGCTCCTCCTTGTCTATTCACATAATACATCACAATGGTATTGTCAGAATGTGAACCACTGAGCCCCGCACCCCGAGGCAATCTTGAAAGGCATGACATGCATTCTAAATAGCCCAAAGTTCCAGAATGTTGATATGAAACATAGCTTCCCATTCTGAGCACAGACCCTGAGCTCTCAGAGGCCCCAGATGTGTTCCTCAGTGGGGACGAAGTAAAGGGACCGCCCTGGAATACATTACCCTGAACTGTCCACCACAGAAAAAAGTCCAGGATGGGCCGAGTAGTCCTTCCACTGCCTGGTATGCTGCTGGCATGGAGACAACTGGTGCCGGCATCAATGTTGTCAGTACCGGATTCAACAGACACCCCAGGGCTGGAACTGCAGTCAACAGTACGGGCTCCTGAATATCTCTACGCCATACCAGGGAGTGGTTTGAAGGATCTGCACCATCCCATGTGCCAGCAGTATGTAGCGCTGGTCTGTACTCCTCTTAGACAAAGAAGGGTCTCCAGGAGACCTGTAGCAGTCCTGATCTGTTTTTTGAGACCTTTTCCTTGGTGCACTCGAGGAAGAATGGCTTCTCCATCTCTCAGGAGAGATGCCAGCCCTGGAATGCAAAGCAGAGTCATTCACTGAGCCTGAGGGTGACCACTGATCCGACATGAGCTGCGGTGCTGAAACAGGCCTCATGCCGTACTTGAGGAGGTGCTGCTTCAGGCAAAGGTCTCTAGTCACCTGAGTCGTTTTAGTGAACAATTTACAGATCGAACACCATGCCTTGGCATGACCCTCACCCAAACAGAGCAAACACCTCATAAAAATCACTGATGGGGATTGCCCCCTTCACACAACGGACAGTGTTGGAACCCCGGTGAGGACATCACCTAGGGCAACTAACTATACTAACACTAACAGTAAACGGGGTATACCACAGTGAAAACGATATGCAGAAAAAATGCTCAGTAACTGAGAAGGTACTGTGAGGTGAAAACCACACAGAGCTGCTACTCTAGTCATGGGCAGTGAGAAGGAACTAAGGTGGGTGGGGAGGTGCCACCTGATATAGCCAGGGGAGGGGCTATAGCCATAAGATGGCAAGCACCAACCCCCTATGGATCAAGCTAGACAAAATTTTCTGGCTCTGGCGCACACACACCTAAGTGGAATACATGGCTGCATCTATGCAAAGAAGAACACTTAAATCTTAATCTTTGCAAATAAACTTATATTTGTTTTCTCTATAAGTAGATTCCAGTGCTGTGTTGCTATAAAGGACCTGGTCCTGAGTTGTACCAGTCAAGCTGTGGGTTCACTGTCTCTTTGTCTAATAGCTTACCTGGTAATTACTGAGTGTCCAGGGGCTGGATACTACAGGGGACGCTTCTGAGGAGTTCAGGGCCTGGGGCTCACCAAGCGTTAACTTGAAAGGCAAAGTAGGGACTGGCAGAGCCCTGAGGCGTAATTGAGTGGCTGAAGGGGTGTCAGTGTCAGGGAGCTGACTCCCAGCTACCAAAAGCAAGACTCCCTCTGACTGGAGGCAGGAGAGTAACACAGTAACCCACAGTCCTGGACACCCTGAGAGAGTGTTACATAATCCTTCTTTAAGGATTTGTCCTGTGTGGTGTCGTTAACTTTTGGCCTAGGTTCTGAGGACATTTTCAGAACCAACCCTGAAGGATCCAAGAGGGACCCAGAATAGTGATTGGCCCTGCTAACAGAACCTGTAGCTCATGTCATACTCTTATCCAGAGCTGAAGGAATCTGATCCAAAGGGGCACTTTCCATTAGGATTGGTTCTGCTGACAAAGGCAGACACCTGTGCGGTTCCATTGTCTCTGGAACTAGGATCCGATGGCTTAGGTTCTCTCATTACTGAAGGTTTTGTTTCCACTCCAGGAGTGGAGGACAGTACCTTCTGCAAACCCCCATTTGGCAGCTTCTGGAGTGCCAAACAGAGCCTCTAGGGGTTCCCACCAAGGGACTACATCTGTAATTGGTACCAGAACCCTCTGACACCATTTCCCACTTCCCAGCATGGTTGGAGTCGGGGTGAGGACAGAACTGACTATTAGAAACTCCTGCTGCGCCCAATAGGGAGGCTTCTACATGGGGTGTTATGGAAAAACAATTTGCTGGGCCAATGACGAGCCAGGGCTGCTCAGCCCCTCAGCGGGAGTGAACAGCCTGACTCAAAGACAGGAGACTGGTTTTAGTCTCAAATTTAATCTTTGAATTTGGAGCTGAGAAAGAAGCAGAACACCTCAGGGAGTCTCTGATTAATTCCCCCTACCTCTCCACAGAGGGCATCTTGGAACTGCTGTGGGATCTAGTGCAGAGGTGGGCAAACTACGGCCCATGGGCCCGTCCTGCCCCCTGAGCTCCTGGCCTGGGAGGCTCGCCCCCTGCGCCGCAGCCTCAGTTTACTGTGCCGCCAGCGCAATGCCCCGGGTGGCGGAGCAGTGAACTCCTGGGGCAGCGCAGCTGCGGAGCCCGGCCTGACTCGGTGCTCTCTGCTGCGCGGTGCGTGGCTGGCTCCAGCCAGACGGTGCGGCTGCCTGTCCTGGTGCAGCCATGCCGCCAGCCACCGGTGCTCCAGGTAGCACGGTAAGGGGGCAGGGAGAGGGGGGGTTGGATAGAGGGCAGAGGAGTTCAGGGTGATGGTTGGGGGTGGGGGGTGTGGATAGGGGTCCGGGCAGTCAGAGGGCAGGGGTCCCGGGGGGCAGTAAGGAAGCAGGGGGGTTGGATGTGGCAGCGGGGGGTAGTCAGGGGCAGGGGTTCTGGGGGCAGTCAAAGAGAAGGGGTGGTTGGATGGGGCAGGGGTCCTCGGGAGGCAGTCAGGAAGGAAAGGGGAGTTGGATGGGGTGGCAGGGGGCAGTTAGGGGCAGAGGGCAGGGGTTGGATGGGGCAGAGGTACCCTGGGGGCCATCAGGGAACAGGGTTGGATGAGGCAGGAGTCCCAGGGTGCTGTCAGGGGGTGAGAAGCAGGGGGCGGGGGTCGGATAGAGGGCAGGGGCCAGGCCATGCCTGGCTGTTTGGGGAGGCACAGCCTCTCCTAACTGGCCCTCCATACAATTTCAGAAACCCAATGCAGCCCTTAGGCCAAAAAGTTTGCCCGCCCCGATCTAGTGCCTGGGCCAGGTAGTTCCAGCTCTGCAGAGACCAGAGGGGCAGAGATCCAACATGGTGCCAGCAACTGAGAGCCAGCCAAGACCACAGAACTCCAGACCAGGAATCCAGGAGAGGACCCTACCTCACCCCAGGGCGCAGACATACTCAGGGGACCCTTTTTGTTTAAGCTGGCCAGTGTTCACTGAAGCACTCAACTCAACCTCGGCGTATCATCTACGTGCCTGGGAAGGTGCCAGGGAGGGAGCTAGGGATTGCAAAGTGTTGTGAGAGTGTCGGGAGGTAGGTAACTGGTAAATTTGTTAATGTTTAGTACTTATTAGTTAACCCTAACCGTTTCCTTCTCCAGGTCCTCCTTTTTATACTGTTGTGTAGGGTGTGGCATTCCTTTGGTGGGTTTGTTTTATGTCCTAATTGTGCCCTCCTTTCCTCCTCTGATCCCAGAAAGTGAGCTCATTTTCTACTTATCCAGCCAGCTGATTGTACCTCTGCAGAGCCAAGGCCCTGTGCAGCTTCAGCAGGAGAGGCTGCTCCACCTCCCATTGTGAGCTGGACCTGCTCCTGTTGAGGGCTGAACGTGCTGGCAGCAAAGGACTGCTGTAGGAAGCACTAAGACTGTGCTGTTATTTCCCTCCTCATGCCTTCTCCATGACTCCTGGAATTTGTCTGCATGTGGTGGGGGAAAAAATCAAATAGCAGCCAGGTGTGGTCATGGAAGTCACCTTTCTTCTTGCTCCTTGCTTAGAGGCAGGCTCAATCTAGGGAGTTGGTGTGCGTGTGAAATAGAGTGTGTGATGGGTTGGGTCACAGAAACCCCCTTGGGAATAGCCACCTGCTGTGCTGGGACTACCTCTGAGCCCATTTTCCCTGCCAGCTTGGGACTTCAGTACCTTGCCTGGTTGTGCCAGACACGCTAGCCTGCAACAAACACAGACCCAGGTCTGAACAACGTCCCCCAAAAGCTGCAGGCTTAACTGAAACAGCTTAAGAAGTGCTCCTGTCTCCAACACCCAGATACCCAGTTCCCAATGGAATCTAAACCCCAAATAAATCCGTTTTACTCTCTATAAAGCTTATACAGGGTAAACTCATAAATTGTTCGCCCTTTATAACACTGATAGAGAGCTGTTTGCTCCTCCAGGAATTAATTGCTTTACTCTGGGTTAATTAATAAGTAAAAAGTGATTTTATTAAATATAAAAAGTAGGATTAAGTGGTTCCAAGTAATAACAGACAGAACAAAGTGAATTACCAAGCAAAATAAAACAAAACACACAAGTCTAAGCCTAATACAGTAGGAAACTAAATGCAGGTAAATCTCACCCTCAGAGATGTTCCAATATGCTTTTTACAGACTAGACTTCCTCCTAGTCTGGGTCCAGCAATCACTCATACTGTCCTTTGTTCCAGTTTCTTTCAGGCATCTCTTTCGGGGTGGAGAGGCTCTCTCCTGAGCCAGCTGAAGACAAAATGGAGGGGTTTCCAGGTGCTTATATAGTATCTCTCTTGTGGGTGGAAACCCCTCTCTCCCCCTGTGTAGAATCACAGCTACAAGATGGAGTTTTGGAATCACATGGGCAAGTCACATGTCCATACATGACTCAGTTCTTTACAGGCCGACGCCATTGTCTACATGTTAGTTTGAACATTCCCAGGAAAGCTCAGATGTGGATTGGCCTCTTTCAATGTTCATTGTTAGTTAAGTACTCCCAATTACTTGAATAACCCCTTCACACTATGTTGACCAAATCCGTCTTATGTGCTTCCTAGAGCAAACACTTTAAATAGAAGCATAGAGCCAACGCTCATAACTTCAGATATAAAAATGATACATGCATACGAATAGGATGAATACATTCAGTAGAACATAACCTTTGCAAAGATATGTTACATGGCATATGTAGCATAAAAATATATTCCAGTTATGTCTTTTACATTCATAAGCATATTTCTATAAAGCATTATGGGGTGCAACGTCTCAGAGCATGAAAATCTTATTTAATTGGTTGTCATTCTGCCTTCAGTGCAGCTAGTGAGGAGAAAGCAGGGTCCACCTAGTTGCTGATCAAACCAGAGAAAAGGTACAGTTTTAAAATAGTACAGCGAGGAACTAAGGAAATGAAAATAGATCTGCCTTGTCTGTAGGATCTAAATTGACACAAGGCTGCATTTAAGTGCAGAAAATGTTTGGAGCTGAATATTGATTTGCAAAGCACAGTGAATATCTTTCACAAACTTTAAAACCCCCGTATTTTCCATTCATGAGCACCTTTTATTCTATTCTAAACCCCAGAAATAGGTTAATTGGCTTAACAAGTGCAACAAATGACTTTCTATCCACAAAAAGAATCCTGTGAAATGTACATTACATTCATAAAGGATTAAATTACACTATTTTACTGAAAATGGATAAAGATTACTTTGATAAATCACGACTAATGTTATCTTTGGCAGATTAAGAACTTTGTGCATATCTGTGTGGGTTCTATAAATAGTGTGTTCTGAATGTCTTCTCCCTAAATATAGTCAGTGATCCTGCCTGGCAGGCATTTTCCTCTAATTTGACAATACCACATCTGTGATCTAGCTAGCAATGAGAACTTTATTGACTGCACATTAAACACTCAACAGATTAATGGTGTTTTTACTCAACCACTTTACATTAATGACACCTCACGTCTTCCAACCATATCTTGCTTGATCATTTAAGTTTCCTTTAAAACTTGAACAAAGCAGTCAAAAATAAAATGTATTTGAGTGAGGTTCACCTCTCAAACGCACATCAAATTCCTGTATGGGGTCTGTATCTTTAATGGGTCAGACCCTGAGCTGTGGCCAAGGAAAACGTCCTGCAGCTCAGGGAGTGTGTATGCACGAGCATGTGCAAAGGTGCTCGTTGTCTACCCTACCTACCTTTGGGATGCTCAGCACCAATCTGGTCCCCTAGTCCTGGAAAACTGCACCACTCTGCTGGCCCCACAGGGGCTGTTCAACTATCTGAGGACCACCAAGGTATAGGGGAGGCCCTGGCCACGCTACCCCAGCCAAACCTCCTGTGTGAGGGGCCACGAAATTGGCTCTAGCTCCCCAGGGATGCCGTGGTAATCTTCAAATAGCTGGATAAACCAACTGAAGGGAAGATTTTCATGCTAGAGCTGCACTGAACTGCTATAGCTAGGCTGAGTACCTGACCCAATGTATTGGTTTAGCACCAATCTGCTCCTGCATAATAAATACAGCAGGGAGGTGAAAATTCTAATTACGAAGTGGACACTGAGGTCCAACTGAGAAAAGCATTTAAGCCTGTGCTTCGCATTAAAATATATTCTTTAGCCCCACTGATTTCAAGGGATTTACGCACTTGCTGAAGTTCGAGATTGAACGGGGCACATAAAAGGAGAAATTTGATTGCCATAAAGGATCCAATGTAGATCTGGTTGGAGAAATTCCAAAACTTTTTTTTTAAAATTGGAATTTGCTGATTCACCGAAATCTAAATTTTTTGCAGCGACTGATTCTGATGAAGTACTGACAGAACTTGGGCAGGATTTTGTTAGAAACCAGCTGCCTGGTTTCATCGCAGCTATCTGGAGGGCTGCTGGGGAGACCAGGCACAGACTCTAAATTTGAATGAAAACAAATGTCAAAGTATCAAAATCCTCTGTGAAATGGAATGACCTTTCTCCACCTAGCGGTAATCCATCAGTTCAAACATCCTGCTCACGATTCATTCATTAATTACAACAAGAAAAGTTTTCTAAGTTATCTCAAGAGTCATGTGGGTTTTGTTCATTAACCTGTAAAAACAACTCGAAGAAGTACAGTTATACAATACATCTGGACATCCTTTTATATTAGTGTTTTATAATCTGGGCTCTGAAAATCCTTTTGATTAACTAAACATAATAATACATCTGTGATGGTATTCGGCCCACTGTCGTCATCTGTTAGAATTGCTGCATTCCTACAAAACAAATGCTTCTTGGGCAGGTCTTTCCCTCATTACAAGTGGGTGACAGTAGCTTTCAAACAGCTATACACCCATGGCTGCCCCATCTTTTAGTCATCAAAGTAAGTCTTACTCCTTCATTTATTCTCAAAATGTTCTACCTTTTTCCTCACGGGACAATGACTCAGCAAGGCAAGCAGAGGTTAAAAAACGCAGTAATTTTTAAACTGGAAAAGACGAGTGGTCCTGAAAGGCTTTAATTTTTTTTAAAATTAAGCTTTTGAAATAACAATTATGCATTCTTTTGAGAGAAAATGCACGGATAGAATCACAAATTGCACAGAAGTCGAGCTGGTCAGGAACTTTTTAACCAAAGTCTTTTTCATTGGAAAATGTCAATTTATCAAAACTGAAACTTTTCATGGAAAGTATCAGATTCAACAAAACTATCTTCAGGAAGAAATGGATGGAGTTTCTAGTCAGAGAGCCCCAACAGTCCACTGGTTAGGTCACACAGCTGTGATACGAGAGAGTCAGGTGTAAGTCTCTGCTCTGCCTGATTCAGACCAGTAACTTGAACCTGTCTCTCTCTTGCATCGAAGGTGAGTAGTCTAATCACTGGGTTATTGCCTATTCTGGGGTAGGTTTCTCTCTCTCATTTTGAGCCAAAATTCCATCATGGTCCAGTGCTGGGACTTGAACCTGAGTCTCTCACATCCCAGGTGAGCGAATGAGCGTGTGTCTCTTCCTTCCTCCACCCCATGAGAACATCTAAAGCTCCTTGTAGTTCTGGAACTGAAACAAACATCAAACACCTTGAAATTTTTAATGAAACAAAATTTTTGTTTTCTGAACAGTCCTACACAGAACAGAACATTAAAAAAAAATTAGATACCGCTTGAAAAGTACAAAAATGAGCACCACAGACAGGGGGAGAAATAGATCTCTTTTAGCTAGTGTTTATAGATAAAAGGAGTGTATTTTACATACTTTTGGCATAATACAAAAAAATCTTAGAAAGATATAGGGAAAAAACCCATCATAAGACATAAAAGATGTCAAAGAATCAGAGGATCAAAGGTACATCAGAAATGTCAACCCCTTGAATGTGAAGAACGGATTCAGAAGTTCTACGGCAGGGGACGGCCATAGTGCAACAGGGAAAACAAACCTTTAAAAATTGAGGCGGGACATAAGGGGAGAGGAAACAAATTCTCTTCTGTCCTTTGTGTGTGTGGGGGGGGGGGGGGGAAATAAATAAATAAAAAAAGAGGTGACAACAGCCAGCCAAAGCAGGGCATGATAGAAATTGCCTGAACCTGGTCTCTGAAATAAGCACTGAAAGCATTTCGACTGAAGTGCCATGTTTTTCTCTAGTCTTATCCCTGACTCCGAAGGCGAGGAATGGCAGGCACAGCTGGGAGAAACACTGTGGTGAGGATTCCGGTACGTTAAATTTTTGTTGTTGCTGGAGTACGGTGATGTGGGAGTAAACAAAGTGAGTGCTTATTTCTGAGTGTAATTTTAAAGAGATCGTCCAGGGCTCCCAGAGTTTGGGATAGTCGCGAGGTTGTGACAGATCATAAAAAACAATCCTGATGGGAGATCAGAACGTAAAATCACATTGCTCTTTTGTTTTGTTGTCCTGTCTACATAGCACCATATACAGCACCAGTCAACATAGTGTCTGGGCCAATATATAAAGATAAGATCTTAAGACAAGATTTTCAATAAAGGACTCCACTATTTACCACTTAGTGAGGGTCCGATATCACATCATCTTAGACCTTAAAAGTCACATCCTGAACATCTTGTTTTCCTTCCCCACGTAAACTGTAACATGATTTTAGCAGCAAATCTCACGGACTGCTAAAATTCAGGATTAATACTTTATAACATTTGAAAGTTGACATTCCAAGCATTCCGAAAGTATAAAGCAACTGTTTCTACCACTGTCACTTGGAGAAAACAGCTGCTAAAATCACATTGCAGGTGAAGTGGGAAAAAACTAAGCAAGATGGCAATCCAGATGACATAATTATAAGCTTTTGAAATAACTTGCCAAGACAAATTGAGGTGTCACATCACTAAGCAGCTGGGATTGCCAGCTTTCTAAAAGCATAGAATATTTATTTCCTGTTTAGTTATTTCATGAGATTGCCCTGTAAAACTCTTACTAGTTCCCCAATCTAGTGTTATTTTAGCACTGCCACAAGAGTCAATATGGCATGTCACAGACTTTTCAAGCTGTGATTAAGATTAATCTAGAACTAGACAAACAGTGATGCATTATTTTAAAGTATGTGGGATAAAGCATCATAGAATCATAGGACTGGAAGGGACTCAAGAGATCATCTAGTCCAGTCCCCTGCACTCATGGCAGGACTAAGTATTATCTAAACCAGAGGTTCTCAAACTGTGGTCCGTTGACCACCAGAGGTCTGCGAGCTCCATTCAGGTGGTCCACTGACAATTCCCACTAAGGTTCGCGCCTGGGCGGTCGCACACAAGAGAATGAAGGGCCACCCAAATAATTAGTGGAGCTGCACAGGTGTGGCTCCACTCATTAGGTGCATTGACCCTGGAGAAGACGCACATGTAAGGTGAGCTGGTGGCCTTGGGGGGTATATGGGGTAGATGGGAGGGGGCAGTGGGGTGAGAAAAGGAGGTGGGGGGAATTTGGGACATGCAGGGCTGCGGCAGCCAGAGAAAGAGGCGACTTTCCCCAGCACCCGGGTTGCGGCTGCCAGGGAGAAACCCCTCTCCTTCCCAGCCCCAGCTCGGGGAAAGGAGGGCACATCCATTGCATTAGAAAGGTAAGATTACTGATATTAAAATATGAGTTTGTGCTTTTATTTGTAGAACAAAAAAATGTTTATTATTAAGGATTTTTTTTTAACATAGTGCTTTTATCCAAAGCAGTTTACAATAATTAGCTAACGGTACAAATGACATTTGGAAAGATCATTAAGTGGTCCGCCAAGACCCTCAGCAATTTTCAAGTGGTCTGCGAAAAAAAAAAGTTTGAGAACCACTGATCTAAACCGTCCCTGACAGGTGTCTGTCTAACCTACTCTTAAAAATCTCCAATGATGGAGTTTCCACAACCTCCCTAGGCAATTTATTCCGGTGCTTAACCACCCTGACAGTTAGGAAGTTTTTCCTCATGCTCAGCCTAAACGTATATATCAAGAAAGCTTGAACTGGCCTTATGTCACGTGAGGTAACAGTTGTGCAGTACAGGAGAGCTGGATTCAGAGGCCACTGTGTGTGAACAGATGGCTAGTTTCTACATTTGCACTTTCTGTGGGTTAATTTGCAGAGTGGTATATTTGGTTCAGTTTTAAACATGGTGCTTATCCACTTTTTCAGGACTGAAGGTGTCAGGTTACAATAGCAAGATTTATTTTCTTGTTGGCAAACTGGTGGCTCTCCAGATTAAAGAGATGAAGTATCCTAGACCCCCATGTGGAAGAAGAATACACTATTGTAAAAACATCAAGAAAGGTGTAATGTGCCATCATTCACACATGCACACAAAAACACGAGTAAACACTTATTTCCTGCCAACATGCCACCAACCTATCCCTACATGTGCACAATTTGGCATTGAAAATACATTTTTTTTCTTCTGAATTCAGCTCAGTTGTTGTATTTGCTTTTACTATGGTTCTATTTTGTCCATTGAATCCTCTTGAAATAATTACTTTTTTAAAAATTCACTGGCTTCCCCAATTTGATTTTGATAGACCATTAATAACATGAGTGCATCCACACCTGATCAAATTGAAAGCAGTTGTACAATGGAGCTTTAAAAACAGAAAGTTGTATTTAAAGAACAGATTTCAATATGCACAGATGCCAAAAGTGTGTTTGTACAACATCGACATTCTGCATCAGGTACCGTATTTGAAACCCAAGGCCTAAAACATAGGCATGCAAATTCTGAAAATCTAGCCTGAAATCTCTATGGCTAAAAGTAAGCTGCTTCTAAAAAACCCAACTACTTTAACACAGTACACCCTCTGTAGTTTCAGCACAACATGGTATATGGGAAATGCACCATTATAGCCTACAAGCAGCAATATGTAAACCTGCTTATTAATAACACCTTAACCATATGTTTAACTCTACAAGGAATATAAACATGGCTCCTGCTACTGTTATGAAAGCAGTTTTTATTTTACTTTTCTCAGTGGTTACATATTATAACTATACACACACACACACACACACACACACACACACACACGAAAGCAAAACCTATGTGAAAGCGTCAGGACACCTGAAAAAAACCTCCGTGGAAGCTTAAAAGCTTGTCCCTCACACCAACACAAGTTGATCCGATACAAAATTTTACCTCAGCCACCTTGTCTGTCTAATATCATGGGACCAACACGGCTACAACACTGCATACAATGATAATAAGTGAAAGTTAGTCCTTTCCCCCACCAGTAATCCCATTTGTTACAATACTTATGGGATTGCTTACAGGTGTAAGTGCTAATGTTGAGTAGCAGGCGTCCGCAGGTTTGGGCCCTCTGTAAGGACAAACTGCTTCCCATTTTCTGATGCATATGTGTTACAGGATCAACACAGGCAGGTTTTTCCTTATTGACTTTTATTTTACAAATCGGAAACTGCAAATAAAAAGCTCAAAGTCTTTTTTCCTTTCAGAGAATAAGAGGGAAAATCAGGCATCACCACCAAGGAAGACCTAATCAGTTACTTCAGCTTTTATTGACTAATTTTCTCACCTATGATCCTTTGTTGTTCACCTCTATTGATCAAGCCAAAATCAGCGATTGATTTTTATTTTTTTTAAAGTAACAACTTTATGACCTTTACATTACTAACAGGAAAGGATGAAAGGGTTAGTTGAGGCACATCATGGAGAAGTCTCAGCATGGACTCAAGTATAGCAAATAACGTCTCACAAATCCTTTTACAAGCTGTTGACTGCTTATTGACATTTGCGGTCAGTTTCTGTGACTGGAGGAAATATTTGTTTAGTCTTTCTTAAACTTCAAAGCCAAAAAATTGTTCAGTTTCATGTGTCTATTATCGCAAGCCCATGTTTATTGTCCTCTTACTACTAGTTATGCAATTCCCATAATTTAACACGTTAATTAAACAATAGTATATACAGCACATTACATAACTTCAACAAAACTGTTTCCATACATATCATGGTAATGTAAAGATCGAACAATTGAAGATATCTCACCTGGTAACAGATGAATGAGAAGTACTGAAGAATTGATTTCCTTGGGAGCTTCTCAGTTCAGATGTGTTTTATGAATTAGGGCTGGTTTCTCCATATGAAGCCTTTTCCAGGCTTGATGGATTTCTTGCCTTGCATGATGTTAAGAGTTCAAAATGATACCATATTTTTTACTCTCCCTTTAAATTATTTAAAGATCCAAAATACCCATAACAATCACGTTTATAACAGATCAGAGTCATTTATTCTAAGAGATCTAGGACACTTATATTTTCTAGTTCTTTTATATTATGCCAGTAAAGTATACGATACACTAGAAAATGAAGAGGATCACTGTCCTGTGACATTATCACTGCAGTTGATTCCTAACAGATAGTTGGATTGGACTATTTTTCTAGGATTAACTTCTGAGTTGCTGTTCTTCTCTGCCACTGATTCTTTTACAGACATACACTGGGCAGTCGATGTGGCCGCTGATTAGCACATAACTGGCATGGAGGTATATTATTTATATAAACCTCTACGGGTGCCTGTCACAGATTCGGTCAGGTGCCCCCTGCAGGCCACCTACTGCACTGCTATGAGGGGATGCCAAGCCTCTGGGTGCCTCAATCCTTCCATGGTTTAAGCCTCCCTTGGGTCTCAGCAATTTTGCCCAGTATCTTGTCCTCCCTTGGCCTCTCTGGCATATTTCCTGGGCAATGACTGTCTGCAACCCCTACACAGAGTTTCTCAGCCCATGTGTCCTAGGCCCCCAGAACCAGCACTGACCCCCAAGATACTCCAGTTTCTTAAACACACCCTGTCCCAGAGTCTCATGGAAAAATGTGAGCCTTCTGGTTTACAGTTTAATTCTTTCAGGAGGCACATGTAATTGTGAAGCATGTAACACAGATGTGTTGCCCAGAGTCTAACAAAATTTCTTGTTCTTAATCATATCAAGCACAAGAGAGTATGCATCAGTTAGAAAAAAAATCCTAGCTGCAATGCCCCTCGCTAGTTCACCTTTCCCTTGGAAGGCCACCTGGGCTCAGGAAGGCAGGCAGGGTTTCCCTGCCTCATGCAGGCTGATACATACTGAGTGGCTTCTTCCTCATGGAGTCTTCTTCCCCAGCTCTCCCTCAGAGTCCCTCAACTGCACCCTCTCTGTTCCTGTGTTTCCTCATTTAAATCCCTGCTTTCTTTAATCTGTGTTTGGTAATTTTCCACTGCTCCAAAAACATCCCTCAGAGAAGACTGGTTTTCTTTTAGGATGCAGTCAGCTTTTAACATAACCTTTGTGTGGTCAAAGCACTATCATTAACGTTAAGTATTCCCCACTGTTCTCATTCTGCAGCGTGCGCTTGCAGTATGCCTGGTTAGCAACAGCGGATCCACACACGTATAGGCTTACAGTGACACAGTAATGGTCATGATACATCATATCATCCAGAATTCATAAGCTGTACAGAGTCCCCAACTCTTCACAATGCACATCCCACAAATTTAAAATACATAATACAAAATTCTATGTGAATGGTAGCTCATCCCATCTAAGTATGCACCAGCTTAAACCGAAGCACCTGAAACAACCCATTGTCCACCTCCTACAGAAAACCTTGGAGGAAAAGAAAACAAGGAAACAGAGGTCTCCCAAAGGAAGGTTTCCCACCTGTGCCTCCTTCTTCCATAGTATAAAGATCCCTTATTGGTAACCTCTGATTTTCCAGACAGGATTTCTTGAATGAAGCAAATATTCTCAATTGATAATAATGTTTTCACTGTCTCTTAACGGGTCAGTTGAAAATCCAGTAAACTTTCTATTATATATTTTACTCTCCTTCTGGAAGCATAGATCATCTGCACTATAGCTGTCTATATTTATGTAATTAACTGGAACCACAAACATAGAAAGAAAAAAAGAAAAGCTGGTTTCTAGGAAAAGCAGGTTACAGATATAAAGGTTTTAGATGGAAGTGATAAGGCACAAATGCACAGCTTGTGCCTGGCTGCCACACTGGCATACAAAGCGTAAGAGCTGTCATATTGGGTCAGACCATGGTCCATTTTGCCCAGTATCTTGTCTCTGACAGTGGCCAGTACCAAAGCTTCTTGGGGAACGTACAGAAAGGGCAGTTAATGGAGTGATATACCTATCTTCCACTCCCAGCTTTTGGCGGTCAGAGTTTTAGGGTTGCCCCAAGTGCGGGATTGAGCCCCCGATAATCTTGGCTAACAGCTATTGCTGGACTTATCCATGAACTTATCCAGTTCTTTTTTGAACCCAGTTATACTTTTGGCCATCACAACGTCTCCTGGCAGTTTCCCCTTTTCTAGTTCCACTGTATCCTTTTTGAGATTGGGCAACAAGAACTAGACTCAGTACTCAAGGTGTGAGGGCACCATGGGCTTATACGTGGCAATAAGACATTTTCTATCACTTTCCTAATAGTTCCTAACATCCTGTTAGCCTTTTTGATCACTGCTGCACATTGAGTGGAAGTTTTCAGAGAACTATCCGCTTTGACTCCAAAGTCTCTTTCTTACGTGGTAATAGCTATATTTAGAACTCATTATTATATATGTATAGTTGGGATGATTTTTTCCATCTTTGCATTTATCAATGTTGAATTTCATCTGCCATTTTGTAGCCCTGTCACCCAGTTTAGTGAGATCCCTTTGTAACTCCTCACAGTCTGCTCTGGACTTAACTATCTTGAGTAATTTAATGATGGGATGGAGAGAGGAGCAGGGACTCTCCCTTGCTCACTCCACTCATTGGCCAAGCACCATTGCAAACCTTGCATCATCTTGCACAAACCCACCCTGAGTTACGTTGTGGAGGAGCAGTTTGAACTGCTGGCGATGCACTACAGTGTGCAACTGCCACAACTGATCCCAACTGTATTTTTAAGAGAACCACTGCAGACTTGTTAACCACTAAAATCTCTTGAACACGATTAACTGAACAAATTTGTTACTCCTAGAGCAGGTGGACTTTTTCTACACCATTTAAAAAATGTTTGCAAAGAGGTGATTCACTAATTCCATATGATTTCTGTGGATCACTCCTAACAGATCTGTGATTTTCAGTTAATATAAAGATGCATACAGAATAAATAATTATTTCAAACAAATTCCCTCTTCAGTAAAGTGGGATTGAGAAAAGAAAAATTATTAAATTCTGGATTACAGAGTAAAAATCCTACACTGGTCACCAGTAACTTATTTACAAAGGCAAGTAGTTCGTATCTATTTGTTTTGCAAGTACTCTCTGTGCTAAATAATGCAATACACACAGTGATACCATGGGCTTGCAAAGACAAAATGTAATGGTGACCACCATACAAAACAGTTCTTCATTTTCCAATGGTACCCAAAGCCACTGCTGACACTCTGGCCATAACAGTACAGTTTTCAAGCAAGGATTAAAAATGACTTTTTTGTTTTGTTTTGTTTAATGATTTGTATTATTTAAAGAAAAATCATTTAATCAAACACAAATGGCTCATCACTTTAGCTTCTAGAATAAGAGAAAAATGCACTATGACCAACTAAAAACTACACCCCCAGCAGGTTTTATGGAATCATGCAAGAGTTTTTGGGATATCTGCAGGGTTTCTACAGAATTTTACATCCAGCCCACATTGTGAATGACACCACAGACTGCATGAGTCTGCAGACTGTGTGCATCATGTGTGAGTGTACAGGAAAAGTATTGTAATTGAAATACAGCAGATTAAGTTTAATAGCAACCAGGATATTAACAACTTCTGGTTAATAGCAACATTTTGCCAGGAGCCAATCCCATCTTATTGACTTTAACGTTAATGGGATTCAGAGATTGTTAATAAGCAGAGTGCCCTTGCCAATGTTTTTCGGAAGAAAAGCACCACCTGCAAGTAGGTTTGCAAGGCTGCAGCCAGAGAAGGAAGTGCTGAACGTTCCTGCCCTGGTTGACGTCCCAGAAACATGCCCGGGGCCACTGATCAGACCATTCCAGCACTTCCTTCTGGGGCTGCAGCCCTAGAAACCTGCCTGTGCACAGGTACTGCACAGGAGGTAAGGGGCTGTGGTCTGGCAGTGGAGGCTGTGAACAGGGCAGTAGCAGAGAAGGGGACTACAGCATGAATGCCGGAGTTGCATCGTACCTCTCCCTGTGCTGCATCCTGCCGGGAGACTGCATGTGGGGAAGGAAGTGCTGGGACGTGCTGATTCCCAATCCCTGGAGAGAGCACGGAGAGGGATGGTACAGCCCCACAACGCCATACAGAAAGCCCTGGCATCCAGGCTGCAGCCTTCCTCCCCGCTGCTGCCTTGCCTACAGGCAGGTTTGCAGGGCTGCAGCCAGGGAAGACACACCCCAGCACTTCTTATCCTGGCTGTTGCCTAGCAAACCTGCCTTCTGCTTATTAGCAACTGCTAGATAATAGCAACTATTTGCTGGCAACTGAGAGGGTACTAGTAAGCGGAATCTACTGTATTTCCTGTTCTTATTGGAAATATGTTACAAATTTTTAACTGCCTAATGGTCTGAATTATTTTCCCTGTTAACAATGGAATATAATTCACAGTTATGTTACTAACCTTCTAAATTCTCCTTTAAATTTGCAAGGCAATGATTTGTTCTCTGAATTTAGATTTTTTTGGTATGGGCACCATTGGCATCAAGAAAAACACCAGAACCAATCACAAACAAAACTGATTTTTTTACCTTGTTCCAGAGACTTGAAATCAGTGGGATTTAAAGAATCTTAGTATGCCACAGTGCCAAATATTTTGAAATGACATACAGAATGTAAAGCTGATTTACTTCTAGATATTCAGACGTGTATCAGCTATATCCAAATTATGTATTATTAGTAGGGAAACTCTTTTGTTCTGTGTTTGTACGGCACCTAGCACAATGGGGTCTTGGTCCATGACTACCACTCTTATATGCTATGACAATACAAACAACAACAATATGCTTACTTGCAATAGGCTATTGAATAAAGCACCTAGTAATAGAATGGAAAAAAGCAAGGAGAAACAGCAATTAAGAGAGTACTGGCTAGTTCACTTATGACGTCAGAAGATAGAGTGTTTCAACATCTTATTCAAAGGATTAGGTGTAGTAAGTAGCAGACTATTATTTTTCATTTCTAATCAGAAAAGTTGTCATGGTCCTTCATTTCCTTTCCAAGAATAAATTAAAAATAATTATTAATCTATATTCTATATTCTTGTTCTTGTCTAAAGCTAGAACTCAACGCAAAGTGTATAGAAATGGCCAGACTTCTGTTAGATATATTAAACAAAACCCCATCACTTGCCTTCAAGGTAACTGCATGGTTATAATCAAAATTCAAAAATATAAAAGCAGACTGAAAATATTCAGGGCTTTAATATTGAGGGAATGTAATGTTAAGTAACATTACAGTAAGTGTTCTGCAACATAATTTGGAAAATAAGTTTATGAGAGAAGTGACTGAACTTGATGAGGAGATCTGTGTACTATGGTTTCCGGATCCTTATATTCATTGGCTGGATTCATCACGGCTGCATATATATCACTGTAGGCTCTGCAGACCAGTTCTGTGGACTGTTTTATTATCTGCTCTCTAAAAAACAAAAAAGTTATGTGAAAAGAGTGTACAGTAAAGTTACGATCAAGATATTAAATCTGTAACAGAATATGTGTGGAAGATTTTCCACTATCCAAGATTTTTGGATGCATCACAAGTCCTTTGTTTCAACAGTGAAAATAATCAGCTTAGAGTTTACAACAAAAATGTTTTTTGCGTCTGTGTACTATACACATACACATATATATATATATATATACACACACATAAGACCAAATATGTGATCTTGATAAGCCTGGAATAAGCCTCTTTGTATCTGCCACATGAGAAATTACAAAGAATGGAATAAACTGCATTTAATTTGCATACATGATCTTCTTACCTGCAATTTGCTGGGACTACTAATAGAATGTTAATCCTATCAAGTGGTTTTTCCTCAGCTGCTATTTTTTTAAAATAAAAAAAATCCACCAGTAAAATGTTTTACTCCCCTTGTGATATCCTCTCTCACAACATGGCTCAAATATGAGCATATCTTGAAAGTTTCCCAGTTCCGTCCAGTGTATTGTTATATTTTACTTTGCACCAAAAACAGTATTAAGATTCTGTTATCTTGTTAATTTTCAGGGCTAGAAATGAATGTTACTGCAAGTAGGAGAGTTTGGAGACTAAAATCATAACATTCTGATTTCCAGAAATATTTTAGCATTTTAAACAATGAATTAGTGTTATATTTTTTCAACCTGTACATTCACTTTGCTTTAGTTACCATAACTTGTCTATAGTTATCTACTGTACATAGCTAGATGTAGATCAACTGTAATTGTAACTTCTGCTATTTAGGTTCACAAACATTGGGAGTTCTCAGTGATATCAGGATGATCATGGGTCATAGTCACATCTGGTGTAAAATGTAGTAACTCCAGAGAAGACAGCAGAATTACACTTACAAACGCCATGTCTCAATTTAGCACCAGGTCAGCTGGACTAGTGGGATTTGAGAAGTTAATAGAATCTCAAGATGTATGTTTGTAAGTCTCCAACTATTTTTCAGCAGAATTCCCTGCTTTTAAATATTTGCATGCTAAGCAACAGAATTTATAGCAAATAGGATTAGCAGAAATAAATTATTATTCAATTGTATTTTCTTTTGATACACTGCTAAGAATCAGGCCTTTGGATTTCCTAAACTTCTTGACTATTACAATACATGAAAATGGATCAGACACAATATCAAATCCAGAAGTCCTGCAAGTGCACGGAATACATTCACATTTTCTACCAACTCTCTTCTCAGCACAACCTAAAAATGTTAAAACTACTGAAGTGTGAAAATCTTTAAGCAAATATTTTATGCAGCTACTCATCTGGAGCTGGCAAACTGAATTACATAAGATAATTTTCAGTTAAAATAATTTGATGGAAAACCAGTTTATCAAAAATATTTTTAAGTACTGAACTGTATCAACACCTGAGCCTTTTCAACAACTGGTGTCAGTGGTGTATCTGTCATTAATTATTGCATTTGGATTTCAGATGTCATAACAATACAATTTTTATCAATACACACCACTGCATTTTCTAAAAATAGCATCTTATTTCAATTTTCAGTTTCTGTTTTCCTATTCAAACTAAAATGGAGTTTTATTATAGCTATAACTAAAATATTAATTCATAGCTTTTAAACAATTAAAGGAATTATCTTAATTTGGAAACAAGCAAAACAGAATACACTATAAATATTTTTCCTGGTTATAGCGTTTAAACGTTACAAATAGATTATCAGAATGAATCAATAATATGGCTCATCTCTTGCTACAAGTACAGGGCCTACTTTATAGAGGCAAACAATCAGCTCTCAGCTCCCAATGGGACAGAACAAGTGTTCGGCACGCTGGCGTGGGGCAGATTTATACCCCAGCTTGCTGTCAACTTAGTGTTCACACAGACACATCCGAAGTCTGGTATACTATCCTATAATTTGTTGTATTAATAATAAATTTTAAAAAATAGGGGTATTTTGTACCCAGAGTCTTCCTGATGTCCTGACATCATCAGGCCTGTCCAGCTATGCTAACTGTGCTCCACATTCCTTTCTCTTCTCTGAAGAGTGCCACATGTACATCTAGTGATGGCTGTTTGGCAGCCTATATGAAATCTACTGGTGCCACATTAACTCTAATATTAATAGATCCCACAGCTGCTCATTAATTGCTATCTACTATAGACCCCACAGCTGCTCCAAGCAGCAGGATCCATAAGGCTCCAGATTTCTACTGGGGGAGGTCTTGTTTGTCTCTTTCTGGGGAGGGGGGAGGCTGTTGCATACTTGTCTGTCTAGCTCCCCATGAACTGAGATCACTGAGGTTGTCTCCTGACCCTGTCTGCCATTGCTGTGGTGCTGTTCCTCTGATTCCTGTCACAGATCCCATCATGGAATTCCACTGTTGCACAGAGGGGCTGTAAGGCACTCTACACAATCTTCTCCAGGAACTGAGGGTGACAGCTATGGCAGGAGCAACCTAGCTGAGACTATAGAGACTAGGAACGTCCGTGGATAGAACATCTTGCTGTACTTCCTCTAAGTCTCCTTGTTTCTCCAGGAGATTCCAACTCCCAGCTGGGATCCCATGAGAGGGCACCTACATTTTATAAGTCTGCATGACCTCAGGGGGCCTCCTTTTTGGCCCTCTCCAAATGCAGGCCAAGCAGGTGGTAAGTAGCGAAAATTGCTGCTGACTGACTAGAAACTGCACCCATAATTCGTCTGTACTAAAACATCCTATTACTTTTGTTACTTAGCCTCTAATAAAAAGGCCATTGAGCTGATAGGCATAGAGACTGAAATATTTTATAGAGGTGGTCACTCTGTAAAACGGAGGCACTTTAGCGTGCAGAAGCTTGCATTGCCACAGCCCAGGTCTCTTAAAAAAACCCAACACATCAGGCAGGCAGAACTCCTGTGATGCCAAACAAGGAAGAGCGAGCACTAATCAGCAGGCCTCATCAACATTGCTAGCAGCAAGAAAGCAGGGGAGGGAAATGCTAGTGATTCTTAAACTTTATGGTGGCAAAAATAATTTTTCAGTCATATATACAACCATTTTAGTGACAAGACGGTGTCCTGTGTAATGCATAGAAACACATGGACAGTTAATGTTGCTGATACTGCTGACTTCTGTAGTATTAAAACAATAAATTTAATGTCATATTAACAGTTTTTCATATGATACTATATAATCGGTGTATTTTCACAAAGTGCCAAAAATAGTGGCAAGAGACCTTTTGATCACTGTAGCATATCTAATTTTTGAATGTAAGTGTTATACAATGTCTTCATGAGCTTCACATTTAATTGGAAAGAAATTCTTGGCATATTCTAGCCTTAGGGTTGATTATGCCCATATTTGTCATATCTTAAAATATATTCATGAAAACAAGAGGAGAGATACATAATAAAATCCTCACTTTAATACTTCAAAGTAGAAGTCAAAAAATTCTGCAAAAAATAATTGCAGCACTATATTAAATGAGACAAGAATATCAATATTCTACAATACAGTGCCACAAAGTTGTAGAATTCTGTAAAGTAGATATAGAAATAGGGATAAAAGAAAAATCTTTTATGGAACGCTTACAAAATAACTAAAAATTTCCAACAGAGATGAAAAACTGGTGATGATACAGGGAACATGTTCTAAATAGATTAGTGTGATTCACAGGTTCGCCAACGCCAGAAGGGATCATTGTGATAATCCAAAAAGAAAAGGAGGACTTGTGGCACCTTAGAGACTAACCAATTTATTTGAGCATAAGCTTTCGTGAGCTACAGCTCACTTCATAGCTCACGAAAGCTTATGCTCAAATAAATTGGTTAGTCTCTAAGGTGCCACTAGTACTCCTTTTCTTTTTGCGACTACAGACTAACACGGCTGCTACTCTGAAACCTGTGATAATCCAGTCTACCCTCTGGTATAATATAGGCCAGAGAACTTCCTCAAAATAATTCCTAGAGCATATTTTTTAGAAAATCATCCAATTTTGATTTAAAAATTGTCAGTGATGGAGAATCCATCACAACCCTTGGCAAATTGTTCCAATGATTAACTACTCTCACCGTTAAAAAATTTATGCCTTATTTCCAATCCGTATTTGTCATGTCAGTGTGTCCATGGACTCTGGAGTAGCTACTTTAGAAAGTTATAAAATTACTCCTTATTAATTACTTGCTCAAGAAAGTGTAACCAAAACAAATTAAAGTAGAACCTAAAAGCATATCTGAATAGCATTTACAATAGAATAATTCCACTTCTAACATACTCTGCTATATTCCACTCAAGTCTGTACTTTTGCACATTAAAAAGGTACAGAACATAGAAATTCAGTCAAAACACTTACTTCACGGTAGCACTTAGAAGGAAATTCAGTTGTGGCATTAACAGATTATCAGGAGCAGACAGGTAACGATCAAACTGAACCTAGAAGAAGTAATAAAAAGTAAGAGTTTTGCAACATACACCATACCAAAGCACCAAGAACATGCTTCAGACCTCTCCATGCAAATTTCCTCTAAAATAGAGTCCCCCTCTGAAAAGTGACTATGTTAAAATGGCACCTTCTTACTCAGCCAATTAGCTCCTATATACACACACATACTATGTTAGTTGTATTAGCCCTACAGATATAATATAGCTATGAGAGAATGAACTGATTTTTTTTCTCACTAATTAACTAACAACATTATTAACTATGGTGCATTTGCAGAAACACTTTTACAATCCCACTGAACACAACTGAGTTGCACTGGTGTTAATTAACAGCAACATTTGAGGAAAAAAAGGGTTACACAAACATAACCGAGGGCAGATTTTAGTCTGCAGAATCTTTATTAATAGTGACAATGCATGAATCAAAATATACAGCATGACCTACACAACCCAGTTTGAGTTTTTTAAGGCTAGAACTCAGGAAAAAAAATTCTTTTTTCATTTATGAACTCAGCAAGTTTCATATGGAAATCACTGAATCCAAGTAGCTGTGGATAGATAGTCACCTTTTCAGCAAACTGTACTGTAAAGGTTTACTGAGAAGATTGACAGTTCATTTATAGCTAGCTGTTGAACTGTGAGATTGCATCTGTGTCATTTAACTTTTGCATGTTGTTTAAGATGAAAAGCAATAACTGATAATTTGTTTTTAAATCTACAGTGTAATGAAACTTAACACCCCCCAAAAACAAACAAAAAATCAACTGTGACATACGCCCAGTACCTAACTTTTGAGCTTCACTGAACTACTTGCATAAAATGAAAGCTTTACTTTTCCCTATCATTTATAACTATAATCCCTGTATTTCAAAGCACTCAGGCAAAAGAAATCTCAGTGATTAGAACTCATTAGAATTAATATTTGCTCTAAGCAATTCAAAATGTTTCACAGTGTAACATTATAAGTAAAATTTTGTTTCTCAAGGCTTAGAAACTTGAGTCTTACTACCAGTTCACAAATAATTTTATATTTGTACTACTTCAGTAGATCAAAGGCCCACTACTAGAAACAACAAAAGTATTCCAAAACACAATTTAATGGATTTTTAAATTTAAATACAAGTGTTTCAGAAGAGTGTGATGGTTTCTATTATGTGAGGCAAGATTAATGTAATTCAACAAGTTATGACTAGGGATGTCAAGCGATTAAAAAAATTAATCGTGATTAATAGCACTGTTATACAATAGAATGCCATTTATTTACATATTTTTGGATATTTTCTACATTTTCAAATACACTGATTTCAATTACAACACAGAATATAAAATATACAGTGCTCACTTTATATTATTTTTTATTACAAATACTTGCACTGTAAAAAACAAAAGAAACAGTATTTTTCAATTCACCTAAGTACTGTAGTGCATTCTTTATCATGAAAGTTGAACTTAAAAATGTAGAATTACGTACAAAAAAAATAACTGCACTCAAAAATAAAACAATGTAAAACTTCAGAGCCTACAAGTCCACTCAGTCCTACTTCGTGTTCAGCCAATCGCTCAAACAAGCTTGTTTACATATGCAGCAGATAATGCTGCCTGCTTCTTGTTTACGTCACCTGAAAGTAAAAACAGGTGTTCACATGGCACTGTTGTAGCCGGCATCACAAGATGTTTACGTGACAGATGCACTAACGATTCATATGTCCCTTCACGCTTCAACCACCATGCTTCAACCACCAGTCCAGAAGACGAACCAAAGCGGTGTGGACGAATGCACGTTCATTTTCATTACGAGAGTCAGATGCCATCAGCATAAGGTTGATTTTCTTTTTTGGTGGTTGGGTTCTGAAGTAACCGCATCTGACTGTTGCTCTTTTAACTCTTCTGAAAGCATGTTCCACACCTCTTCCCTCTCAGATTTTGGAAGACACTTCAGATTCTTAGATCTTGGGTCGAGTGCTGTGGCCATCTTTAGAAATCTCACATTGGTACCTTCTTTGTGTTTTGTCAGATCTGCAGTGAAAGCGTTCTTAAAATGAACAACATGTGCTGGGTTACCATCCGAGACTGCTATAACATGAAATATTATGGCAGAGTGCGGGTAAAACAGAGCAGGAGACATACAATTCTCACCCAAGCAGTTCAGTCACAAATTTAATTTACCCCTACTTTTTTTTTTTTTTTTAATTGAGCACCATCAGCTTGGAAGCATGTCCTCTGGAATGGTGTCCGAAGCATGAAGGGGCATACAAATGTTTAGCATATGTGGCACTAAATACCTTGCAATACCAGCTACAAACATGCCATGCGAACGCCTGTTCTCGCTTTCTGGTGATATTGTAAATAAGAAGTGGGCAGTATTACCTCCTGTAAACGTAAACAAATTTGTTTTTCTGAGTGATTGGCTGAACAAGAAGTAGGACTGAGTGGACTTGTAGGTTCTAAAGTTTTACATTCTTTTGTTTTTGAGTGCAGTTATGTAACAAAAATAATCTACATTTGTAAGTTGCACTTTCATGATAAAGAGATTGCACTACAGTACTTGTATGAGGTGAATTGAAAAATACTATCTCTTTTGTTTATCATTTTCACATTATATGATTATTTTTTATTACAAATATTTGCAAAGTGAATATTGTATACATTGTATTGTGTGTTGTAATTAAACAATTTATTTGAAAATGTAGAAAAATGTCCAAAAATATTAAATAAATTTCAATTGGTATTCTATTGTTTAACAGTCCGATTAAAAGTGTGATTAATTGCGATTTTTTTTTAGTTAATTGCGTGACTTAACTGCGATTAATCAACAGCCTTAGTTATGACCCAACACAACATTACAAAATTTCTTTGTGACATGATTGCTATGGGAAACAGTTGAAAAATACTGTCAATTCTTGAAGTCCCTGAATTAGTTTTGTAATAACACACGTTACCATCTGTATCAAAATACCCCCATTTTATTCTTGAATAATTTCTGTATAAGATAAATGTTCATTTTTCTTTTCCAAACAGTATAATTGATTTGTTAAGACCTACAGCTAGATGAAAACATAGTTAAAGGGTCACAGGACGAAAACCAAATGCACAATTTGGCTTAATTCTATTAGAAGTTCCTTCTGTCATCTACAACTTTAATTCAGTATAGTATGCATGGTTTTTAGAATGTTTTTTTACCTCAGAGTCTGATGAATGGATTGAAAAATGTTTATAGAAGAAATACAGATATTAAGCTCCAAAGACAAAACACAGACTTTTTGATAAATATTTTTGCTTATAACTTGGATAGTATTCCTTTAAAAGTCATAGCAACAACACAGCTGAACATGAAATTGCAAAAAGCTCACCATGGCAGCTTTCAGTGACACTGAATCCAAGCTAGGCAAGTTTGCCAGGGGCCCCTAAAAATAGGTAATCAAATAAAGCAGCATTTTAAACAAGTGGATAAAATGTGAAAATAATCCTAGATTAAGATTTTATTGTAATCCAAGGCTAGATTGTAAACTCTTTGGGGCAGGGACCACGTCTGACTACCTGTTATGACTGTCAACAACTACACCTGTAGGTACAGGAAAACAGTAATAATATTAAAGTAATAAATGGTCTGTTTTAGTGAATGTATCATTTCCTATCACTTCTTTAAATGAAAAATAACTAAAACTGAGCTCCTCATTTGTCCTCCCAACCACCTCCTCCTCCCTTTTCATTACCACAGACAACATCATTACAATCTCCACCATTCTGCTGTATTACAAATTGTTTCATGGAATCAATATAATTTAGAACAGAGTTTGAAAATAGGCTTAGAATCGAAATGGGCCTCTGATGACCAAGAAATCAAATTTAGCATCTTAATGGGGATTGCCATGTTTAAAAATGCTTGTTTAACATTATTTCCCCATTATGTTGGGGCATTCACACACACACACACACACACACACCCCCACCCACCCACCCACCCCTCAAAATCAATCCCTCTACTGGTTTAGGAAACAAGAAACCTAACTCTAGTATCCTCCTCTACAGAACAATACACTAACTACCCTCTCTTCAAACACATGCTCAATTTATCACTTTTAATCATAGGAAGCTATTCAGAGAATTTTGAGTTCACTGAAGTTAAAAGACACAGGACAAAAATCTAGCTGAAGAGAAAAAGGAATTTAATAATACCTGTAGTATAACAAATTAGCTACATAAAAAGATGAGTGAACAGGAGCTAAGATTGCAGGTTCTCAACGGATAGTAAAATCTTATTTGTGTCACGCTAGTTCTGACGGTCTTGAAGTTAGGATAGCCACAGAGAACAGATAGCATCACACTTTCAACAGTTTCAGGCAAAACGAAGTACTCAATTGGCTGCTGAAAAAGTAAATACTTACCTGCTCTGGTTTGTGCTGCTGCACAGATTTGTATATGCAACTTAGACCGGCTCTAGTTAACACACAGGAAGCTTGTTCATTTATTAGCGTATCCAAGTGTGCTTCAATCTGAAATTTGGAGGGGAAGAAATACTTAAAAGAAACATTAAATAAAAGTTGTTCTTAATTACAAAGTGACAGCTTAGTAGTCATCCAGAAAATCAACTCAGAATAAAAGGAGAATGAGCACCTAAGAATTCAAATCACATGACTACAGAAAACCAAGGTTTAATTTGTAAAGCCAATTTGGATCTTGATTATTTTGCATTACCAGGGAGCTCAGTGAAGCAAGATGTTTTGCCAGAAGCTGAGGTCCCTATCCTGCAGTGAGCTCCACAAAGGAAGAACCTGTGCACAGATGAAACCACACTAACTTCAGCAGGGCTTGACTTGGACACATGGGTCTGCCCACATTGTAATACTGTCGCCTAAATGCTCAAATCTGAAAAATCCATAGCCATAAAAGACAAAAACTAATGCCTAAAATTAAAACTTCAAAAAGTTATAGTAAAATATCAAAACTAGAATGATATAATTCATTGAAACTACATGAAAGAAATCAAATTCTTGCTGAAAATCCTGAAGAGTGCAAGACAAGATCAAACAAAAAATAAAATGAAACCATTAAGATTTCATGAAGAGAATAAAACTGAAACCTAAACCATGTTAGGCAATCAGTATAGGATTCAAAAGGCATAATTTACTTTATTTTAAAGAAAGAGAAAGTTAACTACAAGCACCTATTCAAAAATTAGGCAATGAAGAGCTGTATAACTGTCAGCTGTGCTTTTATCATCTTCAGAAAAAGCTTCCTTATTACTTCTGAGACATCAAAAATGCCATATATTCATAAAATAATTTTACAATTTTTGTACAACTGCAACTTTGCTGGAGATAAAAACAAAGAACCCAAATCCAGTCGATTTAACGCAAAGGAGCAGCAATTTTCTCCTTCAGGTTTGAGTGGCCTTAGACAGAAGTGAAAAAAATGTACTTTTTTTTAAAAATACATAATCCTCCATTCGCTTTATTTCTCTCCTGGTCTACACAAGAAACAAAAAACTTCTGTTACAGCACAAAGAGTCCAATTTAATTTAATAGATATAGCAGATACAGAACCTTTATTAGGTATCCTACAAATCTTTGATATCTCCAGAGAAGGATCATCATTTTCTAATGAATTTATGGAAACTAGAATATAATAAAATATATCTTTCCAGCCTGCTCTCTAAGGAAAACCTAATATTTGAATATGGTGATTTCAATAATTTTCAAAGGTCTCAATTTTCCTATTCAGTAAATTATTTTTGATGAATACCCCCAATAAATGTTTCTGTTCTACACTAGTCTATCTCAAAATCAGTAACCTTCTTTTGCATGACCTCAAGACATCCCTTCCAATTTAGTTTTAACTGTGAAATGTTTACAAAAAGTGAATCCGGTTTAGTAGCAAATGTTTCCCACTTAGTCTCTAGATTTTGAATAGCAGAATAAATGGATTCCAGAAGTATCTTAAAAAAAACAACAACACACTATTAGTTTGGTTTTAGACAATCTGAATTTTTTTTATTAGTTAAATGGCCAGCTTCAAGTGCCACAGTTTCTATTGCTAATGACATAGCGGTGATAATGAAGAGGAGCAAGAGATAACCTCCACAACCCTCTGAAATATTACAGGAGAGTCACTAATTAAAAACTTGTCCAAAGAAACCCCCTATAATTGTGCTTCCTGTTGGGAAACATTTTAAAGAACAAAATCAGGACATGGGATGCAGTGCAAAATTGTTGCAGGCATAAGGAATCTATACCAGTGGTTCCCAAACTTGTTCTGCCACTTGTGCAAGGAAAGCCCCTGGCGGGCCGGGCCAGTTTGTTTACCTGCCGCGTCCGCAGGGTCGGCCAATCGTGGCTCCCATTGGCTGCGGTTCGCTGCTCCAGGCCAATGGGAGCTGCTGGAAGTGGCGGCCGGTATGTCCCTCAGCCCGCGCCACTTCCAGCAGCTCCCATTGGCCTGGAGCAGCGAACCGCAGCCAATGGGAGCTGCGATCGGCCAAACCTGCGGACACGGCAGGTAAACAAACTGGCCCAGCCCGCCAGGGGCTTTCCCTGCACAAGCGGCGGAACAAATTTGGGAACCACTGATCTATACATCTGAAGATGGATTATGCCAAATGTGTCCCAAAATTAACAATCCAAAAAGCATATATTTTTAAATGTCTTAGTGAACTGTGGCTAGTGTTAACATTATTTATTACTTCAAAATATTACAATATGTAAAACATTATTTTGGCATGTTAAGTAAAAACAAGCACTGGGGAAAAAACGTAACATCTAATCCTACCATGGATATAGCCCCATGTTCAGGGAAACAGAATTTGATTACTCATAATCATAGTTTAAGGCCAGAAAGGATCACCAGATTGTCTAGTCTGACCTCCTGAATATCACAGGCCACCAGCCCCCCCAAGCACCTGCTCAGTAAACTCAAAAATCAAAATTAGACCGAAGTATTACAGCCCACAGAAGACTAGACTATTATATACCACAGACAGAGAATAGGAGGGACTGAGGTGCACCAGTGCCCAATTTCCCCCGCAGGGAAATGATTAAGTGAGATATACCCCCATAGTCCTGGCAAATGATCCACATCCATATGCTGCAGAAGATGATGAAAACCCCTCAAGTCACTGCCAATCTGGCCTGGGGGAAAACTCCTTCCTGTCCCTACATATGGCAACCAGTTAAATCCTGAGCATGTGAGCAAGAAGCAGCCAGCCAAGCACCTGAAAGAGAGAATGCCTGGTGCCAGCTCAGAGCCCTAGCTCTCCCTGTCCAATCTCTAGCCATGGTCATCCTGACGCTTCAGAGTAAGGAGATTAAAAAAAAAAAAAACAACAACACTGACTGATGATCATACTTTGATCATTACTCCTGGGGGAATTCTATGCCAAAAAGTCAAACATTCTGCATCAAAAAATAAAATTCTGTGCACAATATTTTAAAATTCTGCATATTCTATTTGTCAAAATATCACAATATAATCACACAAGTTTCAATTATTTTGGTAATTTATTTCAAAATACCTGTCAGCAAGTATGTCTGTAACAATACAGACAACAAAAAAGATACAGGAATTTTTTTTTGACAAATAGATTCCTTACTAGGCATATTAATATAGAACTCATAGTAATAATTCATTTAAACTACAACACAGAACCATATTACTTGCACCTCTCAGAAGCAGTGCAAAGGCTTGGGGGTGTCAGGGGTAATGGAGGAACTGAGGGAGAGGGAAGTAATTGCTGGGAAGGAGCCTGGGTGTGAACTTGGGAGGGTTATTGGGTATAGGTGGGAAAAGTAAGGAATGGGTGCTTTTGGGGGTGGGGGGGGCAGGCAGGGATTGTTAGGGTGCTTCCTCCATGCAGACCCTGGCTGACCCCTAGCCTCTCCCATTCAGTCAGCCACATATGTCCCTGTCCCCATGTGTCCCTGTCCCCATGTGTCCCTGCACCACATGTTCTTGCACCCCCTGTCCACGAGTCTCTCCACTCCCACTCAGACACCCCTTCCTCCATCCCCTCCCTGTCCCATGTTCTTGTGCCCCCACTCAGTCACCTTCCTTCTCCATGCACCCCTTTCCCCCTGTCCCCATGTGTTCCTGCACCCCCCTCAGCCAGCCTCCTCCACCCGTCCCCATGTTCTGTGCCCCCACTCAGCAACTCCCTTCTCCCATGTGGTCCTGCACCTCCCCCCGTCCTCATGTGTCCCTGCACCCCCTCAGCCAGCCCCCTCCCCTCAACTCCATGCGACTTTGCAATCCCTGTCCCCATGTGTCCCTGTGCCCCCACTCAGCCACCCCCTTCTCCCCTGTGGCCCTGCACCCCTTTCTCCCCCCTGTGGCCCTGCGCCTCCACTCCCATTCAGCCTCTGCCCCAGTCTGTTCTGCCCCACTAGCCCTTATGAGCCTCTGTCTGTGACCCCCCCCCCCAACATCCCCAAGCTGTCTGTCTCCTCATATCCCCTGTCTCCTGACTTGGTCCGGCAGGTGCTGTGAAGAAGGCACTGCAGGCTCTCTCTCTTCTCTACCGGGCTGGAAGTGGGCAAAAGGTGGAACTGCAGCAACTTTCCTGCAAAGCTATTTTCTGCGATAAAATTAAAAATATCCATGGCACATTAATTATGCATGCATGCAATGGCACAGAATTCCCCCAGGAGTAGATAATTAGGGATATTGCATATTGGTGTTTACACTTCCATTTGTTTTAACTATCTCAGATCGTTTGTCTTAAAAAATGAGTGACTGGAATAATAAATACTTTCACTTATATTGGTTTACTTTCCGATAAAAACCATAGGTCAAAATTTTCAAACCTGGGTGCCTGAAATGTGGCACCTAAAATCAATATTTAGGTGCCTAAATAAAAGAGGTTTAATTTTCAAAGATGCTATGTACTTTCAGCTGTCACTGATCTCAGTGGAAGTGGGGCTGCTCAGCACCTATGAAAATAATGCCTCATTTAGGTGCCTATATATGGATTTAGAAGCCTAACTTTAGGCACCCAAGTTTGAAAACGTTGGTTATGTCTGCTATTCACAGCTTACCAGCTACAAAACAATATGCAATTACCTTTGCACTTATTCTTGACACTTACCTGAAATTGTAACATTTCCAGACGTTTGTCAGTGAATTCAAAGAGAGCCAGGGTAGTCTTCATCATATAAAGTGAATTCACCATGAAGGTTGCCATGTCAGCTGTGCCTAAATTACTAGCAGATACTGTACATAGCTGTAATAATGGATCTAGCACACAAGACAGAACCTAAAAGGGCAATATGAACAAGAGGGAAAAAAAATGTTTCATGAAACTTTAGACTTGCGGGGTAATGACCATTTTGCCTTTATTATCTATTTATTTCCCAAAACAAAATAAAAAGAAATGAGAGGTCCCCTATTGAGATCTAGTGGAAAATAGCTCTTGACCAGCAGGTGATCAGCTACCAGACTAGTGGTGTGATATAAGAACCTGAAAGGAATAGATTTTACCTGCGCAGGACATGGAGCAACTTAGAAGAGAAGATTGGTGGTTCATAGAATCATAAAAATGATGGGTGGGAGGGGCCTCAAGAGATCACCTAGTCCATATGCCCACACTGGGGCAGGACCAAACATATGTGCATAGTATATATATGTAATTTAAGAAAAATAACTATCAATAGGATAACAGAATGTGGATATTGTCATAGGACATTCCATGCTGTAATGTAATTATCGATTTTATTAGCCACAGTATTATTAGTATTAAAATCGGGGGTGGAGGGGGTGGGAGGAAGCCTATAAACAATTGCAGACAAAAACCATAAGAATGGCCATACTGGGTCAGACCAAAGGTCCATCTAGCCCGGTATCCTTTCTTCCAACAGTGGCCAATGCCAGGTGCCCCAGAGGGAATGAACGGAACAGGTAATCATCAAGTGATCCATCCCCTGTCACCCATTCCCAACTTCTGGCAAACCAAATTCATGCCTCTTCAGTATTTTTTATATTGAGACCAAATTATGTGCATATTTCTCTGTGTTCAAATGAACTCTACAAACTATACCTGTACAAAGTCAGCTTGACGAGCATCCAATGGCACAACAGATGAGTCATGGGATGCCAGAACCTCACGTAGCAATGCGAGTGTTTGATTCAGTGCAGAGCTTGGGCCAAGATCAGGTGGTGGGAGTTCAACCTAGACAACAGATGGTTTATTCCCTATTTGTGTTATATTCACAGGAAATAATAAGCAGTATGTATCCATGTTAGTAGGTACCAATCAGCTACTGGTAAAGTCACACACAGTCAAGCAGAGATGGAGTTCAATATTTTGACACTGGACAGATCTATAACTTATTCCAAAATATACTTGCCTATGACTTGCAGCGTTACAATATCACTTACTGACAGTAAAGAAAACCAACCAACATCTCAGTCATATCTAGCATTAAATTTAGTATTCAGCAATATGCATCATGGCTGCTTCAGAAATTGGCAAAATTAAAATCTGTAGTGGCTTGTAAAATGTAGAGGAAAATATAAACTTCTTAAGTCATTTTATTGAAGTCTGGAGTGCTGGAAGTGAGTCAACAGCCCATTGTGCTATTTATACAGCCCTTCATAATGGACAAATAATTTAGACACCTTGCACAGTTTCCAGACAGAAAAGTAATCAGAGGAACAGAGGCTATCAAGTGAACAAAATCCTGCAATGAGTGTGCTACAAATCCCCCACAGAGGCTGGGATAACAGAACTTTCTTGAATAAAATCAGAACCAAAAAGGGGAGTGTTCTGGTTAAGAAAGGACAATTTTCCTCTCCCTTGGATCTTGCGCAGAAGCAGCCTGTGCCTGGTCCTAGTAATCACAACTTTGTTCAGGGCATGTGAAAGTTATTCACATAAAGGTCAGCAAAATATGTTGGGTGTTGCAAGTGTCAGCATCCTTGCTGGGAGTGCCTGTATGAACTAGTGCCACAGAATCCTTCCACTACAGTGGGTCAAGGGAACACACACTGGCAGGTGTAGAATTGGGGAGAATGTGTCGAAGTTTATATAGTGCAAAAGCATCACAGTTATAGGACTTCAGGCATTTAACACCAAACAATGAATGTGCAAGAACACCAGAAACCACACAATATGAGGGCTCAAATTACTAAAGGTACCCAAACTCTAATGACACCAGTCCAGAAAGCCAATGAGGCAATGATATGCCAATAACTCTGACTATGGTTCTAAACTGCTCCACCAGCACTGATACACCGAATTCAAGAAGGCATGGAGAAGACAGATGCTGAACTGTTTCTTCAGGATAGGAACCCTGTGGAAGTTCAAGAAAGGTCCCCTGGCAAAACATTATTCTGACAGTGCTGATGCACTGAACACAGGAGGCGCTGGGAAAGGCCTTGTTGCTCAACCAATCTGTTGGCTCTGACATACAAAAGCTGAGGTGGCCTGGGAAGGACTCCCTGACACTGAGCTCCTGTATAGGCTCTTGTCCTTAGGAGGCATTGTTTGGTATTGAGTGGGGATGGAAAGATCCACACAACTGATGCACTGTGGAGAAGATCCCTTGCTACCAAACTTTGCCATAGGTGTCAATGCTTCAAGCCTGGTCTGGGGAACCAAGACAACTTCCCAATGCCTATACTCTCCACGGGCCAAGATTTACTTATCCTCAGGCACCAAGCTGAGGATCTACATGTGTTACCGATGTACAATATTACAGCTCCTAAGGAGCCAAATCAGAAGCAGGAAAGAAGCAGAAAAAGGATTCCAGCAAGAACTGAAACTGTGTTGGTTGAATCTGCTGGGAACTTTTATTGGCTGACCACAGAACTGGAGCCTCAGAGACACTGGAAGCATGCTGACTAGTGCAGTGCTCTTGAACAAGCTGACATGTGCCACATAGGGTCAAAAACCTTAAGAGCAAGGGGTTTTCCATCATAACTTATACTGAATGCATGAGGACCAAAGAGCAAGAATCCTGAACTCATGGTATCTTGAGAAAAAACACACTTTGGTAGCTCTATGTACTAATGACACTTTTTACTTACTAATATAATGTGGGGGCACATCAGTACTCAAGATCAAGAATTGCTCAAATGTGATTCTGTTCTCTCCACAGACTACTAGACATAGAACGTAAATCTATCAAAACAGGCAGCACTGCATCCATATTGTGAGACTTGACATTTCAGTTTAATCTAGACAGTCATTCTGCATTATTTCCCTCACCACAGCAAAAGTACATTTCCAATTCAGCATTAGCAAGTGGTATAAAAGAGCCCTAAGTCAAATGTATAGAGCATAGACAGGAATAAATGGTCTAATCATCTGGAATTCAGCATGTGAACAGTAACTAACAAAAACTGAGACGACCTTTAAAAAGAAAGCAGTTCCAGGAATCTAAGCTGCAATTTATTTAAAATCTCCGGATAAACAGTTTAAGACTTCTGGACTACCCCAAACAAATTAAGTTATCAAGGGAGCATTATAATCAAAATTATATTTTAACCAGATCAGATTCATTTTTAGTTCTCACACAAAAATAGTCTAAATTAAAAAAGGGTTCATTTGGATTACAAAAAATAAGTTTAGTAATTACTTACTGGTATTCCTAAAAAGTTTTTGAAGTGATTTTTAATTGCTTTATAAATTAATTTTATTTCATTTATATACTTAATGAATATTCAATATCCTCTGAAACAGGCATAACAATCAAGAGACTTAAGATCTTACAGTAGTTCCTTTAAAATACATAATTCAAGCAATAATGAAGAAATAGGGGAAACTGTTAAACAATCTAGAAACAATAAAACAATGAGCACATTTTACTTTTACAAACAAGTATTCTCAAGTGTGCATGCCAGGTGATGTGCACTGAATCCTTAGCAAATGGCATACTGTAAGCTCAACAGACTTTCTAGTGCTATAATCTTCCCTGAAAACCATAACATTTTCAGAAACAGTTTCAGTGTGCTGATACATGCACATAAGCACAATCCAATGAACTGGTAAAAAAGCAGGGATGTGAATAGAATAGAAGCCCCCCCCCTTTCGGTTTTGAAACACAATAATAAAAAACTGGATGATTAAAAACATAACCCTGTGATCCCTCTTAATTAAAAAAAAATGACATTCACCACTAACTTAAAATCAACAAAAAGTTCCAGTATAAATGTTTAGCTGATTGTCTGCATTTTTAAACTTTTACAGAGGTAATGAAAATTAGTTACAACTAAATAAAACACTTTATTTTATGGAAATTGTTTTGACTATATAGTTATGTCATCAATTTTGCAATTTTTTAAAATCAATGTAGAATTGATTTGAATCACAGGAAATGCTACACTGGATCAGACCAGTGGTCCATGTATGAGATGCATGTTGTATTAATTTAAATGGAATATATGGGCCAAAGGTGTTAACATTATCTAGTCACTGTCCAACATTAAACTGTGTTAAACGAGGTCCAGGGTTTGGTATACAGAGACCTCAGATCTCTTAATGCCATGGCAAACACTCCCTTGAAAAAAAAATTTAACTTTGTATTTAAAAAAAAAAAAAAAAGGGGGGGGGGGGGGAGGAAAACCAGTTAAAGCATTTGAAATGTAAAGTATTAGGAAAGGCTTTCATTTAACAACATCCCTTATCCTTTAGCTGGAGTTTTTAGAAAGAAATCCCCCCCCCTCTTCCCCTTGTTGACAGTCTCACATGGTAACAAAGATGTTAATATCTGGCCTTCTGGTGAAAAGAGAGGAAGAAGTTAGCTGAGACAGATTGGAGCTGCTGTTGTTAAAGTCTGATCCCATTTCATCCCACATGGTGTTTGGGATTCAGCTGGAGCATAGAAGAGGTAATATCATCTGGGTCCCTCTTTCTGGCCCAGTTTGGTCAGGACATCTCTCAGGATCAGGATGACAAAGGCCCAGGGTCCCAGGAGATGGTGGGGGTGGCAGCCATGATGATGAAGCTCCCTTCAATAGCCAGTTTCTCTCCCAAAGACTCTTTCTTTCAGGACCCACAAAGGGAATGGTGAGAAATATAGTCTACCCCCTCATCATTTTGTCCACCAACTAGGCCTAGTTTCTACACGCCAATTTTGGTTCACTGATTTCTGGTCCACACTTTCCTTGTTTACCAAGTATGGTCTTAACACAGTTCTTGAGTTATATCAGTAGGCCTTTTAGTTTGGACTAATACAATCTGTCTCCCTTTCTTGTCTTTTCCCATAAATATTTATTATAGATCATTGTGACATCTTATGAACTTTTACATACAGCTGAGCCCACAATTAGGGTAAATTACTGTGCCCAATCATCACAACAGGAAACAGAACCAGATGCCTCAGAGGAATGTGAAAAATACCCCGTAGGGACAATTATGGAATAACCTGCCAATAAAGTGAGCCTTCCTCCTAACATGAGGCAGTTAGCAGCTGGTTTAATCCCATTAACCATTTTTAACACTTTTAACTCCCTTAACTCTTAAAAATATTTTATTTGCATATATTACCATATGAATATTTTATTCCGTTTTTAGACTTAAGTTTATTGAATAACTTATTGTAGTATTATGAGAAAGAGTAGAGTTTTTATACTATACTCTCAAGAATAGTAGAGCTTCCTATTCAAAAACCAGTTGGAGAACACCTCAACCTCCCTGGTCACTCAATTACAGACCTAAAAGTCGCAATACTCCAACAAAAAAACTTCAAAAACAGACTCCAATGAGAAACTGCAGAATTGGAATTAATTTGCAAACTGGACACCATTAAATTAGGCTTGAATAAAGACTGGGAGTGGATGGGTCATTACACAAAGTAAAAACTATTTCCCCATGCTAATTCTTCCCTTACTGTTACTCACACCTTCTTGTCAACTGTTGGAAATGGGCCATCCTGATTATCACTACAAAAGTTTTTTTTCTCCTGATAATAGCTCATCTTAATTGATTAGTCTTGTTATAGTTGGTATGGCAACACCCATTTTTTCATGTTCTCTGTGTGTATATATATATATATATATATCTTCCTACTGTATTTTCCACTGCATTCATCTGATGAAGTGGGTTTTAGCTCACGAAAGCTTATGCCCAAATAAATTTGTTAGTCTCTACGGTGCCACAAGTACTCCTCGTTCTTTTTGCTGATACAGACTAACACGGCTACCACTCTGAAACCCTTCATTATTTTGTATACCTCTGTCATAACACCCCTTATTTCCTCTGTAAATAGTCCCAGTCCTCTTGCATTTGAAAGTGTTTCCAGATTCCTTGTCATTCTCTTTGCCTCTCACAATACCCCTCTATTTCTGCTATATCAGTTTTTGAGATGAGATACACAGAATACCGTGTTAAATTTTAGTTAAGGGAACACAAAATGATTTATATATTGGAATTATAATATTTTCTGTATTATTTTCTCTCCCACTGTTTACACATACTAACATTTTGTTTGCTTTTTGGACTACTACCACCACACACTGAGCGGAGATCTTCATTCAGCTGGTCACAATGATGCCCAGGTCTTTAACCTGAGTTTATAGTTATTTTAGAACCCAGTAAGATGTATGAATAGCATAATCTATTCCTTCTAGTGTGCATTATCTTGCATATGTCAATATTGATTTTCAATCAATATCCTGCTGCCCATTCACCTAGCTTTGTTAAGTTCTTTTCAAATTCCTGATAACCTTGTCTAGTCTTAACTAACTGAAACAATCTTTTCATCTACAAGTTTTGCCACCTCACTCATTTTCCCATCATTGATAAGTATATTAAATACCACCAATCCTAGAACCTATCTTTGGGATACCCACTCAACATTTTGCCTGGCTGAAAACTGATAGAACATAGGCATAAACTATCTTACTTGATCCTGTAGTAAAACCATTCTGAATTTGTGATAGAAGTACTTTATACCAAGAATTATGACTCCTTTACAGAATCACTCAAAGAGAAGATAAGGGATATGGGGAAGCAAGTACTTATCAAACTACAAATATCATCAGCAAAAGGAAACCAGAAGGATACTAGCCAGTAAGATGGTGGGCAGTTTCATTTGTCAAAGCACAAGGTTGTGTAGAATTTTTATTTTAGAATGAAAATAAAGCCCCAAATATTAGTCCCTTTAAGGCCCCTTTCCATAGAGCTTGCTTGTTATCCACTAAATAAAGGTGAAACCCAAAAGTAAATCAAATGATCTGGAGGATGGTGTGGATTGCACCCTCAGCAAGTTTGCAGATGACACTAAACTGGGAGGAGAGGTAGATATGCTGGAGGGGAGGGATAGGATACAGAGGGACCTAGACAAATTGGAGGATTGGGCCAAAAGAAATCTGATGAGGTTCAACAAGGACAAGTGCAGAATCCTGCACTTAGGACGGAAGAATCCAATGCACCGCTACAGACTAGGGACCGAATGGCTCGGCAGCAGTTCTGCAGAAAAGGACCTAGGGGTTACAGTGGACGAGAAGCTGGATATGAGTCAACAGTGTGCCCTTGTTGCCAAGAAGGCCAATGGCATTTTGGGATGTATAAGTAGGGGCATTGCCAGCAGATCGAGGGACGTGATCGTTCCCCTCTATTTGACACTGGTGAGGCCTCATCTGGAGTACTGTATCCAATTTTGGGCCCCACACTACAAGAAGGATTAGAAAGAGTCCAGCGGAGGGCAACAAAAATGATTAGGGGACTGGAACACATGAGTTATGAGGAGAGGCTGAGGGAACTGGGGATGTTTAGTCTGCGGAAGAGAAGAATGAAGGGGGATTTGATAGCTGCTTTCAACTACGTGAAAGGGGGTTCCAAAGAGGATGGCTCTAGACTGTTCTCAGTGGTAGCAGATGACAGAACAAGGAGTACTGGTCTCAAGTTGCAGTTGGGGAGATTTAGGTTGGATATTAGGAAAACCTTTTTCAGTAGGAGGGTGGTGAAACACTGGAATGCGTTACCTAGGGAGGTGGTGGAATCTCCTTCCTTAGAAGTTTTTCAGGTCAGGCTTGACAAAGCCCTGGCTGAGATGATTTAGTTGGGGATTGGTCCTGCTTTGAGCAGGGGGTTGGACTAGATGACCTCCTGAAGTCCCTTTCAACCCTGATATTCTATGATATAAGGAGGGATGGACCTGCTGCTGCTCCCATTTTTCTCAACCATAGAGTCTAAAAAGACAAGGACTCTGTAGCAGAGGGGAAAGGAGGAGATAATGGAGCAAAATATCTTGAACACCAGAAGCGCAGCAAGATTTTAAAAGGTTTTGTAAAGAAGACTGCAGCTATAAATTCTATGTCTCTGCCTGGGGGGACGGAGCAGCAGGCATAACAAAGGGATTTTTCTTTTTTGAGCTGGAGTTTTCTCTACCTAAAGGCAGGGTAGTTAACCTCCTGCAGGGAAATTCACAGACCTGAAGAGGTTGGGTTTTGTTTTTTTTAAGCTAAGAGCAGCTAGAGGGGTTTTCTGTCTATTTGCCTGGAGACAAAGGTGTTAGTTTTTGTTTTTTTTAAAGGATTTTTCTGTAGGCTGAGAATAGCTATCAGAGAACATAGGTATCAGGTTAAAGCACAGCAAAATTTTACAAGCCAGGGTTTGTTTTTTGTGGTTTTCTTTCTAACTCTTGGGTGTATAGTTAAAAACAGAGAGGCTAAGATGACAGAAACCAAGGCACAACACAAATTGGAGTTAACCAGACTGGAGGTAGCGAAAGAGGCAGAAAAAGCCCTAGAGGCTGCCCACAGGAAAGCCATGGAGGCAAGGGAAAAAGAAATGGAGGCAAGGGACAAAGAACCGGAGGAGAAGGAAAAAGAGAGGAAGCATGCACTGGAGATGGAAAATGCAAAGGCTCAGCAGAATATACCAACAAACCCTAGCAATCCTTCTCCAGGTACCATTTCCCATCCCAGAAAGTTCCCCACCTACAAGGCAGGCAATGACACCGAGGCCTTCTTAGAAAACTTCGAAAGGGCCTTCCTTGGGTACAGCATTTCTACAGACCAATACATGAGGCTGCAGCTCAGTGGACCCTTAGCCGAGGTGGTGGCTGAAATGCCTAAGGAACATATGAACAAGTATGAACTGTTTAAAACCCAGGCGAGAGTCAAAATGGGGCTAACACCCGAGCATTCCCGTCGGTGGTTCACAGCCCAAAGGTGCAAACCAGACGTGTCATTTACCCGATATGCCTACCACATTGTGAAACATTGGGATGCCTGGATATCAGAAGCAAGTGTTAAATCTCCAGAAGATTTGCCCTTCCTAATGCAAATGGAGCAGTTCTTAGAGGGTGTTCCTGAGGAAATAGAAAGATACATCCTAGATGGGAAGCCCAAAACTGTAATCAAGGTGGGGGAGATTGGAGCCAAATGGGTGGAAGTGGCAGAAAAGAAAAAAACTGGTCGCAGTTGGAGCGGATACCGGAAGGGACAACCTCAGACCGCACCCTACTACCGGGGGCAGCCCAAGGCCCGACCTATCCCCCAAGGATCACCCCAGACATCTTATTGTCCCGCCACACCGTTCTCCAGCAACCCACCTCGCCCCAGTGACCCGTCAGCTGGACGATGTTTTAAATGTAACTAGCTGGGGCATGTAAAGGCCAACTGCCCCAAGAACCCCAAAAAACTACAGATCATTGCACCGGAATCACCCCAGAGGGCCTCAGGCCCAGATGCCTCCCAGATACCCTCAGAGAGGAGGGAAACTGTGAGTGTGGGCGGGAAGAAGGTCACAGCATGGAGAGACACCGGAGCACAAGTGTCGGCTATCCATGCTTCCTTAGTGGACCCCAATTTAATCGACCCAGAGGTCCAAGTGACGATTCAACCCTTCAAGTCAAACTCTTCTGACTTGCCTACAGCCAAGCTGCCGGTCCAGTACAAGGGCTGGTCAGGAACATGGACTTTTGCAGTCTATGACGATTATCCCATCCCCATGCTGTTGGGGGAAAACTTGGCCAATCATGTGAAGCTAGCCAAGAGGGTGGGAATGGTCAACCGCAGCCAGGCTAAGCAAGCTGTCACACCTAGCTCTGTTCCAGAAACTTCTACCAGGACCCGGTCAGAGGTGATGGAACCGGACCCCATGCCAACATCTGCAACAGCAGTAGTGGATCCAGTCACAGAGAACCAGACAGAGCCAGTCCCAGAACCGGAACCAGCGGAACAACCAGCACCAGAACCATTGCCAGCACTGAATCCAGTACTTGCAACCCCAATACCAGAGGGCCCCACCGAACCTGCACTGGCAGCAGCAGATAACCCTACACAAGAGGCTCAGCTGGAGCCTGAACCCCAACTTAGTGCACCAGCAGAGAACAGTTCACAGTCAACGGAAACAGCCCCATCACCTTCATCGCTTCCAGAGGGACCAAGCCCAGGTCCACAATCCAATGAGGAACTGATGTCTCCAGCATCAAGGGAACAGTTCCAGACTGAACAGGAAGCAAATGAAAGCCTCCAGAGAGCTTGGACGGCGGCACGGAGCAACCCACCGCCTCTCAGCTCTTCTAATTAATCCAGGTTTGTTGTAGAAAGAGGACTTTTATACAAGGAAACTCTTTCTGGTGGACACGAGGAAGACTGGCATCCTCACAGACAGTTGGTAGATCCAACTAAGCACCGGGTAAAGCTATTAAGCTTAGTCCATGATCATCCTAGTGGCCATGCTGGGGTGAACAGAACCAGAGACCATTTGGGAAAGTTGTTCCACTGGGAGGGAATGGGCAAGGATGTTTCTACCTACGTCCGGTCTTGTGAGGTGTGCCAAAGAGTGGGAAAACCCCAAGATCAGGCCAAAGCCCCTCTCCAGCCACTCCCCAGCATTGAGGTACCATTTCAGCGAGTGGCTGTGGATATTCTGGGTCCTTTTCTGAAAAAAACACCCAGAGGAAAGCAGTACATACTGACTTTCATGGATTTTGCCACCCGATGGCCGGAAGCAGTAGCTCTAAGCAACACCAGAGCTAAAAGTGTGTGCCAGGCACTAACAGACATTTTTGCCAGGGTAGGTTGGCTCTCCAACATCCTCACAGATGCAGGAACTATGGAAAGCCTTTGGGAAGCTCATGGGGTGAATCACTTGGTTGCCACCCCCTTACCATCATCAAACAAATGGCCTGGTGGAGAAGTTTAATGGAACTTTGGGGGCCACGATACGTAAATTCGTAAATGAGCACTCCAATGATTGGGACCTAGTGTTGCAGCAGTTGCTTTTTGCCTACAGAGCTGTACCACATCCCAGTTTAGGGTTTTCATCATTTGAACTTGTATATGGCTGCGAGGTTAAGGGGCCATTACAGCTGGTGAAGCAGCGATGGGAGGGGTTTACACCTTCTCCAGGAACTAACATTCTGGACTTTGTAACCAACCTATAACACACCCTCCGAATCTCTTTAGCCCTTGCTAAAGAAAACCTACAGGATGCTCAAAAAGAGCAAAAAGCCTGGTATGATAAACATGCCAGAGAGCGTTCCTTCAAATTAGGGGACCAGGTCATGGTCTTAAAGGCGCTCCAGGCCCATAAAATGGAAGCGTCGTGGGAAGGGCCATTCACGGACCAAGAACGCCTGGGAGCTGTTAATTATCTCATAGCATTCCCCACCTCCAACCGAAAGCCTAAGGTGTACCATATTAATTCTCTAAAGCCCTTTTATTCCAGAGAATTAAAGGTTTGTCAGTTTACAGCCCAGGGAGGAGATGACGCTGAGTGGCCTGAAGGTGTCTACTACGAAGGGAAAAGTGATGGTAGCGTGGAAGAGGTGAACCTCTCCATGACCCTTGGGCGTATGCAGTGACAGCAGATCAAGGAGCTGTGCACTAGTGACGTGCCGACGTTCTCAGCCACCCCAAGACTGACTGAACAGGCATACCACTCCATTGACACAGGTAATGCTCATCCAATTAAAGCCCAACCTTATCGGGTGTCTCCTCAAGCTAAAACTGCTATAGAACGGGAGATCCAGGATATGTTACAGATGGGTGTAATCCGCCCCTCTGGCAGTGCATGGCCATCTCCAGTGGTTCTAGTTCCCAAACCAGATGGGGAGATACGTTTTTGCGTGGACTACCATAAGCTAAATGCTGTAACTCACCCAGACAACTATCTAATGCCACGCACAGATGAACTATTGGAGAAACTGGGACGGGCCCAGTTCATCTCTACCTTGGACTTAACCAAGGGGTACTGGCAGGTACCGCTAGATAAATCTGCCAAGGAAAGGTCAGCCTTCACCACACGTCGGGCTGTATGAATTTAATGTGCTCCCTTTCAGGCTGCGGAATGCACCCGCCACCTTCCAAAAACTTGTAGATGGTCCCCTAGCGGGATTGGGAGAATATGCAGTCGCCTACCTTGACGATGCGGACATTTTTTTGGATTTCTGGGCAGAACACCTGGAACATCTACAAAAAGTCTTTGAGCGCATAAGGGAGGCAGGACTAACTGTTAAGGCTAAGAAGTGTCAAATAGGCCTAAACAGAGTGACTTACCTTGGATACCAGGTGGGTCAAGGAACTATCAACCCCCTACAGGCCAAAGTGGATGCTATCCAAAAGTGGCCTGTCCCAAAGTCAAAGAAACAGGTCCAATCCTTCTTAGGCTTGGCTGGATATTACAGGCGATTTGTACCGCAATACAGCCAAATCGCACCCCACTGACAGACTAACCAAAAAGAAACAGCCAAATGCAGTTCAGTGGACTGTAGAGTGCGAGAAGGCCTTTAACCAGCTTAAAGCGACGCTCATGTCTGACCCTGCACTAAGGGCCCCAGACTTTGATAAACCGATCCTAGTAACCACAGATGCGTCCGAGCGTGGTGTGGGAGCAGTCTTAATGCAGGAAGAATCGAAACAAGAGTTCCATCCTGTCGTGTTTCTCAGCAAGAAGCTGTCTGAGAGGGAAAGCCACTGGTCAATCAGTGAAAAGGAATGTTACGCCATTGTCTACGCTCTGGAAAAGCTACACCCATACGTTTAGGGACGCCGTTTCCACCTGCAGACCGACCATGCTGCGCTACAGTGGCTTCATACCGCCATGGGAAATAACAAAAAACTTATTCGGTGGAGTTTAGGTCTCCAAAATTTTGATTTTGACATACAACACATCTCAGGAGCTTCTAACAAAGTGGCTGACGCACTCTCCCGTGAAAGTTTCCCAGAATCAACAGGTTAAAATCGTCCTTGAGATATGGAAAATATTGTTAGTCTTTATACACTTGGTAATATATTCAGAGGTGCATGTGTCTTAACTCTGTTTTCTCCTAGAGCTCCAGTAAGAAATCACAGCCAGTGTTTCACCCTATCTGTGATTTGGGGAGCGTATCATAAATATAAAGGGATGGGTAACCACCTTTCTGTCCACAGTGGTATAAAATCCCTCCTGGCCAGAGGAAAAACCCTTTCACCTGTAAAGGGTTAAGAAGCTAAGATAACCTCGCTGGCACCTGACCAAAATGACCAATGAGGAGACAAGATACTTTCAAAGCTGGAGGGGGGGGAACAAAGGGTCTGGCTGTCTGTGTGATGCTTTTGCCAGGAACAGATCAGGAATGCAGCTCAGAACTCCTGTAAAAAGTTAGTAAGTAATCTAGCTAAAAATGCGTTCGATTTCGTTTTTTAATGTCTGGTAAAATAGCTGTGCTGAATGGAATGTATATTCCTGTTTTTGTGTCTTTTTGTAACTTAAGGTTATGCCATAGAGGGATTCTCTATGTTTTGAATCGGATTACCCTGTAAGGTATTTATCATCCTGATTTTTACAGAGGTGATTCTTTTACCTTTTCTTTAATTAAAATTCTTCTTTTAAGAACCCGATTGATATTTCATTGTTCTCGAGATCCAAGGGTTTGGGTCTGTGTTCACCTGTACAAATTGGTGAGGATTTTTATCAAGCCTTCCCCAGGAAAGGGGGTGTAGGGCTTGGGGGGATATTTTGCGGGGGGGGGGGGGGGGCAATCTCCATGTGGGCTCTTTCCCTGTTTTTTGTTTAACACGCTTGGTGGTGGCAGCATAGGGTTCAAGGACAAGGCAAAGTTTGTACCTTGAGGAAGTTTTTAACTTAAGATGGTAAGAATAAGCTAGGGGGTCTTTCATGCAGGTCCCCACATCTATACCCTAGAGTTCAGAGTAGGGAAGGAACCTTGACAAGGTCTGTCAACTTGGGAAGGTGGAGATGTGACTTCACGGATAGGCAAATCAGATTGGGGAATCATACCTGTCTCAGACATGATAGAGCTATGAGAATAAGTTAATGCTCTTTCCTGTTTCAGGACCCCAAGGAGCAGCGGTGTTGCACGACAGACATGTAGCAGCATTTGAGGCAAAGGAGTGAGAAAGGCAATTTCCAGAGAGTTACAACCAAAAACTCCCCTTGAGTAGCAAAGTTTGCATTTCATGTTGGACAGTGTTGCGAAGAGATCTCTCTGAGATAGTGTAGAAGATAAAGAAGTTCCAAAATACAGAATCACTTAGTTCCCATTCATGATCTTGACAGAAAAGTCTACTCAAGGTGTCTGCTATAGCGTTCTCCGGACCTGCAAAATGGACTGCTGAGATGTCTATTCGGTGCAGTATGCACCAATTCCAAAGTTGTATTGATTCTGCACATAATGGCTTTGATCTTACTCCTCCCTGGTGGTTTATACAGTACATTGTTGCCCTGCTGTCCATCATAACTTTTATTATATAACCCCTGTTCCTGGGTAGGAAATGAAGGTATGCATATCCAACCGTCTGAGTTCTAATAGGTTGAATGAAGGGATGACTTCTGTGGAGTCCACTTGCCTTGTGCCATGAAGTCTCGGAGGTGAGTTTTCCAACCTAACAGTGAGGTTTCTGTGGTGATGACTTTTGTAGGGGAAAAGAATGGGTCTCCCACACAAACTGAGGAATCCCTCAAGTGGTGGAAGGACCTGCGGACTCTCTGATGAACCAACATTCACACAGACAGGTAGTGCTTGTTGGGAGTATAATGGCTTTGAGACAGCTTTGCAGGCATCAAGAATGGAGTCTGGCATGGGGTATTATAAATGTGCAGGTGGCCACATAGCCTAGAAGTTGAAGGCAAGACCTTGCTATGGTCTAAGGACTCTGCTGCACAGAGGAAATGAGGTTGCACAACATGACAAACCTGGTATGCCACTGTGACAGAGTAACCCTGAGCCAGCCCTCTGTCACACCAGCTCCAATCAGGAAAGGGGAACTGGAGCTGGCTGAGTAACCCCAGGCCTAAATGGCAAATAGGGGACAGCTGCCAGCCTCGTTAGCAAGGGGCTACATAAAGGCTGGCAGGAAGGAAGCCAGGGGAGAGGAAAGGGAGGAGCTAGAGGCTGCTCTCCCCTGTTGGCTGCAAAAGTTAGCAGTCCCTGAGGCTGTGAGCCTGACGCTGTCTGTATCTACAAGATGGTGGGAACTTGTACTGTAAATAAAGAGCACGGGTGATTGCACCAAAGCAGAGATCTCTTGCTGGTTTGTTGGTGCAGAAAAGGCAGAAGATAGAGGGGCCTACCTGCACCCTATTACAGCCACGCTGGTTGTCTAGTCCAGGATGGTTCCGATCAAGTTGATATGTTAGACAAGTGTCGCTGTCGATTTTTCTGCATTGAGACAAAGACCCAGTGACTGGAAGAGGGCTAGGGGCCTTGTTGATTGCTGACTGAACCTCTGGAAGGAACAAACTTTGAGGAGTCAATTCTCCAGGTGGGGGAGTATGACTATTCCCAGCTGTCAAAGATGGGCTGCAACTACTGAGAAGACCTTTGTAAAAACCCTTGGAGTGGTCAAAAGGCTGAAAGGAAGAACTCTGCACTCATAGTGGTCCTTGCCCACACTGAACTGTCGGAAGTATCTGTGGCACAGAGGCACAGCAACATGGAAGTAATGTAGTCCATAGGGCTAGCTTGCCTTTATTATATTCTCTGTCTTGCTTTCATTATATTCTGTCTTTTATTACAGTCAGCAGTAATGCAAGGAACTTACAGGCCTGTACCTTGTAAGACACTGGCTTCAGCAGCTAGCCTAAGCCTTGAGGTCTATGAAATTTGGCACAGACAAATGACCTAATGGTCACCCCTAAGTTTTGAGGAACTGGAAACAGAATGCGTGACGCCAACAAACCAGCTCAGGTTAAAATTAACAGGCCAGTTCACTTGTGTGTAACCTTTAAAGGCATGTCAAGGGGCAGTGCAATGCTGTCAGGCTAATTCAATTGTGTGTTTGTATCAAAGGGATGTTAAATGGGCTAGCAGACACCAGCCCATTCACTTGTGTTGATAAGAGATCAAGGAAAATGTGGATGGTATTGTTTTCATCTGTCTGTATCCTGTACTCAATCAACCTTCAGATCAAAGATGTGTATATACTTCATGAAACTAATGATATTACCTGTATTGTCTTCAATTATCTAGCCCTGTTATAATGAATGGCCAGCAATTACCTTACCTAAATCAATATACATTGTGGATTATGTGTGTATACATGGGAAGTAGAAGGTTAACTTCAAAGCGGGTGTGGTTGGTTTAACAATAGAGATTCAGACTGTTTGAATTACCTATTCTTCATCAAAGGAAATTCCCACATGGTAATAACGATGGTCAGCTTGCTAGCCTGTTTTAACTATAAAAAGAGAAACCTTGGGCATGATCCTGCCATCTCTAATCTGCTGAACTCTAAACAGGGGGAGTTTTGAGCCACTGGACTGAAATCCCCAAAAAGCTAGTTTTGGGAAAGCCCTGAAAGACTAACGGAGAATTAGCAGACACGGTATCTCTGCAATCAAGTGGACTCATATATTCTGATTCAACTGTAATGTATTTTAATCTGCTTTTAACCTTTCTAATAACTCATTTCTTTTTCTTAATTAATATATATTTAGTTAGTTTACTAAGGATTAGCTAACGGCGTTGTTTTTGATGAGATCCTGAAGTATCCAGCGAACTTGGGTGAATGACCAATGCTTTGGGGCTGGAAAAACCTAACATGTGGTTGCTTTGGTTTTAATAACCTAACATCATGAGACCCAGTTTGCCTGGCTGTCTGTACTCTGTGGTAAACTAGTACAATGATCCACGAGTACCCTTTTATTACTGGCGTGGTGAAATCTAATGATAGAATATACCACCGGTTTGAGGTGTCTGCCCTATTTTCTGGCAGTCTGTCCTGAGTCTGGGCATTCTCATCTGTGGCCCACTCTAGGCATGGCGACACGGGGGGGCAGGAGTGGGGGCAGGATTTTGTCCATAATGACATCAGCCAGCCACAGGAACATGAGCTAACACCAGTTTTTGGATAGAACATCCATAAATGTCTGACCACAAGAGTGCCGTGGCAATGAGCTGACATACATGATAATAAGTTGAGATCATTAATATGCTAACCTACAAGAGAATGACACCCCAACATTACTAGGGTGAGGAAATACAAATGAGAGGAGAAACCCCTCCTGAATATGCATTAGACATAGTGGTGTCAGTGTAACATAAAAGCTGTATCCCAGCCTGTGCTCAGGAGGGGGGGCGGGGGGAAGAGAGAGAGATGTAGTCCTTGGGAGGAAGGTGATGGTGATGAGGAAGATAATGGCCAACATCACAAGTTGTTCTGAAGGGATGTTGTGAGTATATGGATGTTCAGATGTACATTCTGTATTATCTCTATCTACCTTACTGAATTGGTTTGTGATTTTGCTAAACGTATTAATAAACTATTGTAAATATAGAAGGGTTCCTATACAGTCAGAGTGTTGCAACTGTGCTTACAGGGGGTCCCAACTACATAGTAATTTTAATAATACTGAGCCTGATCTTGGGACAAGAATCTGTAAAACCTCGAAGTGATAACGGGGAATTCTTAAGTACAGTAGAACCTCAAAGATACGAACACCAGAGCTACGGACTGACCGGTCAACCAGACACCATCAGGCAGCAGCAGAGACAAAAACAAAAAACCAGCAAATACTGTACCTGTATTGCACCTGTACTGTAGAGGTAGGCACATCTGGGCTGCCCGTCTCCTCCCCCACCACATGGGGGGCAGGCACTTACAGGTAGGAGGTGAAGATGGTGGGTTTCACAGGCATAGTTGTGAGACCCAGAGCAGGAGCACTGCTGGGGTCTGTGGCTTTCCTGTAAATCAGAGACACAGGTTCCCTCCTCCCCTTTCCCAAGCTCCTTCTGGAACCTGGCCTGGAATGTTTGCTACTGGAACCCAAGCTCTGGCCTATATGCTGCGCTCTGGAGGAGCTGCTCAGTTTTAAAGGGCACCATGTGCCCACTGACACTGCGGTGCCCCAGGATGCCTCACTCATCACTCTTGCAGCCAAGCGGCTAGAACCAGCTGCCTACGCACACATCCACCCACTGGGCAGCCACTTACAGGTAGGAAGTGAAGATGCTGAAGTTTGGAGGCACAACTGTGAGCCCCCGCTCTGAGCAGTCCACCCTGAGGAGCATCCCATAATGGTTTGTTCTGAGTTACGAACATTTCACAGTTACGAACAACCTCCATTCCCAATGTGTCCGTAATTCTGAAGTTCTACTGTAATCAATATAATTAATACATAACCTATAAATCAAGCTACAGTATGAATCCTAGAGGTTGAGGGCAATGAACCAGTCTCCCAAACCTAAAGTTGAAATTATTGCTGTAGGGCTTACCATCCTGTGCATGGATAAAATGTATTCTAAGTCCTGAGATCCAAGATCTGTCTCCATTCTCCTTTTTTCTTGGAGCCTAAGTAGTAATAGGAATAGAAACATTTTCTGCTGAAGTTGGGAGGAACTTGCGGGATTGTACCCTCCTGTCTTTAGAGACTCTTGAGAGATGAGTCCCTGAAATGGGACTGGGAGTGGAGAAGGGGGGTGGAACTGAATTAGGTAGAATAGCCTGTGGAAACTACTGTGATACACTTGTCCAAAGTAATGACGTCCCAGAACAGTAGGAAATGGGAGAGGCAGTCCCCATAGGGTAGATGGAAGGTAGGGCAATGGAGTGATTCATGACTATCTACCAGTGGGTCAAACTGGTCACTTGGGAGGCAACAGAGAAAGATGGCCCCTGCTTGTGGACCCTGGGCCTCTTTTGGGGAGGTTTGGTCCACCTCTGGGAGGTGAAATACTGTACTGGGAGAGATCACTGGGTTGTCTGTGATCTACATTTTCTTTTTGTTGTAGTAGCGTAGATGCCTAGGGATCGCAATGTTGCCCTAGAGTCCTTGAGAGAGTGGAGAGACCTGTCCATGCTGTCACTAAAGAGTATGGCTCCTTCAAAGAAAAAATTCTCCACTATGTGCTGTACTTCCCTGGGGAGACCAGAGGACTGCAGCCTTGGAGTCTGATGCATAATTATGCCTATTGCCATAGAGCGAGATGCGGTATCGTGTGTGTCAAGAGAGGCCCACAGAGAAGCCTTGGCAGTCATCTGGCTCTTGGAGATGAGGGCTTGTGGTAGATGGTCAATAAAATGAAAAAATTTTACTATATTTCATGTAGTCACATTTTGCCAACAAGGCATGGTGGAACTGCAGTGAAGCCAGAGATTGATTTATGGCCAAAGAGGTCCAGGCATTTGAGCCCCTTATCGTGAAAAGCTGATCTGGATCAGCACCATCTTTTTCTTTTGTTAACTACGTTGACCACCAGAGAGTTTGGGCTAGGGTGAGAAAAAAGGTACTCCGAGCCCTTGGCTACCACACAGTACTGCTTGTCAGCCTTCTTGTATGTAAGTAGGAGGGTAGCTGGTGTTTGCAAAATGGGATGGGCCAGTAACAAGAGGGCATCATTAGCAGCAGGGCTTGCCTTGAAGAGAGGTATGCAAGATATCTACCAACAATTGTTGAGATTCCTGTATCTTCTCTAGAGGGATCTGAGAAGTCTCAGCCAGTCTCCTGATCAGTTTCCAAAAGATGTTGAAATCATTAGCATAGGATGTAGGAGGAGGCATAACAACTTCATCTGGGGAGGAAGAGGATTTGTTTGAAGGGTGTGTCCCCTCCTCTGCCCTTAGTTCCTGTTCTTCCAAAGGGTCTCCCTATGGAAGAGAGGCCCATCTACTGTGCCTACTCATTTTGATGGTTCTTCTTATGTGGGGACATCCTATAGAACTGGTCACTGTAGGGAGCCCCAGGTTCCAAAAAACACATTGTGGAGGAGCATAAGCAAAGGGGAAGGAATCCCACGGTGTTCCTGCCAGGGAGGATGGGGTGGACAATGACTAGCCCTTAGTCTCATCAACCGGGTATGCCACCAAAGGAGGCTGGAATGGGAAGGATTCCACCACCTGGAGAGAAATTTCCAAGTCAGAGGAAGTGTCATCCCCTGCATCCAAGGGAAGAGCTAGGGGCGTTGGTACTAGTGGCCATGTTGGTACTGGAGGCCAAGAGAGTATTATCATCCACATCAGTACCGGTGGCTGACTTCATGTGTGAAGGTGCGGAGGTACTGGAGGACATGTCAGGGCATGCATATATGTTGGTACTGGCAGGAAATGCCTCTCTGGTACTTGTAGTAGAGGGATTCAGTCCTTCCAACAGCTGGAGAACCTCCTGGAAGAGAAACATGGTCAGTACTGGTGATCCTGGGCACTACTCCTCAGGATGGGATGTGTCGAGCAGTACCAGAGACGATACAGATGGGCGGTCTGTATATTCATCAGATCTCAAGGAGCAATTCATAAGGAGTCGTTTCAATCTGTCCTCCCTCATCTTTCTGGATCTACGTTTGAAGCCGGAGCAGACCTTACATTCAATGGGATGTGGGACTCTCTGAGGCAGCTCGAATGACCCTTGCTGAGGGGAAAGGACCAGGGACAGATCTGGCATGGTTTGAAGCCTGTAGTTTTGGGCATAACCCATGTAAGACAGGCCGCAAACAAAAGAGAGGCTGTGGGGGTGAAGGCCATGACTACGAATGGGGTGGGAACCCTCATGGAAGTACAAACCTATGCTATAAAACAGAGAAGAAAACTACAAACTAAATAAAAAAGGACAAAATATTAAAAAAGTAAAGAAGAAAATAGGCAAGCTAAGGAGCTAGCTAGCGGACACCGCAACACTCTGTCTCAAGCTACACAGGCGGCTGAGAAGGAACTGGAGTGGTGGTGCCTCTGTCCCTACCTATATACCCACGGTCTGGAGCACAAGGCGCAGACCTGCAGATGCCGCTAACGAAAAGTCTTCGATCAGAAATACGCACACATATATAGTTGGACAACTGGCAGGGACAATAACGTGACTAATAATTAATTCATCCCACCCTCATTTACTGTATGTGTTATAGAGCACATAGCAACATGAAACGTCAATTTTAAGATAATGAATCAAACTGTAAACAACAATTTTTACTCCATCAGTCTCCTTACATTAAGGAAAAACTGGATAATGTGTTTTAAAATATGAAAAGCTTATAGTTCTGAAACAAACCTTTTCCATTAGCTTACTTGCATGTAGGCTCAGACTATTGAAGAATATCTTTTTGCTTAACAAATGCATTTCTTCAATTGTGGTTAACAACGTGGCTGCACTGTTTCCCAAAATACCACTGAAACCAAAAAGAAAATACTTTGTTAAATCCAAGAAAGAAATATAAAACAGATCCAGATATTTTAGTCAATGTTCAAGAATATGACACCAAGTCTAAAAGTTGGAAATGCACAGTGACTGTCATAGGAAACAGCGTCCCCTATTAACTAATGCTAATAATAATTTGTAAGATAGGATGATTAGTGAGAACAAGCACCACCAGCCAAGATAATAAACAATTATATACTATCTCAGCTATAACATATGCATAACTTAAATTAAGTCATATATTCAATAAAAAAAAATACTGGAATTACAGCTTTGTTAAAAAGAAAATTACCTGAGCATCCAATTCAGGTTTTGCCTTGGTGGATTTTTGTTTGAATGTTTAAAGCCAACAAGGAAGAGAAAATGCTAAATTTTCAGTTTTACAGCAAAAAAACGTAGTCCATAACAAAACAAACATTTTATTTTGTCAAGATGGGCTAAAAATATTTACCTATCCAATATGCTACTGTCTTTTTAAATAAGTGGGAAAAAATACTCAACTTTGTTTCTGCTACAGAGAACAAAATCCAAATGTGAAAGATGTGTTGATAACATCATTCCACCTCCACTACTTTCCAGGTAAATGTGTCTCTTCACATATAAAACTGTACATTTTTGAAGTTTTAAAGAGTACATGCTTGGCTACTGGAAGTGTAAAATTAGTTTATTAGTTTTACTACAACCATTTTATACCCATTATGCCATGACACTTTTCTACACACTTCTTGCATATGAGTTTGTCGTCTAAACTAAAAGTAATTCTAAGTTACAGACTGTCTTGGGTAAAAACTATCATATCTGAGTGGGACTAATGTGACATCCTTAAAAAAAAAATAGCAGCTTGGTTTTCAGAGCACCATCAGCCCCAGTAAAGTCACCATCTCTCAAATTAGACCTTGTTATAGTAATTAGATCTGTTTTCCTCTATTTTTGAAAAAAACATTTGACTAGTAGGATCAGTACTATAATCTTTGATCTTTAAACAATACAGTATAGGCAGCAATGCCTATAGTTAAGGCTGCAAAACACTCCCCATTATAAGATTGTTTTCAATTGCTTGTAACTGCTAAACTTTGGGCTTAAAAAAAAAAGTATTCTGGTTGTCTTCCTCACCCACTTTTGGAAAGTTTTAGCAAAAATGGTTCTGCCATTTTGAGAACAAGATAAGGAGAAAATATGCTGTTTAACTTATGTTAAAAAAAAAATCTTACAACTGTTTTACTGAGAAACTGTACTGCCTCATTCTTTAGAGTAGGGAATTAAAACTTGGCACGCAGGTTGACTTTATGTCAGAGATGTGGCTTTTACTGTTCCCATGAAAAACTGCCAAGATATAAACCTCTGAAAAAAAAATCTCACAGTGTACATATTCAGAGACGTGTAAAGCGTTGAAACTGAAGCTAAGGTTTGCACAGGTAACTTTAATTCTGGCATTTCCTAACTTTTGAGTGTTTTTAATTTTGCAACCTTAATGTTCTTTTAATGTAGTTTTTTGTGTGAACTTTATCTACAATGCTACAGAGTGATAAAGTATGTCTATATGTTGAATTTTTTTTCCATTTACAGACAGATTTCTATTAAAATAATTGATTACTACTTCAAGTCAGGGCTGTGTCTTCCTCTTTGTTCTGTAAATGGCTGAGCACAATCAGAACTCAAACAAACCAACAACCCCCCCCAAAAAACAAACAAAACAAAGCAAAACAGAGGGAGAGTTTTTTACTGTACCAGAATTGATGCATGTTCAAACAGGAGAGTTACTTAACATGTTTTGTAATTTTGTATACCTGATTGTATGGTGATAGAACTTGAGAAGATTAGATATTTTGTATAATAAAACTGCTCCCGGTTCAGCAACGATCACCTGCTCAATTCTGACCTGTGGAACAAAAAATAATCATTTTTATTTATAGGCATATTCTGAAAAACAGCCTCGATGCTTTTACGTGCATGAGGGATATTCATGGACAAATAAACTTTGCAAGAAGCATAAGAACATCACATCGTCAACTTATATTGCAGGATTCCTCTTGAATAGGGCATTTCTTTGCAGCAAGTTGAAGGGCAGAAAACAAGCAGGTGTATGCCACTCCTTAAGAACGGCCTTGTTTCCCATAGTTTTGTATGTAGCTTGTTGCTGGAAATTTCTATATAATGAGATCATTTTGTGGATTAGCACCAGTACATACTGGAATTCCACCCAGCCCCGAATAGCAAGAACAGCTGCAAAATCCCTAAATTACAACAGATCATCAATGGCAGCACTCAGCAGAGATGCAGAATAATCAGAACTGATCTATCAAGGAGTTTATTTAGTTTATTTTACCTGATTTAATCTCACCTCCTAGTCATGACCTCTAGCCAGTACTTTATCTTGAAAAAAGAGATGCTAACAGTAGGTAAGCAGATATATTTGAAGCTATTACAAAACATGTATTGACATGCTGACTGGGCCAAGAGAGGCTGGATTACAGAGCAAAACAGGCCTGACTTTTTTTGTCTCCATGGCACGTGCAGCCTCAACATGATCATAAGGGGGCTGCCCCACAATCAGTTTTTAGGCATTTAGGAAGCAATCATGGTCAGTGACTATTATAGCACTATTCCCCAAGTGCTTATATGTGACAAGTCCATCTACATATTGCTAACCATTCATCATCCTTCCAAATTATTTGTCTGCTGCTCAGTGTAGCATCCCAGGGTCAGATTCACAAAGAATATTAGGCGTGGTGACACTGAGCATTGCCATGCCTAAATTTTAGGCACCTAGAAGGTCACTGAGATTCACAAAGCCTGAGTTTGGCACATAGGCTCCCTATTCAATGAATGGGGAAAGACAGGTGCATCAGAATGGGATATACAAAAGCCACCACCCTAGGCAGCTCCTAGCCTAAGCTAGTCAATGGGAAGTGCCAAGCGAAGTGCATATATTAAACTTCACCCCTCTTGGGGATAGGTGCCTCTGTTTGGGCTGCAAGGAGGCATTTCCCTCTATTTGGGATTCTCAGCTGCAAAACCTCACTTGGCATTAGGTAGCTATGCATTTTAGCAAGAAGCCAAGGGGAGGCCATGTAACTTAATGTCCAGTGGTCAGGGCACTCACCAGGGATGTTGGAGTCCCCAGTTCAAATCACTGGACGGGGGGACTGGCTCCTGGGTCACCCACATCCCAGGAGATACCCTAACTACTGTGCTAAAAGTTATAAAGGGAGCTCCTCCACCCCCTATAGACAAGTTTGCCAGGCTGACATCTATCACCATCACACTTTCTGATTTTTTTTTTTTTGGTTGTGTGTTTTGGGAGGACAGATAGGGTGCTAAGAATTCTATATTTAATTGGCTTTAGTAGAATATCAAAACCTTTTAAATCAGAAGGAAAAAAATATTTTGTGATTTTTAACCACAGTCTCCTCTATGATGAAATTGGAGAGTTAGTCACTAACTCAGATCAAATTTTTCGACTTTAATTTATATGCAGGTGCCTAAATAAAAGTGGCCGTATTTTTCCAATCCCACAGAAGCAAAAGAGAGTTGCAGATTTTCAGCCACTCTGAAAATTAGGCTGCTTTTTATTAGGGCTGTCAAACAATTTAAAAAATGATCCATCGCAATTAATCCTGAGATTAAACAAAATAATCAAGATTAATCACTGTTTTAATTGTACTGTTAAACAATGACAGAATACCAATTTAAATGTATCAAATATTTTTTGATGTTTTTCTACATTTTCAAATATATTGATTTCAACTGCAACACAGAATACAAAGTGTACAATGCTCACTTTATATATTACAAATATTTGCACGATAAAAAGATAAACAAAAGATAGCATTTTTCAGTTCACCTCATACAAGTACTGTAGTGCAAATCTCTTTATCGTGAAATCACAACTTATAAATGTAGAATTTTTTTTAAAAAATCTGCTCTCAAAAACAAAACAATGTAAAACTTTAGAACCTGCAAGTCCATTCAGTCCTACTTCTTGTTCAGCCAATTGCTAAGAGATTGCACTAGAGATTGCTAAATTGCTAAAGAGATTGCACTACAGTATTTGTATGAGGTGAATTGACAAATACTGTCTTTTGTTTATCTTTTTTACAGTGCAAATATTTGTAATAAAACATAATATAAAGTGAGCACTGTACACTTTGTGTGTTGTAATTGAAATCAATATATTTAAAACTGTAGAAAACTTCCAAAAATATCTGTAATAAATTTAAATTGGTATTCTATTATTGTTTAACAGTGCAATTAAATCTGTGATTAATTGCAACTTCTAAAAAATCTAGTTAATTTGTTTTGCGTTAATCACTTGAGTTAACTGCGATTAATTGACAGCCCTACTTTTTATTTTAACTCATTTATTTTAGGCATCCAAGCTTGAAAATGGTGACCTTTAAGATCTACAAGCACAAGTAAAATATCATTAAGAAATGGGGACAATTTCTATTCCATATAACCAAACTATTTCTTCAAACGTTAGGAAATTACAAGGAAAGAGACATCTTTATAAGTAAGCCTAAACCATCAAAAAAGTCATATACAATCTGGTATATATTCAGATGTAATCAGAGAAAAAAAGTAAGTCCATCTTAAAATAAGTGTTACACTAACATTTAACATTCAAATGCTTAGGGAAAAGAGGGTGCTGTGGTATATCGTAAGAAGCAAGTTTTGAAGTTGTGAAATGTTATGGTGGTTACATGATTAGTGGTGCTTTCTCCTTTGTCTTTTCTTTCACAAACACACCCCCTTTCTGATCCTTCTTTCAATTTTTCACCTCTCCAGTCAAGGACATGGGGATATTTCAGCCACAGCCTGCTTTTTAGTATTTAGATTACCAGACATTTTACAGTATTAGTCAACTAGTCAGATAGAATAAAATTCCTTAAAATATCGTAATTTTTCTACTTTAAAAAACAACTGATTTATAGCTTATATGGAATTTTGGTCAATTTCACGGTCATAGGATTTTAAAAATCAAAAATTTAATGATTTCATTTATTACCATCTGAAATTTCATGGTGTTGTAATTGTAGGGGTCCTGACGCAAAAAGGAGTTGTAGGGGGCTGATAAGGTTATTGTAGGGGAGGTTGTGGTATTGCTACCCTTACTTCTGTGCTGCTGCTGGCAACAGTAAAGCCATCAGAGTTGGGTAGTCAGAGAGCAGCAGATGCTGGCCATGAGCTCAGTTCTGAAGGCAGAGCCACCGCCAGCAATAGCGCAGAAGTAAGGATGGCATGGGATGGTATTGCCACCCTTACTTTTGCACTGCTGCTGGCGGGGCGCTGAACTTCAGAGCTGAGTGCCCAGCTAGCAGCCACTGCGGTCTGGCTGCCCAGCTCTGCAAACCACGCAGAAGTAAGGGTGGCAATACCACACACCGCCTAAAATAACCTTGTGACCCCACCCTGTAACTCCCTTTTAGGTCAGGATCACCAATTAAGAAACGCTGGTCTCCCCTGTGAAATTTGTATAGTATAGGGTAAAAATACACAAAAGGCCAGATTTCACAGGGGGAGGCCAGATTTCCTGATCCATGATGTGTTTTTCATGGCCGTGAATTTCGTAGGGTCCTAATAAAATCCCTCAATATTCAAGTTATGTATCTACCACTCATGGTAATACACTGTTATTGTGTTCAGTTGATATATATGACAAAATGCATTTTGCAATAAAAACACAAGACAGCTTTAATGAGCAGCAGGCACACACAAACAAAATATTCCACCTTCAGAGGTCTGCAGACACCTTCTGTGATGTGCCCAACTACTTCTTGTACATTTTCTTCCACACCTACAGTTAAAAGAAAACATACAGTAAGCATTATACAAATTTACTTTCGTTTCTTTTTTTCCCACACATTTGCTAAATTTTGTTTCATCTTAGGTCATACCTCTCCACTAAAAGCAATTTACGTGCGCCCTGGAAAAACTAGTACATAAGATACATGTGCACTATGTACCACACTTACTTCCCTGCCATAGCATACCATAACACATACACCTCTAACCTGATATAAAGCGATGTGATAGAACGCGGGTTCGCATACAACGCGGTAAAACTCCAACATGCTGCTCTGAGCAGCGTGTTAAGGGTGCCGGGCCTGGGCCGAGGGGTTGGATAAGGGGCAGAGGGTCTCGGGGGCGGTCAGGAGCTCCCTGGGAGGCAGGAGCTGTGGGGGGGCACTTTTGGGGACCCCGCAGTCCCAGAGTGGCCTGTGGGATCAGCGGGGGGCCGGGAGCAGCAGCCCGCTTCGCTTCCCTCGCCCCAGCCCCTGCCCCAGCCGTGTCGCTCAGAGGAGGGGGTTTGGGGGAAGGGATCCTCCCCACACTCACCGGCAGCAGCGGAAGCAGAGCAGCTCGGCCCCAGCCCGCTCCACTCCGCCAGCTCCCAGCCATGGTGCTCTGCTTCCAGCCGCAGGTGAGTGTGGGACCTTTCCCCAACACCCCCCCGCCCCTCGAGCAACATTGCTGGAGCCAGGGCTAGGAAAGCAGAGTGGACTGGGGCTGCGTCGCACCGCTTCCCGCCGCCGGTGAGTACGGAGGGCGTCCTTTCCCTAACCTCCACGCACTCACCGGCCGCGGGAAGCAGAGCAGCCTGGCCCCAGCCCATCTCCAGACACGGTGCTCTGCTTCCCGCCGCAGGTGAGTATGTGGGGCATTCTTTCTCCAACCTCCCCGCACCCACCAGCGGCGGGAAGTGAAGCGCTGCGGCTGGGAGGTGGTGGAGTGGAGCGGGCTGGGGCCAGGCTGCTCCGCTTCCTGTCGCTGCTGGTGAGTGCCTGTCAGGGGCCGGGGGGGTGTGGATAGTGATCAGAGCAGTCAGGCGACAGAGAGCAGGGGGGTTGGGTTGGGTAGGGGGTGGGGTCCTGGGGGTGATTAGGGACTGGGGTCTCTGAAGGGGGTGGTCAGGGAACAAGGAACGGGGAGAGGGGACAAAGCAAGTTCGATGTAACGCGGTCTCACCTATAACGCAGTGAGATTTTTTGTCTCCTGAGGACCGTGTTATATCAGGGTAGAGGTGTACTTGTTCATTGGGACCTTAACTAGTTCAAGTGAATAGTGCAAACACAACCTTCCTCACAAAATAAACCAACAAACAAAAAACTTATTGTCCTATCTTCTTGTCATGAAACAGAAAAGCAGTACTGTCAAATTTATCCATCCAGAAATACCTACTCTATACGTCTCAATATAATACTGTCTAAAAATAATTGTAATTTAAAACCTATCAACATGAGATCAACCTCAGAGATAAACTGCAACTAAGTGTGGTTAAGCCACGTGATAAAATCAGGTGACACTAGGCCATGTTACTTCCCTATTTCACACCAAAACAGATTATCTTTCAGCCACAAAACGAAGACACGAATTGTGAACACTAATCCTTGGGAAGCAAGATCAGAGACAAGCCACATCATTTTGTATTAACGTGAGAGAGGTTGCTTATGCAGAAGCAACTAAAACAAGGCAACTTTTGGGAACAGGGACCGCTAACAGGGAGTTGAGAGAGGGAGTTCTCCAGGTGAAGGAGGAGCAAATACGGGACCCTTGGGATAAGCGGCTGTCTGTAGTGTGCGTTTGTATTTGGGGGTTACTTGGTGTGTGCTGAGCTTGTGTTTGTCTGTATGTTTGTTTGTTTGTTTGAAGGACTATGTGCTGTGGCCAGCAGTTGGAAGCTGTGAGCTTCTAAACAAGGTTTGAAATCTAGAAGCCTCTGTTCACTGGCTGAGCCTTAGTCAGGGGGTGGGGCTAACAAGAAGACCAGGGCTTTCTAAAGCAGTGAGCAAGTGACCAGGGAGCTTTGCGACCAGGGACTGCTAACAGGGAGCTTTGAGAGGGAGTTGGGAAGGGGGCAAGGTACACTTGCCATTCTTTAAAACCTTTAAACTAAACTTTAATCAAAACTTCTTGATTTAAACAAAAACCCTATCATTAACCTAGGCAGCTGTAGGAGAGAATGCATGCAGAAGCCCAGCAGCAGAGTGGGGGCTATCCTGTTTATTGTGCTCCGTGCAGCATGTATGGTTACCTGCCCTGTGGGCGGGTGGCATGTGTGTGCATTTGGTGCAAGGAGCTCCTGGCCCTCAGAGAGCGCGTACAGGCTCTGGAGGCCAGGGTGGTGGAACTGGAGGAGCTAAAGAAGGCAGAGAGGTATGTTGAAAAGGCTTTCCGGGACTCTGTAGATTTGTCCCACCTCTAGTCAGACAGCCCCTGCACTGTTAAGGAGGATGAAAGACCCAGGGAAGGAGAGCAGTCAACAGGAGCAGAGGGAAACCACTCTGAAACTTCCCATAGTTGGGACCCTCCTTCCAGATGATGATGGGGTATCCTCTCACACTGAGGTTACCTCTCCGGGGGAGGGAACTCCGGTCATTAGGAAAAGGCAGGTGTTAGTAATGGGACATTTGATCATTAGAAACATAGATAGCTGGGTTTGTGATGACCGGGAGAACCGTATGGTGACTTGCCTGCCTGGTGCGAAGGTTGCGGATCTCTCGAGGCATCTAGATAGACTTATGTGTAGTGCTGGGGAGGAGCCGGTGGTCGTGGTACATGTAGGTACCAATGACATAGGGAAGGGAAGGAGAGACATCCTGGAGGCCAAATTTAGGCTGCTAGGAAAGAGACTGAAATCCAGGACCTCTATGGTGGCATTCTCAGAAATGCTTCCAGTTCCACACGCAGGGCCAGGTAGGCAGGCAGAGCTTCAGAGTCTCACTGCGTGGATGAGACGATGGTGTAGAGAGGAGGGGTTTAGATTTATTAGGAACTGGGGAAACTTTTGGGATGGGGGAGCCTATACAGGAAGGATGGGCTCCACCTAAACCAAAGTGGATCCAGACTGCTGGCACTTAACATTAAAAAGGTTGCAGAGCAGTTTTTAAACTAGGAGATGGGGAAAGCCAATTGCTGCAGAGGCGCATGTGGATCCGACAGAGACTTCTCTTAGAGGAGAGTCTATTGATAGAGAGTCTCTAGGTTTTAGTCAGAAGGAGAGGATGGAAGAGGATAAAGTATGGGCCAGTTCAGATGAGAAACATGCATATAAAAAAGAATCTGACACATCAGAAAAGGGCAGACAAATAAACAGTGACAAGTTTTTAAAGTGCTTGTACACAAATGCTAGAAGTCTAAATAATAAGATGGGTGAACTAGAGTGCCTCGTGTTAAAGGGGGATATTGATATAATAGGCATCACAGAAACCTGGTGCAGTGAGGACAATCAATGGGACACAATCATTCCGGGGTACAAAATATACTGGAAGGACAGAACAGGTCGTGCCTTGGGCGGGGGAGTGGGGTGGGGGGGGTGGGAGTGGCACTCTATATGAAAGAAAATGTAGAATCAAATGAAATAAAAATCTTAAATGAATCCACATGTTCCACAGAATCTCTATGGATAGTAATTCCATGCTCTAACAGTAGGGATCTATTATCGACCACCTGACCAGGACAGTGATAGTGACGATGAAATGCTGACAGAGATTAGAGAGGCTATCAAAATAAAGAACTCAATAATAGTGGGGGATTTCAATTATCCCCATATTAACTGGGTACATGTCACCTCAGGACGAAATGCAGAGACAAAATTTCTCAATACTTAAATGACTGCTTCTTGGAGCAGCTGGCACAGGAACCCACAAGGGGAGAGGCAACTCTCGATCTAGTCCTGAGTGGAGCGCAGGATCTGGTCCAAGAAGTAACTATAACAGGACGGCTTGGAAATAGTGACCATAATATAACAACATTTAACATTCCTGTGGTGGGAAGAACACCTCAACAGTCCAACACTGGGATATTTAATTTCCGAAAGGGGAACTATGTAAAAATGAGGAGGTTAGTTAAACAGAAATTAAAAGGTACAGTGACTAGAGTGAAATCCCTGCAAGCTGCATGGACACTTTTCAAAGACACCATAATAGAGGCTCAACTTAAATGTATACCCCAAATTAAAAAACACAGTAAAAGAACTAAAAAAGAGCCACCCTGGCTTAACAACCATGTAAAAGAAGCAGTGAGAGATAAAAAGGCATCTTTTAAAAAGCAGAAGTCAAATCCTAGTGAGGTAAATAGAAAGGAGCATTAACGCTGCCAAATTAAGCGTAAAAATGTAGTAAGAAAAGCCAAAAAGGAGTTTGAAGAACAGCTAGCCAAAAACTCAAAAGGGAACAACAAAATGTTTTTAAGTACATCAGAAGCAGGAAGCCTGCTAAACAACCTGCATGGTCGAGATACAAAAGGAGCACTTAAAGATGATAAAGTCATTGCGGAGAAACTAAATGAATTCTTTGCTTCAGTCTTCACGGCTGAGGATGTTAGGGAGATTCCCAAACCTGAGCAGCCTTTTGTAGGTGACAAATCTGAGGAATTATCACAGATTTGAAGTGTCATTAGAGGAGGTTTTGGAAGTAACTGAGAAACTTATCAGTAACAAGTCACCGGAACTAGATGGCATTCACCCAAGAGTTCTGAAAGAACTCAAATGTGAAATTGCAGAACTATTAACTATGGTTTGTAACCTGTCCTTTAAATCAGCTTCGTACCCAATGACTGGAAGATAGCTAACGTAACGCCAATATTTAAAAAGTGCTCTAGAGGTGATCCCGGCAATTTCAGACCAGTAAGTCTAACGTCCGTACCGGGCAAATTAGTTGAAACAATAGTAAAGAATAAAATTGTCAGACACATAGAAGAACATAAATTGTTGGGCAAAAGTCAACATGGTTTCTGTAAAGGGAAATCATGTCTTACCAATCTATTAGAGTTCTTTGAAGGGGTCAACAAACTTGGACAAGGGGGATCCAGTGGACATAGTGTACTTAGATTTCCAGAAAACCTTTGACAAGGTCCCTCACCAAAGGCTCTTACGTAAGTTAAGTTGTCATGGGATAAGAGGGAAGATCCTTTCATGGATTGAGAACTGCTTACAAGAGAGGGAACAAAGGGTAGGAATAAATGGTAAATTTTCAGAATGGAGAGGGGTATCTAGTAGTGTTCCCCAAGGGTCAGTCCTAGGACCAATCCTATTCGACTTATTCATAAATGATCTGGAGAAAGGGGTAAACAATGAGGTGGCAAAGTTTGCAGATGATACTAAACTGCTCAAGATAGTGAAGACCAAGGCAGACTGTGAAGAATTTCAAAGAGATCTCACAAAATTAAGTGACTGGGCAACAAAATGGCAAATGAAATTTAATGTGGATAAATGTAAAGTAATGCACATTGGAAAAAATACCCCCAACTATACATACGATAGGGGCTAATTTAGCTACAACAAATCAGGAGAAAGATCTTGGAGTCATTGTGGATAGTTCTCTGAAGACGTCCACGTAGTGTGCAGCGGCAGTGAAAAAAGCAAACAATGTTAGGAATCATTGAAAAACGGGATAGAGAATAAGACGAAGAATATCTTATTGCCCTTATACAAATCCATGGTATGCCCACATCTTGAATACTGCGTACAGATGTAGTCCCCTCATCTCAAAAAAGATATACTGGCATTAGAAAAGGTTCACAAAAGGGCAACTAAATTAGGGCTTTAGAACGGGTCCCATATGAGAAGAGATTAAAGAGGCTAGGACTTTTCAGCTTGGAAAAGAGGAGATTAAGGAGGGGGAATATGATAGAGGTATATAAAATCATGAGTGGTGTGGAGAAAGTAAATAAGAAAAATTATTTACTTATTCCCATAATATAAGAACTAGGGGCCACCAAATGAAAGCAATGGGTAGCAGGTTTAAAACAAATAAAAGGAAGTTCTTCTTCACACAGCGCACAGTCAACCTGTGGAACTCCTTGCCTGAGGAGGTTGTGAAGGCTAGGACTATAACAGAGTTTAAAAGAGAACTGGATAAATTCATAGAGGTTAAGTCCATTAATGGCTATTAGTCAGGATGGGTAAGGAACGGTGTCCCTAGCCTCTGTTTGTCAGAGGGTGGAGATGGATGGCAGGAGAGAGATCACTTGATCATTACCTGTTAGGTTGCCTCCCTCTGGGGCATCTGGCATTGGCCACTGTCGGTAGACAGGATACTGGGCTGGATGGACCTTTGGTCTGACCCAGTATGGCCATTCTTATGTTCTTAATTACACTGAATTAAGAGTTTTAATGCCATAAATTGGTAAATCAATAATCACTCAGAAATTTAACATGTATAAACATTGACAATAAGGAAAATCAGCTAACACACGCATGATACACCTATTTTGTAACTACTACTATCTAAAAGAAACGTTCCTGATTTTGCATTATCCCTTTTAATACTTTACCTGTAAGGCTATCTGGAGCCCTCACATTTTAGTGCTCATCAGAACAATAAATCCTTGCCCACATACACAACTGACGATTAAAAACAGGTTAAAAATAAAAAAAAAAAAATCTAAATTTTAATGCATATGGGCTAAATTTTAAGTTGCAGAAAAGTAAAAATTCAGGTAGTAATACTTTACACACAGCAACAATGATTTGTTCATATTGCATACACATACGTACATTAATGTAGATTGTTTTTGCATTTAATTTGGTAATTTTCATTCAATAAAAATAAACCTGCCAGCTCTGTTAATTGCACAATAGTTTGCCACGCTGACCCAAAAGATTACAGGATACTTTTTTTCCCCAAAGTCACAGAGTTTTAGAAGGCACTTGCACAGTGGCAGAAAGCAGATGTGAGTAACCGGCAGGGACATATCTAGTATCTTTCTCCCACTCAGTTTTGGATGCTTCTTTACAGTGGAGTCCCTTTAACTTCACAGGATGGGGAGTCTCTGTTGCTTCCCTTTAGCAGAATTCTTGAGATTTCTCCCTTCCTGTGGAGCTCAGGAACTCTGCAAGAGAGGAAAGTCTTTGCTATTTCTTTCTGCTGGAGCAACTAAGCTCCACAGAAGGAGAGAGAATCTCTCTTTTCTGGCTCTACAAAGTTGGGGGTTAAATGTCTTTGCACTTGCTATTAGCCCTTTCAAATTTAAAACAGCACAGTTGTTGGACTAAATTAAAAGTTAGAATTTGAAATGCAAAGCTTTTAAAATAGTTTGAAACTATTTTCAACCATGTGATTATGTGCTATTTGACTATTTTTATTAAAAAACAAAGGGCAGTTTTCTTAAAATGTGAGCTTGGACTTTTCACATTTTTCTTCAAATGTGTCACTTGAGCCTTGAACAGTTTTTCCTCCATCAACACCAAACCTCCATCCTCCTCACTCTCCCCGAGCCCAACACCCTCCATTCTGTAGGGAGGGATGGACCTATGGCCTTGTGTTTGCAGACTAAAGGAAGTTTTCAGATTCATACATTTTTCTTTTCTTCATTGCTGATGGATTCATAGACTCTACAGGGGGCTTCCTAAGAACTGTGAATTTTGGGAGGCAGATCATTGAAGTTAATAACTATTTAACTACAAAAATGATTTATGATAGAATTAAGTTGTGGCATCTTACTGAGCTACATCACTGTGCAACACCAGTCATCTGAAGGCTACATCAGTTGAGAGTTACACAATGATCTTTTATTACCTTAGCTGACATACTCAATAACGACCAAGTAGCAGCTTTCCATATTTATTTGTATGAGGCATATAATCTCTTAGCTCAGGATGTAGCTACTGCTCATGGCCTGATCCAGTTCCCACCTAAGCCTTCCATTTGATTTCAATAGGAGTTGGAATAGGCCCTTAGTGAGTAGTCTCACCTAGCAGGCTTATAGATGATTTGGAGTCCTTTCCTCACAAACTGCACGAGAATTTTCAAGCAGGATATCAGTCTTTAACATCTCTGTGCACCATGTTCTCTCCAGAATGCTTGGAATTTGGAGAGAATGACAAGTGACCTATTTTTGTGGGAAATGAAATTTTACTTTAAACTTGAATGCTGGGTTTACCTTAAGACTACATTGTTGGAGTGCAGCTTTCCCCAGGAGACTCCCAGTTTTGGATAGCCTGTCGTGGGTTCTCAATTAGGTGCCAGATTCTCCCAGAAAACTAAACGGGGAATTGTGGTCAGACACTCTTCTCATGCACACTCATAGTTTTCATATCCTCAGATATGTTGGTCCAGTCTATGGCTAAGGGTGGTTATGGCTACAGACACTACGAGTGTGTGTGGTAGGAATTGGGGGTTAGATGCTCTATTATTTGATCTCAGAAGGGAGCATTTAAGTAGAGAGCCTTACATTCCCAGTATATAGTGATTTCAGAGTAGGAGGTGAGGCTGTGGGGAGAGGAGTGGCTGTAAAGCACACAGCAAAAGCAGAGCATGGAGATGGACTCTGTGATTCCAGCTTTCAGAGAGCTCTTCCTAAGAGAGTGTCTCCTCCTAAAAGAAGTGGAAGCATAGGGCTCCTGTGGCACATGTAAAATTAATGGAATTGACATGTCTTTTCCTCTTCTACACCCCACAGCAGTGTCTGGGCTTCTTGCTTCTTAAATGTATTAAACACGGTACAAAAAAGTATTCAACTTTTATAGCCTATAACTGGAGCAGAACTGATAATGTGATGAGAGTTGGGAATAGGAGTAGAAAATGTTTAAACATTTTCAAAGGACCCTAAAATATACATAACCACAAAACAGACAAAATTTCCACACTTCTCAATCTTTGACCTTATTGTGGTTTGACTGAAACTGGGAGCTCTTCCAACACCCTTCTTGCTGATGTGACATCTATTAGGAATGCCACTTTCTATTTCCAAAAGTACAGGAAAATAAGTGTGTGCTAAACAAGTCAGATTAAATTTAAATCCCAGGGCAGGGCCTTGTGAACCAGTTAAGGTTCAAGTAGCTGTTTGTATCTCAGTATGACAAAAACTTGGCTTTCACTAGTAACTCTCAATACTTGTTATAGGTGAGGCAGGTATGCTCAGCTGTAACAAGCCCCTGGTTGTAGCTACAGAGATCGATCACACTGGCATCTTCTACAGGGATTACCACTGCACTACTGAGAACAGGTCCAAATCTGCCTCAAAAACTGCAAGCAGGCTGAAGACTCAATGCAGGCTCTGTGGACTAGCTAATGCAGAAGAATTTGAAGATTATGGAGTTGCAGGGGCCCTATTTGGCATTTGGACCATTTTAATGGTGATATGGTACAAGATGGAAGGAAGCCAGACTTGATCCACAGGCTGAGCAGGAGCATGCAGGATAGGCTGTTAGAAAAATATTTGTTTTCTAGAAAAAGTAAATCTGATACCAAAATCCCCAAGATACAAGCAGGGTACCCTACAAAGCCATTTTTACAAAGTTCCTTTTCAGAAATTCACTTGAGTTCTGAAGTCTAGCATGAAAAGTTCCCTTCTAAATCTAAATATATTGAGAGGGCAGGAAAATGCACACACCAGTGAACTTTGAAACATTCTCTTTGATTAAAGGTTTTCTTCCTAGCAAACTGAACGATTACATTTTCTGAAGTCATTTACAATACCCTCAGCGGAGCAACTGAAGTCCACTCTAGGAGTTTTGTTGTAGTTTTCTGGCATATTGCTCACCACTAACTTCAGTTTCTACAATTTGCAAAATACGCATTAAAATCTAATAATACCTTGAGTAGTTACAAGCTTTAACATAGCTTCCAGATGTTCTTTTTCAGAAGCAGTAGCTTGATGCAGCCATGCCAACATGTCTCCTACATATCTAAATAAAAACAAGAATTGCCACATAAAGGATTTATTGTATGAATGACAAAAATATTATGTAATGAACAGTTTCATTACTATCCTACCTCAAAGGATCATGGGAGTGCATTTCTATAGGTCGGGGAGTACCACCTGGACCTCCTCTGGTAAGAGCATCTATGAAGCCACGGACTACTGCACTTCTTCTAGCTGTTCCAAACTCATCCAGGGTGTACCTTCAATTGAAACATGAAGATATTCAGAAAAAACATTTTATCCCTCACAATGTACATCTGCTTAATTTAAGAGCATTGTACTAGTGCCCATTCATTTGGATATATATATATATGGTTGCGTCAATGTTTCCAAGATACAAAGTCCAAATGTTGAGGTTTGTGATTTAGCTGTAAAAATCTGATTCACAATGACCCTCTCTGCATTTTTTCTTTTTAAAAAAACTAAAACCCTCTTCGAGGCTTGGACTTCTGGCCTGATCACAATAAGGTATCAAAGTCTCACAGGACTGGCTGATGGTATCGTTCCCAGCAGTCCTCCAACTCACTTTCCCAGTAGCTAGTAAGGGAACCCGGGCCTGCCCAATACTCTGGGTTCCAGCCCAGGGTCCCTTGAACCAGCAGCCATGGTCTGCACCATCCAAAACCTTACTGCCCTTTTCCTGCGCCTTTCCCTTTTCCACCCCTATCAGGCTTCCTTGCCCACCCTCCTCTGTGTAAACCTTTCCCTCAGGGCCAGGGTCCCAGGGCTTCTATTCTCCCCGTGTTTCCTCCTTTCCCTCTCTAAACCCAGTGAGTTATTGAGGCCTTCATGCTGCAGCTCTCTTTCTGCTGCATATTTCCTGGCTTTATACTAGCCCTGCCTGCTCAGCTGGGCTTCATTCTCAATCAGTGGTTGCTTATCAAGCCTGACTCTTCCTCAGGTGTGGCCTATCAGGGCCACATTAATTCTTTCCAGGCTAGTGTGAGGGAACACCCCATTACACACCCTCCTTTAAATTCTTTATTAATAGAGTCCTATATGAATCATTACATTATTTTGCCCAGGATCAATGTCAGGCTGACTGGAGTATAATTATCAATATCATCCCATTTAAACTTTTTAAATATTGGCACAAATATTTTTCTTCAAGTCTTCGGGAACTTCCCCAGTGTTCCAATACTTATTGAAAACCAACATTCATGGTCCAGAGGGCTACTTGACCAGCTCTTTTAAAATTTGTGGATGCTAACTATCCAGCCCCGATGATTTTAAAATGTTTAGTTTAGTAGCTGCTGTTTAACATCCTCCGGAGTTACTAATGGAAAGTGTAGTATTATCATAATATGGTATGACTACATTATTTAACTTTTTCCCAAATACTTAACACTTCTGCCTTTGCTGCATTATTACTGACAATTCTACCATTTCCAACTAGTAACAGACGGATATCACTGTTATAATTATTTTTGTATACATAAATTCCTCCTTATGGGTCCTTATCTCTGCTGGATATAGATTTTTCCTTGTTTTCTTTTGCTTCTCGTATCAATTTTCTATAATTCCTAGCTTCTGGTTTATATTAATTACTACAGTATATATTTCCTCTTTATTCTTTTTTATATTTTATTTTGTATATCTACTTTTACTTCCTCTCTAAGCCTGTGAACACAAAGCAAATGCATCTTGAAACTTTATACAAATTCTGGCAATCTTGTCTCTCTGCAAAAGAGGAAAAAGTAATCATATACTATCAGAATGTTCTAAATAGGGGTGTTACTGCCCCCTGCTTCCAAAGGCTGAGGAAAGCTCTACAGCATTTTCAAGAAATTTTGTGAGGACAGAATCCCATTCTGTATGTCATAAGGTAAAGAAGGATTTGAGACAGTCATGTACCAATAAGTACTTTTTTTTAAAATATACACTGAGATTGCAAGGATTTTTGCTTTTTAAAGCATATGTGGTATATGCCATCATGTGCCAGCAATGCCCCTCTGCCATGTACATTGGCCAAACCAGACAGTCTCTACGTAAAAGAATAAATGGACACCAATCAGACGTCAAGAATTATAACATTCAAAAAACCAGTCGGAGAACACTTCAATCTCTCTTGTCACTCTATTACAGATCTAAAAGTCGCAATTCTTCAACAAAAAAACTTCAGAAACAGACTCCAACGAGAGATTGCTGATTTGGAATTAATTTGCAAACTGGACACCATTACATTAGGCTTGAATAAAGACTGGGAGTGGATGGGTCATTACACAAAGTAAAACTATTTCCCCATGTTTATTCCCGCCCATTCCTCACACTTTCTTGTCAACTGCTGGAAATGGCCCACCTTGACTATCACTACAAAAGGTTTTTTGTTTTGTTTTTTCCTCTCTCCCCCCTGCTGGTAATAGCTCACCTTACCTGATCACTCTCGTTACAGTGTGTATGGTAACACCCACTGTTTCATGTTCTCTGTGTATATAAAATCTCCCCACTGTATGTTCCATTGAATGCATCCGATGAAGTGAGCTGTAGCTCACGAAAGCTTATGCTCAAATAAATTTGTTAGTCTCTAAGGTGCCACAAGTACTCCTTATTTATCTTGACTATAAATTGCTAGTTATTTTTTTGCAAACAATAAGCACGTTGATAGGTACTTAAATTTCTGCATAATCCATTATATTTTTACCCGCAAATTAAGTCTGCTTGCCACCCATTGGTAAAAGAATGTAAACAAAACAAATGCTACTGCTAGGTGAATCAAGTGAAAGATTTATTTTTAAATGAATTTTAGTATTTAGGAAGAGTATCTGATTAAAGCACTAGATCGCTAACGTCAACTCATTATCTACAGAATAGGGACAGCAGTCATGTTTCTCCCCCCCCGAAAAAAATAGTACAAGACCATAGGTGTTTTGCACAAACCAAACTGATTCTTTCTTCCAAACAAGCAATGATATTACAGAGTATCAGATTTGGCAAATGACTAGATCTTGTAATTTTGTCCCCCTCGGTTTTGAGAACTGTAACATAATACTGACAATTATGTTTGCAAGAGGAAATAGAAAATTATATTTTTCTTTTTACCCTCAATAGAATACAATATAATTATGACATAATTCTGCACTGTATAAAAATTCAGCAATAACGAATTATTATCTGCACTTGAAATGGTGCATTTACTACAGCTTTATTATAAGTATTCATTATGGAGAAGGAAAATAGTATTTGGATTCCTTTAGCCTCTCTTCCAACAATAGGCCATATTCCCAGTGGAGCTATAATTGGAGATTGGGGAAGGGAAGAGGGTGGAGAAAACCTTGAGAAATCAGCAGGGAAATGTCCTTTCTTGCTGTGGCTGCTCATGCGTCATCTACAAAACCCACAGTTTTCAAATTTGTCTTTATTCTAGTTGGGAAGAGGAAGTGAAGACCCAGATGACGCATTTATTTCAGTTGCTCTGGACTGACTGCAGTTCCAGGAAGTATGTCAGTATTGCTAATAAGTTTTGTTAACTAAGTTTTAACAAGACAAAACCCAAAATATTAAAAGAAAAATTGCAGATTTTTCTACTGTTGCCTGTTCCCTATTTTCCGAACTTTTGCTTGTCTTAGGAAGACTCTGTATTAAATGTAAGCACAAATTTTTTGGGAAGACAGCTGGCTTTCAGTTAGCACAACAGCACTGTTTAAATCTCTGAAAATCTCATCAAGGAGGACAATACCAGGTTTGAACACTTTTGAAGTGTTTGTTCCACTACTGGATTGTGTGCAAGAATAGCTGTGGTTTTTTGGTTTTGTTTTTAAATGGAAAAAAAGAGTAAAAAAATATAATCTTCAATTCAAATCACCATAACATAGTATCACTTTATGTACATTTCCTCCTTTTTTGGCATCACTCTGGACTCACAATTAACCTAAAATGTTCAAGTATCTCTCAAATTTAAAAATTATATGAACACTAATGAGAAATTAAGTTTCTAAAATACTGAGAATGTTTCCAAAATACATTGATTTTACAAACTAATTTGAACACATTTTTTCATTGCAAACTTTGTGTCATAAAATATTACGATTATGACAAACATTATTGCCATTCTTGAAACACTTAAATAAAAACGATGATCATTTCCTAACCAAAGCACAGTTAGCTCAAATTAGCACACACAAGGTAACTGCACTTGAGCTAGCCTAGCTCCAGTGACCATACTTCAAAACCACACTCTAGTTACAGAGTGATTTGATTAGCAGCACAAATGATTAGCTTCAGAGGAGATGTGGTATCTGAAGCTGTTGCATCTCCACTGCATTGCCAGCTTAAGTTTCAACCCCCTTCCCGAACTAGTTGGCTCAAGCTTAATGCGCCACGTAATTCGTGGGAAAACTTCAGTTATAACTCAACCTGACTTTGCTGTGAAGATTCGCTCTCACTCAGAAAAAGAACTGAACATACTTTAAATGTTATTCCTAATTAGGTAGAAACTTTATGGCCGGTAAATTATATCACAAACTACCACCTCTGTTCTTTTTGTGAAAGCCTACTATTGGCTCTAGTAAAGATTTAGGGCATGTGTTCACTGGCAACGCTAAAGCGCTGCCGTGGCTCTCCCAGCGCTATAAAAAACCCACCTCCACAAGGGAGTAGCTCCCTGCACTGGTGCACTGTCTTTACAGCGCTCAAACTTGCAGCGCTCAAGGGGGTGTTTTTTCACCCCATAGCAAGAAAGTTGCAGCACTGTAAAGTGCCAGTGTAGACAAGCCCTTAGAGACCTTTATTTGAAGCAGGTTTCAGAGTAGCAACCGTGTTAGTCAGTATCCGCAAAAAGAAAAGGAGGACTTGTGGCACCTTAGAGACTAACAAATTTATTTGAGCATAAGCTTTTGTGAGCTACAGCTCACTTCATCGGATGCATTCAGTGGGAAGTTGATAGATTTCCACTCCATACGGCTAAATTCAGTGTCTTGCATGATGACAGGTTTCAGGAGTAGCAGCCATGCTCCTTGAGGTTTTATAAAGCACCAACAGGGTGTTTCATTAGTGTTTACTTTTTCATTTATGGGAAACAAATTCTTTCACACTCTTAGTTTTGCAGCAAGAACAGACATCTGACTTGACCGCAAAGAACCTTCAAAAGATATCTGAAATATCTTTCCCACAGACAGTAGTACTGGCATTACCAAAGATCAGAAACTTGCTGTAAAGGTTAATAACACATCACTGCACTTTCCCAGGTTTTGAAGTGGGAATATTTAAACACAACACAGTATTTATTGTAGATGTATTGTATAGTATGACCCTAATAAAATATAGTGAGCAATATTGTGGCATACCCTAAACTGGTCTGAAAAGGGCATTGGGGAGAGATTTAAGGAATCTCCATTTATCCCCAGAAGGAGATAAAAATATTTTTTATTTCTATTTAAAATTACTTTTGTTTCAAATTACTTATACATATAATTACTGAAAATTAACTCTGCATTCAAGTCACAACACAATGGCTGGAAAAAGAAAATGAATTTCTGATGTTATTTCAAGAGTTTGATGTTCAGCATGATTACTTTCTTTCAGTTCTGCCACAAATAATATTGCTCATAAGGCCCTAATTCAGCAAAGCACATAAGTAGTTATATTGAAGTCAAAGTGACTAATCGTCTGCTAAAAATTTGACACACTTAAGTATTTTGCTCTATCCAGGCTAAATGCAGTACAATGCATAACATGCTAACATGAGCATCCCAAGCAAAAACAAAGACAGTTCTGATAGTGCCACCTTGTGGTTAATTTGCATTTGTTATCAGCAAACTGGATTTAGGTTTAAAAGTCTTGTTAGAAAATTCTGATCAAGAATTAAGCATTCACTACAGAAGATAACTAGTTACTCTTTAGCTTGTGCAGTCCATTTACTGTAGTGCAGGAAATAAATAAAGTTTTCTTGATGTCAATAGAATAGTTACACATACAATGTCCTTTCTTTATAAAACAAAAATTTGTATTTTAAAAGTTAAAGTTATGTTATTAAAGTAGAAAGTTAAAGAATTCAAAAGACAGAAAAAAAACAGAATTAACTTTATTCATGTTGGTGGGAAAGGCTAAACATAGACCAGGAGAGGAGGGGATATGAGCAAGGTGGAAACCTGGAGAACACACAATTCACCCTGATCCCCCATTAGTACTAGTGAAGAAATGTACTTGTGCATTTTGGATCAAGCCCTGTAAATCCTGACCAAGGCCTTGACTGGGAGCCTCCAACAATGCAGGAAATGAGGCTGTCAGACGATCTCCATTTTAAATCACATACAGTAGTTTGTACTTCATCATTAACTTTTTAAGTAATGCACTGAACTGGAAGACCTAATATCTTCAAGTGCGTTCTTTATATGAAAAGAAAGCATGTAGGGAATATATATTTAATACATTGCTTTTAATGGACTACTATAATTTACAGAATAGGAAATACTCTAAGTATTGGTAGAATCTGTATAAAAATTAAGTAAGCTTTGGCAAATTTTTACTTTCCACAAGTAAATAGGGTAATTAGCTGACTTGCATTCCGACAAAGGAAACCTAGACTAGCCCCACTAAAACGAAACAAAAAAACCTTAAGGGAGCACACACATTCACATTTTAATTGGAGGAAAGTATAGCTGGTGTAACATTTTATTTGAAATGAATCCCAAATATGTTTGCAGAAGACCAGCAGCAAGACTTCTTGTACAGTGATTGCACAAAGAATACACTGAAAGTTTAGAGACACTGAAACATGCCTTTCTTAAAATTTTATGCCAGACTAATCATCATCATGTTCAGTATCATTGTTTGTACACGTATGTACCTGTGTTACAGACTTGGAATGGATCTATTTGCTAAGAGAAGAAAAGATACCCTACATGTGTAAGAAATAATCATAAACGTTTACTTACTTATACAGAACAGGTCTATCCTGCAGGGCTTCCATGGCCTGGGTGAGAACTGGAGAAATGTCACATGATTCTTGCGTCAAAGTCCTGCACTCACCTATAAAATAGCAATACAATATTAGGTAAACCTATGTTATTTAGACAGTAAAGATGCTATAACATCTCTTAAGTCTTGCTATCATGCAGGAAACAAAGAGAGTTAGGAGAGAAAGTCCCAGAAAGATACTAGGTTACAAGTAGAGTCTCTTCATTATACAATATAACTCTCAGAATATGTAACAGGTTGTCCATGTCTGTATCACTATAATTTCCCCTTGAGCAGTAGTTTTCTAGGTGAGTGATGTGGTTCTCAATTCTTAACAATTTTTAAAAACAATATAAAATGAGGCTTACTGAATACAGATTTGTGCATGCCCTCAAGTTCGTATTTTTAAGCCAGGAGTATTACTGTATACAAATTTAAATAAAGATGGTTTTAAAAGACTGCACATTTTACCTCAATTTTAAATGAAGCAGTGCCTACAAAGAGATAACCAGACACTCCTATACTGCAAGAAACAAGCTAGCTCAAAATGGAATAAAGCCACTTAAAGGCAAAATTCTCACACTGGCCATTGATTTTGAGTGCCTCAGTTTGTGCGTACCGAACGTATGATTTTTAGAAGTTCTGGGCACCCACAACTGCAGACAAAAATCAGTGGTAAGAGCTGTACAAGCTTCCAACCAGCAAAACTCTGGCAGTAAATAAGGAACTGCAACATTCTATGACAATTATTGGGAAAATGAAAGCAGATTTAGTTTTGAGCAGCTTTATACATGAGTGGCTTTTTAAGTGATGGATGTACTATGACTTTTTAGTCTTATATAATTCATGTGAAAAGGCTGGTACAATCATGTCAAATTGTGTAGTTTGATTTCTGATATGGATAAACTTCCATTAAGGAGTTGGCTGCAACTATCAATCTCATTTTCCATGTGACCTAAGATGAATATAAATTTAGGTCTCCGCTGACGAAAAACTAACCCATAAATTCACTGACTGTATCAGCTGGTCCCAGGAATCTCCCTTTTAATCTCTTAGAGAAGAGAGATACTGAACATTTGCATTTTACATTGCCAACATGTTTTGGGAAATCTTGAATCTTAGAACCAAAATAGAAAGTAGTTATATGAGGAAAGAATAAAATATTACTATTGAAACAAAGAACATTCCAAAACTAAATACGCTTTCTGTAGCATCAAACCATTCCTACATTCTAAACTACAGTTAGTGATTGCCAGTTAGCACTCATCAGAACTTTCCTGAAACCATCAAAAAGTCAGAACACGATGTCCTATGTCCCAGTAGTAAGTATGTCCCTGGCGTACCAAATTTTATTCATTTAGGATTCTAGCCATGGAAGAAAGTCATGTGACAAGCAAGAAATTAGTTTTAACAACAGAGTCCAGATCAGCCCTGTAATATAAGTGCGGCTCAAAGAGAAGGAACAGAATCTCTTGGTGACTGGTTTATTGCCCAGCTGCTAGCCAATTACACAGGTCTTTCTATAGCAGTGGTTTTCAAACTTTTTTTCTGGCGACCCAGTTGAAGAAAATTGTTGATACCCGCAACCCAACGGACCTGGGGATGAGGGGTTTGGGGTATGGGAGGGGCTCAGGACTGGGGCATAGGGTTGGGGTGCGGGGGTGAGGGCTGTGGGGTGGGGCCGGGAATGAGGGGTTCAGGGTGTGGGAGGGGGCTCTGGGCTGGGGCAGAGGGTTGGGGTGCAGGCTCTGGGGTGGGCCAAGGATGAGGGGTTTGGGGTGTAGAAGGGGCTCCGGCTTGGGGTGCAGGCTTCCAGTCAGCAGCACAGGAGAGTGCTAAGGCAGGCTTTCTGCCTGTCCTAGCACCATGGATCGCGCTGCGCCCCGGAAGCAGCCAGCAGCAGGTCCAGCTCCTAGGCAGAGGTACGCAAGCGCCTCCGCACAGCTCTCGCCCGCAGTCACTGCCCTCCCCCAGTGTGGGAACCAACCAATGGGAGTGCAGAGCTGGTGCTTGGAGCGGGGGCTGTGCGTGGAGCGCTGTGGCCCCCCCGCCGAGGAGCCAGACCTGCTGCTGGGCTCTTCTGGGGTGCAGCGTGGTGTCAGAACAGGTAGGGACTAGCCTGCCTTAGCCGGGTAGCACTGCCGACAGGACATTTAATGGTCCGGTCAGTGGTGCTGACCAGAGACGCCACGACCCCGTACCTTACATTCTGCGACCCAGTACTGGGTCGTGACCCGCAGTTTGAAAACAACTGTGACCCGCAGTTTGAAAACAACTGTCAACAATTGTAATGTTTTAGATGTCCTTCTGATTTAGTCAAAGAAAAGGTTCTAGCTAAGATTACCCCCATTTAAAAAAACTAAAAAGTTGACCACCCTAATATTCATAAATCTAAATCTTCTAAAAACAAAAACAAAGGTGTAACCCTACTTTGAGCCCATCTGTAAAGTCGCTCATAAGAAGTCTCTTGGAGCAAAGCCATCTGTTCCATAATTTCTAGGCTATAAAATAAAAATATTTTATTAGATGTTTATAGAAGCATCTAAAATCTAAATTTAAAAGTTAGCATTATAAAGAAATGGAAATTTAAAAATGAATGACTTATATTAAGTGTACATTTTGTTCAGATTTGCAGTGCCTTTTGTCATCATTTGAAAGAACAAATAAGGCATCTCCATACAATTACTGTTTTAACTATTAAATGACTTCTTTACAATTATTCAGATTAAACTCACCCTGTTCTCTGTTGGTTTGTACGGAGAAGAATCTTGACATCATTATGAATTTGCTTTACTCTTCCTAATGCCTTGAAAAAATCCTTTAAAAAAGGAATTTCATGATTTAAAACATTTCCAGTTTTTAAATGAAGAAAAATAAACTTAATAATAGTTCTAAAATGCTATACTGGAGGTTGTACTGACAACTATTTGACATTAGAAGTCAGGATTTTTGGAGGAAGTGGCGTATGCAACTGGGCAGAACGTCTCCTCCATAGCGCACACATGCTCACAGCAGCCTTGTGGCAACCACAGCAACCACATACATGGAAAAGTAACGCTGGAATGACTTTTGTGCAATGAACATTTTGTCTCCTCTTTTGAAACAGAGCCATCAGACTACCTGCTTTTCCTCTTCTGTTTGGATTTTCTCCAGTGATAAAAATGGCAACAGCCAGCAGCACATAAGCAGCATGTTTGGAACACCAGCAAATGTTCCATGGATCACAATTAGGAAACCTCTGCTCTGCACACATTCCACTTTGTGACCTCTGCCATATCTAGAGTTTCGGCAAACATTTCTTACATCTACCGTCTGACCTTTCCCACATTGGGTTCAATTTCACATCTCCAGCAGCTTCACTTGCTTATCCGATTGAAGAACCCACTGCCATCGCAAATCAAATATGAAAAAAATTGAATTTATCATTCCTCCCTATGCCTCTTTCTTCTCCATTAATTCTTGTTTAAATATGAATGGAATAATAACCCACTAAGGAAACTAAGTATTTGAAGTAGACAAAATAAAATCCAGAGTTTTTTAATCATAAATCATTCTGCATATCAAAATAAAAGCCAAAAATATACAATACACTATCAGCAGTTAAAAAGACTCCCACAATAGTCATTTTTTTGTATTTTGTGTTATCATTAAGGACGTACCATATTTCCATTATTGTCCCTGATTTGGGGGATTTATAACCAACATGGTAGCAAAATATAGGTTTTCTTTCATTTAAATAAACATTAAAAGGCAAAGTTAATCTTTGATTAATTTTGACATACAAGGTCTCCCCAGAGAAAATATCTGAAATCTGAAACAACTTCAGAAGTGTTTTTTATAGTTTAAAAATGTCTCTGTACTATTTCAGATTTAGAGACAGTGACATTGGGCATGTGTCAACTTTTTATTTCCTAAGAAGTTCATAATACTTTGTAGTGCATGCATGTCAACCTGCACAGTAAACTTTGGCCAAAATGATTTTAGACAACAGATTAAAAATTATTCTACAGATACTTTTAGATTAAAGAGGCTGGTATTTTAAAGTTTTTAATACATGAGTGAGGGAGTGGGGATTTGAGAACAGCTTTGCAAATTCACACACTAAGCTAGGTAACAAAAATAGTAAATTTCTGACAGAAAATAATAAAAGCAAAGAAATCAAAGCTAACATGCATCATAAATTTTCTGCTAGCATAGCACAATAGTTGTCTGGTAGCTTTCTGAATTAATCCTACTGTGCTTAATTATTGGAGGACACACACGAGGTCATCATGGTCCACTAGACATTCAATATACTTTTACACAGGAAATCTAATTTTAAAAATTGTTTTGTTTACTTGAAGTAGTCATTGATTGTATAATCAACTACTGTATTTTGTTATCACCTATATTAAAGGTAAGAATCAAATAAAACTATCTTCTGATACAGTGTTACCAACTGTGTTTTTCAATTCTGAGGAATGTAATTCTCAAGTCCTACAATATATTTTTAAAAAACACTGGAATTATCTACAGTTCAGGTCCACACTAGACTTGTAACTAGCTGATTGTGCATCATCTAGTCTGTTGCTTCAGTTCCCCCAACTGCAATTCTATTCGCACAATTTCTGCACAGTCTTAGGTAGATTATAAAGAATTCACAACAAAGGAATGTTCCCTGCTCTGCCCTGAGCCAAACGTTGAGTAAATTTACTCAGTTATGTGGGTGCTCATGTCCCTACTCTTCTCCATCCCTTCCTACACAAGAGAAGAGAGAAAACATGAAAGGAGTTTCATGGATTATTAGCCCATACTCCATTTGGACAGGGTAGGGAGAAATGATCTTCTTGCCATTGTTGGAGAGCTCACCAGGAGGAAATATACATTTTCTCCCAGGAAGGCAAGGAGGAAGACAGCAGAGAACTCCCTTTTTCACAGGTGTGGTGTAGTGAGAAGGGTTAGGATATGGATTTAGTTTAGCTTCTGTCAGAGTCTGAACTTCAGCAACTTCATTCAGGAATGGGTAAGAGAATCTTTTAGGACTTGATCTTGTGAGCTACTGCACTCCCTCAACTGTAACTGGATTAGAGGGCATGCAGCATCTTGCAGGATTGCCTCCTACATGCGAGGAGGAGGAGCATAAAGATAATTACAGAAATAAAGGTTAGGGCCTAATCCAAAATCCACTGAAGTCAATTAAAAAAAACAGACCCTCAAGGAGTTTTGGATTAGAGCCTTGATAAGTAAACATTTGAGAAAACTGTTTTATGAAAATGTCTGTATTTTGAACTGACTGTTTTCTATCACAACTCAAATGTTTCTTTCAAGGTAACATTTGGTGTTTTATTAAATACATGGCAATTACTCAAGTGCATGATCATTTAACATGCTTTCATTTGTGCTTTTGTTAGTACTGTTTATGGCTATCTGCTCCATGTCTTTAATAATGCTCTCACTGTTAACAGGATGTCTGTGGAAATGAGATACAGAATACCTACTGAGACTCAGTATTTCACTGAAAGTTTCCATGTAACTAAAATAATAAAAAGCTATTAAATGTACTTAATTCTCTGGATATTTTAATTGCTTTCACCAAAGAACAATGTGCTTTAAGCAAAAACATATCAATATGTTTAAAAACTTAGTTTAGAAGGTGACTAAAAATAAGTGAGTCAGCACCTAATATTTCAAACAACAACAAATGAAACAATGAGGGAAAGTCCTACTTTAAATCAACTTAAACACTTTAAATATTGCAGTAGCCAAGCAAAATATATACACACACAACAGTGGTGTTACATGATCTGAAAGCACCACAAACTGTTCAGTTTCTTTACTTGGTCAAGACAGAGTTTTAACAAACTAAAAATACAGAATTTGAGGCTTTAAAAAAATCTTTTTATAGTGGAGGAGAAATACAACATTAAAATATCAGTTTTACTGCCCCTCATCAAAGTCATTAATTAGAACAGAAATTTTTACTCTGATTATTTTTACTCATTATGATATCCTCTCACACACACGAAATTTATCAGAAGCTCGTCATTCCATTAAGAGATGAATTCATTCTATATAAAAGGAAAGTAATGGTGTGATACGAAGGTCTATAATGTACGATTGTGTTTTTAACTCAGTACAAAAAAAAACTTATAATGTATTATGAGTTACCTCAGTAATTGGGCCATCTCTTGTGCCTCGAAGAACGTTCATTTCACCCGGACTCAGTTGGAATTTTTCTATGAAAGCACCTGTAACTTGTGCTTTCATTTCTAGTCTTTGACTGTAATAAAAGTGCCAAGGACATTAGTTTTTTATATTATCTCCAACTTATTTTGCATGTACTGATTTTTGAAAATATTAGTATTTTAAAAATCAATGCTCTATCTACTTCTAATAGTGCAATCTTGCCCTCAGATAATTAAATTGCATCACCATATACCTGATATTATTACCTACTAAGCTCACACACATCTTCAATCGATTTTACTCAGCAATGTGAGCCCATGTATTTGAAAGCAGGAACAAGTTATTAAAATATTCAGTTAGCATTTATATCATAGATTATCTGGCACAGGTATCCACACTTCCATAGTTCAATATATGCCTGTCATTTCCTTTCAAGAAGTTCATTGTGAGAATGAAGTCTGCCTCAGCCTTTAGCTCAAGTTTTCACAGATGAAAAAAAGGCTGTACCCACAGAACACCAGAACAGAAGAACCAGAAACAACTGGCACATTAACTCACCCATTTTCTGGAAAACAGATGCAATTTCTATTTAAGAACACACTGTCAGGAGTCATTTACTAATTCCATACACCCTCAAAAACGTATTAGCCAGTTCCCACATCCTCTTGCCCCTTCTCTCCCCTCCACTCCCTTAAGGTAAATCTCACAATTAAATGGAAAAATCACTGAGTGGGCAGTATCTATGTGCATATTGGGGCAAATCCAGTCCTACAGTCATGGAAGGCCCTGAATGAAGCCCAACGGGTGTAGTTATGCAGAGCCCAATCAGCAGATTTCTTTGCAGTGGTGGGCAGCTTGCTTAACTAAGCTGCCTTCACTTAATGACTGATCTGAGTTCCCCTAGTTTTGAAGAAATTTTTGTTTACTTTCTGGTTAAAAGTTGATCAGATTTAGACTGAACTGTTTATTTGTGGCTATCTTTTATGGAGATTTTAAAGTTATTTTTATAAAATGTTCTTAACTGTACCCTGTTTACTTATGCTAGTTTAAATTTTCATAAATGACCAGTGATTCTGGAAACTCAATTTTGAGATGCTCTCCTTATGTGGCCTGATTTACAGAAGTACTGAGGCCCACACTCTCAGAAAATAAAGTCCCTTTAAAGTTGTCTCAGGCTGACGACTTAAAAATTGAGGCACTCAAAATCAAGTCACTTTAAAATTGTAATAATAATACTGGCCTAAAATTTCAAAAGGCTTGGACATTTGAAAGGAACAGTCATACTACAATACGCAAATGTAGTTGCTCTAGAGAGAATTACCTTTGGAAAGAAAATACAAAAATAACTGTGAGAAGGCAGCTACCATTTATGTTACCAAAGAAATGGAAAAATGCAGCAGTCCTCTCCTCTCAGGGTTCACTAGCCACATTCATAATCTTTTTATTCATAACCCCAATCCATCTGCAACCATCCACCCACTGCAACTTCACTCCTTCCAAATGTCCTCATTTCGTATGATCATCTCTCCAGGGTGGTCACCGCAGTCAGGAGTGATGCTCCTCCCAAAACAATGTGCTTTAAATCCACTCTAGCCTCAATATGTCCTTGGTGACTGTCTGCCAGAACAACAAACTGACCCACTTTGAATTCTCACAATCATCAAATAATTTCAGTAAAACACAGCCTAATGCAGTAAAACCTGAGGATTTGGGGTGAATTTGTCAAATAACAGCATTGCACATGGCATGCAGCAAAATACGCAAGAGCCTCTAGGTGGCAGCAATGTTTTATCTATCTTATACAATATAATTTGATTATGAGGAAAATTATTAAAACAAGGATCCTATCAGTTTGTGTGTTAGTTAAAACCCTGTTGCTTACTCATTATTATGTTCACCAGATTGACATTCAGCTGATAACTTGTTTAAAGTAGTTAAAAATCCCTCTTTCTACATTACACAGCCTTTTCCCACCTCATAGCTAGGCTTCCATCAAAATATATTAATGCTGTTCTTTAAGCGACTGTTGTGTAACAAAGGATTTCTTTCCCTTCCAAGGGATTTAAATTAGCTGCTTAAATCTGGGTCCAGAACCAGATTATACTGCACTTATGTTTAGGCTTGGAAGAATGTGATTTTTACGTCTTTACAATTTCAGCAGATAATACTGATGTTTATTTTAAAGTACTTTTTCCCATTTTTATCTAGTAAAATTTTCACAGTTGCGTGAAATTATGGGGAGGTCAGACAATTATTTAATGACAGTAGATGTTGAGATTCAAAATATTAAAGCTTTATAAACCACTGAAAACTTGTCAACATCAGATATCAAAATATGCAAAGTAAATATCCTCAAATGAACATATCATACCTGTTTTTACTATTCATTCTTTAGTCCATTTGTAACAAGCCTAATTCAAAAAGCCTAAATCACTGGATTTTGACTAATAAATTCTCAAGCAGCATTTTTCTTGCTTGGTCTATTTGTAAAATTCAATTATAGATAGAAATATTTTTGTTGGGTTGTGGTGTACTGTGAAATAGACATTTATCAATAAAAATTTAATCCTTCCAAGCCTACTTATGTTGACTAGTACTTTATTATGAAAGTAGCCCCACTGATTTCAACATGAATAAGGGTGACAGAATCTGACTCCTAGGCAGCAGGAGACTGGAAAACGAACCAACATCTTCCACATGGCAGTATACAGCATTAATATAAAGCCACTTACACTTGAAATTTTTTTAAATAAGCATATTTTCTTGAACAACAGCATGTACGTGAACTTTGTTGTTAAAATAAATTGTGGAATTTAATATAATAGTTCCAAGAGCCATCAATTCAGCAGAAAGCAAGCACAATCAAAGATACTGCTAATGCGTACGATAGTGCATTGCTAACACACACGATGGAAAAGTGCTGTGCAATTTACAGAGTATGTACAACAACAAAAATTAGAGGGAGGAGCATCTCTTACACAGACAACATAATAAAAAGATTTGTCTAGTACCTGGCACAGTTTTTCGGGCCCTAGTATGTTATCTGACATACTGGAGATCACTTTTAAATTATGTGCTGAGCATATAAATTATAGCAGAGGGTATGCAGATACTGTACTGCTATGCAAAATACAATGGTTCCTTTCAAAAGTCAACTCTGCATAAAAGAGCAAAACTAACATATCATGGGAACGTAGCACCAATGCAAAAGGGGGAAGTACCAAACACTGTTGCACTTTAAGCTGTCAGGGGGAAACCAGTGAAGAGCAATTTCCCAGTTAATAGTTACCATGGAAACAGAATACTTCTGTGAGAGCACTCAAACTGCTGGGAAAATTATGCACTTCATGCACTTTTCCCTTGAACCAAACACAAAAGCGTTCTGTTTGCTAGGATTATCACCTAGACTCCTCAAAGAATGAGGTGGGGGAGAGACTGCCTTTTCTGTGGTTCAGTTTTATATTGCTACTGAACATTTCCTGGCAGTCTGTTAGTTTCCGTCATATGAAGAGTCATGGCAGCACGTTCTGACCCCTTGAAAATTAATTTCAGTTTAATGCACTAAGGATTCATCACATTTTAAAGCTTTGAAATTTACAAGTTTCAAGATCAACTTATTTTAAGCAAACAAACAAACAAAAAGCATAAAAAGAGACCATAGCCGTCATTTTTAACCCTCCCTTCCCCAAGTTGTTAGAAAAATGCTGCTTTTTCAGGGAACATATACTGGGAAGGAATATACACAAAATAAAACATAAGATGACTTCTTCTGGAGACACTGGTAAGCGCAAGGAAACCATCCACAAACATGCACTTCAGCTGCAAATAGGAAAACAAATGCTGTAAATGCAGAGTGGTAATGTACCATTAATGTCTGTGTTTTATATTTTACCTAATAAGCACACATTTTAATACAAAAGGTTGGACCCATTAGTTGCTGAATGTCTTCATGTAAGTCACAGGATATAATAAAGGAAAACTATACAATGGCAAAAATTTAAAAATCATACTAAATAGTCTCAATTCTAGCTAGGGTTGCCAACTTTCTAATTTGCACAAACCGAACACCCTTGCCCCACTCACTCCAGCCCTGCTCCCTCAGTCACTCACTCTCCCACATCCTCATTTACTTTCATTGGGCTGGGACAGGGGGTTGGAATGTGGGAGGGGGTGCAGGCTCCAGCTGGGAGTGCAGGCTCCGGGGTGGGGCCAGAAATGAGGGGTTCAGGGTGCAGAAGGGGGCACCGGGCTGGGGGCTCCGGGAGAGGGCTGAGGGCTGGGAGTTCGGGGAGCAGGCTCCAGGAGGGAGTTTGGCTGCAGGAGGGAGTTCAGGGCTGGGGCAGGTGATTGGAGTGCAGGAGGGGGTGCCGGCTCTGGGAGGGTGTTTGCGTGTGGGATGGGGTTCCAACCTGGGGCAGGGGGTTAGGGGTGCGGGCTCCGGCTGGGTGGCGCTTACCTCAGGGGGCTCCCAGTCGGCAGCGCAGCGGGGCTAAGGCAGGCTCCCTGCCTGCTTTGGCTTAGTGCTGCTCCCAGAAGTAGCTGCCATGTCCAGCCCCTAAGCAGAGACGCGGCCAGGCGGCTCTGCATGGTGCCCACACCCAAAGGTGCCACCCTCGGAGTTCCCATTGGCTGATGGGAGCTGCGGCAGTGGCACTCGGGGCGGGGGCAGCACGCAGAGCTTCCCTGATCACACCTGTGCCTGGGGGCTGCAAGGACATGCCGGTCACTTCCAGGAGCTGCGTGGAGCCAGGACAGGCAGGGAGCCTGCCTTAGCCCCACTGCACCACTGACAGGACTTTTAACGGCCTGGTCAGCGGTGCTGACTGGAACCTCCAGGGTCCCTTTTCGACCAGGCATTCCGGTCAAAAACTGGACATCTGGCAACCCTAATGCAAGATGACAGACAAGGTGGGTGAGGTAATATCTTATTGGCCAACTTCTGTTGGTGAGACACAAGCTTTTGAGTTTACACAGAGTGTAAACTCAAAAGCTTGTCTCTATTACTGAAAGAAGTTGATCCAATAAAATACATTACTTCACCCACCTGGCGTCTCTAATTTCCTGGGAGCATCACGGCTACAATACTACATACATTAATACAAGATGATCAGGCCTACCTTACGATATTAAAGATCTGCACAAGCACTGGCATAAAGAGACAAACCTCCCACCGTAAAAATCTTTTTGGGGAAATGAAACAAGATAAATCACAAGCAATACTTTAGGTGCCAGATGATATTAACAGCATTGAAATGGTACAAAACTTCTTCCTTTGTGTACTATGGTTAACAAATTCTATGATTATTAAATATTGCAACTAAGCAACTTATTCATTGCAAAGAAATTCACTAAATTTGATCTATGTTTCTCTGTTCATGAACCAATCTTGATTTCAGTGAATAAGTTCCCTTTTGTAAGCATTCCGGTAACTCAACCAAACACCAGCTTTACTCTAAAGCTAATTTGCATGAAACAATTTCATTGGTTGAATGAGGGAGACTGCACAGATGGTGCATTACCTGGCCCAAATGATACACCCAGTAGCACACACAACTCTCCCAGCAGAACACAAGCATACACATTAAACCCAAATACAGACAGCCTCTCAACACAGCACACGTTCCTCATTCGCCACCTGCACAGAATTCTCCCAGCACAACATAACCCACCAACAACTCAACACAACCCACAACATCTCTCTAAAGCAGGGGTGGGCAACCTTTTTGGCCCGAGGGCCACATCTCAGTGGGGAAATTGTATGCAGGGCCATGAATGTAGGGCTGGGGCAGGGGGTTGGGGGTGCAGGAAAGATGCGCAGGGGCTCAGGGCAGGGGGTTGGGATGCGGGGTGCAGGAGCGGATCTGGGGTGGCAGCCTGCCCTAGCCCCGCGCCACTCCTAGAAGCAGTCAGCATGTCCAGCAGTGGCTCCTGGGGGTGGGGGGGGGCAGGCAGCTCTGCCACGCGCTGCCCCCTCCTGCGGGTACCACCCCCGAAGCTCCCATTGGCTGTGGTTCCCATTCCCAGCCAATGGGAGCTATGGGAGGTGGTGCCTTCAGGCGAGAGCAGCACACAGAGCCCTCTGCTCCCTCCTCCCCCAGGGACCGCAGGGACGTGGTGCCGGCCGCTTCCGGGAGCGGTGCGGGGCCAGGGCAGGCAGGGAACCTGCCTTAGCCCTGCTGCACCACTGGGCTGGCAAATCCTGCGGGCCGGATTGAAAGCCCTGATGGGCTGAATCCGGCCTGCAGGCCGTAGTTTGCCCTCCCCTGCTCTAAAGCCTAGGCCCTGGTCTACACGGACTTTAGGTTGAATTTAGCAGCGTTAAATCGATGTAAACCTGCACCCGTCCACATGATGAAGCCCTTTATTTCGACTTAAAGGGCTCTTAAAATCGATTTCCTTACTCCACCCCTGAAAAGTGGATTAGCGCTTAAATCGGCCTTGCTGGGTCGAATTTGGGGTACTGTGGACACAATTCAACGGTATTGGCCTCCGGGAGCTATCCCAGAGTGCTCCATTGTGACCACTCTGGACAGCGCTCTCAACTCAGATGCACTGGCCAGGTAGACAGGAAAAGAACTGCGAACTTTTGAATCTCATTTCCTGTTTGGTCAGCGTGGCAAGCTGCAGGTGACCATGCAGAGCTCATCAGCAGAGGTGACCATGATGGAGTCCTAGAATCGCAAAAGAGCTCCAGCATGGACTGAATGGGAGGTACGGGATCTGATCGCTGTATGGGGAGAGGAATCCATGCTATCAGAACTCCGTTCCAGTTTTCGAAATGCCAAAAACCTTTGTCGAAATCTCCCAGGGCATGAAGGACAGAGGCCATAACAGGGACCCAAAGCAGTGCCGTGTGACACTTAAGGAGCTGAGGCAAGCCTACCAGAAAATCAGAGAGGCGAACGGCCGCTCCGGGTCAGAGCCCCAAACATGCCGCTTCTGTGATGAGCTGCATGCCATTTTAGGGGGTTCAGCCACCACTACCCCAGCCGTGTTGTTTGACTCCTTCAATGGAGATGGAGGCAACATGGAAGCAGGTTTTGGGGATGAAGAAGATGATGATGATGAGGTTGTAGATAGCTCACAGCAAGCAAGCGAGAAACCACTTTTCCCAACAGCCAGGAACTGTTTCTCACCCTGGACCTGGAGCCAGTATCCCCCGAACCCACCCAAGGCTGCCTCCTGGACCCGGCAGGCAGAGAAGGGACCTCCAGTGAGTGTACCTTTTAAAATACTATACGTGGTTTAAAAGCAAGCATGTGAAAGGATTAATTTGCCCTGGCATTCGCGGCTCTTCTGGATGTACTCCCAAAGCCTTTGCAAAAGGTTTCTGGGGAGGGCAGCCTTATTGCGTCCTTCATGGTAGGACACTTTACCACTCCAGGCCAGTAACACGTACTCGGGAATCATTGTACAACAAAGCATTGCAGTGTATCTTTGCTGGAGTTCAAACAACATCCGTTCTTTATCTCTCTGTGTTATCCTCAGGAGAGTGAGATATCATTCATGGTCACCTGGTTGAAATAGGGTGCTTTTCTTCAGGGGACACTCAGAGGAGCCCGTTCCTGCTGGGCTGTTTGCCTGTGGCTGAACAGAAATGTTCCCCGCTGTTAGCCACGGGGAGGGGGGAGGGTTGGGGGGTAGCCACGCGGTGGGGGGAGGCAAAATGTGACCTTGTAACGAAAGCCCATGTGCTATGTATGTAATGTTAACAGCAAGGTTTACCCTGAAAGAGTGTAGCCACTGTTTTATAAAATGTGTCTTTTTAAATACCGCTGTCCCTTTTTTTTTCTCCACCAGCTGCATGTGTTTCAATGATCACAGGATCTTCTCCTTCCCAGAGGCTAGTGAAGATTAGAAAGAAAAAAAAACCACACTCGTGATGAAGTGTTCTCTGAGCTCATGCTGTCCTCCCACACTGACAGAGCACAGACGAATGCGTGGTGGCAAATAATGTCAGAGTGCAGGAAAGCACAAAATGACCGGGAGGAGAGGTGGCGGGCTGAAGAGAGTAAGTGGCGGGCTGAAGAGAGGGCTGAAGCTCGAATGTGGCGGCAGCGTGATGAGAGGAGGCGGCAGGATTCAATGCTGAGGCTGCTGGAGGATCAAACCAGTATGCTCCAGTGTATGGTTGAGCTGCAGCAAAGGCAGCTGGAGCACAGACTGCCACTACAGCCCCTGTGTAACCAACCGCCCTCCTCCCCAAGTTCCATAGCCTCCACACCCAGACGCCCAAGAACGCGGTGGGGGGGCCACCAGCCAACCAGCCACTCCGCCACAGAGGATTGCCCCCAAAAAAGAAGGCTGGCATTCAATAAATTTTAAAGTTGTAAACTTTTAAAGTACTGGGTGGCATTTTCCTTCCCTCCTCCACCACCCCTCCTGGGCTACCTTGGTAGTCATCCCCCTATTTGTGTGATGAATGAATAAAGAATACATGAATGTGAAGCACCAATGACTTTATTGCCTCTGCAAGCGATGATCGAAGGGAGGAGGGGAGGGTGGTTAGCTTACAGGGAAGTAGAGTGAACCAAGGGGTGGGGGGTTTCACCAAGGAGAAACAAACAGAACTTTCACACCGTAGCCTGGCCAGTCATGAAACTGGTTTTCAAAGCTTCTCTGATGCGTACCGCGCCCTCCTGTGCTCTTCTAACCGCCCTGGTGTCTGGCTGCGCGTAACCAGCAGCCAGGCGATTTGCCTCAATCTCCCACCCCACCATAAACGTCTCCCCCTTACTCTCACAGATATTGTGGAGCACACAGCAAGCAGTAATAACAGTGGGAATACTGGTTTCGCTGAGGTCTAAGCGAGTCAGTAAACTGCGCCAGCACGCCTTTAAACGTCCAAATGCACATTCTACCACCATTCTGCACTTGCTCAGCCTGTAGTTGAACAGCACCTGACTACTGTCCAGGCTGCCTGTGTACGGCTTCATGAGCCATGGCATTAAGGGGTAGGCTGGGTCCCCAAGGATAACTGTAGGCATTTCAACATCCCCAACAGTTATTTTCTGGTCTGGGAATAAAGTCCCTTCCTGCAGCTTTTGAAACAGACCAGAGTTCCTGAAGATGCGAGCATCATGTACCTTTACCGGCCATCCCACGTTGACGTTGGTGAAACGTCCCTTGTTATCCACCAGAGCTTGCAGCACTATTGAAAAGTACCCCTTGCGGTTTATGTACTTGCCGGCTTGGTGCTCCGGTGCCAAGATAGGGATATGGGTTCCATCTATGGCCCCACCACAGTTAGGGAATCCCATTGCAGCAAAGCCATCCACTATGACCTGCACATTTCCCAGGGTCACTACCCTTGATATCAGCAGATCTTTGATTGCGTGGGCTACTTGCACTACAGCAGCCCCCACAGTAGATTTGCCCACTCCAAATTGATTCCCAACTGACCGGTAGCCATCTGGCGTTGCAAGCTTCCACAGGGCTATTGCCACTCGCTTCTCAACTGTGAGGGCTGCTCTCATCTTGGTATTCATGCGCTTCAGGGCAGGGGAAAGCAAGTCACAAAGTTCCATGAAAGTGTCCTTACGCATGCAAAAGTTTCGCAGCCACTGGGAATCGTCCCAGACCTGCAACTCTATGCGGTCCCACCAGTCTGTGCTTGTTTCCCGAGCCCAGAATCGGCGTTCCACAGCATGAACCTGCCCCATTAGCACCATGATGCATGCATTGGCAGGGCCCATGGTTTCAGAGAAATCTGTGTCCATGTCCTGATCACTCACGCGACTGCGCTGACGTTGCCTACTCGCCCGGTATCGCTCTGCCAGGTTCTGGTGCTGCATATACTGCTGGATAATGCGTGTGGTGTTTAATGTGCTCCTAATTGCCAAAGTGAGCTGAGCGGCCTCCATGCTTGCCTTGGTATGGCGTCCGCACAGAAAAAAGGCGCGGAACAATTGTCTGCCATTGCTCTGACTGAGGGAGGGGCAACTGACGACACGGCTTACAGGGTTGGCTTCAGGGAGCTAAAATCAACAAAGGGGGTGGCTTTACATCAAGGAGTATTTCAGGCAGGACTTCACGGAGGGTTCCAATAAGAAATGGTGCACCTAAGTTATTGTTCTTAATGGAACAAGTCTGGCCTCTGATTGATACATGGCTAGATTTACCTCGCTGCACCTTCTCTGTGAGTGACTGCAATGTGACCTAGAGGAATGAGTGTGACCTAGATGGGGGATGGGGGGAAGCAAATGAGTACAAAACAAATCTGGTCTATTTCTTGTTTTGATCCACTCCATCTATCTTTTTACATCTTTGGCTGGCAGCAGACGGTGCAGAAGGACTGCATGCCATCCTCATCTCTTGCCTGCCTGGCAGAAGATGGTACAATACGACTGCTAGCAATCCATATCGCCTGCCTGCTCACCATAAGATGGTTCAATAGGACTGACTACAGGACTAAAGAGAATGACTTGATCAAGTCACTCCAAATTTAGTCCCTGCGCCCATGTCTGCCCAGGCGCTCCTGGCCGACGTGGCCAGGAGCACCTCGGACATGACGATGACGGCTACCAGTCCTATTGCACCGTCTGCTGCTACAAGGCAATGGGTTGCTGCTACTGTGTAGCAATGCAGTACCGCGTCTGCCAGCACACAGGAGAGATACGGTGACGAAATGAGCGGGCTCCATGCTTGCCGTGGTATGGCGTCTGCACAGGTAACTCAGGAAAAAAGGCGCGAAACGATTGTCTGCCCTTGCTTTCACGGAGGGAGGGAGGGAACGGGGGCCTGACGATATGTACCCAGAACCACCCGCGACAATGTTTTAGCCCCATCAGGCATTGGGATCTCAACCCAGAATTCCAATGGGCAGCAGAGACTGCGGGAATTGTGGGATAGCTACCCTCAGTGCAACGCTCCGGAAGTCGACTCTAGCCTCGGTACTGTGGAAGCACTCCGCCGAGTTAATGCACTTAGAGCATTTTCTGTGGGAACACACACACTCGAATATATAAAACCGATTTCTAAAAAAACAACTTCTATAAATTCAACCTAATTTCGTAGTGTAGACATACCCTAGATGTCTTGAGTCAACGTGAAGAAATGGAAACAACTACAAGCATGGTTGAGAGCTCTCTTTGTTCAGTATACTACCAGGTTCAATCATCAGTGGAATCTGCGGCCTGTTAAAAATTGGATTGTAAGTTCTAAGCCATTTGCTGCTTTCTTACACATGTGAATTTACAAATTACACCCATGCAACAACATAGGATTTCAACTACTAATATTGAATTAAATGGCCATGAACCAACCAAACAGCCGTTCAGAATTCAAAAAAAAGTTAGCAAAAATCAGTTTTTCAGTATTTCACCATGTGTTCTCCAAAAGAAGGTTGATAGAGACAAACGAGAAAGTTGTTTTACATCAAATAACTTTCGTTCCTTGTCAGGATTAACCTCTTTTTGTAGGCCACATTATTAAATATAACTCTGAGCCTGATTCTTATTTATATTAAAGCAATGTTTGGGCAATGTCAAGGATCTTAAAATGGACATATATGCTCACTGTAATGCCCTTTTACACTCTTACAGTGATGTAAAATAAGGATCAGGAACATAGTATTTAATGCATTCATGATTTATCTTATGATGATAGGTTAACGTTCCAACCAACATTAATCTACACTAATTCTCCCATTAAGAACTCACCTGTTCATCTTCAAGAATCATAGAAATGTGGGGCTGGAAGGGACCTTGAGAGGTCCCCCAATGGCGGGGCAGGACCAAGTATACCTAGACCATCCTTCACAGGTGTTAGTACGTTTAACCTGTTCTTAGAGACTGATTCTTAAAGACTGATTCAGATTCAGCTCAGTTCTAATACAGTATTATACTTAACCAAAAAAAAATTCCCAATAGACAGACAATGTTCAATAGCAGTGCAGGTGGCCATAGCTGGCATTATCTGGAATAGATCAATTTCCTCATGTAGATAGATGGCCCAAATTGCATCTGTTATACCATTTTTTATACTGGCAAAACTCCACTGACCTCAGTGGAATTATTCCTGCTTAATGCCTCGTTACTTATGCTTTATATATTGGTGTAAGTGAGAGGAGAATCAGGCTCCAGGTCTTAACTCCCCCCCCAAAAAATTAATTTGTATTGAAAAGGTTAGGCAATTAGGCGATCTTTCACATGAAATGTTCTTCACAGAAACAAAATGTAATTCCAGCAAAAGGTCAGGACACAAAGTGCATCTCATTAGTACAAATCACCACTTTCTTTTCTCTATGGATACTGATGAAAGCATATTTCTCCAACCTGCCACAAACATTGCTGAACTTCCTGAAGTCCCTCTAAATCAATTACTAATGGGAAAGTAATCTATAAAAAATATCCAACACATCAATAAGATTCTCAGCTAAGGGAGTACTGTAGAATGTGCAAGATTATTGTTGCAGAATGCATGCTTATTGAAAACATTGTTCCCAGTGAAAGGCTTTCAAGCCTGTTTTTCTGAGAACTGTGGGTGTTCTCTCTATGCTCACTTTTTTCTTTTATAAATAGTGTAAACACTAGTAATGCATTTGAGACCACCATAAAAAAACTTTATAAAATATAGTTAAAGGTTATTTATTTAATGCTTATTGATGTTTCATCTTGTTTAATTTACTTAATGCTACAGGAAACAAATTCTTCAGAATCAATATAACAGCTACATATTCCAATATCACAATAGGCTTTTTTTCTGGATTCATTTTTATTAAAACAAAAACAAAACAAATACACAAATGAAAGATTGCTACAAAAAGAGAGAAATTTATTGTTCTCAGTTTATATAGTTTTAACGGCATGCTCATATGAGCAGTTTCAGTTTTAAAATAACAAAATGCATTTTAAAAATAATGACCCACAGCCCACAATACATGTCTTAACAGCATGAAAACCGAGGGGAAGATTTAAAAAGTCTAAGGTATTTAGGAGCACAAGTCTCACTGAAAGTTCCTAAATCCCTTAAAGAGACAAGAAGGGTGAGGTAATATCTTTTATTGGACCAACTCCGCTACAGTGCTTCAGTGCAATCTCTACTATGCTGATGGGAGAGCCTCTCCTGTTAGTGTAGTTAATCCACCTCTGTGAGAGGCGAGAAGTCCTCCTGTCGACATAGCACTGTCTAAACCCACAGTTAAGTTGGTATAACTGCATCACACAGGGGTGTGGATTTTTCACATCCTTGAGTGATGTAGTTATACTATGTGAGTTTATATAGTAGCATAAGGTATGGTATAAAGGTAGTAACACCTCTGCAGTCATCACAGGACACAAAAGGGGGACATGAGCGTAGTAAGTCATAAAACCAGTGTCTTTATTAAGACCATGATTTTTAGTGCCTAGCAAAGTTATGAATTTAAGCTCCCAGGCTCAACTTTTGAAGGTGTTGTGTAGGTTTCCTTTGAAGACCAGGACTGAGAGGTCAGATATGGCATGCTCATTTTGTGAAAAGTGTACGCCCACAGGTGATGTGGTGTTTTTGTCTTAATTTTATGTGAGAGTTCATTTAAAAGAATGTAAGTGAAACCAGACAATCATCATAGTTGCTATTAAGGCCTATCACAACATGTGGTGTATCTCATCCAGCACATTAAATGCCGCATTAGTTACTCAAGAGTTATGTAACCCTATGCTCTCTCCTCTCTCTGTGTGTGTAAAATATGTGTGTGTGTATCTGTGTGTAAAATATTTTTAAAAAACTACATTAAAAGAATGTTAGGGTCACAAAGTCAAGCACTCAAAGGTTAGGAAATGCCATAATTAAGCATTCCTAGGCAACCTAAAACTGTCCCCCTTAGGTGCATGCATCACGATAGTCTTTAAACAATCACTTACAATTTTTTCCACATGGGAAAACAACATATTTTGAACTAACCTCACTCGTGAAAATTGCCACCTTTTAGCTGAAACTTTTCAAAAAACAGCCTAAGGCAGACAGACTTAGCATGACAATTTCCATCCCAAATGGTAAAAGTTTGGCAAAGTTATCAGCAACTGAAAACTGGGTCTTATGATAGGAGGTAATGGGCAAATAATTATAGGCCATGCTGCCAGTTCTTCTTATAATAAACTACGTACTGTTTCATCCAGGGACCCCAATCAGTTTCAGGTCACCAGTCTTACACACTTTACAAATGCAGACAACTGTTCCTCCCTCCCCGCCAAAAAAAAAAAAAAAAAAAAAAAAAAAAAAAGTCCCGCGAAGATATAATCTATGGAGACAAGCAACATATGAGAGGAGAGGAGGGGAGAAGAGATGGACATAAGAACACAATAAATATTCAAGTCACTTAATTATACTTACATAACAAATGGTAACATTTTATTGTGCAAAAATTAGTTCTGCTTTTCTGAATCAGCCTGCTTCAAAGATGCAGTAACTACCTAGGAAGTGTTTTTAGAGTGTTCTAAGGAGCACAATATTAAAACACAAAGGAATCATCAGTAGTACCCTTTTTAGCTTCTTACTAGCAGATTTCAGATCACAAGCTACTTTGAATTTGAGCTACTTCTTTGACACATACAAATGCTTTGGTGCCAAGATTGTTGTGCAACTATCATCATGTAGGTGTCCTTTTCTTGGCTGAGCAGCCTGATTGACGCTTATCTGCTTTAGTAAATTGGTGGGAATTGCTCATAATTTATCTTTATCACATGCTGTCTCTCTTCAGTTTCTTACCCTTATCATGCATTAGCAGTGTATTTCAATAGGTGGAATAAGTAAGTTAGTAAAATACCTTCATATGATATAAATTAAAAAGGAAAGCTGAATTTCACAATTTTTGTTAACAATCCGAGTTGTACAGGGAGTATGTCCAACAGAACTGGGCCCTAGTTCATCACTGTTGTCCAGTTTATACATGAAGAATAGTTTTTGGTTTGCTTGTGAAGGATCCTGTGGAGCTACAGTATGTTTCAGAAAACAGGTAGCCAAAATAAAGATAATTTCTAGTAGCATTAAACATTAGTCAAGATTTTGTATCCTACGGCAAAGATTAGCACCCATAAAGACATGTAATCCCATAAAGTACCAAAACCTGCAAATTAAAAGTCTGTCTTGACATAGATATTTCCCTAGCATAAAACTAAGTGTAATTCAAATTATAATAACAAAACAAGAAAAGAAAAAAGCTCAAGGCAATCCTTCAATACTATCCTCAATACTGAGTGTGAAGGGCATGTTGTAGCAAGTATTTTCCTGAGTATTCTGAGTGGAAAAGATGACAGAGCAGTAAAATTGTCCTGAAGGTATGGAGAATGGAAGAGAGGGAAACTGCAGGTTCAAAAGAGTTATGTCACTTCCTGAGAACCATCATACAAACAGTTTAAGTAGCTCTTCAGCCTACAGTAGCTCAGTTCTTGCTAATTCTTGATTTTGGTGAAAAACAACATTCTACTCTTTTTTCATCCTATGTATAATGCTTTCTAAATATATGAGAGGGGTCAGTGGCATGGATATACTTGTCACTCTCAAGATGCTTCGCAATCTTCCATCAGGATGACTGGCAGATTCATCAGACTTACAAGTTCACTGCAAGTGAAATCGAATCATAACCCATAGTAGAACTAAGCAGGATAAATATATATTTGTCCATTTTCTGCTACTACATAGGACTTGCTCTCTCCCATGATGGCTGTCTATCTTGGATTCTGTTACACTGTTTATATCCAACACACTTATTAGGCAAGCCGAGCTCTGAATTAACATCAAGATTAGATATAGCTGGAACACGTAATAAATCCCAATACACACCACAGTTGAGACTGAGCTGAGATACACAAAATCTTAAAACAAAAATGAGATAGGTAAAGAACAGTTTGTCCCCACAAAGTTCCACCACTGCATCCCAGAATGACCAAAGAGCAACCACATCCAGAGGAGGTTAGGTCAGTGTGCAGTAAAGAAGGATGGAACAGTCGCCATTACTACGCGTTTTAAGGTCTTTTTTCCAATAAAAACTGCCAACATTCAATTATTATTAATGGGAATTTAAATATCTTTTCAGTAGACTTTCACTGTCATCAGTTCATTTTTATTTCCAAGCACTACTCTTTTTGTGGTCTCTCTTAAATCATGACTCTTTTGAAAAGTGACTGTAAAACTGGCCGTGTGGGATTCCATTTTATCTTTTCAATTAGTTCACTACCAAAGCAACTGCTAGCCCTGCCAAATCAATGTGCGATATGAAAGTCAAGCTGGATACTTTCAGGTTGCACATTACCATCAGTAATAAGCGATTCTGCAATTGGAACTTAATAATTTTGTTGATACATGGACCAGAAAAGAATCCTGCTCACTCTACCATAGCTGTATTGGCTTAGCAGTGCTAAAAAGAGGAAAAAGCTGTGAAATCTTATTTTAACCACTAAAACAACTAGTTACCAGAATGTTCTATAAGAATTTTACATAACTTTTCTGAACACAATTACATTCTGTACCCAGGTATGCATTGATAAGATATGCTTTTTTAAAAACCAAACTACAGCACATGGTTTGTTCATCTTTTATTTGTTTTAAGGTAAAAATCAGGTCGGCAAGATTTACAAGGCGCATCTATGTGGGAAATGTGGCTGTCTTATAGAAATATTTTATATTTCTATTGAGTTGTAAATAATTTTAAGATAATGATTTCAAAATATACACCCACCTTGGTAATGAAAAGAAATTTAAGCTGTCACTGATTCTAGCCATTCTTAAACAAGAATTAAATGTTCAATGATTCATAACAAATCTGTAGATGGAAATTCTAGACAAAAGCAACAAAGTCCTGAGACAAGAAAAAGTCCATCAGCTCATTATGGCTCATTACTTCCAATATTTCGTTTCTCCCAAGAAAGCATTCAACTGTTTCCTAACTGATCTCTGCAGCTCAGCCTGAACAATCTTGCCCAATAGGGCATTTCCAAATGTATATTACTTTGCTTAGCAGAGCACTTAAATGTTTATCTCCAATGTAATAAAATGTGTATTTGGGCTAACAAAGAATTAAATTTAGTATTTAAACACTCATTTTATTATTTTAAACTATTTTCAAAATTACAGCATTACTTTAGTCTTATGGATCACACATTTTCTTCCTTATCTTATTCTTATGGTGCTCACTAGATACTATAGTCTCTCCACCTTTCCAGTAATTCATTTTGTGGGCTAAAATGTTGATACAGCAGAGACTACAGGCACTCCCTCCAAACAGAAAAAAACCTTACCAACTTGTTTCAGATACATGCCTCATATTCAAACCAAGCTGCAATGAACACTTAAATGGAATATAAGCTTTTCATAACACTTATCTAACGAATAATAAATGTTCTGTGAAAAAAGAAAAAGGTAACATACCTATAAGCCCAGTTATTTCTAAGTGATTTGTAGGGTAAGAATAATACACAATGCTGTGTAATACTGCACTGAAAGATCCTATGCCACAAAATCATCATAATTGTTAATGTATTTTACCTAACCAAAAAGTGTTCTGTATCTATATAACAGCGGGCTGAATTGAGCCCAGTTATTTTAATACTGAAATAATCATCTTACAATCTCAGATCCAAAAATGTAAGACAGCTAAGGTTAATGTTAACCCACAGATGCACCAAATTTCAGAAGTTTACTATTAAAACAAATATAGAGCCCTTCACTAAAAAAAAAAACAAGTTATTACATATCTTTAAAAAAAATTCCACATTAAAATAATGTCCAAAAGCTTCTTAAGCATGTACAAAAGTAAGGAATTTCCTTGCTATTTTAGCTTCAGAGGGGTAGCCGTGTTAGTCTGGATCTGTAAAAGTGGCAATGAGTCCTGTGGCACCTTATAGACTAACAGACGTATTGGAGCATAAGCTTTTGTGGGTGAATACCCACTTTGTGCATCCGACGAAGTGGGTATTCACCCACGAAAGCTCATGCTCCAGTACGTCTGTTAGTCTATAAGGTGCCACAGGACTCATTGCCGCTTTTGCTATATAACTATTTTATTCCTTGCCTACCTGGTATATCTAGGCATTACAACTCATTTCATGTTCATGATTCACCACTGTTCTGAGGCCTCCAAGAAAACCATCTGAGCTGCAATTGCTAGAAAATATTTAAACAAAATTAAAAGGATACATAGCTAAACAAGTACCTGAGGAGAATTACTAGATTGGCATGTTTAGATAGGCCCACAACAGCAGATCTAGGAAAGCCTCCATAGAACCCAAGCAGTGCCAGGCTGACGTAAGGTGTAAATATGCTCCTAAATCTTCACTACTGTGAAATGACAAAAGGACTTGTCCACATTATGGGCTAATTTTCAAAAGAGCTCAACATTCTACAACTCCGATTGTCCTCACTGCTATGGCCAAACTTGTCGGATCAGAAGAAGCCCCTAAAGGAAAAGAGCCAACTTCTTTGTTTAGGATTATTTTATGGTAATCCAGAGGACCACCCTTCATTTACAGACTCCATCAATTTCCCTAAGTCCTTCTCTAAGTCAAAAAGTAAGTTACCAAGTTGAAAGCCTTCAAAATTTGTCTGACTAACCAGGAATTGAGTCATATGACCTGTGTACAGCATATGAGGAGACTATACTTCAAGCAAAAAGAAAAGATAAACAACCAACCTATAGAACATAACTGAATAAACCTGCAGGGTCCCTGCACTGGACCATTATCCTTGGCAGCTGCCTCAGAAGAGATCAATGGGAATAATCTGCAAAGATGGAAGCACCAACTGAAGTCTCAGAGGACTCAAAGACTCCTTACTCTCTGATTTTCTTGCACACTGGCTACCCTGAGGAAATCGCCTACCCTTTCGAGGATGGTGTGGTTCCTGCAAAACATAAGCAGCTACCTTTAAAGAAGAGTATGTGACCTGTGATTTGTCTGAGATGAGACAAATTAAGAGAGGTCTATATGTATGTGAAGTAATTAAAATGTGGTAAAGTAAGGGGAAATAAGGTCTCTGGCATTATTTCAATGCTTCAAACAAGTGCTTTGTTTGTATTTGAGAGACCCAATAGAAAAAGGTCTCCATCCCCCATTCCAGAGTTGAATATTTTTATTTGTTTTAGTTTTAAAGTGAACCTAATTGCCAGACAATTTCAAACTCAATACTAATTACAACACCTGTTAACAAAATATATTTTAACAACAAATGGCTGCTTATGGTTGAACGTAGTTCTGCAGGAATTTCTGACTAATGGGAATTAATTGCAAATTTGAAGGTAGAAGGTGAAAGTGACCATGAAATCATAGATTTCATGATTCTGAGGAAAGGGAGTGAGAGAAGCAGAACAAAGACAATGGACTTCAAAAATACAGATTTCAAACAACTCCGGGAATTGAGAGGTAAAATTGTGAGGCTTCCTTGGGGGTGTTCAGAACTGTAAATCGCCTTGTTACCCCTCTGCCTCAGCGAGAGAGAGGTTTGCTGCTGTTAAACTTGTGTTAGCTCCCTGATACTCCAGACTGTTAGGTAGCCCAACAAACACCTCAGGACCCTTTCAGCCCTTACTTCAGCTTGCAGGTAACACTTGGTGCATTTTAGTTCCTGAACTCCTTGGAGAGCATTCCCCTGCCGTATCCAGCCCCTGTCACTGGACACTCACAGAAATTACCTATTCCACTGTCTCCAAAGAGACAGTATACACAACAGCCTGCTGGCTCAGCTGAGGATGCACACCTGAGATAAATTTATAATAAAACAAAATAAGTGTATTAATAAGAGCAGAGATTCAAGTGATATTAAGCAAGGATAAGAGAAACAGAATATGGTTACAAATAAAACCAGAGTATAACACAATTTTTAATGACTAAAACTTAACAGTTTACAATCCTTTGGCTAAAACAGTTTCTCACCCTCATAGTCCTTTTGCAAAGTTTGCGATTTTTAGTATGTGTGTAGAGGTTTGTTTGTTTTTTAATCATTTTTAATATATTTCCTCTGTTATGCTTTTACCTTAAGAATAAATGTGCTTGCTTAGAAAATCTTTGTGCTAACTTATGCCAGTGTGTCATTACACTGTTGATAGCCTTCAAAGAGGAAGTAAAATGCAGGCACTGGCCTGTTCTGGCAGTCTGGCTTGCTGGGAATAATGCAGTGTCGCCAGGAAACTGAGGCTTGGAGAAACCTCAGTCAGGGGGGAGAGGGACACAGGTCTCTGCCCAAGAGAGGTGACTGCTGAGGAACCAGAAGCCTAAAGTGGGTGCCCTCCATGGACCACAGAAGTAGAATATAGGAGCCATTGCCCGGAACTGTGACATCTAACTCTGATACCTAGAAAAATGCTGGAAGAAATTATCAGACAATGAATTTGTAAGCACTGGGAGGATAATAGGGTGATAAGGAATAGCTAACATGAAACTGTCAAGAACAAATCATGCCAAACCAATCTAATTTCCTTCTTTGCCAGTGTTATTGGCCTAGTGAATACGACAGAAGCAGTAGATGTCCAATATTAATATTTTGACACAGTCCCACATGTCAGTCTCATAAACTAGGGAAATATGGTTTAGATCCATGGTTCTCGACTTTTTTTTCATTTGCAGACCTCTACAAAATTTCGAACGCAGATGAGATCCCCTTTGGAAATCTTAGACAGTTTGTGGACCTCACTGGTTGAGAACCACTGGTTTAGAAGAAATTACCGTAACACGGGTGCACATCTGTTCGGAAAAAACCCTACTCCGAGTATGTTTCAGTTGTTTCTGGCATATCTAGTGGTGTACGCAGGTGTCAGTCCTTGGTCCAGTACAATTCAATATTTTTATTAATAACTTGGATAATGGAGTGGAGAGCGTGCTTATAAAATTTGTGAAGGACCACGTATACTTAGACCATCTCTGATCAGTATTTGTCTAACCTGTTCTTAAAAACCTTCAATGGTAGCAATTCCACAACCTCCCTTGGAAGCCTATTCCAGTGGTTATACTTGGAAAGCTTTCCTAATATCTAACCTAAATTGTCCTTGTTGCAGATGAAGCCTTCTTGCCATACCTTCAGTGGACACGGAGAACAATTGATCACTGTCCTATTTATAACAAATCTTTGCATATTTGAAGACAGTTATCAGGTTTCCCGCCTCAGTCTTCTTTTCTCAACTATCCCACATTGTTGGCTCATATTCAATTTGTGATTCACTATAACCTGCAAATTCTTTTCACCAGTATTACAACCAACCCAATATTCCCCATTTTGTAGCAGGGGAATGCTCGCCAAGAGAGTGCAGGAACTAAAATGCACCAAGTGTTACCTGCAAGCTGAAGTAAGGGCTGAAAGGGTCCTGAGGTGTTTGTTGGGCTACCTAACAGTCTGGAGTATCAGGGAGCTAACACAAGTTTAACAGCAGCAAACCTCTCTCTCGCTGAGGCAGAGGGGTAACAAGGCGATTTATAGTTCTGAACACCCCCAAGGAAGCCTCACAATTTTACCTCTTAATTCCTGGAGTTTGTTAAAATCTGTATTTTTGAAGTCCATTGTCTTTATTCTGCTGCTCTCACTCCCTTTCCTTAGGAATCATGAAATCTACCATTTCATGATCACTTTCACCCAATTGGCTTCTATCTTCAGATATGCAATTAATTCCCATTAGTCAGAAATTCCTGCAGAACTACGTTCAACCATAAGCAGCCATTTGTTGTTAAAATATATTTATATATCCACAAAAAAGATAACCGCATCTCAGTTCTAACCATTTCACATATTCATCTTTCAAACTAATGAATTATCAAAGTTACCTATCTTTTACTTAATTACTTATTCAAAGAGTGAAATTTGTATCAAGGTTTTGGCAAAGTCAATCATCTCTTTAATGTACCCAACATCCTACATCTTACTTTAAATCTATGTTTAAATTACACTACAGCCCCACACTCACACTGTCATAGGGCACAATCCAGCTCCCAGTAAAATCCATGATACGCTCCGATTGACTTCTTTTGAAGCAAAATCAGGTCTACTCTAGCTCATAATTTCTGTTCTAAATAATTATTTCTTGTGATAAATTAATCTCCAGTGATCTACATATACTTTTCAGAGGAAGAAGACACAAGAGCAAACAGCTTAATTCTCCTTAAGATGACAATAAATACTAAAGCTGTAACAAGATATGTCCTAAGAACAAAACACGTAAAGAGTATATAAAGCTATCATGGGCCATGATGGTCCCCATGAGTAAAAGCAAAGAAAAGATATCTTCCTTTTCACTGGTACTGGGTATCCAATGGAGTTTAAGGGGAAATTATTCATTTTAATTCATATTAAAGAGCAGTTTTATATTTCGGAATGGACTTTAAATATGGCAAAATCGAACTGTATTCTAATTTTTTTTTTTTGTACCAACATACTTTTTTTCTCCCCTGCAGACTTAACATAGCACAATACTAGCCCACTGAATGAGTGGTTTTCAACAACAAAAACCCAGCCTACAATGGGAGTCTGAGCACTGGGATCTAGGTAATGTTTGGTTAAGAAGTTATTTGTCTAGGATTTGTAAATGGGAGCAGTTTTGTTTTTGTTTTCTGGGGGGGGAGGGAGGGGAGTATAATGGAAGCTGCAGGGATGGTGCTTTGGGTGGAGGCAGCGCACAGAGCTGCCTGGCCATGTCACCGCCTAGCAGCTGAGCAAGGGGGATGTCGCCGCTTCCGGGGAGCTCCCCTGGTAAGCACGGACCCATCCCGTGCCCCAATTCCCTACCCCTCCCAAACTCTGCTGCTGGGGGGGGCAGGCACACGGAGCCAGGTAGGGAGCCTGCCAACTCTGCCAATCCCCCCTCAGCACCGGCGGGGGTCCCAAGACGTGTGCTGCTGCCCTCCAGCACCAGCGAGGATCCTGGGCCATGCACCACCACCCGCCTGCCCCCCCTCAGCACTCGCGAGGCCCCCGGGCAGCCCCCCCAAGTTTTAGTCACTGGTATTTTTAGTAAAAGTCATGGACAGGTCACGGCCCGTGGATTTTTGTTTACTGCCCATGAACTGTCTGACTTTTTCTAAAAATACCTGTGACTAAAACGTAGCCTTAACTATGTACCATGAACTGATATATAATGTATTATTGTAGTAAATGTTATATACCAGCTAAACATCAGATAAACTGCATTATAGTTCATCATACTGTACCACAGTAAGTTGTTATTTTCTACTGGAAACATTGACTTTTGATAACAACAAGCAGCAGTGTGTTAATGAGCTTCACGTCATCTTATGATAACTAGGACCCAATTCTGCTACCTTTATTTAAGTTGAGTTTCAATTGAGACCTCTTGCAAAAAAAGGTACTTCTTAAAATAAGGATGGCAGAATCCAGTTTAAAAGCAATCCACAATATTATATGAATTATAAATAAGGTAGCATACATACTTTTCTGCTTGTAGCTTTGTCGTCTTCACCATCAAATCCTGGGTCTGTTCCTTCGCTGCCTAGAATATAATTTGAATCACTGTAGCTATATGAAGTTAACATACAGTACCAAACTAATTCCATTTCTGCTGTTTTTAAATATATTTTTAAAAGCCCTCTAATTACAAGACATTTAAACGAAGTACTCTTTGAAGGAGAACTGCCTTGTTATAATAACCATTAATCAATTATTTCCTAGTTTTCAATAGTTAGGCATAAAAAAGGAATTCCATTTAAAATTCTTGACCTGTGCTACAAAACCATTTCAACACATATTATAATTAGTTTCAATTATTTTATTTGGTCCTTCAGTTGCAAATATTTTGTGCTACAAATGAGTTGGACATGCTCATCTGAACGCAAAAGGGCTCAGATATCTATTTATCCCCACTCTCTGGGGAGCCTTTAAGCATAGTACACCCAGCATAGGCTCTGGCTGCTGGGCAGTGACAACACAACAGATCCGTTAGGGCTAGCCCCCCAGGTGACAGCCAACTGCACCAGAGCTGGGGCTCTCTCTAGTGTCAAAACGAAATAGCACAGGAACGTGACTTTGAGCCATGAGGTAATGAGCTCTATTTTATACTGTTGGTCTATCTGTACTCCCTCTAGATACCGTGGATGTCATTCCACTGACAGAGGAAACCCTAAAGTAAGATTTAGGCTGAGTATCAAGAAAAACTTCCTGACAGCAAGATGTATTCAGCTGTGGAACAATCTCCCAACAGAAGTAGTGGAAAAAGACCTAGAAAGATATATGATAGGAAACAATCACAGAATCATATAAATGTAGGGCTGGACGGGATCTCAAGAGGTCATCTAGTCCAGTCCCCTGCTCTGAGGCAGGACCAAGTCAACTTAAACCATCCCTGATAGATTTTTGTCCAAATTGTTCTTACAAACATCCCATGTCAGGAATTCCATAACTTCCCTTGGAAACCTATTCCAATGGTTAGCTATCCTTATAGTTAAAAAGTCTCCTATATCCTAAAATCTACCCTAAATTGCCCTTGCAGCAGATTAAGCCTTCTTGTCAGACTTTTGCATATCTGAAAAGTTATAAAGTTCCCCCCTCAGTCTTCTCTTCTCAACTGCATCACAATGTGATCCATTATAACCCAGATCCCTTTCAGCAGTACTACACCCTAGCCAGTTATTCCCCATTTTGTAGCTATGCATTTGATTTTTAATTCCTAAATGCAGTACTTTGCTTTTGTCTTTACTGAATTTCATCCTGTTGAATTCAGACCAATTCTCCAATTTGTAAACATCATTTTGAATTCTAATCCTGTCCCTCCAAAATGTATGCAACCCCTCCCAGGATGGTGTCATCTGCAAATTTTATAAGCATACTCTTCATTCCATTAGACAAGTCATTAATAAAATGAATGACTAGTACCAGACACAGGACAGACCTCTACAGGACTCCACTCGATATATTCCCCCATTTGACAGTCAGCTACTGATAACTACTCTTTGAGTATGGTCTTTCAACCACCTTTGTACCCACCTTACAGTAATTTCTTCTAGATCACAGTTCCCTAGGGTTTTTCTTTTTTATGAGAATGTCATGTGGGACTGTCTCAAAAACCCTACCAAAATCAAGATGTAACATCTACTGTCCCCCTCTATTCACTAGGCTAAGTACTGGTTAGTTTGGCATGTTTGTTCTTGACAAATCCATTGTTGGCTATTACTTATAACCCTATTATTCACTAGATGCTTTCAAAGTCATGATGACTGTTCTGTAATTTCCCAGGTCCTCTTTATTTCCCTTTTTAAAGACAGGTACCATGTTAGCCCTTCTCGAGTTTTCTAGGACCTCACCTGCCCTTCATGAATTCTCAAAGATATTAACAGTTCAAAGATTGTTTCAGATAGTTCCTTAAATATCCTGGGAAGCATTTCATCAGCCCCTGCCAATTTGAATACATCTAACTCAATATTCTTTAAAGTTCTTTCCCTATTTTGGAATATGTTCCTTCCTCGTTGTTAATATCGTGTTAAGCATCTGATCACAAATAACCTTTTTAGTGAAGATAGAAGCAAAATAGTCATTAAACACCTCAGCTTTCTTAATGCCATCCCTTATTAACTCTCCTTCACCACTAGGTAGGGGACCTACACTTTCCTTAGTCTTTCTCTTGTTCCTAATGTATTTAAATAACCTCTTATTGCCATTTTATGTCCCTTGCTAGGTTTAAATCATTTTGTCCCTGAGCCCTTTATGATTTTTTTGCTGTTGTTGCTGCATACTAGTGCTATTCTTTTGTACTCATCCTTAGTAATTTGTTCATGTTTCCACTTTTTGTAAGATTCTTTTTTGAGTGTCAGGTCATTGAAGAGCTCCTGATGGAGCCATATTGGCCTCTTCCTGTCCTTCCTCTTCATCAGGCTAGTTTGCTGTTGTGCCTTTAGTATTGTCTCCTGAACTACTTTATCGCTAAAATTTTTCTACCCATTGGTCCTTACCTACCAGTTATCTGAGTTTATGGTCTGCTTTTTTGAAGTCCATGGGTTTTATTCAGAAAAGGATCTGACAGAATACACCTGTGTAAACACCCCACACAGTGTTGTAATAATTGTTGTACAAGGCATATCTTTTGAGGTATCATTTCAAAACTCAATTTGCTGATCAATAATACCATGACAAAATGCACAAAGCAGCATTATATGTGAAGATATAAACACAGGCTGAAATCATGACTAAAAGTATGTTCTGCCAGCTAAGTCTGGGTAGTCGCCAGAGACACAGGACAAGCTGACATCTCAGCCAGCTATAAACAAGGCTGACAGACATTACCCACTAAGTAGCCGTTCTCTGGCAGGAAAGGAGGCAGGGGCAAAAATCTACATCTTAGCAAAGCAACAGCATGCAGTTTCCTTCCACACAGACTGCTGGTCGCCTTGCTGCCAGCTGGAAATGCTTCTCTAAGGGCAGAAAAGGAATATAAAAAGAAGAGGTAGACACCTCCCTGCACTCTTTCCCCCTACCCACTTCAACAGAAGAGGCAAAGGATGCAGCCATTGGACTCTAGGGGAGGGGTCCTAACCAAAGGAGCTTGGGGATAAGACTGCTGCAAGCATGTAGTGAGAAAACTTTGCTTTGAATCTAATGTAGTTAAGTTAGGCATCAGTAAGTATTTTATCTTTATTTTTCTTGTAATCACTTCTGACTTCTATGCTCATTGCTTGTACTCACTTAAAATCTCTCTTTATAATTAATAAGCTTGGTTTTGTTTTATCTAATCCAGTGTGTTCAAGATGAAGTGCCCGGGCAACCCCATTTGGGATAACAAGTTTTGTGCATAATATTCCCTTAAAGGAATAACAGACTCAATATATTTCTACTAGCTAGGAGAGGGCTGGGCAGTACAGGAAATACATTCCCAGGGGAAAATCTGGGCTTGGGAGTGTGTTGCGGTCACTCTCTAGTACTCTTTAAGGCTGGTAAGAGACATGATGCAGCTGGCTGGCTGCAGCACACACAGAAAGTTGGAAGTGATTTACATGCTGGAGGCTATTTGTGAGCAGTCCCAGTTGGAGGCTACAGGAGCAAAGCACTGTAAAGGGCACCCCACGTTACAAGGCAGGGGTGATACAGTTACTCGTTGGTCTGAATTGTACACTGGTATGTCACAGAGTTATAGTGGATCACAAACTTTATAATATAAGCAAATCATTCTGGGATGTATTAGCAGGATTTTTGTAAGCCAGACACAAGAAGTGATTCCTTCCATTCCACTATAACCCTGATAAGGCCTCAAGTGGAGTATTGTGCCCAGTTCTGGGCATTATACTTCAGGACAAATGTGGACAAACTGGAGAAAGTCCACGGGAGAGCAACAAAAATGAATAAGTTCTAAAAAGCATGAGGAAAGATTGAAAAAACTGGGTTTGTTTAGTCTGAAGAAGATTAAGGGAGGACGTGATAAGTCTTCAAGTACATAAAAGGTGGTTAAAAAGAGGAGGACAATAGATTGTTCTCTTTAACCAATGAGGACAAGACAAGAAGCAATGGGCTTAAACTGCAACAAAGGAGATTTAGGTTAGACATTTAAAAAAATGTCTTAACAGTAAGGGTAGTTAAGCACTGGAACAAATTGCCTAGGAAGGTTATGGAATTCTGATATTGGATGTTTTTAAGACAAACACCTGTTAGAGATAGTCTAGATAATACTTAGTCCTGCTTCAGTGAGGGGGACTGGACTAGATGACTTACTGAAATCCCTTTCAGTTCTACATTTCTGTGAAATATTATCCTCACTAACAATTATGCCACAACAATCAAGATCAGCTGAGGAGTTTATGAGAACAGGCCCTAGATTTTACCACTGGTGGTATGGAAGTAGATCAGTCCTATTCCAGAGCCCTCAATAACAATGCATGTGTCAAAGCCATAAGGCTACTGACCATAAAGGTATACTGTAAGGCTCAGCAACAGGTTTTTGTTGGGGGTAGGGAGGAAAGGGTAACTCTACAGGGAAGAGGCTCAGAGTTTTTAAAAAAGATACAGTTAAAAGTTTTTAACAGCATGTATAAATGTACTCTGATAATATATTTCAGAGGTCTCATTCAACCTCCAGGTAACACAGTTTTGGGTACTAACTCCCCATTATCAAACTGCCTTTGCTTTCTCTCTCTCTCAGTGGGTACTTTTATCAGAGGAGCAGTGTGGGGAGGGGAGAAGAGGGCAGGTAAGAAACATCACAGTTATTAATGAAGTTGCACTGGGATGGGACTTCGCCCAAACACATTTCATATTACTGCGTTAGGTTGAATCTTTTTTCCACTATCCCAGTTAGCTTTTCTTCCATTGTAACTGATTAGTTAAATATACTATTAGCCATTGTCAAAAACATAGTAGAGCATGCACATTGTGAATTGCTCTTCAGAATCACATCCTCCCGAATGTAAAGAAAGCATCATTAACCTTAAAGCAAAAAAGGAAATAATAATAAAGTAAAGGAAGCATTTTAAAATGTGCATGGCAATTTTTTCCAGGTTTTATTCCAGAAAGCACTTTAAAATGCATTTACCTCTTTCCTGAATTCATGAGTATCTACAAAATATTTTGTTAACAAGTATAATACTGTGTGGTTGGATTATGAAGTTTAATGTCTTTAGGACCTTTTAGAACTGAACATTATTACACAAATGTGAAGAATCAGAATAGATCAATAATAAAGAAATGCAGCCTTTAATGGTCATTAAAATGAAATTCAGGTGCCCAGAATTAAGGACTTGAGTCTAAACCATTTTGTGAAGAAGTGCATTGTATCCAGATCTTTTCTCCAAAGTTACATATTTTAATTTAAAAAAAAAAAAAAGCCACAAAACACAAGAGAAGGTATCAGCTTCCTTTCTGAAGAACACCTCTTTTGGAAAAGTCAAGGTCCTAGTTTCCTTTCTGAATTGAAATACAAATTGCTAAAAGAAATACCAACACCAAAACTGGAGAGAAAAATTAGAAAGATCTTGATTCAGAGCTGGCTATATACATCTGTGGGAATGTCTTATTTATTTAGCACCCAAAAGTGGGCTAGATGTTGCACATAGATAGAGTAAGACAGTATCCCTGCCCCCAAGGAGCTCCCAATTGTTATTATTTGTATTAACATAGCACTTAGGAGCTCCAGTGTGCTAGAGGCCAGGACCCCATTGTGCTTTGTGCTATACAAACACTGAACAAATTCCGTCCCTGAGTTTATCACATAAGTATTAGGCCTTGTCTACACAACAAAGTTTTGTCGGCAAACGTTTTGTCACTTTACTAAAAAGTGATGTTGCATGTCCACACTAGCATCTTGTGTCAGCAGAATGCATCCACACTAGCAGCTCTTGCATCGACACAGAGAGCAATGAACTGTGGTAGCTATCCCACTGTGCAACTGGTCACAGAGTGCTTTGGGAAGGGTTTGCAATGCCTCAGAGAGCAGGTACAGCGTCACATGATGCAGGTTCCTCAATCCCATCCTTCCAGGAACATCCTAGGAGATTGTCAGTGGCTTTTCCAACTGAAATGTGTTGCGGGAGGGAGAGGAGAGTGGTGTCTCTGGGACAGCAGAGACAGCAGGCTGACAGACCTATCCTGAGGTGGGGAGACACACACACACCCCTCTGCTCGGCACAGCAGTCTCTCCTGAAGCAGCCAGCTCTGCCTGCGTATGGTTCTGTGATTCCCTCTGAGTTCTCCCACAGCCCCTCTGTGAGCTCTCTGTGCTGAGGAATGTCAAAACAGCACAGCAGTCCCCTCTGTCCCCTGCTGCTGTGTTCATAGTGCAAGGCAGAACAGGAGCATTCCACATTAATGATTTGCTAGCAAGGTAGCAGCATGCTCAGCTGTCAGATACTTCCTGGAGCTTTGAAAGGGGAAGGGTGCATGCCTGCAGGGCAGCAGAGATCAAAACAGTAAGCAGAGCGGTCATGGCAAGCATTGTGGAATACAAATGGAAGGCAGTTATGTCAACAAAACAAACACCAGTGTCTACACTGACGCTTTGTTGTTTTAACTTTGCCACAAAAAGCTTTATGCCTCATACTGAGGTGGTTTCCTTTTGCCACCAAAAGTAGCTTTGTAGTGTGTACACCTCCCCCGTTTTATCAGCAAAAGGCAGCTCTGCTGACAAAACTTGGTAGCGTAGACAAGGCCTTAGACAAGAGACAACAGATGGACATAGACCAATGGGGAAGTACAAGGAACCAATGTGACAATATTGGTCAGAATGACAGGCTTTCGTATAACAGAGGACCAAAAAGAGTGAGAAGAAGGGATTGAAACATGCAAAAAATGAACAAGTTGTTATTTGTCACTCGCTGATCCATGACTGTTGTGCTTTTAGTTCCTCCTCCATCTTCCCCTACTAATTCAAATTCCCATTTACCCTTCAATCTCTTCCCTCATTACCCATTCCCAGGCTTATAGCCTCCCTTTCAATTCAGCTACTAGCTACATTGAATCCCTGCCCCAGATCATGGTAGCAAAGTCAATATATGAAAACGGGTCACACCCTTGGGATAAGAAAATGGACTCAGCAGAAAGTCTTGCTTCTTATGCTGATTAATACAAGCAGTCCCAGACCGCCAGAGAGGCAGGGCAAACCGGAACAAAATGGGTGGAGGGAGGAGAAACAGCCCTGGTCGCAGTTGGAGCAGATACCAAAAGGGACAACCTCAGTCCCCTCCCTACTACCGGGGGCAGCCCAAGGCCCCAACTACACCCCAAGGAACACTCCAGACACCTTATCGTCCCGCCACACAGTTCTCCAGCAACCCACCTCGCCCCAGTGACCTGTCAGCTGGACGATGTTTTAAATGTAACTAGCTGGGGCATGTAAAGGCCAACTGCCCCAAGAACCCCAATAGACTACAGATCATTGCACCGGAATCACACCAGAGGTCCTCAGGCTCAGATACCTCCCAGATACCCTCAGAGCAGAGGGAAACTGTGAGTGAGGGTGGGAAGAAGGTCACTGCGTGGAGGGACACTGGAGCACAAGCATCGACTATCCATGCTTCCTTAGTGGACCCCAATTTAATCGGCCCAGAGGTCCAAGTGACAATTCAACCCTTCAAGTCAAACTCTTTTGACTTGCCTACAGCCTAGTTGCCGGTCCAGTACAAGGGCTGGTCAGGAACGTGGACTTTTGCAGTCTATGATGATTATCCCATCCCCATGCTGTTGGAGGAAGACTTGGCCAATCATGTGAAGCTAGCCAAGAGGGTGGGAATGGTCACCCGCAGCCAGGCTAAGCAAGCTGTCACACCTAGCTCTGTTGCAGAAACTTCTACCAGGACCCAGTCAGAGGTGATGGAACCGGACCCCATGCCAACATCTGCAACAGCAGTAGTGGATCCAGCCACAGAGACCCAGACAGAGCCAGTCTCAGAACCGGAACCGATGGAACAACCAGCACCAGAACCACTGCCAGCACTGAATCCAGTACTTGCAACCCCAACACCAGAGGGCCCCACCGAACCTGAACCAACAGCAGCCCATAACCCTACACAAGAGGCTCAGCCGGAGCCTGAACCCCAACAAAGCGCACCAGCGGAGAGCGGTTCACAGTCAACAGGAACAGCCCCATCACCTGCATCTATTCCGGAGGGACCAAGCCCAGGTCCACAGTCCAGTGAGGAACTGATGTCTCCAGCATCAAGGGAACAGTTCCAGACGGAACAGGAAGCAGATGAAAGCCTCCAGAGAGCTTGGACGGTGACACGGAGCAACCCACCGCCTCTCAGCTCTTCTAATCGATCCAGAGAATTAAAGGTTTGTCAATTTACAACCCAGGGAGGAGATGACGTTGAGTGGCCTGAAGGTGTCTACTACGAAGGGAAAAGTGATGGTGGCGTGGAAGAGGTGAACCTCTCCATGACCCTTGGGCGTATGCAGCGACAGCAGATCAAGGAGCTGTGCACTAGCGACGTGCCGACGTTCTCAGCCACCCCAGGACTGACTGAACGGGCATACCACTCCATTGACACAGGTAATGCTCATCCAATTAAAGCCCAACCTTACTGGGTGTCTCCTCAAGCTAAAACTCCTATAGAATGGGAGATCCAAGGTATGCTACAGATGGGTGTAATCCGCCCCTCTGGCAGTGCATGGCCATCTCCAGTGGTTCTAGTTCCCAAACCCGATGGGGAGATACAGCATTTAGCTTACGGTAGTCCGGGCCAAAATGTAACTCGTCCAGACAACCATCCAATGCCACGCACAGATGAACTATTGGAGAAACTGGGATGGGCCCAGTTCATCTCTACTTTGGACTTAACCAGGGGTACTGGCAGGTGAATCCGCCAAGGAAAGATCAGCCTTCACCACACGTCGAGCTGTATGAATTTAATGTGCTCCCTTTCGGGCCGTGAAATGCACTCGCCACCTTCCAAAGACTTGTAGATGGTCCCCTAGCGGCATTGGGAGAATATGCAGTTGCCTACCTTGACAATGTGGCCATATTTTCGGATTCTTGGGCAGAACACCTGGAATATCTACAAAAAGTCTTTGAGCGCATAAGGGAGGCAGGACTAACTGTTAAGGCTAAGAAGAATCAAATAGGCCTCAGAGTGACTTACCTTGGATACCAGGTGGATCAAGGAACTATCAACCCCCTACAGGCCAAAGTGGATGCTATGGGGCCTGTCCCAAAGTCAAAGAAACAGGTCCAATCCTTCTTAGGCTTGGCCGGATATTACAGGCGATTTTGTACCGCAATACAGCCAAATCGCACCCCACTGACAGACCTAACCAAAACCAAACAGCGAAATGCCGTTCAGTGGACTGAATAGTGTCAGAAGGCCTTTAACCAGCTTAAAGCAACACTCATGTCTGACCCTGTGCTAAGGGCCCCAGACTTTGACAAACCGTTCCTAGTAACCACAGATGCGTCCGAGTGTGGTGTGGGAGCAGTCTTAATACAGGAAGGACCAAGAGTTCCATCCTATCGTGTTTCTCAGCAAGAAGCTGTCTGAGAGGGAAAGCCATTGGTCAATCAGTGAAAAGGAATGTTACACCATTATCTACGCTCTGGAAAAGCTACGCCCATACGTTTGGGGACAGCGTTTCCACCTGCAAACCGACCATGCTGCGCTACAGATCAGGAATGCAGTCTCAGAAATTCTGTTAATAAGTAATCTAGCTAGAAATGCGTTAGATTTCCTTTTGTTTAATGGCTGGTAAAATATGCTGTACTGAACGGAATGTATATTCCTGTTTTTGTGTCTTTTTGTAACTTCAGGTTTTGCCTAGAGAGATTCTCTATGTTTTGAATCAGATTACCCTGTAAGATATTTACCATCCTGATTTTACAGAGGTGATTCTTTTACCTTTTCTTTAATTAAAATTCTTCTTCTAAGAACCTGATTGATTTTTCATTGTTCTTAAGATCCAAGGGTTTGGGTTTGTGTTCACCTGTACAAATTGGTGAGGATTTTTATCAAGCCTTCCCCAGGAAAGGGGGTGTAGGGCTTGGGGGAAGAGGTCTCCAAGTGGGCTCTTTCCCTGTTCTTTGTTTAAGATGCTTGATGGTGGCAGCATAGGGTTTAAGGACAAGGCAAAGTTTGTACCTTGGGGAAGTTTTTAACTTTAGCTGGTAAGAATAAGCTTAGGGGGTCTTTCATGCAGGTCCCCACATCTGTACTCTAGAGTTCAGAATGGGGAAGGAATCTTGACAATCCTCATAATAGTTCCATACACACCTTAAGGAGGAACAAGATAGTTTTATTATACTATATAATACACTTTTAGATTCAAAATTAAAGTACAGCATTCTTCACGTAATCAGTTTTTCACAATATAAAAAACTGATGGATACCTTGATACTCTGAAAGAAACATACTCCCATAACTGAAATAGAAGTAGTGATATGTAACTCCCCCCAAAGTCGTTGAACGCCTTTTCCTTAGAGCTAGAAACACATTGATTACAGTACTAAGATAACAGTTAAATAGTAGCATTAATATTCTAGAGTTGCTTTAATAGAGCTGTTAACAGAAAAAACTTCTTTGGTTACTGTGTTAAAAGAAAGCAGTTAAGTAACCTGTCAAGATACAGCAGGGAAAGGCAAGGAAAAACAGACATCTATTCCTACAGTACCTGCAAACGAATGGTCATGTCCTGACAGCAGTTGCTCATTGCCTGAACATCTTCATTTATACTTTCAAGTTCCTAAGAATAGAATAACACTGGTAATTTATTTGTATTGGGGCATATTTTTTTGTAATGGTCATGCTACATCAAGTCTACAATTTGAATCTACCTACAGAAGTTTTCAAAATGTTGGCATGCATGATTTATCTATGTTTCAGCAACAGTTCCCCCTTCCCCACCCTCTCAGGAGTAGAAGTTATTAGTCCATTTTTCTTCTTGGATGTACTTTTCCTAAATTTGTTTAATTTCACTCAATAAGAATACTAGTGAGCTTTTTGGGATTAAAGAGTAGTAGAAAATATTGCCATTTTATCTGCTAAGAAGCAGTGCACACACTATCTTCCATGATGCATCAGCATCTGTACAGACTGTTCAGTATACTGCAATTTTGTTCTGCTTAGCAAAATATGAAGGACCTTTTATTACTACAGAAGAAAACTTGCCACTCCTTTGGCTCTTCAGTGCCAGCCTATCATACCAATAAAAACTAAATCTGGATACCACAGAGCATTTAGTTGGTTCATTTTTAAGGGAAAAGCAACTAGTTTTGGAAGTTTAGCATATCTCTGTTTCTTATTAGTCTGACTCAGACTTGTACATTACAGCCAAACAAATTTCAAATTGATGTCCCTGAGACAATTCAGTAAAGAGTATCTGTTTTGCGTGATTTTAGTGAAATCATTTTACGATGAACTCCAGTCACTGAAGGCTCTTTCCAACCGTACATATTTACATGCACTGAGTCAAGTCATTTCCAGGAAGGCTTTATGTCCAGTGTATTTATGTTCATAAGCCAAATGATGAACACCTTACACGTGAGAAAAGTGGTCAAATTATAGAAGATGCTGAAACAATTCTACTATGATGGTAAATTTGTTTTGGAAAAGGAAAAATTCTTTCAGGCTTGGTTTTCATGTAATCAATACTAGAGAGACAAGGTGGGTGAGATAACATCTTTTACTGGATCAACTTGTATTGGTGAAAGATGAGTTTTCAAGCTTACAGGGGTCTTTTTCAGATCAATTCTAGATGTTTTAAGATGATTTGTTAACAAAAATGTTACCTCCTTAACTTGCTTGAAAATGCAGACAAATTCTTCATTTATGGCTAAGCTACGGCGCTCAATATCTCCACGTAAGTTTCTTCTGGTGCGCAAACTGTTTTCGACAAAGAAGGCCGAAAGAGCCTTGAGAGCTTCCAGCATTTCCTGTACAATATAAGAAAATTAACTAAAAACTTCTGTTCTGAGATACAAGACGTTGGTGTTGAGTATTATTTAACCATCTAAAGTTAACACATCTTAAAAAAAAATTAGAACAAACTCCTCAAGCAGTTAGATTATCTCTATTTTATTTTTTTCAAATTTTCATATGTGACATGGTGCATGATTTTCAACCACCATATTAATAACTGATATGAATGTGCCATGCACCAATCAAGATTTAGATTGACACAAATAATTAACCATCAGGTGTTCTTCAGTGCGAATTTCCTTATGGTCAGAAAAGAGTGGGTGACACGTGATGTTAATTTAAACACAAAATACATAAATTTTAATGTCCAAGTAATAAAGTCTTAGAAAATAAGGTTGTGACAGAAACACATAATGTAGATAGTATTTATTGCTATTCTGATTGAAGTTATGGGATATTACAGCTGCCTGCTGAATATTTTCTGTTGCAAACTGCTGACCATACTGTAATACCACATTAAAACTACTCTAGCCAAAATCCTATAACATACTATTCCAATTAAAAGGGTAAATATGTACTTTGAAAAGTTTGCTTCCATAGCTGAAGCTTGTTGGAGGACTCTTGGAAAGAGATCTAGGTGCCTATATATACCCCAGCGAACATACTTTATCATCAACATTGCAGGTTTTACCCCCAGAGGACCAGACACCTACCCATGCAGGCCTGAGCCACACCTGGGTTTTTACACTCTAATGGGATGATGATGCAGGATAAGAGAAGAGCATAAGGGTGTGCTGGGGCAGCCACCATCACCCATTCATTCCAACATCAAGCCACCCCTACTCGCAGGCTGGCCCAGTAACCCGCCTGGCCCAGTACAGCAGGTCACGGTACGAACCACTGTGAACACCTGCTTTGGGGCTCCATGAGAGCATCTCGGCGAGCACCGACCGCCAGAGCGCCCTGGAGATCAGTCAGGAGGGGCTCACCTCTTCCCCGGGATGCTCGGGGGCCAGACGGTGTAGAGCATCGATCCCAGGCACGTTGCCCCCCGCCCCACGTTCTCGCCTGCTCTCCACCCCCGCCAGGGCATCTCCCCATTCCCCCTGCTCTAGTGCTCGCCCAACTCGCACGGGCAGCCCGCTGCCCCCGGCCTGGGCACACACCCCCATACTCGCCCCCTCCGGCCTGGGCAGCCCGCTGCCCCCGGTACCCAACGCCCAGCCCCGCCGCCCCCCCGAGGCAGTGCCGGCCGCACAGGGAGGCCCGGAGCCCGCCCCGCTCTCACCTTGTCGTTGTCCAGCCGCGTCTCCAGGACCTTGTGGAGCTTACGGGACAGCGGGTTGCTACTGGGGGGCGCGGTCCCGGTGCTGCCGGCGAGCCCCTGAGAGGAACCCGACGGCGGAGCCGCCGCCACCTCACCCCGGCTCTCCGCCATCTTCCCCGCCCGCAGCGGAACCGGCCTCGCCGCGCCCCCGCCAGCCACCTCACACACCTGCCGGGGAGCGGCCCGAAAATATTCCCCCCCGGGAACCGACGCCGAGGAATTATGATTCCGCTGTCTAGGCCCGTGGGGGACAGTCTGTGCTGGGACACCAGGAGCGACGGGCGGCGGGGCTCCGGGGGAGTGGGAAGGGGCACGGCAGGGTGGGGGCGGGGCTCCATGGAGGGGCACGGGGGCATGGGGGCGGGGCTCCCTGGCGGCGCAGAGGGAAAGCGGTGGGGGCGGGGCTCCGTGGCGGCGCAGGGGCGGAGTTGGAGCTCTGCTGACAGGCCCCAGCCGGCGTCGCTCACCTGCTGGCCGCGGGCTCGGCGGTCTGCCCAGCTCCGGGAGGGCCTAGCACAGTGTCTCCGATCTATTTAAGCCCAAAATCAGTGTTTGAATTAAGGGCAAGCCAGGATCTACCCCGCCCCTGCCTCGAGGCCCCGCACTGGTCACTCCATCAGCCCCTCTGTCGCTCTCTCTCCCCTGCCCTCACTCACTTTCTCGGGGCTGGGGCAGTGGCAGGGGCAGGGGGTTGGGGTCCGGGAGGGGGTGCAGGCTCTGGGCTGGGGCCGAGGGGTTCGCAGCGGGGGGGCTGTGGGCAGAGCCTGGGGCAGGAGGCAGTGAGGGGTGCAAGCTGTGGGAGGGAGTTTGGGTGCAGGAGGGGGTATAGGGTACTGGCTCTGGGCGGGGGTTCAGGGTTGGGGCAGGGGGTTGGGGTGCAGGAGGGGGTATGGGGTGCTGGCTCTGACAACACACCCCTGGGGTGGGGGGCAGCTCGTGGCTCTGCACATGCCCTTCTCTGTCAGCACCGCCCCCGTAGCTCCCATTGGCCACTGCTCCCCGTTCCTGGCCAATGGGAGCTGCAGGGGTGGTGCTTGCAGAGAGGGGCAGCGCGAGGAGGGAGACCCCTGCCCTCTGTCCGTGGGGCCACACTGGCTGCTTCCGGGAGTGATGTGGGGCCGGGGTAGCCAGGGAGCCTGTCTTAGCAGCAGCCACGCTGTGCCACCAGAGATTGCAATCGACTAGGAGATCCTCTAGGATCGACCAGTCAATCACGATTGACCGGTTGATAACCACTGGCCTAGGGAGGCTGAGCATAGTGGGACGCTGCATTCGGCAATGGCGCATGAAGCCCTTTGCCTGGCGGGTGGCGCTTGGGAGCCTGAGGGTGCTGGTGGGACGTAGCGAGCCCGGGACAGTATCGAGCCTCTGTGATGCTGCAGAGAGGGGCCTTGGGCCGCCTTTGCAAACATATTTCAGTGCCTGACAAAGCAGCTAGGCCCCAATAGGATTTTACCCAGATGCCTACCTCAACAGAGGTAGGTGCCTAAGTCTCGGGTTTAGACACCTAAATCCCAATTTTGGCTTCACTGTGAGCCATAAAACTACTGCTGATCCCTGTAGGCGCCTAAATTCACTTGGCACCAGAGTTTTCAGGGTGCACATTTTTTCTGACTCTGGGCATGTTGTTATACCAATAAAATAAAAACCAGCAGGATCTTATTAAAGGAGAAAAGGCAAAATACCACATTTATTGTGACTACAGAAAGAATCATAGTAAGTAGTTAGTTATAGCAATAACATTCCATTCAATCTCATATTTATTTACACATTCATTCATACACACACACACACACAGGTTCTGCAAGGTTGTTATCATAGTTACCAGCCTTAGAGTTGCTCATGCCAAGCCACTGACCAGGTGGCCTGGACATGAGGAGGGAGCAGGGCCTTGTCAGATGCTCATCTGATGCTCCTGGAAGTTGGTTTGCAGAATCAGATCCCAAAATTCTCACTTTCTAGAGTCCATTTTTATAGGAATTTCTTCCTATGCCAGTCTATGGGAATTGCTTCATCATGCTGTTGCTGAATCAATCAGCAGATGGCACATTCCTGACGGCTCCGTGCTGCCAGATGTTATCTTGTTCTTTGGTTCTCCCGTTCTTGAGGCTGTTGGGCGGATTCCAGTCTACCCTCCGGGGGTCCTCTGGTTATTTCCACTTGACGCCTTCTTCAGCCGATGGACACTGGATTCTTAGGCTGGCACCTCCCTGATCATTCAGTTATTATCCACACCAAGCATCCATCCACATACATCCTCTATCTCTATTTTAATCACAGTTGTTAACAAAGCGAGATGAATACAACAAAAGGGCGGGGAGTCTCTGGGTGCTGTTTCTGTTGTTACAGAGTATTTCTTTGAGTCTCTCTCTGTGTGAGTAGTTGTTGTTACAAAGTATTGCTTTGAGAACAGACTCTGTCTTGGAATGTACTACGACAATTAGCAGCTTGCAAGTTTCACACATAGAGGGAGAGAAACAGTACCAAAGACCATGGGGAATCAAACTCATTTGTGATTTTAATACAGAACTTCTTTAAAATGATCCAACAATGTACAGTGCTGCCTCCTAGATGTCTGGACACCTGTCTCCTGCCCCAGCCCCGCAGCAACCCAAATCAGGGCAGAGAGACATTTGGGTGCTTACCTTGCATGGGGGGCCTGATCCTGTAGGTGGCCTCTGAACACACTTAGTGGATCAGGTCAAAATCTGGTGGCCCGAGGAGGAGTGATGGTGCCACTTTAGTTAGAGCGTTCAGCTGGAATATGTGAGAACTAGATTCAATCCCCCCTTTCTGGCAAAGAAAGGACTTGAACTGGGGTTTACCATTCAGGAAAGTACTCTAAGCACTGAGCTATAGGATGGTGCTCCCTCAAGCTGTTGAAGCTGTTTCACTGTGAAAAATAATAAGAGTGGAGCAGGGGGATTGAACCCTGGGTATCCCATCTCCCAGTGGGTACTCTAACTACTGGACTGTGATCTCCCTTGCCTAATGATTGTTGCCCTGTTGATATACCATTAAATTGTCATTGGGCCAGTCATGGATCATTAATCAGAAAGAGGTGCTGTCATGCTGTCTCCAGTGGCTCACAACTGTGAGAGTCTGCCCTGAGGTAGGCAATCAAAAACAGGGCAGACACCCCAAATTGGCAGTGTGTTGTATAATTAGATTTTACCAACCGGTAAGAAGTGTGTACTCCAGGATTACTATATCAGTCTCACCACACAGTCACAGATAGCTCTCCAGTCTATCTTGTCACGCAGGCAAGCTGGACTTAGTGTTAAATGGTTACTTACATCAAAAATCATAAAATATTCAGGTTGTTTCCAGTCCCAAGTGACCAATCACTTATCCCAGATCAGTTGGTACCCTAGGTCATACACATCATATACCTGTAGCCAATCCTGTAATAAAATATCTAAAGGTTTATTTACTAACAAAAAGAAAAGAGAGTTCTGAGTCTCTGGCCCTGTGACAGTTCAAACAGCAAAGAGGTGAAAAATTCTCTTGTGATCCTGTTTTATCTTTTACATTTACAGTTTGTCCATATCATTTTGAATTTTAATCCTATCTTCCAAAGCACTTATAACCCCTTCCAGCTTTGTATTGTCCTCAAACTTTATAAGTGTACTCTCTATGCCATTATCTAAATCATTGAGGAAGATATTGAACAGAACCGGACCCAGAACTGATCCCTGTCGGACCCCACTCATTATGTCCTTCCAGCATGACTGTGAACCACTGATAACTACTGAAGTGAGCTGTAGCTCACCAAACCTTATGCTCAAATAAATTTGTTAGTCTCTAAGGTGCCACAAGTACTCCTTTTCTTTTTACTCTCTGGGAATGGTTTTCCAATCAGTTTTGCACCCACCTTATAGTAGCTCCATCTAGGTTGCATTTCTCTAGTTTGTTTATGAGAAGGTCATGCAAGATAGTATCAAAAGCTTTACTAAAGTCAAGATGTACCATATCTACCGCTTCCCCCTATCCACAAAGCTTGTTATCCCATCAAAGAAAGCTATCAGGTTGGTTTAACATGATCTGTTTTTGACAAATCCATGCTGACTGTCACTTATCACCTTATTATCTTCTAGATGTTTGCAAATTGATTGCTTAATTATTTGCTCCATTATCTTTCCAGGTTCAGAAATTAAGTTGACTAGTCTGTAATTCCCCAGATTGTCTTTATTTCCCTTTTTATAGATTGGCACTATATTTGCCCTTTTCCAATCTTCTGGAATCTCTTCAGTCTTCCATGACTTTTCAAAGATAATCGCTAATGGCTCAGATATCTCTTCAGTCAGCACCTCCGGTGCTCCAGCCGGGGAGTGGAGTTTGGGGCTTGCACCGCTCTGCGTGACTCCTGGAAGCAACGGCATGTCCCACTTCCGGCTCCTATGTGTAGGGGCAGCCAAGGGGCTCTGCTCGCTGGCCCCAGCGCCAGCTCTGCACCTCCCATTGTCTGGGAACCATGGCCAATGGGAGCTTTAGGGGCAGCACGTGTGGATGGGACAGCACACAGAGCTGCCTGGCCGGTGCCGTGCCTCCACGTAGGAGCTGGGGCTGGGGGACACATGCTGCTGCTTCCAGGAGCTGGTTGAGGTAAGTGCCACTCGGAGCCTGCACCCCGACCTCCTCCCGTACCCCAAGCCCCTGCCCCAGCCCTGATCCCCCTCCCAACCTCTGAACCCTTCCATCCCAGCCCAGAGCACCCTCCTGTACCTCAAACCCCTTATCCCCAGCTGCACCCCAGAGTCTGCACCCCCAGCCGGACACCCTCACACCCCCCGAACCCCAACCCTTTGCCCCAGCCCAGAGTCCCCTCCTGCACCCTGAACCCCTCATCCCTGGCCTCACCCCAGAACCCACACCTCCAGCCAGAGCCCTCACCCCCTCCCACATCCCAACCCCCTGTCCCAGCCCAGAGCCCCCTCCTGCATCCTGAATTTCTGGCCCCACTCCAAAGCCTACATCCCCAGCCAGAGCCCTCACCCCCTCCCGCACCTCACTTCCCGATTTCATGAGCATTCATGGCCCGCCATACAATTTCCATATCCAGATGTAGCCCTCAGGCCAAAAAGTTTGCCCACCCCTGGTTTAGAACCTGCAAGTGACTTCCATTGGTTGTGACCATTTGGTAAATGCAGTGACTCAGAACAGCTTCTTCCAAACAAAGGATTATTTATTTATCTAAAGGACTGTAGCTGTGATGGGTGGGTGCTCCCACCCCCAAGCTCCTACCTGACCATAATTTGGTTTACTTACAGAATCCTCCCCCTGTCAGTGGCACACAAAGGATTCTCAAAACAATGCATACAGAAAGGTCCTTTTCCCTTTCCTTCCCCTGAGAGAGGGGTAATCAGAATAAGAAAGACAGACAAAGGTGCTCAATCTCTAAGGCCAGATCTACATTGGTATAAGAAAAATCCACACCCCTGAGCGATGTAGTTATGCCGACCTAACCGCCCCGTGTAGAGAGCGCTATGTTGGCAGAAGAATTAACACTTCTTGGTGAGCTGGGTTAACTACGCTGACGGGAGAAGGGGTGTCTTCACTAAAGCACTACAGCAGCGTAGCTGTGCCGCCGTATGTGAAGACAAGCCCATAGGCAGTCTTTTGGGTCACTCCTTTGGAGTTTGGCTTATGTGCAGGCATAGCATATTTAATCAGGGTTAGGGTTTTCCTCCAGCCCCTCCTTTGTGTCACCCCATCCCTGCTACATACAGTTGCAGCTGTCTTCCTCTTTGTTGATCTGTTCTTGTAGCCAGCAGTCTTCTCCATAGGCATCGCCCTTTCCTGTGGCAGGATTTCCCTTTTTAAGTTTCTTCTCTGCAGACAGAACAAGTCTTATAGTTGTGCCTGATTGGTGCTGGCTGAGCATGTTAGCCTGTTCTCGACTACAGTGAGGATGGAGACCCCTTGCAGTGGCATTTCAGAAAAGAGATTAAAACAACAAAAGACCTACATGCATATGTCTTACCTAAAGCTTAGCACTTCTCTCAAAGCTTTAGGCAGTCCCAGCTTCTCCCTGCTTTGGGGACTGAGGTTCCAGTCCGCTTCTCTGCATCACCCTGTTCCTCCATGATCCCCTTTTGATGCCCCTCAAAATTCCTTTGCCTGGCCTAGCTCTTCTAACCCTAGTCAAAACAGTTTATGCACCACATGTGAGGGACAGACCTCTGTCTGCATTGTCTGTTAAATAGGGATGAGTGAGGTTACTAAAGCCCCCCCCCCACCCGCAGCCCAAGATGAGGTGAGCTTCAGCAAGAATTAACCCTTTGAATCCATGTACCAAACAGCATAGTCACAATAAAAAAATGAGGTACACATAATATTCATAAAAATAATACAGATAATTCCCATGTTCTTCACAGTAACTTGATATGAAAAATAACAGACAAAATACTTCATGCCAGATGATAACCTAAGTAACTTCATGCGGGGATGAGGGGGAATTGCACAAGCTCTCCTAGAGGAGGCCAATTTTTGTCAGAATGAGCACAGGAAACATCATTCCCTACCCCTCCAACTCTAAGGAAGCCCTTTCCAAATGTCTGAAGCTCTGTTGTTCTAGGGTAACATGCAGCAAAGCAGAAAGTGAGCAAGGCCAAGGGAATGCCCCCTCTCCATGCTGTCACAGGGGAAAATAATGCAGATTACTTCTCTCTAAAGATGTGACCTCCACTCTTTCACTTTAGAGACTAACAAATTTATTTGAGCATAAGCTTTCGTGAGCTACAGCTCACTTCATCGGATGCATTCAATGGAAAATACAGTGGGGAGATTTATATACACAGAGAACATGAAACAATGGGTGTTACCATACACACTGTAACGAGAGTGATCGGGTAAGGTGAGCTATTACCAGCAGGACAGCGGGGGGTGGGGAGGGGGACCTTTTGTAGTGATAATCAAAAAGCAAATACTCACCAGCAACCACACACCACACAACAGAACTACTAACCCAGGAACCTATCCTTGCAACAAAGCCCGTTGCCAACTGTGTCCACATATCTATTCAGGGGACACCATCATAGGGCCTAATCACATCAGCCACACTATCAGAGGCTCGTTCACCTGCACATCTACCAATGTGATATATGCCATCATGTGCCAGCAATGCCCCTCTGCCATGTACATTGGCCAAACTGGACAGTCTCTACGTAAAAGAATCAATGGACACAAATAAGACGTTAAGAATTATAACATTCAAAAACCAGTTGGAGAACACTTCAATCTCTTTGGTCACTCGATTACAGACCTAAAAGTGGCAATTCTTCAACAAAAAAACTTCAAAAACAGACTCCAACAAGAGACTGCTGAATTGGAATTAATTTGCAAAATGTATACAATTAACTTAGGTTTGAATAAAGACTGGGAGTGGATGGGTCATTACACAAAGTAAAACTATTTCCCCATGTTTATTCCTCCTCCTCCCCCCCCCCTTCCCCCCGCTGTTCCTCAGATGTTCTTGTCAACTGCTGGAAATGGCCCACCTTGATTATCACTACAAAAGGTTTTGGTTTTTGTTTTTTCCTCTCTCTCCCCTGCTGGTAATAGCTCACCTTACCTGATCACTCTCATTACAGTGCGTATGGTAACACCCATTTTTTCATGTTCTCTGTGTATATAAATCTCCCCACTGTACTTTCCACTGAATGCATCCAATGAAGTGAGCTGTAGCTCACGAAAGCTTATGCTTAAATAAATTTGTTACTCTCTAAGGTGCCACAAGTCCTCCTTTTCTTTTTGCGGATACAGACTAACACGGCTGCTACTCTGAAATTCTTTCACGTGGAATTTTAGTCTATAATTGATTAGCACTCACCAACAGGAGATGCTTCCTAATATGCAGCCAAAATATCTTTCCTTTTCTAGTCAGTTACATTACTTTTATGTACACAACCTCCTACAAACAATTCTTCTCCCTCCTTAGTGTTTAGTACAACCTTCAAATGCTTATTAACTTTGACCAATGCTTCCCTCTGCCTCCAGCAGTGGAGAGGAGTACAAAATAATGGAAGCCTGATGGAATTCATAGACTCATAGATAATAAGTCCAGAAGGGACCACTGTGATCATCTAGTCTGACCTCTGGTATAAGACAGGCTATAAGACTTCCCTGAATTAATTACTGTTTGAACTAGAGCAGAGCTTTTTTTAAAAAAACCCATCCATTCTTGATTTTAAAATTGCCATACATGGAGAACCCCCACAACCCTTGGTAAGTTGTTCCAATGGTTGATTACCCTCGCTGTTAAACATTTGTGCCCTATATCCAGTCTGATGTAGTGCAGACTCTGTTGCCTGCTCCTACTCTCCCACTGATGCCAGTAAAGCTCCTCTGTGGAGGTTCCCACAAGCAACCCAATGTAAATTCATTCTGTCTGAAACAGTGTTAACTTGTATGGATCACCACTCACACCCAGTGATTGCAGTCCCCTGGAGGAAGACATGGAAATAGCTATGTTCCCGTGGGCGTGAAGGACTGATGATCATGTGGAGTCACACGGCCTCCATGTAGATATTACTGACTTCTACTGGACCAATCTCTGGGGATTTCTCAGGGGTTTTTGCCCCTTTCCATGGCAAGCCCCAACCTCTCAAAGGGAGATTAACAAGGAAATACCACAAGTTAATGGTCAAGTATTCAGAAATGAACAGCATAAAGGGGCTACACATTTTGTTCTTTCTTAGCTGTAATTTAAAAATAATAAAATAAAGATAGAAGAAACAGTGAGGCGGGGCCAGTGTGATGAGTATGCACCCCACACTGTGATTGTCAGGGGAGGGCTAGCCTATTTAGATGAAGGCCCACAGATGGGAACCTCACTAAGGCTAGTCCAGCTCTGGGGAGTTATTAACACACTAAGAAGGGAGGGTGTCTGGGAGGAAAGGAACAAAGGAGCTGCATGGAGAAGACTTGCTCGACATGCTTGATGTGTTTGGGACTAAAGGCACAGGGTCTTGTTTTGTTTTCTCATAATAAAGCAATGCTAGATTAAGACATATATGCTATGGGACTGGGACTAGGCTCCTTCAGTCATGTGATGAGACCAGAATCTCATCTTTCATTAAAAATGTGTGTTCTTCTTCCTTATGGCTGCAAAGAAACATCTGAAATTGTGGCCTGAGTATAACTAATGCCTGTTTGAGTCTGCAGACAGCCTGAATCAATAGCTCTAAGGGATGTGAAATGCCCCCGACCATTTGTCTTAACTCTGAAACCCTCTGCTATCCCAAGAAGGGGCAGGGCCACAGCGCGAGGGTGAGTTTGAGGGGCTAGGGCCACATGTGTTGTGCCTTGTGCCCTGTATTGCCTTTCTTTGACCTTATAAATATTCCAGGTGTTTGAACTCTATCAAGGCATGAGAATCCTTCCTTGATCAGCCTGGCTTGTACTGGTCCATCACATAGAGGAATAAAGGTGAGATGCGTGTCCCGTCCTGGATCCGAATAGGATCTAATTCGGCCCCTCTTATGCTGTGTGATATCTGCTCATGCAAGTGGCACCACTGGGCCTGATTCTCCTCTCATAGTCGTGTAACCCTGAGTAGCTCTAATGAAGTCAGAGGACCTACACCACTATAATACAGCTGTACATGTGTAGCGGGGTGGCCACCCGCTACTGCCCTGAAGGGCTTGAAATCAGCCCTGGGATAGGGCTGAGGCTGCGAGAGGGCTGCTGCTCGGACAAGCGGCAAGGCTCGGCTGATTTGGGAACCAGCCACGGATGCGGCCATGCCCCAATCAGGGCCCAGCTGGCCCTTATAAGAGGGCAGTGGTCCAGGTGCAAACAGAGTCTCTCCCTCTAGATGTGGAGAGAGATGGGCCTGGCTGCTAGGAGCTAAGCAGGGTACCAAGACTGGAGCAGGGCTGGGGGAAGGCCAGAGGAGCTGGGGAACTTCAGCCTGGAAACCCCCCAGGCTTCAGGCCTTGTTAAAGGCCAAAGAAAGGTACTGGGGTTGCAGAGGGCAGCCCAAGGGTAGGCAGAGGCAGCAGGTCCAAACCCTGCTTGCTGGTGATGAGTTGCACTTACACTGCAGTCTGCCCCAGGGAATGGGGACTGGCACTGGCCATAGACTGAGGCAAGGTGTGGATAGAGGGGAGGAGGGGAGGGGAGACCCAGATCTGTGGGGGTACTGCCAGGGGGCAGCACCCTGGCCTTAAAGGGGCACCAGGATCCAGGAGGGACTCGGGCCCAGTGACAAGTGGGACACCAGCCTGCAGAGGGTGCTCAGGAGGCTGGAAATGCTAATTCCCTGGATGACCAGCAAGAGGTGCCGCAGGCGTGAGTTGTGCCGCAGGGGTGAGTCCTGCCCCCGCTACAACATGGGTGGAGAATCAAGCCTGTTGACCTCACGGGGATCAATAGTGTGAGCCAGTATTATGAAACTTGAGAAAAGCTTTCAAAATCACACCTATAATTAGCAATGTTTTTTCACTGTCTGTGCTTCATGCCACACACAGCTTAGAACTACACTGCAGCACTACCAGTTTAATGCTTTAGTAATTCCCCCTTGAGCTTTGTATATATTGAAACTATATACACATACCACATTCTTGAAGAACTTGTTCATAATTCTTCAGTCATATTGTATTCCCCAGGAAACTGGGGTGGGGCATAACTGTGATGATGAATTATTAAACATAAATGTTTGAGTGTCAGCAAATATTATAAGTTGTATGAACAAAGATTTAAGTCTAATGATAAGCAAGAGTTCTTTTCCCTGAGGACAGTTATTCACTTTTATTTGATGCCTCGTGCATAAATGAGGAAGTTTGTACAATAAAAGTAATATAAATTGAGTGGTAGTTGTATATGTTAATATGAATGAAAGGTACAGACATACTTCACACTTGGAAAAATTCATGCAATGTAGGAACAACCCATGTAAGGGGTCTGCCTGAAACTCCATGAGTTGAAGCCTTATTCCACGAGGGGTAAGAGGGTTGCACTCCTATATCACCACAGAACAGCCAAGCGGTGTGTGTCCTGAGCCCGTAGATCTCCAGAGAGCTGTTACCTCTTCATCCATGGTAACATAGCCTTTGCATATGTGCTCCCATTGGCCAACTATCCTATGCCTGTACAAAGTCTTTTCTGAAAGGACAGCAGATGTGGAGTCTAAGGGCAGGTCTACACTACAGCTACCTCTGTAAAGCTTAAGCTCTCCTGTCGGCATAGTTAATCCACCTCCCCAGAGGCAGTAGCATGTCAACAGGAGACGCTCTCCCATTGACATAGCGCTGTCTACATGTGGGGTTATGTCAATATACCTGTCACTCAGGGGTGTGGCTTTTCACACTGCTCTAGGTCTGTAGTATAGACCAGACCTAAGGTAATGCTGCTTCTGGCTGTACTAGAATAAACATAGATAGATGCTTGGATATCTGCTTCCTCAGGAGGGGAGTATACCGCAGAGCACAAATACTCCACGTCTCCAGCCTTGCCCCATATCAAGCCCTGCCCAGATGGAGTTCTGGCCGTGGGGCTTCTATGGGCTTCCCTGGAGGAAGAACATGTGATGTAGAATTGCTGTTTGCTTCTTCCAAGACTGCTACACTAGTTGTGTCCTATGTGGCTTCCTTCTGTATACTGAAATGGAGTTCTGTGCCCCTGCTTGCTCCCCTTGTGCACACCCCTAAGTACATAAGTTGTGTGGGAGGGTGAGGGCCATAATATACACAACAGATGTGTACAGTACACTCTTGTTGTCTTACCATATAGTTATATAATGTAAATGAATCTTCCCTATAAAGAGCTAAAGGTATTGTCTCACATTCGTGTGTAGAGGATTCCGTATATAAATCTCATCTCAAGCATTGGGGACAGAAAATATATCCCTCGATCTGGGTGGGTGGGTGGTGGGGGGCTTCGTTTGTTTTTAAATTTAGAGGTGAAGTGCATTCAAACAAACCGAGAAAGTTGGACCTGCAACAATGGATAATACTGGACTGCTAGAGTCCAGCAAAGTTGCGTTTGACCTTTTTTTTGCTGACAAGTTGCAAACTTTTTTAAAAACTGATTTCCTACTAATCCAATGTCTATTGAATTCAGTGGGAATCTTTCCACTGACTTTAATGGGCATTGGATGGAGCCACATTCATTCATGGTTTCATGATGACACTTAGTTGTCTAATTTTCTGCAGGCTGTGACCAAACATCATGAGGGTTGGTGTTTTCTTTGTATTTTCCCCCTTTGTTGTACTACATGACTCCATACTGACACATGGTTGCAGGGGAAAGCAAAGCAGGGAAAAAGAACACAATGTAGAGAAAGAAAGAGGAAAAAGATACAAAGGGATGGAGGGAGAGAGAAGGAAACGAGGGAACAGCATTCTCTGAACAATGCAGGGAAGATACTACATGATCTCTCACAGAAAACAGAGGGAGTGAAGCCAGGGAGGGAAAAGGTTGAACAACAAAAGCAAAAGGCACAGAATAAGTCACTTTTTTCTTTAAAGTTTATTAGTTAGAAAGTTGGTTGACAGTGCTACAGTTACATACAATTCACAGGCCCTGATGCTTTCAGATGTAGTGAGGAGGGGTATCCGCAGGGATCTGAAGGCATCAAAGCCTCACAAGGTGTGTATCTTATTGAAAGTTTATTTTCATTTGATAGTATATGGATCAAATAGTGAAGGCTCAAACAGAAGCGCATCTCCTTAGTGGTCTTGGGGCATTTTTAAGCTATTGTTTTGAATGTCATTCTTGAGGTGGAACTGCAAGTAAATCAAGTGGATCTTGGCTTTAAGGCTGAGAGAAGCTATTGAACCTCTAAAACATTTTTAGTTCACCGCAGTTTTTTTGTGTGTGAGCTACTCGTGTCATGGAAAACTGCAAGCTCAGAGCCCATCTTGTCCATGAGGACTCAGTAGCAGCCATTTAAAATTAGTACGATCAAGCAAGTGCATTGAACATTTTCAAATTTCATCTTTACTTTTTGATTGCTTCTTCAAATGGCTTCAGTATATCCTGTACTGCAATCCTCTCTCTCTGAGCTGGCTCTACAACTTCTCACTCCCCAAAGTCAAGCCTGCCAGTTGGTCTGCAGCCATTCTAGGACCTTTGCATCCCCCCTCAACTCTGGCTCTTCCCCCTTCCTCTCCTACTGTACCCTCGACTGCTCTGTGTTCCCCTAACATCCAGACACCCCCTGCATCCAAACTCCACTTCACAAACCTCTGGGTGCCACTAATTTCACAATTCCCACTTCCTAGCCAACATTTTGTTTCAACTTCAGAATGAAGGCGTTTAAACCATGTACAGACACAGATGTATTAGGTCTGTGAGCAAAAAGATCTTGTTATTTAAAAAAAACCTTGCAGCAACCACAACCAACACCCCAAAATTAAAGTGGATGGTGATAGCAGCCAAGATGAACAAAGTTTAAAAGTATCGTTAAATTGATGGATGAGTTGACAGAATCAAGACACTTAAGTCAGAAGGAATGAACATCTGAACCACAACTGTGAGATAAGTCTAAGTCCTTGCCAAGTCTGATTTATGCAGGTTGACGTATGAACATCTAACCACAGTGATGTTCTCAATAGGTTCCATCACTCATTGTCTTTTGAGGCATCCGCTTTTGCTTTCAGATGCCCCGCATGGGTGGATTTGTTAAATAGTTTTATCCATCAGACAAAAGGCAATTAAATATTATACACTGGCAGGAAACTTGGAAGGTTTTTTTTGTTTTTGTCTTCCACTGGAGAATAGAGCAGGGATTGTCAAGATAGCATATTCCAATCTCCTACAACTGAACGGGCCATTTGTATAAGGCACCTTGGCTTGTTTTATATCCTTCTTTTAGGCATCTTCGAGGCAATTTAAAAATGCTTTGCTCTTTTTGAAATGGAAGATATTTCAAGTCAGAAACCATATTTACAGCTAAGTTTTAAACACTGAAAAGTGAATTTTTACAGCGAAGTCTTCCTCTAAACCTCAGCGGCTGTCCAATGGCATGAAAGTCACAAAAGTGAGAAGAAAAGGAGTACTTGTGGCACCTTAGAGACTAACCAATTTATTTGAGCATAAGCTTTCGTGAGCTTCATGCATCCGGTGAAGTGAGCTGTAGATCACGAAAGCTTATGCTCAAATAAATTGGTTAGTCTCTAAGGTGCCACAAGTCCTCCTTTTCTTTTTGCGAATACAGACTAACACGGCTGCTACTCTGACTAAAGTGAGAGTCAGCTTTTGAATAAAATTCATGTGTGTTTGTTTTCCCCACTCAGCTAGTTTGGATGTGGATTGCGGGGAACAGCAATTGGGAGCTCATGGTCTGAAGATGTCAGCGGCGGGGTTGACTTCACAAATCAATCACCTGGTACGAATGGAAGAGAGTTAGTTAACATTGTGCAATTTGTCTGAGCACCGAATTCCTTTAGCAAAGCTATAGATGGCAGCAAAGTGGTGCCTAGTAAGTAGAATTTTCTATTGATTTCCTCATCCCACTTCCTTATTTTGGCAGAAGCAGACAGAAGAATAACTCTTAAATCAGCACTGAGCAGATGAAAGGGTACAAAAATCACACAAGCACTCCGCATAGGGTTGCCAACAGTCCCATATTATAATGGATGTCAGTTTTTAAAATAAATAATCGCCTCTCCTGTACTTAATCAGTACTGAACGTCTTTTATCTCTTGTTTCAACCAGAGGCTTTGAAATCCAGGCATCCCATACTGATTTAGAGTGCTGACAGAGGGGCAGCTAGGCCAAATCTGAGTGGTATTGCAACCTGGTGCATGGGGTCACGCCACCACTCAAATTTGGTCCTGCCACCCCTCCGTCATGCATGTCCTGTATTTCTGAAAGACAACATAGGCAATCCTAACTCCATATACTACAAATAGGTATCTGATCTGACATGCAGAAAATGGGCATGTGATTTATGGATTACGCTCTGTCAAATGACCAGACCCAGCAAATAAGATAATAGTATTTTGCAATACTGGCAGCTTGTGCTCAATCTGTGCTTGTCAGGTACTTCAACATTCCTGTGAGGTAGATATCTATCAGATGCTTCAAAAGCCTGGGTGCCCAGGCAAGTAGAAATTTGCACTGGACCAGGAACAGAGTGCCTGGAGCCAAATGACTCCTCACTCCTCTGGGCAAGCCAGAGAGCAGAACAGCCCAAAGACTGTCTTAAGTGGTGGGGAGCAGGAGCCTGATGGAGGTGCATGTGGGCGGGTGCATGATGGTGAGGAGAATCGAATCCCTTCAGTGGGTGAGAAAGGAGAAGAGCTTGAGGGGATCAATTTTAAAAGGAGGAATACGAGAGGGAGAGAAAGATAGATGTAGAGACAGAGGATAAAGGGGAGGAAGTAGGGAAAAAGAACACAATGTAGGGAAAGAAAGAGGAAAAAGATACAAAGGGATGGAGGGAGAGAGAAGGAAACGAGGGAACAGCATTCTCTGAACAATGCAGGGAAGATACTACATGATCTCTCACAGAAAACAGAGGGAGTGAAGCCAGGGAGGGAAAAGGTTGAACAACAAAAGCAAAAGGCACAGAATAAGTCACTTTTTTCTTTAAAGTTTATTAGTTAGAAAGTTGGTTGACCGTGCTACAGTTGCATACAATTCACAGGCCCTGATGCTTTCAGATGTAGCGAAGAGGGGTATCCGCAGGGATCTGGTTATGGCTTCCTGCCCCTCAGCTACCCAGCCCCTGGGGAAGTTAGGGCAGCAGGCTGCGTAGTCGACCTTATGGCAGAGGAGAATCATGCCCCCTCACCACAGCCTTCCCCCAAAATGAACCTAATATGCCCCTTCCTTTCCTTACAAGCCTTCTGCCAGCAGAGAGTTCACCTGCACCAGGGGAATTTTCTACCAGCTGTCTCCAGCACTTTAAGGCCACTTTGTTTCATGAGCAGTCAGGAAAATCTGGCCCATAGTTAACCCCCCAATGCCCTGAAGTTTAAAGAAATAAAACAGTTTTGAGGGCCTGGTGGCATAGAAATTCTTCATCTGCACTAGTTGTCATAGTCCGTGGGCTAACAGGTCAATTTTTCAAGTTCTTGTAAGTACTGTCTCCATTTTACAAATCGGCAAAGTGAGGCACAGAGGTTAAATGACTTGCTAAAGGTCACACCGGGAATCTGTTGCAGTTTTGGAAACAGGACACAAGATCTTGCTCTTGCCATTAATCATGTGACAAAGCATCATGTTGCACAATCCAGTTTATGAAGAATGCCATGTTCTCTGGGACTTGTAGTTAAGCTTATGCTCTCTCACCTGAAGATTAATGGTCATGCCTCGGAATCAGCAACATGAAAGATCAAATATATAACGCTGAGTCAGCCACCTGGCCCAGGAGCTGGAAAGCACGTGTATGTTATGGCTGACTGAAAACAGATAACAAGACAATACATAATCCAGCTCATACCAAACCCATGAAGAGCCAGATCCTGTTTGCCTCATTCTAGCAAAACGCCCATTGACAACAGGGCCGTACAGTGCCAGCAAAATGAACAGGATTCTGTCTAAAGTATATTTTGCATTAGATTTCTAGCAAACAGTGATAGTTGAGTTAACTACCAATGGTATAATGCAGACTACAGTATATTGCTGAAATCCTGGACCCATCAAAGTGAATGGGAATTCACCCTGTTAGCTTAAAAAGGAGGATGCATTTTGGTTTAGTGGACAGGGTCCAGAAGTTGGAGTCAAGATAACTAGATTCTGTTCCTGGCTCTTCCACTGACAGCCTGTATGACCTTGGGCACGACACTTTACCTCCTTGTACCTCAGTTTCTCCATCAGTAAATGGAGATTATAATGCTCAGCCTTCTTTGTAAAGCTCACTGGGTATATGGCTAAAAATGCTACATAAGAGATTATTATTACTATTTATCATTATTTTGTAACATTTAAGAATTTTTGCAGAAAGAGTAGATTCAGGACACTAATAATATGACATACTATTAATGGATATATCTTAGACTTGAAATTCTAATCTATGTTTGCACAGTGCCTAGCGTAATGGGGTCCTGATCTCAGTTAGGGTTCCTAGTAGCAACAAAAACAACAATAATATTTAAATTGCTGTGCAGTTTCTTTACCTCGTCTGATCTGTACAAGATTACATATGTCAGATAATAAGAGATCAAAAGTAAATCAAATATATTTTATAACATACTGAGATCTGATGTGGGGTCTGATCAACCACTTGAGCTTGAATCTGAAATATGAATGGAAAAATTCCTTTTAAGGGCGTAAGTTAACAGCACTTTTAACACACTTTAAAAACAGGTTTCAGAGTAACAGCCGTGTTAGTCTGTATTCGCAAAAAGAAAAGGAGTACTTGTGGCACCTTAGAGACTAACCAATTTATTTGAGCATAAGCTTTCGTGAGCTACAGCTCACTTCATCGGATGCATACTGTGGAAAGTGTAGAAGATCTTTTTATATACACACAAATCATGAAAAAATACCTCCTCCCACCCCACTCTCCTGCGGTAATAGCTTATCTAAAGTGATCACTCTCCTTACAATGTGTCTGATAATCAAGTTGGGCCATTTCCAGCACAAATCCAGGTTTTCTCACACCCCCCCCCACACACACACACAAACCCACTCTCCTGCTGGTAATAGCTTATCTAAAGTGACCACTCTCCTTACAATGTGTATGATAATCAAGGTGGGCCATTTCCAGCACAAATCCAGGGTTTAACACGAACATCTGGGGGGAGGGGGGTAGGAAAAAACAAGGGGAAATAGGTTACCTTGCATAATGACTTAGCCACTCCCAGTCTCTATTCAAGCCTAAGTTAATTGTATCCAATTTGCAAATGAATTCCAATTCAACAGTTTCTCGCTGGAGTCTGGATTTGAAGTTTTTTTGTTTTAATATTGCGACCTTTAGGTCTGAGATCGAGTGACCAGAGAGATTGAAGTGTTCTCCGACTGGTTTATGAATGTTATAATTCTTGACATCTGATTTGTGTCCATTTATTCTGTTATGTAGAGACTGTCCAGTTTGACCAATGTACATGGCAGAGGGGCATTGCTGGCACATGATGGCATATATCACATTAGTGGATGTGCAGGTGGACGAGCCTCTGATAGTGTGGCTGATGTTATTAGGCCCTGTGATGGTGTCCCCTGAATAGATATGTGGGCACAGTTGGCAATGGGCTTTGTTGCAAGGATAGGTTCCTGGGTTAGTGGTTCTGTTGTGTGGTATGTGGTTGCTGGTGAGTATTTGCTTCAGGTTTAAAGACTTAAAGACACTTTAAAGACATTCACTAACCAACAGCTCCCATTAGTGTAAAGCAGCATGTTGGTATCCTACAATGGGAAAACTTTCAAAATCACTGTTCATATAGATGGTCCTATGTCAAATACACTAAAAGCTATGAATGCAACTCAGGTTACTTTCATTCAATGAGATCATGTTGGCATAACAAGTCATACACATATTGCCAAAGACCAAGAAAAACTCAGACCCCTCAGACATCTGTCAGGGTGGATACAACCCACCCAGGATGGGACTACCTAGTTATAGGGCTTGATTCCCTGTGTCCATTGGTCATTACTGTCCATTCCTTATCTGATGGCAGGGTCCTATGTATGGGTGCAATGCCATCTCCCTCATTTGTCTCAGGCACTGTTTTTCTATTGGTCTTTTTGGATATCTTTTATGATTCCTGATAATTTGAGGAAATATGTTTCTTGTCCTGTCTCGTCTGGGATGCTGGAAAGTGCCTCTTTGTCTCCATCTTTCCTCTGTCCCACAGGGCTGCACAGTGGCTCCTCTCTGTATTTAGACTGCACTTGGCGCCTCCCAGTTTCCATCTTTAGTTTGTGGTCCCTGATTCTGTGTTTGGTGAGAGTCTGCCTTACTGTTGCACATTTCATTGGGGTGAGATATCTGCTAGATGACAGTTCTGTGCAAGGATCTGTAGTAATTTAGCTGGTTGCTTATGTTGGGGTATAATGCAACATCAGCTGATTTGGGAACAACTGTATGTTCTCTAGCAGTGATGAAAGAAACTCTCACAGCATCTCCAGATACAATATTAATAACAAGAGAATTTCTAGCTCCAAAAGATGGATCTGAAACTTTCCTATATATTGCAAAATAGCAAGCTCCATATTGTTCAGTTCAGTTTGAATTGTCCCAAAATATCATAGTTCTGTTTATACAACACATATCACTGTCACCTTTGCTTAAACAATGACATTTTTGAAGTTCAGTTGTGCATACATAATATGTATCTTGGAAAAAGTGAAGGTCAAGGTGAACAAATTGCTAGTTTGATTTCTTATTATTTCAATAGGTGCCCTGCCTGTCCCTGTCCTATGTATGTCCCTTTACATGAAGAAGCTGTGTCCTCTAATAAGGTAGGTGTAGGCAACATCATCAAGGAGCAAAACCAGCCACAACAACCGAGGTAGCAGCTGCTTCAAATACCAGCAGCCCTAGGGGTTGGGGTAAAGAGCCTGTACTTCCCCTACCTGTATTAGAAAATATGGTGGGTAAAGCATGGAGCAAAGAGCATCTGTCCCCTTCCTTCACTGCCCTGCCTCATTGCTGCGGGAAGCTGCAGGCAGGAAATATTGGAATTCAAATCCAGTTATGGAACTTGCATTGATCATAAAAAATAAAGCTGGATATTGTGTTTCTGCAATGACATAAGGAAAAGTATTCATAACTAGGTAAAATATTACCCAAGCAGTGCCAGTAAGTACATGACACCATCACCCAAATGCATATCAGTTTGGGTAATAATATCATACACTTGCAAGTTACACAGGTTAGAACTGCCTAACGGCTAATTTAACTTGCGCACCTGACTTCAAAACACCTTTCCAGTTTTTCATTCAAAAATCAGTGGCGCTGCCTAGTTCACAGCTGCTTTCCCATTTTCTTCATCTTCTTCTTCTTCTTCACCATCTCTTTTTAAACCTGTGCCTCCAAGTCTTCCCATCTTCTTCCTCCCATTCAATCCACATATCGGGAGACATCTTACTTTGTGCCAAGTCACCCGTGCTGCTGAATAACAACATTTGCATACATTCTTCTTCTGTATGATGGGATTTAGCCTCAGTTCTTATTAGTGATAATGAGAATAATAATGTTACCTCTCCTTTTGACCTGAGTGGGTTGTTCCACTCAGGAGGAGAAATGGATGAAAGAGTCAGGTATTTCTGTGATGCAATTTTGTTTATTTACAAAGATTATATATAACATTTGGTTTCCCTGAAAACAGGAAGAATCCAACAGCAGGGAGACAGTTCCTTTGCTCGCTGATCCAAACATGCCTTCCCAGCTAGCTATCTTAAATGCTTTCCCTTTCATTGCCTTCCAGCCAGCTATCTTAATGAGAGGGGGGCGATCACACCCAACAACTCCAACAAGGTTTAACCCAATTCACAACAATATATATGAGTACCTGCAGAACAGTATAAGAATATAGAGCTTGAGTCTGATCCCTTGAAGTTAATGGTTGTTGACTTCAATGAAGTAGGTCCCCAGAGCTCAGTCCTGCAAAATGCTGAGCTGTATGGTCCCAATCCAGTAAAGCACGTGACCTCAACTGGACTACTCACATGCTTAAAGTTAAATTTGTGCTTTAGCGCTTTGCTGGATCAGAGCCAGAGTGCTCAGCATTTTACAGAACGGAGCCTGCAATCTCTTATTTTTCACCCACCACAATTACAAAGAAGTGTTCATGGCTTGATGTTCCTGTGTAAGTTACATTTTAAGCAATAGTTAAAGGGGATTGACGCAGAATCAGGAGCTCTCACAGCATCAACCAAAGAGGAGTGAAAGGATTCGGAGAACACTGCTTACCCAAGCTAGAGAGAAGAGAGGGAGCAGAGGGGCTCAGCTTCCTACCCCCATTCCCCTATGTAAACTCCAGATTTGAAATGCACATGGGATGCATACATTATTCATGATCTGGTTTCTGAATATAAAGATGCCAATGGATTTTTTTCTCTTCAAACAAACAAGCAATCAAAAATGGTTTAGCTGATATCTAACTTATTTTAAAGGTCATAAGTGGATATTTTGAAAAGAAAGCCCTCAGGTTCAATGGGTAATTTTCCTTGAAAATAATAAACTCCAAATTAAATGGCAAAAAGCAATTAATGATTGAAGTGATAATATACTCTGAAACCTTCTAAAGGTTAAGAGGTAATTTAAACTAAGTACCTAGAAGCATATTAACTGAATTACTATCTTCTCCCTTATAAATGATAACATTAATGACCTCATTAGTTAGCTTTTACATTGGGAAAGAAAAATACTGAAAAATGCAAATATACAGGAGAAGCACAATACATGTATATGTGATTTTGCTGCAGCATAGTGTGTAGTGAAAACTATTTCAATGATACACAATCAAATGTCCTTTAAAGAGCACAGAACTTTAAGTACAAATGGGAATGAATGTATCAAAATGCCATTTGGAGAATGATTAAAATTTACAAGGACAATGTTGGCCAACCTCAAATATCATTGCAGACATTCAGTGACTCCATGAATATACCCTATAACAAGAACTTACCACTTTGTTTATGTAACAATCCTTTACAATTATTATTACTGAGACATTGATAAAGTGCTCTTCATCTAAAAATTTCAAAGGGCATTACAAACTAGGAGTTTTGTGCTCCCCTGTGTGAAACTACCCATATAAGGCAGTAACTTAGTTTCCACATCAAGAAATAGGAATGACTTGAGTTTCAAATCAGTTACCTGGATTTTTTTTCCACTAAGAGTGGGGCCCTGGAAGATTTCAGGGGTTTCAATTTCACAAATTTCCTGAGATCCATGCAGATCTCAGGGGAAATAGTGAAGGCAAGAAGCTTCCCCTTTTTAACAGAAACATCCTTTGTCCCCATCAAGAGGATTTTTATCTTTCCTTTTTTAAAATGGCACTCTCTAGCCGTTTTCCTTGAGGATGGCCTTGAAAATGTGAACCAAGATGACCCAGTGCAAATATTACTACGACTCCAGGGAATATGCAGCTAGGCTTCACTGCAGCAAGAGGCTGTGGGTGAGGAAACCTAAAGATTCCATCTATCCCATCTTTCACACATTTACACACCCCTTTTATGCATAATAAGTCAATCAAGTCTGGGGTATATCCCACACTATCAGCTCGTTGACCCGCCTTCAAAAATCTTAGAAAAGCCCTAAACATGAGAATGGGATCAGGATTGTCAATAATTGGTTATATTTTATGTGTTGTTTTTTTTTAAACCCTGTACCACAGGCCCATCCAAAATATTAAGGCAATTAAAATATTAACTTCTGAGTCTAAGACTGAGCTGGCTGCTGCTCATTCAAGGACTTGGCTGCATTTCTCCATTGCTGTAAAATCTAGGGTCTGAGCAGCAGGGGCTACAAGGCATCTCTATGCCTGCAAAAAGGCCCTGTTTTTCCCTTTACATAGATGTTGCCTCTCTTGATAGATACACCATCCATTACCACAATTCTCCAGCATCGGGTCTGAGTTAATAGCATTAGTGACTGTCCAGTAGATTTCAGAGTAACAGCCGTGTTAGTCTGTATTCGTAAAAAGAAAAGGAGTACTTGTGGCACCTTAGAGACTAACCAGTTTATTTGAGCATGAGCTTTCGTGAGCTACAGCTCACTTCATCGGATGCATAGCATATCGTGGAAACTGCCTACCAAGATGTTAGGGGGCTTATTCCTTCACCCACTCACTTCCCTGGTCCTTCTCGCATGAACAGAGAGCAACAATACCCGAAGTCCAAAGGTGCAAACAATTCGATGTTTATGGGGGTGAACTTCCAGCAAGCATGATTCCAGTTTCCTTCCTTAGTATCCTCCTTCCCAGCTCTGACACCACAGAGCCTTACACCTGTGTCCCTGTTCCCATTCCTGCCCTTAGCCAAACATGATTCCAATTTCCTTGGAAAGGAAAGGCAGTTTCCACGATATGCTATGCATCCGATGAAGTGAGCTGTAGCTCACGAAAGCTCATGCTCAAATAAACTGGTTAGTCTCTAAGGTGTCCAGTAGATGTCACTGTTCAGTAATGCAAGCCATAACCACAGGCTCCTGAGCAAAACACAGCCTCTCTCCTGTGCTTTGATAACCTGGGGAACAAGACACTTCAGTCTATGATTCTAAAACAAGTCTCCCACTTAGGACCCAACCTCTGATTGAAAATTCTAAATTTTAAACAAAAGATGCATTACTTCATAAGGTATGTGATGTTTCATTCATTAAACTACCGTATTTTTCCAGACATGGGCTCTCACAAAGCATATAAAAAAATCATTGCAAAAACTGAACTTTGTTATGTCATTAAGTGGGATTTTTTTACACTGGCATCAATGTAGTATTGATGATTTATATGTATGTTACTCTGATGAACCTGAAACCTTGAATGAATGAACTAACTTTCCTGGGTTCGCTATAAGCAGAGAAACAATAGAACAGTTTTTACAGAAAAAAACACTCCATTTCTAATCCAACCATTCCTGTTTTAAAAGAGAATTTTTAAATGCAGTTGTCAACAATGGAAATCTTGCTGTCATGAGATTCTGGCCACATTCAAACTAGAAAATACACACCTTCCAGTTTCAGTTCTGACCTGGCAGCAAAACTATATGGGTGTACTTGGATCTAGCAATTCAAATTGGGCTTTCTACCTTGCCCTGGCTCTGAAATTTGTAGGGGTTTGAATGCAAGGGTCTGATTTTGTCCTATTGTTATATAATTGGTTGAATATATTAACAGTAATTTATATGAACCAACCAATATAGTTTAGGATAAATATATTTGATGAACTACTAAAATAACTATCAACATTCTTTTTTTCTTAACTATAATCCGATTTCTTGTATATCTATCTAATCTATGTATTTAGCTATCATTTTACAATTAAGGTGTGGTTTTATTTGACTAATATTGTATTATCTTTATCATGCCTTGAGTATATAACATCAAATCAATGGCTCCGTCTATACAGTTCTGTTGAACCTAGTTTTAATTCAAGTACAGGCCTGGCCTAAAGATCCAGTTCTGTGAAGTGCTGAGCATGTCCTCAAGGGGCTCAGAACCACACCAGATCATGCTCTAACACGTGCTCAAGAGAAAACCAGATGAAGGTCTGCGAAGGAAAGACACTCCTTTATTTCCTGTCGTAGTTAAAAAGAGTGAACAGTCAGATACAGGTTTGTTGGAGACTTCATTTTGCTCTAAATTCTTGAACATATACTCCCTCTGTGGCACCTAATCTGACAGTGTAATATCTTTTGTTGTATGCTTTGACTAGACAACTAATCTGTCATTGAGTCTGTAATGTTTGTCCTGGCTTGGGTTCATTTACTATAAAGAAAGCTACAATTACATGATTTTCTCTGTTGGTTCTGCTGTGCTGATTAGCACAAAATAGTCTTTAATATGTCTCAGCCCTGCTGTTACGTATCATGAAAATCAGATATGGTGAGAACTATTCTCATCTTGTCCCTTCCCCTACCAGTAAAGAATTGTTTCTTATAGTATACTTTTGAGTGTTTTGTCCAATCCTGCCTTTAACAACTCCAGCAATGGGGCTTTCATGTTGTGATTTGCCTATTCTTTGCCTTACTGGTGTTCTTTTACTGGCCTTCTCAGCCCAGGGGATATTTTCTCAAAATTCCAAACAAGCAGAACTGATTTTAAAACCAGCTGGAGCTTCAGTGTAGACAAGGCTCTGGAGATAAGAACTGTTGTTATAACTAGTTTAGTTAAATCTGCTTTGAGGAGGTCTTACTAAGCACGTTATAAGAATGGCGCCTGCTGCTGGAGACTTTTGTGTACTCTGTGCTTCCAAATACTTTTGAAACGGATTTGAATATTTTGATGAATTTCCCCTGTGTAGACAAGAGTGGCAGTCATTCCAAAAATTGTGGAAAGAGCAGCAAATGTTGCCATTACAGTAGCATGTGTTGAAACATGAAAATGGAGCAAAAGTTTGCATATTAACTTATCAAAAGTGATTTGTTTAAATTTAATTCAGGTCAAACCAAGACTCACCCTTCTCTAACAAAAAATGGATGGTGAAATATAGCTCATTTCCTGCAAGTGAAAATGCTTGGTGCACGCCTAGCTTAAGGAAATTCAGAGACAGTAGGCAAGATGATATGCTTCAGTATGGATGCAAAATCCTGGTGATTGTGGAGCCTTCATGAATGGAAGGTTGTATTGCAGCAGCTACCTCATGTTCACTTGGATATAAATGCTCCCTTCAGGTAGAACATATAATGAAGGAGACTACATGCTGTTGAGACACGAGTAGCATACTAAGCAAAGATTTAGGGACCTTGGTGTAAAGGAGACAATTTCAGAGAAACCACTCAATTTCTATTCCAGACACTCCTGTTTTAAAAGAGAATTTTTAAATCCATCTAGGAACAATGGAAATCTTACTGTTTCCACAGTGAAGGGGAGAGACTACAAATGGGCTGCACTAATAAATAAATGTTTGCGTACTTGTCCCCTGAAAGCTCTTTTATCTCCACCAGTTTTAACTAAAAATCGCCCTATATATGTGAGTTTAAAGGTTTACTATTGACATTCTAACAATTTTTATGCATGTCTAATTCCATCATAGACATAATTTAGACACATTTATCACTGCATTACTCTTAGACCCAATCCCTGAGGTCAATGGGAGTTTTGACTGAGCACGGAGTGCAGGGTCAGGCTGTAAACAATGGGAATTTAACAATAATGCCCTATAATAATTTGCATTTACAGAAGCTTTCAAACAATAATCTCAAAGCACTTTGCAAATGTTAAACCTCACATCTCCCCTATGGGAGTTGACCATCATCATCATTTCCTGGATAGGAAAAGCGAAGAACAGATAGATCAAAAACCTACACGTGCAAAGTGCTAACTGGACGGATGTCAGTAATAGCACTTTGCACACCTATCTCATAGAACTGGAAGGGACCTTGAAAGGTCATTGAGTCCAGTCCCACAGCCTCCTGGCCCCTCCGAGCCAAGCGCCTGGACTGAACCCGAGTCTTTGGGCTTGGTTGTTAAACCTTTACTTGTGACCGTAACGTACGAAGGGTGGGCACCGAGGAGGACTGCCCCAGCAGGGCGGGCTGAGGGGGTGAGAAAAAGAGACACCTGCAGGGCCCCCCCCACCTTCACACCAAGACCAAGTACTGTCCCTTATTTTTGCTCCAGATCCCTAAATGGCCCTGTCAAGGATTGAACTCACAACTGTGGGTTTAACAGGCCAGCACTCAAACCACTGAACTATCCTTCCTCCCAGTTGTTGTGGAGATTTTCCATGCTTGTCAGGAATTGCTCTATTGACTCATTGAAGGAATATATTTGAACTGACTGGTGCAGTGTCACAAAGAAAGTCAGCAGCAGAGCCAGAGCTAGAACCAAAAGGCAGGATGGTCTTGCCCATAAGACACTGGACTGGGATTCTGCATTTCTAGATTCAACTCCTGGCTCTGCCACAGACATCCTGGAAAAGTCATCAGATCTCTTTGTGCATCAGTTCACTCTCTGTAAAATGAGAGTAACAACATTTCCTTTGCCTCTCTTGTCTAGTTAGCAAAGCACTTAAGCAGATGCTTAAACTTAAGCATGTGTCTGTGTTCTTCTGAAATTGAGGCTCACAGTTTAAGGCCAAAAGGGGCCTGTACATCATCTAGTCTGACCTCCTGTATATCAGACTGAACACTCTTTGGGTCAGAGACAGTCTGTACCGTGCCTAGACAAAAGAATCCTGCTCTTGGTCAAGGTTTCTTTATCATAGAATATCAGGGTTGGAAAGGACCACAGGAGATCTAGTCCAACCCCCTGCTCAAAGCGGGACCAATCCAGATCCCTAAATGTTACCCTCAAGGATTGAACTCACAACCCTAGGTTTAGCAAGCCCATGCTCAAACCACTAAGCTATTCCTCCCCTGATAGTACCACTGTAATACAAATAACACATTAAAAAAAGAATAGCCCTGATTTCCAGTATCTTGTTCTACCCACTAAACCAGACTCCTCCTATTTCTCCTTGATACAATGTGCCTTACAGAATGCACTTTTGAATTGTATGATGAAAGGCCATTATTTCCATACACATTAAAGCTTGCTTTTATCTCTCTTGAGAAATAAACAAGCTTGATACTACTCTGATTTTAAAACTTTGCTGTTTGTAAAAAGAGTCTTACCAAAAAAAAAAATTAAAAAAAAAAATTGCCAGCAAAGCAGGTCTGTGATCTAATTCTGAACATGGCATTTCTTTCATTTAACATCAATAATATTCATGACTAGTACTTAGATCCCAAGCCGTGTTCCAGGATCGAAAAAGAAACGCTAGGAGGGAAATTTTGCATTTCTGCTGCAGATGTGATTTAATCCTGGCATCGAAGTTTCTTCTGTCTGAACAAAACTTACTCAAGCTAGGAAAAAACAAAACAAAGCAGGAAATTTTTTATTCTCAGTGAATTAAAAAAAAGAAAAAAAAAGTTTGCAAAAACCCCTTCCCCCTGGAGACACTTTGGGAAAATGTTGCTACCCCAGCCCTTGGCATAACCTATCCCAGCCCTGTGAGGCTGCTGCAGCACCATTAGCTAAACTCCCACCCTGCCTCCTCTGGTGGCTCCTCACGCCCTTGCCACATTTCTCCTCCCTGCAAAGCAGCTCCCAAACTGTCCTGATCAAAATGCTGAAGCCTCGGCTGCACCCCCTCTACCCACCACCATACAGCTGTCCTCAGGGGATTAGCCCATCTTCTTCCATTTAAGGACTGCAGCCTTTACCCCTCTCCGATCCTTTCCTCCTCTCTGCGGCTGGCTTGTGCGCCTCCAGCTCTCCCTGTCCGCCTCCCTGTTGGGAACAAGCCTCCCCCCGGAAGAGACACAATCCAAGGCATCCAGGCAGCAGCAGGCCCCACTGCAATGTAACTTTCTCTGCTATTCCTCAGCTCACGTATCCATCCCCTTCTCCCCACTCATCGTCCCCCCTCCCCCTTGAAGGGTCTTTGGGAGGGCGGAGCCTGGGCGGGGCTCCCTTGACTGATGCTTCAAGGGGGAGTTTGACACCCCCTCGCCTGTGTCACCCCCCCCCCCCCCGAAGCCTCTCAGGCTCCAAGAATGTCCCGGCCAGCCCCGCAATTGCTGAGCCTGCGGCGGGTCCCGCCCGGTGAGCAGGAGGCGGTGGGAGGGGAAAGCAGCCGCGCGCCCTGCCCGCCTTGAAGCCCATTGCGTGGCAGCGCCAGCCGGCCGCCTCCCTGCGCCCACACAGCCCCCTGCCGGCAGCGCCCGGGCGCGGGGGGCCGGAGCAGGGGCCACGCGAGCCTCCCTGCCCCGCACCGCCCCCGCCTGGCTCCGCCAGCCCCGTCCGCCCTGCGCCGCTGCCGGAGGGGGAGTTCCCCGCGCGTCTGGGAGCTGGAGGATCCGAGCGAGCCCTTGGCACAGCGGGTCAGGACCCGCCTCTCCCGGCCCGCGGGCTGCCCCCCGCCCCGCTGCTGAGCGCTGCTCGCTGGCCGGTGCCTTTCCAGCCCCGCGGAGCATCGCGGCGGCTGCCTGCCCCGCTGCAGCTGGGAGCGGCGCGGCTGGCTGAGCGCCTCCGCCGGACTGGGAGTTGGCCGTCGGGCGGCTGCCTTGTGCCCGGCACCTTCTCACCTGACACGGGCAACTTCCCCCGGCAGACAGACCGGACCTGGCTCATCCCTGCCTCCAGCTCGCCCGGGCTTCGCTGCGCTGCGCGGTGCCTCTGAGCTGCCTCGTGAACCAGGTAACTGGGGTCTTCTCGACGCGGGGGCTCCGCTACAGGAACTCGTGCTGGCAAGTTTCGCGGGGCAGCGTGCGTGGGAATGGGAGAGCGGTTCTGCCACCCCCCACCCCGGAGCAGAAAGGGCTTCGGAGACTTTGTAGCTTCTCGCAGGCTGGACGGGGTCAGATTTCAAGTTGACACTGACATGTGGGGTACATTGTTCCGCACGCAAAAAGTACAGTGCAACATAGGTTTGTTTTTTTAAACTAGCGAGTCAGGCTATGAATGAAAGCAGACCTTCCTAGGGCGAGATCCTGCTCCCGTTGAAGTCAATGGGAGCTTTGCTGTTCACTTCACAGCGAGTATTAGCATCTGGCACCTTACCACCAAAGTCTCCATATTGTTCTTTATTTTAAAGCACGTGATCTTTCCTAATAATCGGGGGGGGGGGGATTCAAGCACTGTGATCTACCTGTATATTGTTAATTATCATCATCGAGCTAGTGTGATGTGGACTGCATGAGCCACAAAGATAAGGACAACCTCTGGTCCAAAGAGCCTACCACCTAAAGAGACACAGAGGAGACAGGATACGTTGTGCACCACTTTCTAGGTTTTCCTCCTACGTTTTTGGTCTTTTGTAGGTCAGAGGTGATGTGAATACATACAGATGATGGGTACAAATACATACAGACATACTCTTCTGCCAGAAAATAAGCTTCATGGCAGAGGATTACTTTTCTTAAATAAATTAAAAAAGTAAACAAACTTTAATGTGGTGTGCATGGTTCATTTCATTTTAAGACCGTTTCCTACATTCCCTGCTGGTAAAAATGCAGTATTAATTTTATTGCCTGTACATGAAGTGAATTCACTGACTTGGCATGTAGCCATGCTTTAAAAAAAAAAAAAGTAAATAGCTGTCAGAATTCATTTGGCAGCAACGGTGAGAAATGACCATAACCATACAAATGCTATTGGATTCAGACTTAATGATCCATTGTGGATTTAAAAAAATATTCCTCTAACTTTTGGAGAGTAGTGTTTAGTTCTGTACTGTAATCGGAAGTGGGAGGATGCTACAGTGCTACGTTAGAAATATGTAATTGTCAGAGAAGGAGGCTGGGAGCCAGGCTGTGTTCCTCAGGTCCTGCTGAGTGATCTTTAGCAAGTCACTTGCAGGCAAAATTTTAAATGTGGCTGCTTCTTTTAAGCAGCACAGATTTTGGGTACTCAATTTGGGATTATTTGGTACTAATATGCCTGCAGCTGTCATTGACTATAGTTGGAATTGTGGATGCTTAGCATCTCTGTAAATCAGGCACAAGGTGTCTCCTTTCGGGCACCTGAGCACTGATGCACCAAAAATCCCTGGCCATTTTTGACAAAATTTTAACCTCTTGATGTCTCATTTTACTCATCTGTGAATTAGGTGCTTTAATACTACTTATGTAACTTCCCAAGGGCCTCAATCCTGCAAAGACTTATTCAGATACTTCACTTTAATATGAGTTGTCCCACTGAATGCATAAACTTAAGCATGTGTAAGTCTTTGCAGGATCAGGGACGCAACTGGTAAGGATTAAATACATGTTTTCCTTTCCCCTGTTGCTGCTGTGTGAAAGACCAACACAAACAACAGAGGAAAATGATTGACTAACTTACTACATGGGGCGGGGGGGCGGGGGGGGGGGAGAGGGACATCGAAACTGGCTATACAGTGCTGGCAAATGAACATAGTAAACAAAATGGAATATTTATTCTCTAATCTATCCATTGTGGCAATTCTAGATGCTATTTATAATATTAATAGGGAAAACATTTTGAGGTAGAAGTGTGATTTATGTGAACAGTGTCTCATTGCTTTGAGATTCTTGGAAGAAAAGCACTACAGAGAGTGGAACTGATTATTATTTATTTTATTAGTTTAATATTATTGAATTTTTATTTTCCTCCTTGTTATGATTTAACCAGGGACCTTCATCTTCATGACAGAAGAGAGCGTCATGGCCTTTAGGATTCAAGTTTTTACTAGGCTGAGGATTGACTGGGACTGAAAGATTCTGGGTTACTCATAAATCTCCCCAAACTAACACATACACACACACACACGCAGTCCCTCTCTCCTTATTGCTACCGTTATTGGTTGTGAGTAAAAAAAAATGGCATCCAGCCTTACTTGCACTGGGATGATATGGGCACTTCTCTCCTTCCTCTGCGCTGCTGCCTCCTGCATAGGATTCTTTATGCCCTACTGGCTGTTGGGGTCTCAGCTGGAGAAGTCAGTGTCCTTTGGCACTTTCCGGAGGTGTTCCTATCCAGTGCGGGATGAGAGCCGCCAGACTACAGTGATGGTAGAGCAGTGTGGCCGCTACGCATCCTTCCAGGCCATCCCAAGTGCTGAGTGGAGGATCTGCACCGTGGTGACAGGGCTGGGCTGTGGCCTCCTCCTTTTGGTGGCGCTGACTGCACTCATGGGCTGCTGTGTGTCCGAGCTCATCTCCAGAACTGTGGGCCGGGTAGCAGGGGGCATCCAGTTCCTGGGAGGTAAGTCACAAGCTTCTGATTCCTGTACTGTGCTTGTACAGTGACTGCATTATTTTCTCCATTCTTACGATAGCACCTCTGCAGGTTGCAGCCAACCTTGTTCATTCTCATGTACTGAAGTTCCTGCCAGGCTGGCATTTAACCTTTCAGAAAGTATGCTGCATTAAATCACGTAAAACTATTATTAGGTTGTGAGAGTACAATTAAATTGTAAGCCCCCTGGGGAAGGGATTGTCTTTTGCCTTCTGTTTTCACAGTACTGTTGACTTCAGTAGGGCACTGCATCGGGGCATGGGTGTACCCACTTGGATCCAACTGCAGGGTCAAACCCCAGGTTCCAACTGGAGAATCTTTATTTCAGAATAGAGTGATCCAAAGCCAGAAAGAATACAGCTTGATTCTCAGGTTCTAGGTGGAGTTTGCAGTGCTGACAGTTAAGGGGAAATTTTTTTTCTTATAGATTGAGATCAAATTTGACCTCAAAGTTCCTGAGATATTAAACTTGGAACCCCACAATGCTATGCTTATAGAGTCATTTTTCAGAGTAAATCATCACTGTATTGTTGTAAGTGGTGCTGGAGCATTGCGTATGTTTCAGCAACATTTTCCTCTTGAATAACCATTCAGATGAATGAGATTTTAGGCTGTACTATTTATGTGAGGTTGTGTATTTCAGTGGCATTCAGTGCAGAAACCGTCACAGCTGCAATGTTTCACATGTCCTGTGATAGCCATTTCTAGGAGTGCAAATTCAGAAAGCATAGTTGTGCGCTTCATTGGGACTTGTAATTCCCTCCCCTCCAAACAGGGCTCACACAGTAACGAAGTGGAAATAAATTTTTAAGTGTATCACTGCAAACAAGACTGCACTACACAGTTTAAAGTTGAAAATCAGGGGAAAGGAAAGGAAGACTATCTGGGCCTTGGCCTCAGCTAGTGTAAGTTATAGCTCCATTAAGGAGCTCATTTACCTCAGCTGAGAATCTGACCCAAAGCTTTGAAGTAACTTCTACACTCAGAAATAAACTGACACTGTTACTTCAGCCTTCTGTCTGCTGGTTGACCTACAGGCATTTCTGTATTTAATATGGCTCACAATCTGGAAGAAAATAGCAACGCCTTGAGAGAGAATTGTGACGGTAATGTACGGTTCCAAAAGCCCACTTTGTTATGAAATTCCACCCTCTCCCCTGCCCGCAGGCAGAAAGATGGAGAGATATTTGATTAAATAATTAATATGTGTGATCCCACTCAAACTGGTTATTTTCACTTCCACCCACCACAAAGGCTTCACTCCTGCTTGCTTTTTAGCCACTGTTTTCTGTTTTCAATTTGTCTCTGATCAGATGATTTTAATTTTAGTTGATCCATTTTTTGTGGCAGCACTCCCCCTTTCTGCAGGCTTGCCGGCCGGGCTGCTCCTGCGTCTGATTACAACCATGCTAGTGAAATATGACAACCTCCACTGTCAATATTCAGGGAAGGGGAACAGGAAGAGTGGAAAACTCACAAATCTTTGTGGCTTTGTCTTGTGCTGTAAGTATGCCACCCCTCTCTGACTGCTGATGGAGACTTGGAATCAAATGTGATGAGGGAAGAGGCATCCTTAAGGTTACAGTGCAAGCCAACGGAGTTTTCCAGCATAGACTGCAATACAATTTTCCACGGAGGGGTGGACATAAGTGTTCAGAGTTTATTTTCAGTAGGTGCAATCCAAAAGATCAGTGAACTTGTGATACGAAACGAAAATCACAGAGAGCTTTACTTACAGTTCAGAAATTATTTACACAGCATGTGTAATTTCCTCCTCTACTGGGTTTTAGGGTTATCCCTAATATCGCGCAGCAATGCTGTAAAATGCGCAAGAAATGAACTAATTGAGACACCATCACTTCTGAAGGTACATAAAACAACTTAAGACATTAGGGATGGGGGAGGGTGTGGTGCGTCAGTAACTTGGACAAGTTAAAGGGACGCTGTCAAGGTAAAGAACATGGGTCAGATCCTTAGCTGGTGTAAAACTGCATAGCTTCATAGTCTTAAGGACAATGGAGCTATGCTGATTTACACCAGCTGAAGATTTATCCCAATTTCCTCCCCCAAAACTTTACTATTACTCTACATATATATTACTAATCAAAACCTAGATTATTGAAAGGAAAAGTATGTTAACAGTTTTATGCTGTTTGATTATTTTTTGCTGTTCACTCAGTTTGGCAGTAATTCTAGGTCAGTCAGTTTCACTTTCTGTTTATAGATGCTTTCACCTTCTGATTCTCCTGCATCAGCACACTTGTTGTGTCTATTGTCAACAACTCAGGGGGAGTGTTTGAATGTAAAAGAATATTAACTGACGTTAAACACAAACATAAAAACAATAGATTTTCTAGCTCATGGGTTTTGATAGGTACGACAGTTATGGGCACTAAGTGTTTTAAAATGCACTAACTTGGGTGAATAAACTAACTGGCCAAATGTCTTGTAGTGGGAGACATAAGGGCAGGTGAGAACACAATACAGTTCGGATACAGAGGTTGGGAGGGGGCCAATATTGACAAATTGATCTGATTGTCCTGCTCTGGTATCAGAGGCTTTTTCTCTGCTATTGAGATGATGTGGGTGGGCACTCGTAGACACAGGGCCTGATTCTCCTCTCACCTGAGTGCAAATCAGGAGTAACTCCAGGGAGGTCAGTGGAGTAACCCCTGCGTAAAACCAGCTAAGCCTTCCCTAGTGAAATGGTGCTAAGGTTTTACAGGTGGGGTTTCACAGAGTTGTTGCTGTATGTGGAAACCAAGAGTCAGTTACTCATGGGTGCTTATCGTAAACCAAGTCCTCTCCTAAAAAATGAATGGTAGAACTTGAATGAAACTGCAAACCCCACAGACTAGGAACAGCTGTTTAGAAATTGGTTTGTCAGGCGTTTAAGAGGCTCGTTTACTGTTTCAGAGGATCCTGAGAGTGGGGTCTGTATATATTTTAAAACAATACTAGGATACTATGCTCTGGGGTTCTTTAACTTTTTCAGTCTTAACACAGAGATTGCCTTGTGGACTCTTCCCTCCCATTCTCAATCACATGAACTACTTTTCATCCTATTTACGATATCACTGCAGCAATTACAACAATTGCTTACATGGAAAAGTAACATTAGGAAAGTGTTTAATGTATATTTAGTTTCTTCTTATGCAATTAGCAGCCAGAAACAAGGAAAAGGAGCCAGCACCATTTGGCCAGCCAGTTCTCTGTTGACCATCAGTGGCCCATAGACCATAGTTTGAGAGCTGCTACTGCTGTAGCTCAGTGGTTCTCAAAGCTGGTCCGCCGCTTGTTCAGGGAAAGCCTCTGGCGGGCCAGACCGGTTTGTTTACCTGCTGCGTCCGCAGGTTCGGCCGATCGTGGCTCCCAGTGGCCGCGGTTCGCCGCTCCAGGCCAATGGGGGCTGCGGGAAGGGCGGCCAGCATGTCCCTTGGCCCGTGCCGCTTCCCGCAGCCCCCATTGGCCTGGAACGGTGAACTGCAGCCACTGGGAGCTGCGATCGGCTGAACCTGCGGACGCGGCAGGTAAACCGGTCCGGCCCGCCAGGGACTTTCCCTGAACAAGCGGCGGACCAGCTTGGAGAACCACTGCTGTAGCTGATACTTTACAAGCACTTTTGCTGTATTGCTTCTGAGTACTGATAACCAATGTGAAAGTTATACTGTTTATAACCTCTTGAGGGCACAGTTATGTAGATGCATACAGTCTTCACTGAGAACAGTAAGTGCAATGTATCTAGCTGGTTTACTGTGAATGTTTGGAAGATTGAGAAACATATCATGTACCTATAATAGACTGTATTGAAAGTTATGACTTGATTGGCAAAAAGTAAAGAGCATGATTGGCAAAAAGTAAAGTTTAACAAGTCTACAGCAAACTGTACTCTAATTATCGATCCTCTTTTCTTTTCTTTGCAATTTGGTAGATATGACATACTAATGTGATGAATAATTTCACTCTTTGAATGAAGAGCAATCAAATTAAAAGCAAAATGAACTAAAAGGTTACCCAGTTTTATTACAAGCAGTGTAGCAAAAGATACAAGTATTTCACATACTGTAAATTTAAAGACCATTATGCTAGCAAGGTGACTTCATAAAAAGGGTTGGCACACAAAAGAGAAGGACTGAAATCGGCTCTTACTTAGGCAAATCTCTCTTTGACTCTATGTTGAGCCATATTCAGGAGTGAGTGAAATGATGACCCACCATCTTTGACACATCTCTGAATTAAACCCATTGGTCTTAATTCTGGGATGCATGTTGTCACAGGTCCTGGCAAGCGACCCTTTTTGGCTGTCCACTAAGAATGCCAAAGGGACTCCAAGCCTTTGAACTCTGAATTGCCAAAGGTGTTTCAAGCTCCTGGAGCCTGAACGGAGTCCAGCCACTGCCCCAACCTTAGGCATGCTCACAGGGCCCGGACCTTCTATCTGGCATTCCCCCTCTGCATATTGGAACCTGCTGTCCAACCACCTACCCCTGCTGGCTGACCCTTCAGACTCCCAGTACTCAAACACACCCTCCCCCAGAACTCCACCCCCAAGGTATGATGCTTCTGGTTTACCATTTGAACTCCCTCAGGGGCACACTTATTTGTGAAGGTCTCTCTCTCTTAGTCACTCACTCTTACTTTGTTCAATTTATCAAACTTTATGCTCTTTATATTTCATCATGTAAAGCACAGGAGAATACAGATCACACCAAACAATAAAACCTTCTGCACACAATGTCCCTCATTAGCTCATCCTTCCCTTGAGAAATCATCTGTATTCTGGCAGGCAGGCAGAGTCCTCCACCCCGTTGCCTACCTTGCCCCTGCAGCAGCTACCTGCATCTTAATGTTTGTAGTGCAAGATGGGTCTGTCTCCTCTCATTCCCCCTTGTGAGTCCCTTTATAGACTCCTGGTGGGGTCACCTACTTCTTTTGTTCTGCCTTTTGGTAATTTTCCATTACTTTCAACCCACCCATTCCTTCAGAAAAGAGGAGAAAGTGTCTTCTTCCAGGCAGAGCAAACCTATTATCCCAAGGTGTTTTACTTTGAATAACTGATCACTGAATAGTGATCATTCACCATTGTCTCTGGCCTGGAAGAGACATGACACAAGCCTGCTAACTCATGGGGGATCATATAGGCTTTCCATGACATAGTAATTTCATAAAATCAAAATTCAGAAGTGGTCAGGTAGAACCTCCCGGTTTGTTATGCATCTGAAAAGTGAGTTGATTTTCTGTAGGTAAATCTGGTGTAACTGACTAGGTTGCACTGTCTTGATTCTCCAGTAGTTTTTACACCAGAATTCCATAAATTCCGACAGGAATTCCTTTTGGCAATGGGAGGAGCCAAATGAGCAGGCCTTGCAGACCTGCTCTTGTCCGTATTTTTCTCTCTCCATTCCCTTGTGTCTACACCAGCAGCTACTGTAACCCATGAACTGATGGCCCTTTTATTGTAGCTTGGGGAATTTGGAACATTTGGCTATATGGAAAACAGGCTGAAGCAGTTTCTAAGGTAAATTCTGAAAACATCTTCAGAAGAAAAATAACCCTCTGGAAAAGCCACTGTAAAGTTCCTCATACCCTGTGCTGGGGCAATAGTCATGTGTTAGCCTGCACAGATCCTTGCCTGCTCTTGACAAGCATTGGCTGGATGTGGAGGACAGAGCTGTTTGGGAATTTTCCACCGTAATGATTGTCTGATTGAAAACACTCTTTTTTCAAAATCAAAATTTTCCATGGGAACATTTTAATTAAAAAAAAAAATTTAAATTTTTCCATCAGCAAAATTGAAATAGTGGCTCTCAGGCTGCCTAGCTGGAAGGCTCTTGTCCATTTCAGTCTCTGCCTGCTGGGAAACAGTGAAATTGACAAGAGGCTTCCAGACAAGAAGAGGGCAAGCTAAAAAAATCCATTTCACTTGTCTCTAAGTGGAATTTTTCTGGAAATCCCTTTGTGCAATACATTTTTGCATTTTTGACTTTTGGCACAATCTGCAATTCTCCCCACCCCTTCCAAAAAACCGTGACAATTTTTGACAGGAAGGGATTTCCATATTATGGCCTGCTCTAGTTGAGAACCCTACAGACAATAATTACAGAAGGTGTTTTGCCACTTTTTCCTCTCTCCCATTTTCTGTCAGATAGGAGACCTCAGTGACTTTCTCATGGGTTTGGGTGATCATCCTTGTTACACAAAGACAAACTACATCTTTTACACCCCTTCCCCCCACCGTACAAAGACGAAAGCATGGAAAGGAACTTGTGCCTCCCCAGAAGACATAGGTGCTGACTGCGTGGGTGCCCAGCACGCACTGGTGGCCTTGCGGATCAGCTCTTTCCCCTCCCTCCCAGCACCTCCCAACTGCCACAGATCAGCAGCTCAGCGGTGGGCAGGAGGCGCTGAGGGGGAGGAGGCGGAGCGAGGGTGGGGCGCGCTCGGGGGAGTGGAAGGGAGTAGAGCAGGGCAGGAAGAGGCAGGGCAGGGGTGGGAAGAGGTAGGGTGGTGGCAGGACCTGGGGCGGAGCAGAGTTTGAGCACCCTCAGAGAAATGAGAAAGTTGGCGCCTGTGCCAGAAGACATCAACATTGAGGCAAACGAGAAGTGTGGCATTGGTTGATGTTACCAAGTAGAATCTCTGTACATTAGCTTTATGCTTCAATTAAGAGTGGCCTCACAGCTGCTCCAGTTCACTCCAGCTGCCCCACCTGTTTTACATAGGCAGCCATCCAGAGACAGAGTGCAGTGTATATTTGTGCAGACCACACCCCTTTTTAGCTTAGCTTCAGAACTCCTGGCTATTACATCTTGGCTTGCAGAGCCAGCCACTTTGGTCACTAGTGGTAATGTTTAATGCCCATTTTACGCCAGCTTTACACAGGTGCAGCTGCCTACAATAATGTAACACAGTACAGAATAAAACCCATTGACTGCAATGAGAGTTTTGCCTTTACAGGCAATGCAGGATCAGTCAGGCCATAAGTAAGGTGGTTGTTGTGGGAAGACATGATAAAAGGAAAGACATAAAAAGCAATGCCATCCTGAGCAGATTTTGCAGCCCATATGGTAGAACATTAGGTAATAAGATCCCCTGCTGTATGCTTGCAAAAGTGACAATTTAAGGACAGTTGGACAAATCCAGAAGCAAGTCTAAGATGATGTAATTTACAACTTGTGGGCTCCCTTAGTGTGTAGATTACATCAATTTCACCTCTCTTACACACACACACACCCTTAGCCAAGTGTAATTCTCCCCTCTTAATATTACCTCTGAGCCTGGCCCGCTGAATATGACTGTAATGGAGTCTAAGTTAACATACACTTATATGGGTCAGAAAAAAATATAAATGTAGACTCTCCAGTTGTCACTTAGACTCACACTCCCCTCTAAATTTGATCCATTTTGTTGGCCTAAACGTTGTGTCTTCCTGCTTTAGTCAGCTGAAAGAGAAAGGAGCAGATCCTCAGCTGCTGTAAATTGTTCTCACTCCGTTGAAGCCAGTGGAATTATGACAGTTTACACCAGCTGTCCCAAAGTGTTGAGGCTGTTTGGTTGGAACACTGACCTAAATTGAGAATGGTTCCAAAGATGAATGTAACTGAAAGAGATGTTAATGGGTATCAGAGTAGCAGCCGTGTTAGTCTGTATTCTCAAAAAGAAAAGGAGTACTTGTGGCACTTTAGAGACTAACAAATTTATTTAAGCATAAGCTTTCGTGAGCTACAGCTCACTTCATCGGATGCATTCAGTGGCCACTGAATGCATCCGATGAAGGTAGCTGTAGCTCTCGAAAGCTTATGCTCAAATAAATTTTAGTCTCTAAGGTGCCACAAGTACTCCTTTTCTTTTTCTTAATGGGTATGTATTCATTTGTTTACAGTGAACTGTGCTATTTTTGCAGCAATTTCTACTACTACAGTAAGCTTCAGCTAAGTAAGGAGAAAAATTCCATGCATGCCAAATTTCAGCCTGGAGCAAATTTTTAAAAGTCAGATTATAAGCCTCTGGAAAGCATTCATATAATGGAAATGCTGACACGCACAAAAAACGAAACAAAAAACCCTCCAAAAAAGAATGATGCTGCTAAAATATTGGGAAGAGTTGCTTTCCTTTTCCTTTCTTTGCTGTTGATGTTGAATATAAAAATACTGTGTGATGTTTTGATTATTGTTGCAGCTGCTTGGAGTTTAAGCAGAATTTTGCATTAAGACCAGACTTTTTGATCTAAAGAAAACTGTGAGTGCTGTTTTATTTATATATAGAAATGCTTGTTTTTCTCATTTTTTAGCTCCTTTTTCATACTGGAGAGTAACAATACTTAGAACTTGCATGGTGCTTTACATTTCAAAGGGTTTTACAAACATTAACTAATTAATCTTCAGGAGAACTGAGGTTCATAAGGATGTATTACTTCCATTTTACAGACGGAGAAGCTGAGTCACTGATATGCCAAGTGACTTGTTCAAAGCCAAAAGGGCATCAGACCAAGAATCAGGAGTTCTTAGCACACAATGAATCTCATGCTCAGCCCATCACTAGGCCTTGCTGTCTTGTAAAACGAAGTCAAATGAAAGAGCTCATTTGTCATACTAATGAAAACCTTTGAGCGAGACACTGATTCACATTAATGGAGACTGGGGGCCGGATACTCAGCTGGCATAGATCAGCATTGCTCCATTGAAGTCAGGCCCAAATTTGAGTTATGCCAAGAGAATTTGGCCCAGTAAGTAAAGGTGATTCTATCAAAAGGGGTCTCTCTAAATTTTGTCAGTCTGGGACATAATCACATTTATAGCTATTATAGTACCGTTCTTTTTGGAGGTTACATTCCAGCCCTAGAACCCCATCCAGCAAAGCGCTTAGGACCAGAGTTTGAACGCTTACTCACAATGGTGCGCAGTTACTCACCTGAGTAGCTCCACTCACTCATGAGTTAATGCTTTGCTGGCCTGGGGTTGTAAGAACTTGGTGGGCTGTGCAAGCCCATAGTATAGAAGCTAGACAGGGTCCTGGAAGGGTTGGCCTACTGCAGACCCAGCATTCAAAGCTTGATTGGAGCTTACGTTGTTCAGAAAGCTACCAAAATATTCTGCTGGATCAAGCCCCAAGAGCAATGATAGAGAATTACATGGTAAGAAAATTTATTCTGAAATAAAGATTATAGAAAATATTCTATGTTCAAGCTTTTAAAATCTCAACAGTTTAAATTAAAATTAATTGGAAGGAGTTGGGAAAATTCTATGCTCCTGTGCTGTGGTGTAAATCTGGAGCAATTCCAGTTAAATCAGTGGAATTACTCTGCATTTGTGTTGGAGTAAATGAGAGAAGAAATTTGGCTCAGAGTTAGTAATTTTGTTTCTGTGTGGAAAGACTCAGCTCGTTTTGCTTCCTGAACACATTTAGGTGTTTGAATGTTATTGGAAACTTCACTTAGTCACTGAAATGTTGCAGTATTTTCCAATTAGCAATGAGATCATGTGCCCAAGTCCTACAGACAGTGCAGGATTGTTCCCGACAGCACATTTTCCAGGGCTTTGTCCAATCCAGTTTTAAATGACTTCTTAATGGGGCTTTTCTCACTTCCTTTGGGAGACAGTCTAATAGGAATTCCATTAGAAATTTTTTTTCTGATATTTAGCCTACATTTTCCTTTACTTAATGTCCTCCTATTACTTCTCTGTAAATACCTCCTTTTACCATCTGAGCTGGGGGCTTTGGTTTTCAAAGGTCTCATGAAAACCTCTTCTACCTCCTTAATCATGAAGGTGAGGTCAGACACATGGCTTGCAGACTAGCAGTGCAGTTGTTTTCATATGGCTTGGCAAATAAGGAAGGGGCTTGACCTCATTTAGAAACTAGAAGTCACACAGGAAGGAAGGGCTAACTTTGCAGTCATGTAACCTCGCAGACCAGAGTGACAATGTTGCCATAATGGTCTATGACAGTCCCCTACCAGTCACTTCACATGGTTTTGTTTCTTTAGCTTAGGCATGAAAAGTTGCACACAATCAACAAACCTGACATTGTCAGATTATGCCATGGGCTTCCCATGATGCCATGGACTTGAGTCTGATCTCATTTACATTGCTTATACTGATGTAACTCCTTTTACTTCAGAGGAGTTGCCACTAACTTGCACTGGTGTAGCAGACCAGAACTAGGCTCTCTCCCGCCCACCCCCCCAACTGTGCTTTCCTTTGATACATCACTCAGGGTGGGCTCCTGTTGAAGTCAATGACAAAATTCTTCAACTTCAGTGGGAGAAGGAGGAGGCCTTATGGTTCAAACCTGGCAGTTCCTCAACATTGTCAATTCCTACTGAAGGTAATGAGACTCAAGGGTGCTCAGCTTCTTTGAGATGGGGCACAGAACTTTTCAGGATAGACCCTTAGACCCTGATCCTGCATGCTCATGTGCTTAACTTTAACTTCAGTGGGACCATTCCTGTACTTAGCATGTGCTTAAGTGCTTTGCTGGTTCAAGGCCAGAGTGCTGGGTGCCTTGCAGGATCGAGCAGTAGATGCCTGAAAGTGTTTTTTTTATTATAACTGACTATTTTGAATATTGATTTGTAAGTAAAATTTACTGCTGGGCTGACAGAGAAAATCTTTAACTGAACTTACTACTAGTTTGTAGGAATTTCATGGAAATCTCATAAATATATAATATATAAACTTAAAAAAATTATTATAAGGCACTCTTATTTCTTGTTGCATGAACCAAAATCCTCAGGAGAGAATGCAAAAGAAATGCACCGCCCCAATAAACATTCTGTATCGTTGCTGTGGTAATGTAAAGATTTGACCTTTCCTTTGCAATCTGACAGTTCAGTTGTCTGGTATTGTCCCTGAATAAAGATGCCTTTGTACTATAAAGTGGCATTGTTAATTCCAGAAGAATGGTTTTCTAATCAATGCAAAGGGATATGGAGTTTCTCCCTTGCTCTAAGGATAAAGGATTTGAGATAAAGCCATGAATGATCAGTCTGGAATGATAAAAGCTGCTTCCAAAATAAAGCTCTCAGTGAAAGGGTATGAAACCTGCTTATGCAGTAGAGTACAAGAAATAGCCCTGAGGTTTCCAAAGAAAGTGTGCTTTCTGACTTCTTCACAAGTTTGGGCTTTTGTCTGTGGCTGGAGCTACTGAAAGCTAATTTGGGACTAAGGTTTTTTAAAAGAGAATGAACTTGATATTTAGAACACCATGGGCAACTCAGTTTGGCCACAATACAGTGGAACTCCTATTATCCAAAGTGTTTTTTAAAAGCATTCAGATTAAAAGGGTTGCAGATGCTTTGGGTAGCAATGCATTCTGCTAGGGGACCTTCGTGAGTATGTGTGAGTGAATTTGACGGTACTTTGGTTTAATCAGGACATAAAGGAGGTTAAACCTTATGTTTAATAGGCACCCCCCAAACACTGTAATATTTTTACAAGCTTTAAAAGTCATGAAGTGATGTTTGGAGGTTTGTACATCTGCCTATGCAGGTTTGCACTTCAGTCCACAGTTATTTATTTTTATATTATTAATTTAAATCACAGTACAACCTAGGTGCTCCAACTGAGATCAGGGCCCCATTGTGCAAGGCACTGCACATAGAGTAAGAGACAGTCACTGCCCCAGAAATGTTGCAGTTGAAAGACAAAACAGGTGAAAGGTGGTGGAAAGGGATATGCAAGATAGCTTGCAAATGTTATGTTAGTTTTATGATTTTGATTTGTGTGGTTTAGATTTTTTTTTTTTTAAATCTATCATGTTGGGGCAGGTTTATATTGTTTAATGTATTATAAATATAAGTAACCAGGCATTTCCAGCTACTATGTTCAGTGCAAGGTGGACTTCTGATACTGTTGTAGTACAATAATAATTATAAGTTTTCAAGTCTTTTAAATCATTTGTAGTGTGCAGTTTTAGTCCTACATCTGCTCAGATCTTAGCTCTCATGGCAGTCATTAGCTTTGCTCCCCATTCCTGGGGACTCATTATCTCACACATCACTCGAAATAAAGCAATACTTGTGTAAAGGTCTGTATTGCCAACCCCAAGCATTCAAAACCATTAAATTGGTCCCTCAAGATCACAGGATTGGCTTAAATATGGTAAATTGGGGTTCTTTATATTTGCCTTCTGGATTTTGAGCCTGTAGGATTCATGTTTTTCGCTATAACTCCGAGGGCTGGAAACTTAGGGGTTGCACGAAAAGGCTGAGATTTTCATGCAAACCCATGACTTCAGGGCAGGGACTGTAAGGCAAACACTAAATCTCATGAGAGCTGGCTGCACTGAAGATTGGTGTGAGAAATGAACTAATCCTATCTGTAGAGTTTTACAGAGCCATTCAGAAACACATGCTTTCAGCTTGACCTCAGATGAGTTACTCCAGATTTACACCAGTGTCACTGCCAGCAGAATCTGAGTTACTGGGCTATGAGCTCACACTGGTGGAAACCCCAATGGAGTAACACTAGTATAAACTAGAATCAGGCCTTGCGGCCCAATTCTCAGATATGGCCAAGCTGTGAAGGGTGAGGCAAAATAGGATGTATGTCACCTTTGTGCTCCCCTGATTTCCAGCACTGCTACAGGCCAGCTCATCCCCTAGAGTAAATCAGAGCAGCCTTCGGGATGCTCTAAGAAGTTACACCAGCAAATAACACTACCTAAAGGACTGTACAGCTTTCCTGCCCCTTTGTGCTATTGGTGTTCAATGGGACTGCTCCCTTGAATAAAGTTCTACACCCGTGTAAGTGTTCGCAGGCCTGGGCCCTTACTTTTTAACATGTTTCAGTCTCCTATGGGATGAAAGATTCTATCTACTGAACATACAGTATAATTATTTATTAATGTTTTATAATGGAGCGCTACTTTGGAAATCACTCATTTTGTGAGCAATGAGCCCTCGCTTGAATGGTGGCCATTAGTTTCTGATTATCTTATTTTATTTTTTATGCTTCGCTGGCAGTAACGCAGTCTGAATTCACTCACCACGTCAGCACATTTGAGTGTGGGGCTGCAGCTAACTTGTGCTGAACTGTCAAGAACTCCGGTTTGTTCCTCTTTTCCATAACAGAATGAAATAAAAATTATGTCAGGAAGGAACGCTTCTGTGGTGCATTCAGTGACCTGAAAGAGCTGTGACAAACCTTAAACTAGGCAAGGCAAATTCTATATTGTGCACTAAGCCCTGGGATCTGATCTATGAACACAGGAAGTCTGGAGGATATTTTAACTTTTCATCTCATGCATAAGAATTACATTCTGTTTTGATCTCACGGCAGAGAAAAGTTACTCTGTTTATCTCATCTACCCTAGTGGCTAGTTTGATTACAGAGCCCCCCTTCCTGGCACCTTTTTAAATTCAGTTTGGCTGCCTGTGTCCTTGGTACTCAGTGAGTTTCATTAAGTTTCACAGCAGTTAGTTTTCATTCCGTGTGTGGCACTTTTTTTTTTAATCAATATTTGACTCTAGCGTAATTTCAGGCAATTGTGCTTTTTGCAAAGCACTTGCACAATAATAATTTTGCTGAGCAAGTTTGGAAAGAAGATTCAGCTATGATTGCATCACTGTGTAAAAACGAATGAATAGGAAGTTGTTTCAGCTTCCAAAGAGTTTTTTTGCTTGTGATGGTAAAATAAAATATAAAGAAGCTTCTGCTTTTTTCAGTAACTGAGCGTCTTGTCCCTTATTTCAAGGAGTGTAGATAAATAAAGGGCCTAAAGGTTGATATCACTGATTTTGAACACTGTCATACTTGCAGAGTAAAGTACTATACGGAGTCTGCAAATTTTATTTCCTTAGGGATAATGGCATTTTTTCTTTCAAGTGAATAGAATATACTGAGCCAACATATTTCTTTGTTATTGTGGGTCAGACTTTTCTGAAACTGTAACCTGCGGTTTTGCTGGATGGCAAGTGGATATGAGCTTCTTTAGCAAGGCATAGGTCCAAGTTTTCAAAAATGTATGCTTAAGGTTAGGCTCCTGGTCTTACATTAGCCAAAGCGATTAGTGATTTGGGGATAACTTACTGGAGACAATATAAAGGGTCCTCATTTTCAGTGGGTAAATTGGGAGCTGCAGGCGGCCGTGCCTGCGGATGGTCAATGTAAACACTGTCTTGCGGGCCCGCCAGCGGATTATCCTGACCGCAGGTTGCCCACCACTGATGTAAATCCATGAGGTAAGCCTCCTGGGGTTTACTGCAGGAAAGGGCCACTCAGCTCTGCGTGTGGGAGACCGTTTTGTGTGTGGTTTGGGATGATTACATTTACTCTGCATGCAATAGCTGCAGTTCATGAGAAAGGAGCAGCTTGAGGTGTTCCAAAGAAGAAAGCAAGAATCTTACTATGATTGCCTCAGAAACTAGGCCACTTTGAAACAAGGTACCCCAGACGCTCAGCTACTGAAAATCAGCATAGACTGAAATCTGTGGAGCTGTGTTGATTTACCCTAGCTGAAGTTCTGGCCCAAATGCTTTTTTTCAGCCACTTCAGCTTTCTGAATCAGGGTTTTGATGGACAGGCTTTTGGCTGCAGATTGAAATAGATAAGCTAGAAATACTCTGTTTACAGATTGACTAAGCATGACATCAGTATGAATTCAGACACAGCTAATAGGCACTATACTTCTCCTGTTAAACAGAAAGTAGAGACATAGAAAGTGTCATATTGGGTCATAGTAATTCCCACCGGTGCCGACTCCACAGGAAAAAAATAATGGGTGCTCAGCACCCCGCAGCCCCTCGTGGACCAGTTGCTGGGTGGGCCAAGCCGATCAGCTGCTTGACGGTGGGTGGGAAGTGCTGGGGGGAGGGGGTGGGAGTGGGGATGGGAAGAGGCAGGGCGGGGGCAGGGCCTCAGGGAAGGGGCAGAGTGGGGACGGGAAGAGGCAGAGCGAGGGTGGGGCTTTGGGGGAAGGGGCGGAGTAGGGGCAAAGCCTCGGGGCAGAGCGGGGATGGAGCATCCACTCACGAAGAAACAAGTTGGTGCCTATGGTAATTACTCTTCTCTGGCATTGTCAATACCAGATGCTTCAGAGTAAGGTGTAGATCCTGCACAGCAGACAGTTTTGCAATAATACAGCGATGGAGGAAGGTTCTTCTTAGCTTGTGTCGTTAACGATTGGTTTATGTCCTGGAACATGAGTCTTGATCTTTATGTATTTCACAGCTAGTATAATTTTGGATGCTTTATTAAAAAGGGACCGCAAGGGATCATCTTGTACTTGCGTTCAATCAGGCAGTGTAACTGGAGGGCCGAAGCCCTGTAGCACCCTCTGGCAGTCTGCTGCAGAACTGCAGTTGTCCCTGCCTCGGTTTCCCTGAGTTGGTTCAGGGATGGAACCTATATCCATCAGACTTCATCTGTAACTCCAGTCCTGTGGCTGGGTTACTTGTGTCTCTCCTCTTTCAGGACTGAAAGGAGTCTGGCCCCAACCAAAGTTCTACCTGCCCCTTTAGAGGACCTTCACTCAATAGTGCCAGGAGTTTGGGCCTTTGGCTCAGGGCCTCTCCTAAACCGCTTTCTGGGGCTGCCTCCTTTACAGGTTTCTTCCCTTTTTTCTTTAACAGGGCAGAAATAAAGTAAGTTAAAGCAGGAACACAAAGGCAGTGTCCAGTATTCCTGTTATTGTTCCCAGCCAGGGACAGGGTTCTTCGCAGCCTGTACCTCATCCCTACAGGAGGTGCTAGAGGGACCCAGGCCCACCTTCTCCTTTGGTTCCCTGCTCAGGGACCCTGGGTGGAGAAATGAGGGAGTTTGTTTAAATCTGCTGTTTCCCTGGGCTGTTGCCTATCTCAGGGCCTTATAAGTACCTCCCGCCTGGTAATCTTCTCCAGTCCCTTCTGGTGGACAAGTGGTTTCTCCAGGCAACTTCCTCCACTCTTACCTTATGGCACTTCCTCACTGTGGCTTTCTGTCTCTCCAGCAGCCACCCTGGTCTAGCTGGGCTGCAGCCTTTTATCCTTGCTGTCCTTAGCCTGCCTCTAGGCTACAGCTGGGGAGATGATTGCTCCCCTTTTTAACCCTTTAGTATCCATTCCCTTGAAGGATCTATTCACCTCATCACAGGCAGCTTTATCATAGACAGCTAATCCTTTCTATAAGGTATATAAAATGTTTTACACTCGTGCTTGGTGACAGCCCTGTAAGAACCAATAATATAAAGGGATATTTGAAAATGCAGAAATTATGCTGCATATACCTTATAATTCTAGTACAAGTTTAGTAGAAGCTTTGTATTGTTCCAAGATGATCTCGGTCCTTATTGTTTTTCAGCTAGAAAGACAAAAAGAACAGTTAGGTTACGGACTGTGACAGGCTGTGTGTGTGACGCATGTGCACATACACACATCCATATACAGATGGTGATTAATATTTTGGAATCGAAATTCAGGTTAATACTTGACATTCCTATAGGTGTCAAGGTGAAATGAATCAGAACTCAAAGGTGTGTAGCCTTGTTATCATGCTGATAAAGGTGAACATATAACCAACCCATTTGGAAATAGCCCACTGAAATATAGAATGTAATTTGGCTTTGAAAGAGGGGTCTGTCAAACTAACTGCTCTGTGGATCAAACTCCCGGCTGGTGTTAATCAGAGTAGCGGATTTACACCATTTTAGAATCTGACCCAAATGGGTGCAATACTCCATTCACTTAAAAAGTTGCTTGGAAACCTTCTCACTTTAAAATGTTAATATTTTATACTCTATATTTTAAAGATGTAAAATAATCTCTTGAAACAGTTCAGATAAGCAGCCTCCTTCAAATATACAAACTCAGGATATTCTTAGTCAATGAAGCTTAGCGTGCAAATGCTTTCACTTCAATTGCCCTCACAAGGATAGTCAATTTACACTTGGTTGTGATTTTAGACTTTTCAGTCTCTCTTTGTAATAAAGATAAGATACCTGAATAAGTTTCTGTAAAAAATAAATTAAAAAAGCCAATGGTAATCTTTACACATTTCAAAAGATTGTAAATTCAGAGTGATTGAGAGGCTGTTTGAATACAATTCAGGGCAAATCTACTGTGCAGTCAGATGAAGTGGGATGAGTTTTTTTTTAAGAAATTGTGCTTTTATTTGTTCTTGTAAAATGAAGCCCTAAAGCAGGAATAAAATGCAGCATTGTTAAATCACTCCTCCTGGTCTCCAAGGGAAGACCCGATAGTGTATGTCTGTAAATAGGTCATAATTGTCCCTGGTGGACATGTAAATTACACATTCTTTGTGTGATTCAATGGAGAGCTAACAGGAAGCCAGCTGTGGTTTTCAGGTGGTAGTGTACTTTGTGATTATTTTTATTTTAGTTTATTTTTTGGATCTGAGTGTCCTTGTGGACCTTTTCAAAATGGAGGACACCTCCTAGTAATTAAGCAATTCTAAGTGAGGGCACCTGAATGCAAACTCCTCCATTCCCAATCTGCAAGGATGGTAGATCATTTGTGGATATCAAAGTGCTGCAAAGATTTTAGAAACTTTGCTCAGATTTTTTTTTTTTCTTGGCTTGGCAACTACTTCCTCCAAATCAGTCTGAAACATGGAATTCTGTGCTTGTTTCTGGAATTTTAAAATCAAGATTTCTACAGAGCAACCAGGCAAAGCAATTGATAGGAGAGTGCAAGGATTGGGTTATACTAGCCCCTCTTCTCCAGCTTCACTTTAACTTGTACCTTTTTCTAGCTTCTTGATGTGAAGATTACACTGGTTGAGACTTCTTTGACAGATGTTTATCTTTTGCCACTGTTTACATCACCTCTGAATTTGGTCCAGTATGAGCTAAATCCTGGTTCATTGAAACCATTGGCACTATTGAGACCAGGATTTTACTCTGTCTGCAAATCTTCTCATTTGAATTAATCCCTGATTTACACACTTCCAAATTGTGCCTCTTGCATTCTTCACAGAAGAATTTTTATTAAAGCAGTCATTACAATCACACATTCTTTTTCATTAGGCCTACACTACAAAGGTAGGTAGACCTATGTCAACTTGCAACTAGTTGTGCATGTGTCTACACCAAAATTTGTGTCCTACCGACGTAAGCAACCTGTTACAATGATGCCACCTCCCTGAGTGACACAGAGCCATGGTGGAACTTCCTTGGGTTAGTGCGGTGTGAGTGTAGACACTACATTACCTGTGTCAACCCTAACATTCCTCCAGCAGCTGTCCCACAATGCTCCCGTCCCCATGACAGTGGTTGCTCCGGTCACAGTTTTGAATCAATTTCCCAGGGGCCACAGAGACTGGAAGCCTGCATCCCCCTCCCCTTTAAAGCCCCCTGTGTGTTTTTCAAATGCCTTTTCCTGATTGCCCACTTTAGTGAGCTCACCTTTGTTAGCCATGCCAGCTCCATGTGCACAGACAGCGATGAGACACACTGCTGCTTGGAGTAAGCAAAAAGTCTTGAATCTTCTCAGTGTGTGTGGAGAAGAGGCTATGCAAGCATTTTATATCGATACCACTACTTCTGGTGAGTATACAAAGTGCTGACACAAGCATTCCAGCAGGCATGCGCCTGAGTGTTATACAGAAGTCGGAGGCTCTATGCCAATGTAGCTTGTGTTGACTGAACTTGGTAGTGTAGACATAGTCTTAGGCATAGTGCTAGTGCAGGGATTGGCAATGTTTGGCACGTGGCCCACCAGGGTAAGCCCCCGGCGGGCTGGGCTGGTTTGTTTACCTACCATGTCCACAGGTTCGGCCGATCGCGGCTCCCACTGGCCGTGGTTTGTCACTCCAGGCCAATGGGGACTGCGGGAAGCGGTGTGGGATGAGGGATGTTCTGGCCACCGCTTCCCGCAGCCCCCATTGGCCTGCAGTGGCGAACCGCGGCCAGTGGGAGCTGTGATCAGCCAAACCTGCGGACGCGGCAGGTAAACAAACCGGCCCAGCCCACCAGGGGGCTTACCCTGGCAGGCCGCGTGCCAAACGTTGCCGATCCCTGTGCTAGTGTTTAGTTTTATTGAAATCCAGACGGTGTGGACTGTTTTAAATGTCACAGAGATTACATAGACAAGGCAGGTGATAAAAGACAAAAACACCACATCACCCGTGGGTGAATGCTTTTCACAAAATGATCACTCCATTGTGGACCTGTTAGTCCTCGTACTCAAAGGAAACCTGCACAACACCTTCAAAAGATGAGGGTGGGAGCTTAAATTCTTGTTTTTAGTAGATACTAAAAATCATGGACTCAGTAAAGACACTTGATTTATGGCTCATTACAACAATCTGAAACCCATTAACCCTCCTTTATCCTATGACTGCAGAGGTGTTAATTGCCCTCTTCACCTTGAATTGTCTTTTGCAACATGTGCTAACTCCTTATGCTAAACAAGCTGTTCCACCTTGTATTTAGCTGTGGAACTCCGAGGACCTTTCCCAGACCTGAAGAAGAACTGTGTTAAGCCTGAAAGCTTGTCTCTTTCACCAACAAAAGTTGGTCCAATAAAATATTTCACTCACCTTGTCTCTCTAATATCCTGGGACCAACATGGCTACAACAATACTGCAAACAGAGATTTAAGATTATTTTTCATTTTATACAGAGGATACAGAATTGAAAAAGGACATCTGAAAGCTCTTCTGTCCCATGAGCCATAGGCACGGGAACTAGAAGCGCGGGGGGTGCTGCATCTCTCCGGGCTCCCGGCCCTGCGTGCCCGGGTCCCGGCTGCCAGCCCCATGCGCCTGGGGTCCCGGCTGCTGCTCCGCGCCCCGAGCTTTGCTCCTTGCCTCAGCTCTGGGGAGGGAGCGGTGGACAGGGGTAAGAGGGTTGGCTTTCAGCACCCCCACTATTAAAAATGTTCCAGCGCCACAGCCATGACTAGGTGGGACAGGTGTTTGCTTTGAGATCTCAAATACAATTTCACTTTTAAGACACACAAATTGTTTCTGTAACCTCCACTTTCAGGATTTGATGTCATCAAATGACACTTTTGAGCCAATGACAGCAAGGTAAAAAAGGAAGAAACTGGTAGATTACAGACCGATTAAGTACCAACTATCTGTTTTGGTATTCATATAGCCGCCATTACTGTAGTATCTGAGCACCTCACAGTCTTTAGTGTATTTATTTCACAACACCCTTGTGAGGATATTGAAGTGTTATTATTGCAGCTGGGGAAACTAAGACACAGAGAGACTAAATGGTCACAGCCACGCAAGGAAACCTGTGGCAGAACAGGTTTAAACTCAGGTCTCCAACTCCTAGGTTAGTGCTCTGATCACCTGAACATCCCTTCTGTGAGTCAATACATGTACGTGCATCAGTTGTGTTTATCTGAGTGTATCCCTCTACAATGTCACTTGTCTTCTTAGAGCTAGAATATGACTAGCGCTAATGTGGTAGCACTGGGGAGTAGCATGGGGGATTAAAGATTTCCCAATATCCCCATTCTGTGACTGTAATAGAGCTCGCCGGATTGTGGGGAACAAGGAGATGGCGGGTAGATTGAATCATGTCTCTGCTCCTCTTCTGTACACAGGAGGGAAAAACCTGCACTTTAGACTGGCTGTTATTCACCCATCTACCCAGAGTGGCTCTGCTGTCCTGGGATGCGTTGTGACTGACTGCAGCAATTATTCAGGGATATGCATAAAATGCATAATCTGGCCCTTAGAGTGTATGTCCTTTGGGGTGGGGATTCTGCTCGTCATGTGTGTTTGTAACAAACCTAGCACAGTGGGTCCTGGACAGGATCTTTGGATGCTACTGCACTAGGAATATAAACAAATAATATATATAAAAAACGGTATTTCAGTGTGTAAAAGAGAGAGTGTGGTAAGAGTATAAATTATACACCTGATAGAGGCAAATCCTCCTCTTTGTTCTGTGTGATGGAGTCAGATTCTACGGCCAGAAGGGACCAGTGTTATCATCTAGTCTGACTTCCTGTATAGTACAGGCCATAGAACTTCCCCAGATTAATTCCTAGAGCAGAATTTACAGGACCACTGTAGTGCTTAGTGAAGATGCTACTATGCTGATGTGAGAGCGGCTCCCATTGGTGTAGGTACTCCACCTTCCCAAGAGACGGTAGTTATGTTGGATTTTCCACACCCTTGAGCGACATCACGTAGTTCTACCAGCATTAGCTGGGAGGGTAGACCAAGCCTGAATTTATCTACTTTCAACTTCCAGCTATTGGATCATGTTAAACTTTCTTCTGCTAGATTGAAAAGCCCATTCTTAAATCTTTGTTCCCCATGTAGATACTTGTAGATGGTAATCAACTCAGCCCTTAACCTTTTCTTTGTTAAGTTAAATAGATTGCACTCCTTAAGTCTAGTAGTATAAGGTATGCTTTCTGATCCTTTATTCATTCTTGTAGCTCTTCTCTGAACCCTCTCTAATTTATCTTCTTGAATTGTTGACACCAGACCCAGACACACTGTTCTAGCAGCCGTCACATCAGTGTCAAATACAGAGGTCAAATAACCTCTCTACTCTTACTCGAGATTCCCCTGTTTACGCATCCCAGGATCGCATTAGCTCTTTTGGCCACAGCATGCTGGAAGGTCCTGTTCAGCTGATTATCCACCATGACCCCCCACATTTTTTTCAGAGTCACTGCTTCTTAGGGCTTGTCTATACTGGCAATGTTAAAGCGCTGCTGTGGGAGCGCTTTAATGTTGCTTGTGTAGTCGCGGCAGAGCGCTGGGAGAGAGTCTCACCCACCTCCAGGAAAGAACCCACCTCCAGGAGGGGCATAGCTACCAGTGCTGGCATACCCCTGAGCAAGAAAGTTGCAGCGCTGTAAAGTGCCAGTGAAGACAAGCCCTTAGATAGAGTTCCCATCCTGTAAGTATGGCCTACATTCTTTGTTCCCAGATGTATACATTTACATTTAGCCATATTAAAATGAATATTGCTTGTTTACAACCCATTTACCAAGTGATCTCAGTCAGTCTGAATCAGTGACCTAGTCTCTTCATTTTTTGCACTCCTCCAATTTTTGTGTCAGCTGTAAACTTTATCAGTGTTGATTTTATGTTTTCTTCCAGGTCATTGGTAAAGGTGTTAGATAGTGTAGGGCCAAACACCAATTCCTGTGGGAGCCGACAGGGAACAGACCTGTTCGATGACAATTCCCCACTTACACTTACTTTTTGAGACCTATCAGTTAGCCAGTTTTTCATCCATTTAATGTGTGCCATGTTAATTTTACATTGTTCTAATTTTTTAATTAAAATGTCATGTGGTAACAAGTCAAATGCCTTACAGAAGTCCAAGTATATTACATCAATACTATGATCTTTATCAACTAAACTTGTAATTTCATCAAAAAATGACATCAAATTAGTTTGACAGGCTCTGTTTTCCATAAAACCATGTTGATTTGCATTAATTACATTACCCTTTTTTAGTTTTTTGTTAATCAAGTCCTGTATCAGCCGCTCCATTATCTTGCCTGCGATCAATGTCAGACTAATCTCTGGATATCTGGATCTCTTCAAGGGGATTCTACTCTCCCCACATGCTGAGAACAATTTATGAAGAGCATAGACTAGATCTAACATGCAGATTGGAGAGAAGATTTTAGCTCATAGATCTCATGGACTGTAATAACCTTCAAAGCCATTATGCATTAATCTGTTGGGTAAATACACATTCAAAAGATTAATGTAATGTGGATTATTTGCCCATTTCAAAGGAGCCGTTAGTATGTGTGGTGTAAACTCATATTCAACCACACTTTTAAAAACGTATCTTTGATCCCAGAAACTAATAGCTCCATGGATTACATGTCATTTAACATATAATGCTTTGCAGCAATCCATAATACACAATGTTAAGACAGAATGACGTGTTTTAAAAAGTTGTGATTGTGCATGAATAGTGGATGATTTTCAGTTTGGCATTCCAGCTAAAAGAAAGCCCCCAAAGCTTAACAGCACCCGTCCGCCCCATCTTGGAACCTTCTTTCTTTCTTCATTGTGAACTCCAGACTTCGAAGAATTTGAGGTTTTTTTCCTTTTATGGTAGCAGTAGAGGTTCAAGAAATGAGTGATAGCCTCTATTTCAGTTAGCTGAGTTTATGTGTGCTCATCAAAATACAGAACTGTGAATTCACTGGTTCCCGTCCCCGAACCCCTCCCCTTGCAGTCTCCTGAGCACTCCCATGCCCTATTGTTGCACTTCTCCTCTTGAGCCCTAAGGACTCCAAGATAGGCAAAGTGCAAATAATCTGTAACAAAGGTCCGAAGCCATATCACCCCCAGTGCATTTAGTCCTTAGAATCCCACAACATTTAGCCCATCAGCGTAGCACATACCACACTCTAGCATCTTCCACCACATCTGGGCTTGTCTTTGGTCCTCTTCTGCTATTCTGCCAGGACAGCCACCCCAGCCCATCCAGCCAGAGTGCAACCTCACTCTTGCTGGTGGGGAACCCCTCGTCAGCCTCTCTGTTGGGAATTAATCTTCACCAGGAGAGCATCTGTCACTGGCCACATGTCCCATTGTCCTCTAAGCTTAGAGAGGCCAACAGGTAGGCCTTTTACTCTTCCCCTGGCCCTCAGCCTCTTGTTCCCGCTCTCCGATATGGAGATATCAGTAGGTAAGCCTATAGTCCTCTCCATCCCTAGCTCAGGAAGGTTGGCCAGCACATACCTCTGCTACTTTTCTGCCTTCCCCCAGGGACCTCCTACAGCTTCCTTCAGGTCTCTCCTCCCTCCTTGAGTTGCCCTGATCCGTAATAGGCCCATATGCAGCCCCATGCTTAATTGGCCAAATGGGGAGCACCTGTTCTGGCACAAGAGATCTGGACCTGCTTCATTTAAAAAGGACCAACAACCCCCGGAAAATAACCTGTTTATCCCTTGCACAATGGACCTATCACTCCATCAGTGCAAGGAGGTTGTAAAGCTGGCATATCTTGTCATCATGGACTTTCTCCAGTGTACAGGGAATGCCCGGGTGATACCGAATCTGTGTGAGAGCTCTACACTACCCCTGGCATTTTCCAGGGGAGGAAAGATCTGGTATGACCACTGCTCCAGCATTGCAGATACTCCTGGCTGCTTGAGCATCTTTTTGTGGCCATTTGTAGCCAGACACAAGTTAGAGCAGCTATAGCTTGTGCTGAGATCTGAACTGATCCCTGGCATGTCTCAGAATAGGGGGAGTACAAAGTGGCTTTAATTAGAATTAGATATGTAGTGTGCTACCAAATGACACAAATTGATGCTTCACGGCTGTTTCCACAAATATACATGTGTGTTTACAAGCCCAATTTGTACATGCAGTTATCAGAATGTGCATACAAATAGAGGATTTGTATGTGCAAATGGCTAGTTAAAATGTTTCTTCATTTTTGAAAGTTATTAATATTTTCCCTTTTGTAAGTTTGCTGTACATATTTTGTCTTTTATAAAGCATTATTGATTATTTTAAGTTTCTAGACTTACTTTTTATTTAAAACATTTGCATGAAAACATATTACAGTAGAGGCTGGTACTCTTTTATTTATGCTGTAAGACAGTTACATTATACTTGTGAACTTTCAATAGCAATTGTTCAATGCCTCTTCCATCCTCTGATTTAATTATGACTTTATAGCTGTCTGTAGGCAGCAGTCACAGAAATAAGTCTCTTCAGGTTGCTCTGTTGCGTGGAGCTCCTTCTGCATTTGTATAATGAGCTTGGTTGACATCTGACAATGACATAAAATAGACTTTTTGTCTCTACAGTTCAATGGAATTGTTGTGATAATAGGCATCAGGTGATGTAGCTCACTTCTTGCTTATGTGGCAGGCGGTCCATGGCATTATGAAGAAGAGCAGGTGAAATAAATGGTAGAGGTACCACCTACTTTTAACATTCCTCTTCCAGCTTCATACCCAATCATTTCAGGCTGTCCTATTGCATGCATTTTTATCATGGAAACCTTCTCCGGCCTTTTCAACTGCTGCCAGACCAAAATGCTTACTGACCCTATTACAATTTAAAATTCAAGTATGCTTTCAGCTTTCAGTAAAAAAGGATTTTTTACACAATAGCGATATTTCTTACAACATTGCTTTATTTAATACCTCTTTGTTGCCCTGAGGACTGAATTCAGTCGCTGGAGTCCGTATTCCTCTCAGTGCAAATTCTGTTCTTACACCTATTTAACTCCATTGATTTCAAAAGAAATACTCCAGGCTCACATTGGGGAAACTGAGATCAGAGTCTGGCCCCTTGTAGTATGCCACTCTTAAATCTATAAAGGGTATGCAGGCACAACTCCATTGACTTAGATGGAATTCATCCACTTACTCTGGCGTGAACTTGGCCCACCGTATACAGCTTTTTCTCCCCTTGCTCAGATTTGTTTGCTTTCTAATATTTAGCAGACTTGACTTTGATCTGTATAGTTGTTAGCCCACTGAGGATTACTGATCTCATACTGGGATTTAAGTCACAATCCATAAAAGGCAACATTTTCAGCAGTGCCTAAACCCCAGATCCTAAATGATATTTTTATACACTTGACTCCCATTGATTTCAGTGGGGTTTAGACACCTAAATACGTTTGAGGATCTGGGCCAAAGTGATTTAGGAGCTTAAGTCCCACTGACTTGCAAAGACTAGACACTCCATATTCCCATTTATACTGAATGGGCTAGATTCTGCCACACCTACATACACCATTTGAGTAACCTCACTGAAATCAGTGGTACTACTTTGAGCCAATGAAGATTTCCAAAGATGAGGCTAGATTTTCATTTAAACAAAAAACATTCTGATTAATTTAACAGCTGGTTAAACTAACCATTAAATTAGCTGAAGTCATTAAGGCAACAACAAACACAGAATTTACCTTGAAACAGTGAAGGACCTGTCTGTTTTTTTTAGTCGTTTCCAATGTGAATTTTTTCAGTCCTAATCTGCCTCATGAAACTCAGTTTCCCACTGGGAAGTAAAATGCTTTATCATTAAAGTTGCTGTTCCCAGAGAGAGAGAGAGAGAGAGAGAGAGAAAGAACAATCTTCTTTACTGACCCAAAATACTGAAACAATGAAAGGGAGTTCTAAGCCCTCTCTGGAATTAATATTTTAATACATATTTCCTACCTGATAAATATTTATTTGGGCTCTAACAAATCACTGCTTTTTTTATCTGTAATAAGACAACTCTTAGCACTTACATAGGACTCAATCTCTTAAAAGCTTTGGACGACATTGATCCTGACCAAAGCAGACTGTGAAGGACTTCAGAAAGATCTCACAAAACTAAGTGATCGGGCAACAAAATGGCAAATGAAATTTAATGTGGATAAATGTAAAGTAATGCACATTGGAAAAAATAACCCCAACTATACATTATGATGGGGGCTAATTTAGCTACAAGTAATCAGGAGAAAGATCTTGGTGTCATCGTGGATAGTTCACACAGTGTACAGCGGCAGCCAAAAAAGCAAACAGGATGTTAGGAATCATTAAAAAAGGGATAGAGAATAAGACGGAGAATATCTTATTGCCCTTATATAAATCCATGGTATGCCCACATCTTGAATACTGCGTACAGATGTGTTTCCCTCATCTCAAAAAGGATATACTGGCATTAGAAAAGGTTCACAAAAGGGCAACTAAAATGATTAGGGGTTTGGAACAGGTCCCATATGAGGAGAGATTAAAGAGGCTAGGACTTTTCAGCTTGGAAAAGAGGAGACTGGGGGGGGCGGGGATATGATAGAGGTATTTTAAATCATGAGTGGTGTGGAGAAAGTGAATAAGGAAAAATTATTTACTTATTCCCATAATATAAGAACTAGGGGCCACCAAATGAAATTAATGGGCAGCAGGTTTAAAACAAATAAAAGGAAGTTCTTCTTCACACAGCGCACAGTCAACTTGTGGAACTCCTTGCCTGAGGAGGTTGTGAAGGCTAGGACTATACCAGGGTTTAAAAGAGAACTGGATAAATTCATGGAGGCTAAGTCCATTAATGGCTATTAGCCAGGATAGGTAAGGAATGGTGTCCCTAGCCTCTCTTTGTGAGAGGGTGGAGATGGATGGCAGGAGAGAGATCACTGATCATTACCTGTTAGAGTCACTCCCTCTGGGGCACCTGGGATTGGCCACTGTCGGTAGACAGGATACTGGGCTGGATGGACCTTTGGTCTGACCCAGTATGGCCATTCTTATGTTCTTATCCTCACAATCATCCTATATAGATAAGTGTTATCATAATTTCACAGATTGGGAGGTTGAGGCAAAGAGGGAGTAAGTGGCAGAATTGTGTTAGGAACTCAGGAATTTTTGATTCCCATTGTCTTGATCAACCAACTGAGTATGCATGTCATATGTATAAATATAAAAGTCACCTTATTTTTAAATATGTACAAAGATGGACAGATCAGGCAGCTTTCCTTGGAATCCAGTACTTGCAGAGACATCTTTTTAATATATTACATTCTTTTTATAACCTTTCAATCAAAAAATATTCCTGCTTAAACAGATTCTGTCTGGTTCTGACCAACAGCACAGTAGTGGTGGAAGGCGTATGGAGCCTACTTCCCTTGTGCAGCCCCCACAATTGCAGTCCCTGCATTTCCCCTACCTCTACTCCCATGGGCATGCACAGCACACTGTGGGTGTGATCCAAAGTCAACTGAAGATCAAGGAAGAATGGAGCTGGCTGCAAAGGAATCGGTGAGAGAGGAAGTCAGAGAGGAGGCCTGGCAGTTCGTAACCACCAGAGGCAAGAAGTTATGGCAGCATTCTGCATGGTTGGAGACAGGTGAGGATAGGCAAACTGTGGCCACCAGAGAGAAGAGAAGCAGGAGGAATCCCACACAGCTAGATGTTTCAAATCGATACCAGGACTTCAATGTGGAAACTATGGAAGATAACTGTGAAGATCCAGCAGGTTCACGGAAATGGAGAGATGTATGGGACACATGTGGATGGCAACTTGACCCAATCTGAAAGGCAATCAGGCTTGCCCACGAAGAGTTCTTCAGACATCCAAGGAAGACGCATACTCTTTGCTGGAGACTCAGTTCTCAGAAGAATTGAAAGAATATTCTACAAGGGACAGACAGTGTGCTGCCTTTCGAGAGCCAAGACATGAGACTTCACTCTAAGATTGCACAGGCTGCTGAGGTCTATGGGCAAAGATCCATTGCTGATGGTTCATATAATCACTAATGGCACTGCGTAGTGGAACATCTCACAGACAGTAGATGACTTCAGGGAACTCAGAAGCATACTGAAAAAGAAAAATGTCCAAGCAGGTTTTGATTTTGTGAACATTGGTCCACTTCTCTGGGGAGAAAGGGTTATATAGGTAGAATGGCCCCCAGCTCAGTAGAGCGGGGACCAATCTTCTTGGGGACAGGCTGGCTAGAGTAGACAGGAGGGGGTTAAGCTAATAGCAAAAGGGCAAGGTAAAAAGAGGGAAGATATGAGCACTCAGCACAAAATTGAGATGTTGACAACAAAATTAACCAAGGAACCAAAAGACATGGAGAAGACATTATTAAATTGCCTATACACTAATGCTAGTAGCCTGACTAACAAACAAGAGGAATTGGAATTGCTCATTTAGGAGCATAAACTTGACCTAGTTGATATTAATGAAACCTTGTGGGATGATTCACACAATTGGAATGTTAAAATCAAGGGTTATAACCTATTTAGGAAGGATCGAGTGGCAAAAGGGGAGAGTGAGTGGCACTCTATGTCAAAAATGGCATTACTTGTTTCCAAGTCACTGATCAGTCAGAAGAAAATGGTCTTGAAAGCTTATTTATCAATGTCCTAACAGATAGAGCACATATTTGGGTATTAGTTGGTGTCTGACCACCAAACCACACTAGGGAACAGAATGACCTCCTCCTTATGCACCTGTCTATGTTGTGTAGGAAAAAAGGCTGTGTGATCCTGGGGGACATCAGTTTGAATGACGTATGCTGGAGGTCTTGTGCTGCCAGGACTAAAACTTCCTTGGAATTTCTAAACATTATAGATGACAATTTCCTAACTTAAAAAGTGTTGTAGCTAACATGGGGGAATTCTTTATTAGATTTTGTCCTAACAGATAAAGGGAACTGATCATAGAACTAAAAATTAATGGTAGCTTAAGTACAAATGATCATGACTTGATAACATTTATACTGTGTAAGCAGACTAAAGTCCAGACCAGTAACATACATACTTGGTGCTTTAATAGGGTCAATTTCACAAAGCTGAAAACAAATATAAGCCAGATCAGCTGGGAGGAAGAATTTAATCAGAAAAATGTGAATGACAGTTGGCAATCATTTAAGAACAACTTACTAGGTGCCCCAAAAGCCACAATTGCAAAATTGAGGAAGAAGACCTGATGGCTAAAAAAACAACCTGCTTTAGAGCGGAGGTGAAGGCAACTGTAATATGTATATAAAATATATATATGGAAACAAATGGAAGAAAGGGGAAGTTGTTACTAATGAATATAAATCAGAAGTTAGGAACTGTATAAGAATGAAAAGGGAAGCCAAGGGACCCAAGGAGAAATCTATAGCTAGCAGAGTTAAGGACAGTAAGGAATTTTTAAAATATATTAGGAACAAAAACAATCCTGACATTGGTATTGCTACATTACTATTACTAGATGAAAATGATAGAATTATCAATAGTAATGCAGAAAAGTTCAATAAATATTTCTGTTCTGTACTTGGGGAAAAATAGATGATGCAGGTTCTTCATATGGTAATAAGACTCTTTCCATTCCACTAGTTTTGGCTGGAGGATATTAAAAGAAGCTACTGAAGTTCGACATTTTTAGATCAGAAGGGCCAGATAACTTTCATCCAAAAGCTTTAAAAGAGCTGACTGAGAAGCTTGCTAGATCATTAATGTTGATTATCAATAAATCTCGGGGCGCCTGGGAAGTTCCAGAAGACTGGAAGAAAGCTAATGTGCCAATTTTTAAAAAGGGTAAATGGGATGACCTGGGCAATTACTGGCCTGTCAGCCTGACATCAATCACAGGCAAGATATGGAGCAGCTGATATGGGACTCAATTAATAAAGAACTAAAGGAGGGTAATGAAATTAATGCAAATCAATATAGGTTCATGGAAAATTGATATTTTTTTAAATTACAGGATCTAATTAGTCTGAGATTACAAGGTTTTGGTTAATAAAGGTAATAGTGTTGAGGTAATATATTTAGACTTCTGTAAGTCATTTGACTTGGTACCACACAACTTTTTGATTAAAAAGCTAGAACAATATAAAATTAACATGGCACACATTGCATGGATTAAAACTGGCTAACTGATAGGTCTCAAAATGTAACTGTAAACAGGATGTGATGGAGTATTCACTCCATACTTGCCCTAAAAGGGTGAAGGTAGGCTAAGAAGGGGGCCAATTAACTAGACAGGCCACAGTTGGAGGGAATCAGGTGGCTTAAGTAATCCCCTGACTGAATGATGGAGTCAAGCTGAGGAGGAACAAGCTTTGTCTGGATTTATAAAGGCAGGAAGCTGATAGCAGAGGGGGCTGCAGGGAAGTAATCTGCAGTCACTCCCTGTCAGAAGGGACTTGTGTTTGGGGCTATACAGGCAGATAGCCTATAGTTACTCCCTGGGAGAAGGAAGCTATGAGGCTGGCAAACCCAGAGAAAGCCTCCAGAAAGTAAGGAAAGGCTCATGGAAAAGGCAGCAATGTTCAGGAGGGTGCTGATCGAGAGTCCCTAAGCTGGAACCTGGAGTAGAGGGCAGGCCTGGGTTTCTCTACCAGCCACAAGGGAGGTGGCACAGGCTGGACAGTGAATGGGAACACTGCCTGAGCCTATTTGTAAGAAGAGAATTTGATACACCAGAAGGGGGAAACACATACTGTGACCTGGCTGGAGGGCCAAGCCACGAAGAAGGAGCACCCAGAGTCACAGAGTCAGAGAGAAAGTGGCAGTAGGGTGTGCAGCGAGCAGCAGAAGGGAGGTCCTGGATGTAGCTAATCCCTAGGATGACCAGGAGGAGGTGCCCTAGTGGTGAGTGGACCCTGTGACACAGGGAATCATCATCTAGTGGGGTCCAGCAGGGATTGGTTCTTGGCCCTGAGTTACCAATGACTTGGAAGAAAACATAAAATCAACACTGAAAAAGTTTGCAGATGACACAAAAATTGGAGGAGTGGTAAAAATGAAGAGGCTAGGTCAGTGATTCAGAGTTATCTAAATCACTTGGTAAACTGGGTGCAAGCGAACAATATGTGTTTTACTATGGCTAAATGTAAATGTATCCATCTGGGAACAAAGAATCAAGGCCATACCTGCAGGATGGGGGACACTATTTTGGGAAGCAGTGACTCTGAAAAAGATTTGGGGGTCATGGTTGATAATCATCTGAATGAGTTCCAGTGTGATGCTGTGGCCAAAAGAGCTAATGTGATCCTGGGATGCATAAAGAGAGGAATCTCAAGTGGGAGTAGAGAGATTATCATACTTCTGTATTTGGCACTGGTACGACCACGGCTAGAATACTGTGTCCAGTTTTGGTGCCCATAATTCAAGAAGAATGTTGATAAATTGGAGAGGGTTCAGCGAAGAGCCACAAGAATGATGAAACTATTAGAAGACATGCTTTATAGCAATAAGCTAAATAAATATTTAAATCCAGAAGTACCTACATGGGCAACGAATATTTAAGAATGGGTTCTTCAATATAGCTGAAAAAGGTAAAATACAATCCAATGGCTGAAGTTCAAGGTAGACAAATTCAGATTGGAAATCAGGCTTATATTTTTAACCTTGGTAAATTGTTCCAATGGTAAATTACTCCCAAGGACTGTGGTGGATTCTTCATCAATAACCATTTTAAAGTCAAGATTGACTGTTTTTCTAAAAGATCTGCTCTATGAATTATTTTGGGGAAGTTCTATGGTGTGTGCTATACAGGATGTCAGACTAGATGGTCACAATGGTCCCATCTGGCCTTAAAATCTATGAAGCTAGTACAAGTCTTTCCATGGATTTCAGTGGTCTTTGGATCAGGCTCCAAATGGTTTTGGGCCATGTGTACTCCACACCCCAATCCCTGGAGCAGGACTGATGTGCATGGGGACTCTAAAGCAGTGTGGTAACTCCCCTGGGCTATCAGGCTATTGAGTATTCTCCTGGGTCAGTGTGGCTCTGCACAGGCCCTGACCCTGAGCTGTGTATAAGTGGCTTGATCTAGTCCTATATCATTATTATTACTCTGTGCCATCACTGTTATAATTACCATTCTAGTAAAGGTTGTAATTGCCTTTATGGGATCTTTTCTCCACCTCATGTTGTACAGTCCCTACCTCTGCAATGGGACTCTTCACAGAATAAGGTATTCCTCAGTGCAAGGGTGGCCCTTTGTGGTTTTGACCTTGGGATGAGCTGAACAGACTCCATACCATACTGAGTGGAAAGAGGGTTAAAACCCTGTGCCTGGCCAAAGGAATAACAAGTGTAAGTCTTAACATCTGGGATTGCAGAGAAACTCAGTCTGGTTGGGAGGCAGGAGGCCCCCTCCTGAGTCCTGATGATGATTTTCCCTTTTAGGAAGAAAGAATCTGGCATTGAACTGGAAATGGGCAGACTGTCATTGAGTAAGAGACTACTGACAGATGCTGGCTGCAGAAGCCTTATGCACAAATGAAAAATCAGCTGCAGGAGGCTTGCTTTTAGCTTGTTGCAGATGGACAATAAGCATGGGTCATTTATTTCCCACTGAGGCTGGATGGGGGACTGGTCATGCTGTAACATGAACCACTTTCAAAGACTAAGATGTGTTAAACTGACAAGACATGCACACAGAAACACTGTGCTGCAGCTTGTGTGTGCAGAGAAACAGCCTAGAATAAGTAGATGTGAGAAACATATTTCAAATTATGTGCAGCTTAGGTTCCATTAGGTTTGCATTCATCAGACTATTTGCTGTATGTCCATGGTATTCTTCAAGCGCTTTGGGTCTTAATGGAAGATAGAATAGTCTGAGTAGCCGTGAGCAGAGGTATAGAGTAAGGAGTTACATGATCTCAGTATAACCATGCCTTGACATTTGCGAGGAATTCTTTAGTATGTAGTACAGTACCATCATGACCTTAGTAAGCTGCCAGTGGACAGGAAAGTACTCTTGAACAATTGTACGGACCTTCTGCAGACTCTGACACATGGGGAATGTTCGGATGTCATTGATAATGACCTCTATGTCAAACTGGACAACGTCCATCACATTTTGCCACATGGGCAGCACTCTCCAAGTTCTCCAGTTCATTCATGATGCAGTGCTGAAGGACGCTTTTCCTAATGTGTGAATAGCTTTGAGGCTTTTGCTCATGCTGTGAGTCACAATCACCAATGATGAGCGCAGCTTTTCAAAGCTCAGGCTCATTCAAACATATCTTCAGTTGACAATGGCCAATGAAAGACTGACATCGCTTGCTATTTTATTGCTTGAAAATGCCACTGGCCAGTGTTTGGATCTCTCTGATGCTGTGCTTCTGTTCATGAGGGCAAAGGCAAGAAAAGCGATCTTTTGAACTAAAGGACGTGGGTTAACATCCTCAGGCGGTCACCTGCTGTAACACTATTTAGTTCTGGTCCACCTAATGTTGGTGCACAGTTCAATTTCTTGATGTGAGTACGTTTCAGTTATTCTTTAAATTAAAAAGTTTCTGTAAGCTTAGAGAAAATGAATTTTTCTATTTGTTTATGTATGGTGTGAATAAATATAGATTTACAGATCTTAGCATGCAAGTTTATCATCTTATATGACAGGGATAAATCATGCATGCAAATTGTGCAACCAAGTAATGAAATGGGCTACAAATTCAATAAAAAAATAAGTTATTCAGAAGATTAACAAATGAAGGGAGAGCGCCGAAGACGCTCCTTGCCTGGGGCGCTATTCGGTGTAAGGCCGACCCTGATGCCACCTCACTTTCCCAGTACGCTCACCAGTCTTTTCAGACTATATTGTTTCACCTTGAGGCATCTCAGTTCCTCATAAAGAATTTTTTTTCCTGTGTAATTCTCCTTGCATTGCCACAGCAGAAGCTCAACTGTTTCTTGGACTTTGCATGTGTTGCGCAATCCATCTTTATGCTTGTTTAGTAAATATAAATTACCATTCAGGTCACAGTGACCTGTTAGCATTCAAAATATTGTCACTTCACTTCTTCTATCAGAGCTATTAAGTATACCATTACCCTTAAGTTTAGGACACATTTCATAGAGCCTTCATCCTTTTTTCTTTGTGGACCATAGTTCTTGCCATTCCTTCTTAACTTCTCTCTGAATCAAACATCTGAAGTCCTGGATCTTTATATCAACCTTCTCATTATTTAAGGCATTTTCTCCTGCTTTATCTGCCATTTTATTGCAGTATCCCAACATGCTCCGGAATCCACAGTATTAACATATATTATATCCTATTTTATTATTTCCGTAGTTAAGAACAATATTTCAATGACTAAGTCATTCCTGCTTTCTGAGGCTCCCTTCCTGATCACCCTTATACCCAATAAAGAGTCAGATAGGGTAACAGTCATAGCTGGGCGTACATCCCTTATCCAGGTCAGTGCCAACAGTATGCTCATGAATTTGGCTGTCATAATGGCCACAAAATTGGATAGTTTCATGCATCTCTTTATTCCAAATTCAAGGATACAAAAGGCCTTCCCACTCTATCTGTGTTGTCATCTCTCAAGAGCCATCAGTATATACATTTATATATTTGCCATGTATAAACTCATAAATCTTAGTTGTCATATTTGACAGTCCTGGTCTTCCCTTTGTTTTATTGTATAATTCCAAATCTATACCAGGAGAGACAACGCTCCAGCAATAGTTTGATTTCCCATGACTAAAGATTTTAATTTCTTCCAGCCTTCCTTTTCACCCAAGTCATTTACCAACCTTTTGACCCTGTTAGCCTATATGAGTTTGTGGCACCCAGTTACTTCTTGTGTACTTAATTCCCAACCGTCCTCATATATTCATATAGTGCTCTTACATTTACTATTTCGATTAACTGTAGCCCAAAAGTTTAAATCTAACAATTTCATCCTTACGTTTATAGACATTTCTCCAGTTGCTACCTACAGCACACACGACGGAGTCATAATACTCACACCTCATGTGATTCACAGAGTTTGGGTGTGGATCAACTCTAATTTTTTTAGTGTTGATTTAGAAGCTGCATTAGAGGCTTGACATCCATAATCTATAACTGGTCTTATTAATGCCCTATGCAGCATCAACAGTATGTTCTTATCTGCACCCCATTTGTTCCCAGCAATACTTTTAAGCAATACTTTTAAGCATCTTTACACTAAGTCTTGATATTATCTATATGACCCTTCAAAGTTAGTTTGTTATTGAACACAACTCTTAAGAATGTAAAACGCTCAACTACCTTTATTTTGTCTATAGGGATATGGTTCCCAATCTTCCTTTTTGTGAAGATCATTCCCTTTGTTTTACCACGTGAGAACTTCAATCCCCAAATAGCTCCCCATTCTGAAATCTCCCTGAGCATCTTATTGGTTCTCTCCGCAGATATCGTAAGTCTTCTGTGTTTGGCCTGTAAAGCACCATCGTCTGCAAATAGAGTAATATGTATTCCTGCCCATACACTCTCTGGGAGATCATTAATCAGAACGTTTAACAGTGGTGAGCTGATAATGCTCCCCTGTGGAGTACCATTAGTAAGTTTATAAATATTTGACAATACTGCCCCCACCCTGACTTATATGGTTCTATTACTTAAGAAGTCTCTTATCGACCAGAATTGTCTTCCTCTTATTCCAGTTGTGGCTAGTTTATAAAGCAAACCTTCCTTCCATAGCATGTCATTCTCTTTTTTTCAGTGTCCAAAAAGACAGCTATCAAACGCTATTTTTTTTTTTTGTATTTCTGTTTCTAGTCTTAGAATATGATCACTGTGCATCTTCCTTTCCTGAAACCACTTTATACACAGTTTATAATTTTGTTTTTTCCAGGTATGCTACTAATCTCTCATTTATCATTCTTTCCATAATTTCGCCCATATATATTGTGAGGGCAGTAAGTCTATACGCATCAGGTCTTGTGTGTAATTAACCAGGTTTTCCTATTGGTATAAATATTGCTTGCTTCCATTCTGCTGGTGGTATTCCTTTCCTCGTATATTTTATATAATTTCAGTAAAACTCAAACTCCCTTCCAGTTGGTGCTTAACGTTGCATTACATATGCAGGCTTTACCTGGGGCTATATTTTTACTTTTGTCTATAGCTTTTTTGAGTTCCTGTATGCTAAAATTTTCATTCAGAACTCCATCTTTGTATTCTACCCAGCCATGTAAGAGCTCAGTTTTCTTCAGCAAACATTGTCTTTTTTTGTGCACAAAACTCTTTACCTTGATTTGTGTCACTACTAACTTTTTGGAACTCTTTTGCTAAAATGTTCGCTTTTTCTAAGTTAGAACTTTCAACTTTATCATTTACTGTAAAACCAGGTATAAATTTGTTTTTATTCCATATCCCTTTCATTCTTTTAACTTGTTCGTATGTCTCTGAAACCTGCGAATCTTTGTTCATTTTCCCACAATACTTTCTCCAACTCTCTTTTTAGTCATTCCTTGTTCCACTGCTTTACATCTTTTTATAGTTCATTAAGTCCTTGCTATTCATTGTGCTTTTTGCTTGTTTGTATGCCTTACTTCTTTCCTTATTTGCTGCTTTGCAATCTTCTTTACACCAGGGAACTGGAATTCTCAGTTCATGGCAATTCAATGTCTTACATATAGCTACATTGGCTGCTGCTGCAACTCCCTTTATTATATTATCATGAAATTCCTCTAGATGATCACTTACACAACTGGTACTTAGATACTCAGCACGTTTACTCTTAAAGAGTCCCCAGTTTGCTTTTCTAAGGCTCCAGGTAGGAATTCTGTCAGTGTTTTCAACATTGCCTTGGTATGTAATTAGCATAGGGAAAAAGAAAAGGAGGACTTGTGGCACCTTAGAGACTAACAAGTTTATTTGAGCATAAGCTTTCGTGAGCTACAGCTAAAAAAATTGTTAGTCTCTCTGTGCCACAAGTACTCCTTTTCTTTTTGCGGATACAGACTAATATGGCAGCTACTCTGAAACCTAGCATAGGAAAGTGATTACTTCCCTTACATCATCTTTATAGATTTCTGAGCTGCATTTATTTGCTATATTGCTTGTTGCAATTCCCAGATCTAAATATAAGGTTCTATACACCAAATTAAACCTAGCAGGTGCACCAGTATTGAGCAATACCAGGTTGTACATGTCAATGAACCGTTCCAGGCATTTGCCATTATAATCAGTTTTCCTGCTTCCCCATAATTCATTATGGCTATTAAGATCTCCACAAATAATACATGGGCTTTTGACACCCTTAACTAAATTTTCAAATTCTAGATTTGTCTAGGCTTTTATATGGTTGTAAATGTTATAGATTCATATAAAGGTGCTGTTATTCTGCAGAGGAATGTCAATAATATACTCAAAACTTTAGTTCTCTACATCTATGTCAATGTAAGACCTTCCTTCGTAAATATACAGATCCTTCCTCCTCTTGTTGTTTCTCTGTTATGTCTGATTACATCATATCCTGGAAGTCTAAACATAAGTTCTCACTAACCATGTTTCTTGTACACATTAGGGTTGTCTTCCATTTTAAAAAAAACGGTTTCAGAGTAACAGCCGTGTTAGTCTGTATTCGCAAAAAGAAAAGGAGTACTTGTGGCACCTTAGAGACTATGCTCAAATAAATTGGTTAAGCTTTAGCCTTCAGCTAAAAAAATTGCATCCGATGAAGTGAGCTGTAGCTCACGAAAGCTTATGCTCAAATAAATTGGTTAGTCTCTAAGGTGTCACAAGTCCTCCTTTTCTTTTTTAAAAAAACAGTTGTCTTTAATTTGACCATGTGCTATTAAACTAGGTGCATTCCAACAAAACACTGTTAGAACCGTGTTGTTTAAGTACATTATTTCCTTCATTTAAAATCGCATGAATTCAGTCTATCGAGAAATTGCCTATATGCAAATAGCTCCATTTCTGCTACAAACTTTCTCTCTTTATACTAATCCCCAGCTGGGATTCATCAATTATCGGGTGCAGGTGAATAAATTGAGCTCTCTGTCTCATTAAGCCTTTTCTTGCTAGTACAGGGTGTACAACCCATCACACAGATTATAATGTATATATGTTTTCAACAGCAGTCTTCAGACTCTTGCCTTATAATATTTATGTCTGAATCCACCTTTCTGAGTCACTGCTCAAGACTGTGGAACATTGTCATTATGCAATAGATAACGCAGAGGATTTCACTAATCCTTTTTTATTTATTTAAATGAACAGCCATCCTGCAAATGGGGTTCCGAAAGCCAGACTTTATGTACTGTATGTTTAGTGAGTACAACTAGAACAAATGCTTTGGTTCTTTCTGTGATGGTATCAAGCTTGTACTCTGGGTTGGCTGTCAACGCCACCATGGATATCCTATAGCTGACAATTAAACTCTGCTGTCTGAAGGAAAGAAAATGGATTTGAAATTTCAAAATGAGGGCTATTTCTAATACAGTTTTCCCAATTTAATTTTGCATGTAATCATGATGCAGGCTGGCTTCAGCTGTAATACCTAATGCCATGCTACTTCATGCTGGTTTTACCTAAGAACTGGTTGTTAGTAAAGGCTTGAGACCAGATTGAGAAAATTTGCACTTTTTCCATGTAAACCCATACAGTAGTAATGAAAGAACTCGTCAGACCATCATCAGTTAAAGTGTCGTTATTATGCTTAAATGCCCTTTGATGCTAGTAATATCCTAATTACATACGGTACTAAAATGAGCCATCATGTCACTTTTGTATCTTCACCACTTCTTACTTTGTCTGACAGTATGGAAGTAGGCATGTAGCATTTTAACTTCACACGTGCGTTTCCAGATTATAGGAGCCTTCTGTTTTCAGCTGTAAAGCAAAGAGCAAACTTCCTTAAGACTAGTGTACCCTGTAATGATGCAGAAACCATCTTAAAATAGACACAGACCTATATTTTACAAGAGAAGAAACCGCAGAGATGCCTCCTTTGGAATGTGCTGCCAATGACTTTGACCTATTATAAGACTGTTAGTCCCAAACCTCCGTGCAGAAACTGTCAGAGGCTCCAGAAATCTTACCAGATTGCACAGGGTTTTGTAAGGCACTCACCTGTCCATTAGTACTGAACTGAGTTCATCCAACATATTTCATTTAGGATTAGCTCGCGACTGTCCAGTAGTGAAAATGGGACCCCGGTTTACAAGTAGCCAATCGGCTTCTTGTGAGACATTTTTCTTTTGAAGCATACTGTATTTGTATTCATTTATTGACTCCTCTTTTTAGCCTGCAGTATATTTTCTGGCTTCTGACCTATTATAATGGTGCCAAGGTTTTAAAAAGTACATAAATATCAAAACCACAGCACCAAAATTATAGTTCAGTTTGCACTATTTTAGCCCAGCCTTGTCATCTCAAATTTGTGACAGATGTAGAACAAAGAGAACCCCCCCACGTGTGTGTGTGTGTGTGTGTGTGTGTGTGTGTGTGTGTGTACACAAAGTCATTCTGATACAGTAGCATTTTGTAATGTACGGGTGACTTTTTTTTTAATTATCAAAGTCAGAACAGACATCTGCAAATGCATTCCTGTTTATTAGACATGGTAAGAATCACATTTTAATTCACCTTCTTATTAGTACATCCAGTTTACAGTACATTATATTCATAGCCAAATTTGTTAGCAGCTAGATTGAAAATACCCCGATTTCCCCCCTTCCACCCCCAATGCTTTGGAAACTAAACTTTTCAGATATCCATTATCTTTTTAAGAACATGGTGCCCTTACTGGCAAGGATAATGAAAATTCACATATTGGGGGAATATCTCTGAAACCAATGAAAATTACGTTCTTTCCCAAGATTTCTCCAGAATTTGACCCTTTGTTTAAAAATCAGTTAAGTCTCTACTCTTTTTGGTTGCATATGTAGCCTTTATCTTATAAATATGGTTGCGTCTCATGACACAGTGATTGAAACAACAGCACCTGAGAACAGCAAATGTCCATATCCATCTTAAGGGAGTATTAATTCTATTGCCATTTATATAGTGCCACTGGAGTGCAAAGTGAAACTTGTAATCTAAATGAGCATGAAAACAATAGAAAAATAGATCATGATATGTAGGGAAGTTGGGGGCAGAAATTTGGAAACTAAATCAAAAGTTTTACATCTAAAACCTAAATTTGAACCTCAGTGCTAAATTATTATTAAAAAACCACTTAAGATTAGAGTTAGTGTCATTTTCAACATCCACACAACTTCTCACGTTGTGGTAGCTCACCTATAGTATCTGGTTTAAAATATTTAGCTGGCTTTTCTATCTCATATTCTGCACCACCTTGCATCCTGACCATGAGCAACTTAAGTTTTGGAACTAGGGGTGCTCGGATTGCTGCTGCATCCCCTGGCTTGCAGTGATTTCCATCATATACCGGGTTTACAGTTAGGTTCAATGGCTCTCAGCACCCCCACTATATACATTGTTCCAGCACCCCCAAGTATTGCTGGTGTTTTCAGGAATGATAAGGGGCAGTGGAATTGATTTTAAAGACATCCCCGCATAATCCTCCATCATGAGTTATGCTTTGATGCACTGAATTTATTCCCTAGGACAAACTTTTGAAGGTAAAATTTGTGTCTTCTCAATGTTGAAGAGTCTCAGTGTTTCAATGATAATGATGGAGTATCCAACTGTGTTTCACTCTTCGGATAATCTTTATATAAAGATAATCTGTGTGAATAACTATACTATATACTGTAGGCTGCACACTTACTCAGCTTCAGGTCCTGAATTATTAATTGGTTTACAGAGGATACTTTTGTGACAGACATGGAAATTTCTTGCAATATCTTTTGGAGATCTTCCTGTATTATGTTTACGTATGATTGTGGGCCAGGGATTGTATGAAATTCCATGAGTGAAGGTCACCAGGAACTAAGAACTGTGTGTGTGAGTGTGTTGGGGGGGGGGGGGGGGGGAGGGACGGAGGGAGGGCGAAGGGCGTGATTAGGCAAATTCACTCCGTTTGTAACACATCCAGAGAGATATTGCCATCTGGAGAGGCTGGCTCAAACTGGATTCTTCAGAGACCAACAGACAAAGAAAGGACTTTTAGCTAAATAGTCTGAGTTCAAATTGCTTTCTGATCCATCAAACAGAGAGGATCTTCTTTCTTAGGGGACCTGAATCCTTCCTGGGAAGCATTGGAAGGAGTTTGGTCTCTTGAAGCCACATAAGACTGATGGGTGGGTGACTTCTCAAAAGCTTGTAGCATGCAAATAGGTTCTTCTTTTGTTTTTAATGTTTTCTTTCTAATGGTTTCACCTGAAGAATAAATGTGCTTGCTTAGAAAGAGCTTTGTGGTAATTTATACACTGTTCATAGCCTTCAAAAAGTAAGCAAAGTGCAGATGCCGGCCTGGTTAGGCAGTCTGGCTTGCTGGGAATAACATAATGTAAGAAAGGAACTGTGGAGCCTGGAAAAACCCAGGTCAGCTGGGAGAGGAGACTAGGTCTCTGCCCAAGAGAGGTGACGGCAAAGGAGCTGGGAGCCTAGACTGGGTGCCCTTGATGGACCATGGAGGAGGAATACAGATGTAGTTGCCCTGAATTGTGACAACTGTATCTTCATTGGACTCCTCCTTGTTTCCTGAATTTAGAGGAGGGAGACTCAGTGTAAAATCCCTAATTCACACTGATGCCATGGAAGACTTAGTTAATCATCCAACTTTACCAATTAAGGGTGAAAATCCGCCCTGTGCAGAGATCCCGCACAAAGCCTGTGCACCACTTAGGTCTCTGTTTCAAGTGGTGCATTGACCTCATGCTGGCCCACTGCATAGGGTGCATTTCACCCCTAAATGTGAAAAATAAAAAGGGTCAAGTCTAGCTCGTCACCAAATGTACTCTGTTAATGTACTTGGATAAGTGTAGTTGAGTTTTAATTATTTATGATAACATCGTCTAGCCTGTCAATAAACATACCGTCCATCATAGGTATTCTAAAAGTAATGAAGTCCTAAAAATGAGTCGTTACTCCTAAACTAATTACATCTGTGCCAAGAAGTGAAATGAAGCCACTAGGGTTTTGGGTGTGATTTTTTAAAAAAATGTGTGTGGATTAGCAAAGTGAGACTTTAATGAGCTGTTATTTATAGAGGCAGCACCTGAGCAGTCTTTTCACCATAATTTACACCTCGCCCCCCGCCCCCTGAAAAAACCCCAAAGAACCAAAAAAAAACCCTGGACACATTTTGCTTGCCCTCAGCTAGAGACTTTCAACTCAGTGATATGTTTCCTGTGGAATAAAAATTTAACAGTACTTCAAATGTGGTCTTCCTACTGCCTCATTTTGTGCCAGAATACCTATGATTGATTTATGTCCTCTTTGTATAAAATAGTTTTCTATAATGGGCCACAGCCTCAGCTAAATGGTGTAGCTCCATTGACTTCGATGGAGTTACACTGGTTTGCTCCTGTTCAGAGGCAGCATGGTGCAGTGGTTAAGGTACTAGCCAACAATTTGAAAGACCTGAGTTCAGTTTCCTGGTCTATCACAGACTTCCTATTTATCCTTGATCAAGTCAGTTCCCCATCAGTAAAATAGGGATACTAGTGCTAACAATAACTACTTTAAAGATTGTGAGGTGCTCACATACTGTGGTGATGGGGAGCCATCTAAGTAAGTACTTAAGGTAGACCGCGGATATGACCCAAGCTTACAAGACATGGGACATGTTATTTAGTAGCATTCTATGTTGTGCTGTGGTATTTAGAAGCCATTTTGTATAGGAGCATAGGCATTGCCATACTGGCTCTGACCAGTGGTCTCTTTACCCTTGGATCCTGCCACTAACAGTAGTCCGTACTAGGTGCTTCAGAAGAAGGTGTAAGTCACCCCATATAGAACAATTACGCCCTTAGAGGAAGTTTCTTCCTCACTCCCCATTAGTTACTGGTTGACTATGCCCTGAAGCATATATACCCCTTATACATTTTTATCCTGTCTGCTGTAACCATTGATATTCTCATTATCTATACAAATGTCTAATCCTGTTTTCTGAACAGAATTAAGTTCATGGCCTGAATGACATCTTGTGTCAGTGAGTTCCACAAATTAACTGTGTGTTGGGTTAAAAAAACAAAACTTCCCTTTATCAGTTTTGAGGCCTCACTACTAAATTAAATTGCATCTCTCCTGAGAGAAGGTAAATCATGATTTCCTTATTCCTTTCTTCCATGACCTAAAAGTTCAAATATTTTGTTTCTGTCTGCAGGGCTGGTCTTACCCGGAGGTGAACTAAAGTGGCCGCCTCAGATGCCAGACTTGGGGGGGGCGCCACTAGGACCCAGAGTGTAGAAAATTGTGTCTGCTGCTGTTTCATATGTATTCTCTCTGCTCTAGATGCACAGAGATGGTGGAGTGCTGTGCTGGAGGAAGGAGGGCACAAGAGACAAAACAGGCAGGCAGGAGAAAAGGTGAGAGAGAATAACAGAAAGCAGCAGGAGCTGCAGGGAGAGAGAGGAGGAGGAGCCTCTTATGTACCTCTCTAGCACCCCCAGGAACCTGGACTGATTAACACCAGCTTCTCAGGGAGCTTCCTGTTACCTGCTGCTTCCCTGAACCCACTTGAGGAGAACAGGCAGTCAACTGAAGCAGTAGGAGCCAGTTAGGCCCTTAAGATGCTGATATCTTCCCTCACTCAGGCCCTGCTACCAGCCTGCTTATTTGTCCCCTTCAACTGAGTGTTGAGAGCCACTATAGCTGGCACAGAACAGCAGTCATGAGTGAAAGAAGAAAATGCCCCTCTGGGGCAGCATTCAGAAAAAGAAAGAAAGCAAAGGAAGCTTTTCTATCTAAGCAGGAAGGAGATCTCCTGAGATACATAGACACAAATGTTCACGGTGAGCCTTCCAGCCCCAGTGAGGATGTGAGTGGTGAGGAGATGCCTGATCTTCCAGTTAGTCAGAGTGCAGGTGACCTGGCAGCTACTGCAGCATCCATATCTCCATCTCAAATGGATGTAACCACGCACATTCCTGACGAAAAGTGTAGATCAGAGAAGAGTGTGGTGGAGGCGCAAGAAACAGATGCTGCTGAGTTTAGTTCCTTAAGTCTAGATGATCCAGGACTGTGGACCCACTTGAGCAGTAGCCTGAGGGACTTCCTTGGACTGCATGGGCCACAGCAAGTGAAAAACTTTGTGTTCACCAAAGACAATGAAAATAGAAGTTTCCATCCAACACATTACTGGTGTGAAATCCTCAATGGTGACAAAGTGGAGAAGCCATGGCTTATGTACTCAAAAACCCAGAATACTGCATACTGTTTTTGTTGCAAACTCTTCCAGACTAATGTTTCAGCCACGCTGGGTTCTACGGGAACAAAGCACTGGAAGAATCTGGCTAGAAATCTGGCATGCCATGAGAAGGCAGCAAATCACCAGAGAGCATTCCATAGGCGGAAAGAGGCTTGAGATGAGACTAAGGTTAAAGGCCACCATAGATGATCAGCATCAAGAGAAGATTGCATCAGAGTCTCTTTACTGGCAAAATGTTCTGAAAAGGCTCATTGCCATTGTGAGAATGCTTGCTACCCAAAACCTAGCACTGCGTGGCACTTCAGATCAGCTGTACGTGCCAAACAATGGAAATATCCTTAAAATTGCAGAGCTGATGGCTGTGTTTGATGATGTACTCCAGGAGCATCTAAGAAGAGTCACCACCCAAGAAATGTACACATACCACTAGCTTGGGAAAATAATTCAAAATGAGATCATACAGTTACTGGCAACAAAAGTCGAACAGACGATTGTGGCAGAGCTGAAGTCAGCAGGATATTATTCTATTATTCTGGACTGCACACCTGAAATCAGCCATATGGAACAAATGACTTTAATAGTGCGTTTTGTAACAACAACAGAACCTAGTGAAAATGTCCCTGCAATGGTGACTGTCAGAGAGCTTTTTCTAGAATTTATTGACATTGATGATACTACAGGTAGGACAAATGTGCTTCTTAAAAAGCTGGAAGATACGGGAATTGCGATAGCTGACATGAGAGGTCAGGGCTACGATAATGGTGCCAACATGAGAGGAAAGAACGGAGGAGTGCAGACATGGATCTGAGAGTTAAACCCTCAAGCTTTTTTTGCCCCATGCAGTTCTTATTCATTGAACTTGGTGGTCAGTGATGCAGAGTCAGCTTCTAGTGAGGCTGCTACATCTATGACATGCATCCGACGAAGTGGGTATTCACCCACGAAAGCTTATGCTCCAATATATCTGTTAGTTTATAAGGTGCCACAGGACTCTTTGCCGAATTTTTTAATGTAATTCAAAGCATCTATGTATTTTTTTCTCTGCATCAACTCATCAATGGCAAATTTTGAAGCAACATCCGGGAACATCATCTCTGACACTGAAACTACTGAGTGCCACACGATGGGAAAGTTGAGTGGAGGTGATAAAGCCTATTAAACACCAAATTGGGAAGATAGATGATGCCATAGTTGCATTATGGAGGATAATGCTATGACAGGAACTGTTCGTGGGAGAACAGTGGCAGAGGGAAATGGAATCACCAGAAACATACATAACTTCAAATTTCTGTGTGGCTTAGTGTTGTGGCATGACATACTGTTTGAAATAAATGTTGTAAGCAAGAGACTCCAAGGTGTTGATCTTGATATATCTGGAGCAATGGAACAATTGGACAAAGCGAAGTCATACCTACAGTCTTACCTGTCAGATGAGGGATTTCAAAGCATTCTGAAGAATGCACAGAAGTTGGCAGAGGAACTTCGCACTGAAGCTATTTCCCACCCATTCAAGAATACAAGAGTCACCGAAGAAGAAGACATTTTGATTACGAGGCACGGGATAATACCATAAGAGACCCCAAACAACAATTCAAAGTTGAATTCTTTAATCAGGTGCTAGATTGTGCAATACAGTCAGTTGTATATAGAAGGTTATCTCCCTACTCCTACTCACTACTCCCGTTTCTACATCCATGGATCATATTAGCCTTTTTTGCCACAACATCTCAGTGGGAGCTCATGCTCTGTTGTTTGTCCACTATGACCCCTAAGTCCTTTGCAGAGTCACTGCTTTCTAGGATGCTGTCCTCCATTCTGTAGGACTGGCCTGCATTCTTTGTTGCTAGATGTATAAAACTTTTTGTGTGGCTGCATTAAGACACATGTTGTGAAAAAAGGGCCCAGCCTACCAAGCAATCCAGAGCTCTCTATATGACTGCCCGACCGTCATCATTATTTGCCACTCTGCTTGTTTTTGTGCCGTCTTCAAATTTTATCATCATTGACTTTATATTTAATTTCCAGATGATGAAAACATTGAATAGCTTTGGGCCTAGTCCGATTTCTGCATAAACCCAGTAGAAGCACACCCACTGGATGATGATTTGCCATTGACAACTACTTTGTCAGTTAGCCAGTTTTTAATCCATTTAGCATGTGATTTATTATTATTGTTTAGCACTAGTTTTTTTTTTAAATCAGAGTCAGAACTGTAGTATCTGAGTGCCAGTTTTTTCAATGCTGTTGTGCAATTTTCTTTGGCTATATTTGGATCCTTTCGCTGTGTTTTCTGTTTCTTAGTCCATTCCTAATCCATTGCAGAACTTTAACACTCACCCATGACTACTTAGTAACTGCACTATACCCATGATCTCCCAAGGGGGAAATGCAATACAAAATTACACATAACTGTACCTGCTGTGTTAGTGATCATGTTATATATATATTTTTAAAATACACACACACACACACACGTATTTTAAAATGCCTGATGAACAAAAAATGTCACTGTGACTGACACCCTCCTCTGGAAACAGAAGGTTGTATACCTCCTCTTCTGGGAACAACAGATTGTATGGCATCATATATGATGCATGCCCGTCTGTACCATGTAAGGCCATCCCTGTGCTGTGCCTGTCTTTTTCCATTTTTCTGAGCCAGCAGGTTTTTAAAAATCACCAGAATTCTGCACTTGAGAGTACCCCTTTAATGCTGTTTTGTAAGCTTTAGCCTCTATGATTATTTCTGGTCCCCAATCTCAATACATAAACATAAACACATTTATTGAATGGTCTGAGTCCCTTATCAGCCCATAAACCTAATCTATTCCAGTCACTTTTGAATGTGTTTGCTCTCCTCCTTTGAAGGATGGGAATACCTATGTGCCTTTTGTCCCCAGTTTAAAAACAACAGCATGTTTAACTATATTTTTCAAGTGTCAGGGTCTGCTTGAGTTTCCCCATCCTTTTTCCTCAGATGGGTGGTTGCTGCTTTCATAGCTGAAAACATTCTTAATGTTTTTTCACTCCCTCTTTTGATTTTATTCCAAGTGTTAATTCAGGTTTTTCTTTGCCTCTAATTTTGAGTAGATGTTTTTGTCATCTCCTCCTGAAGTGAGATTTAATTGTTCAATAGATGGTTTCTTTCCCCGGATCATACTGAAAACCCCCTTACTCAGACAAGTAGGTTTCTTTCATTATTTTTACTGTTATGCCTACTGCATTCATTACAAACTGGCAGCCACAAGCTTTGTGCATAAAATATTTTCCCCTTTAATACTCTCTCCCCTCTGAAGTTTATTTTTCTTTCAGAACATGGGATAAATTAAATGCATAGCTGCTATTAATGGGAACCGCAAGTGTAAATCTCTCATGGGTCAACAGGAGAGTAGACCTCTGTGTCTTCATCTAATATCTCATCCTATTGAATTTTGCTCTGTACTTTTCTCCTATTGGATTTGGGATTCCACTCCTCTCCCCTCACCCCCCCGCCCCAAAACAAAACAAAAATGAACAACAAAAAGCAAGTTACTGGGAATTATGGGACACAGCAAGTTACAGTACATTGACCAGATATCAAAATCCATATTGATAAATGGATAAGCTAGAGCTAGAAAGTATAACATACAGACATTCACGGAGGAGGGGTGCTGAAGGTAGGCCATGCCATGCATAATTAAATGAAATGTAAATAAAGTGGTGACATGATTTGTTTTCCCAGTTACCTCATGATATGGCCTGGAAATGCTGGCTGACTCTTCTCACGTATGCCAGCTTATGGCAACAGGGGATGGATCACTTGAAGATTACCTGCTCTGTTCATTCCCTCTGAAGCACATGGCATCGGCTTCTGTCAGAAGACAGGATACTGGGCTAAATGTACCTTTGGTCTGACCCAACATGGCCGTTCTTATGTACAGTAGGAAACTGAGCTGATTTCAGTGGCATCATTCCTGATCTGAAATGATGAAAGGGAGAGGAAAATTGGGCTTATTTTTGACGATGACACACAGCAATCCTGTTGAGTGAAATGAAGCTACTGGGCCTCCTGTCTGAAGTCTCCAATTATAACCTTGTGTATCTCTGGGCATAACTCATGCTACCACCATCTGATCAATTAGTATTTATCCTGGAATGGATATATCCTGTGGTATCTGTGTGTCTTGTGGGCAGGATGGGAGAAAGAACCATGAAGAAAAGAGAAATCTAAGGGAATTTAGCCATTTGGTATAATACAGGCGGCTGTATTGTGGCGGGTACCTGGGTTTAATATAAAGGGATAGTGATTCTTAGGGTATATCTATGCTAGCAATGCGAGAGCTGCACAGCTGCAGTGCTGGAACTGCACTGCTTTAGTGCTGTTGTGTAGACACTTACTACAGCGACAGAAGGGGTTCTTCCATTTACTATAGTAAATCCATGTCTCCGAGAGGCGCTAGCTAGGTTGGTGGAAGAATTCTTCGGTTCTTCGGACTTCGGTTGGCTTAATTACATTGCATAGGGAATGAATTTTTTCCTAGTCTTGAGCCAGATAGATAAGCTGACCTAACTTTGTAGTGCAGACCAGCGCTGAGTTAGTAAGCATCACCACGTGAGGAGTGCACTGACGTACTTTAGTACACTAAACATTCTACTCTTTAAAAAATAAATGGGACGGATTAATGGGATATAATGTAGTTATTTTACTTTTTAAAATGTATGAAAACTGCATAACTGGTGATTATTTTTGTATTTTAAAATAAAAACTAGAACCGTATGTTTACAGAAAATGGTCACTGACATGAGCATTGTATAAAACGCACTGTGGGCTTGAGCCAGCTCCCATTGAAGACTATGGCAAAGCTCTCACTGACTTCATGAGAGCAGGATCAAACCACATGTGCTGGCTTTCTATGAAAGCATTATTCTTATTACTACTTGGCTATTTATTAATTTGTATAGCATCCTAACAGGCACTTTACAGACAGCTAAGAGAATGTTTCTACCCTTAAAAGATTGATTTCAGTGAGACTCTGGTGTCAAGGTTTTTATTTTGTCTATTGGGCTAAATTCTGTCCTGCAGCTTCCAGGGAAATCTCTGGGTCAAACTTAACAATGACTTTAACATTGGGGTGAAATATACATAGGCTATTAGTTGTTTATAAAATAGCTGCACATAAATGTAAGCTGGTTTTGATTCTGCTCTCACTGGTTTTACACTGTTGTAGCTCCATTGACTTCACTGGAGCCATTCTTAATGTACACCGGTGTAAATCAGTGGAAAGTTAGGCCTGGAGATTACATTGTCAGTTACAGGGATTATTGCCACTTCCCTTTTCTTCTGACCAAGTTAGCCCATGGCCATGTGATCCTTGTATTTTACTTGTGTAAAGAAATCGGTAACAGTGTTAGAGAAACCAAGACAAACATTACTGTACTTGAAACTAGTTTAGCCAACTCTTGATCCTGGGAATTAAACTATTTTAAAGAGAACAATTAACATTACACACTACATTAAAACTTGTAAATAATGATAACAATATCCAGATTTTATATAGCCAGTATCTATTTATTAATGGTATTTTCCAGCTATGATAAGACTGTGTGAAGTCTTCTATGAATTCATGTTCTTGCTGTGAAAAGATCCAGTTCAACCAGTAGTCTTTAATGAACACTTCGTTATAAGAAATCTTTATGGAAAATGGTCACTTGGGTAGCAATTATTAATAATTACAGAATCCTTCATCACTGCTTTTGATCTCCTACATGCATAGATCTTCACTCCTAATATTCATGTTGCTGACAGAACAGCACAATTCAACAATACGCTTTGATGCCAATAAGAACAAAGGGGCTTTTTAGAAATATTCAGTTCAGCAATTACTGTCATAGTCCCACTCTTCAAATAGAGTGGTGTATGTGTGTTCTTCGCAATTAATTAATTCATACTACTCTCATAAGTTAATACCAGGTTCTCAGTCCCTTGCAGTTTTCAAATGAGAATTGTTTAATAATAAAATCTACTATCACTAGGTGTTTGGGGTGTGTGTGTGATGTATACAATTACTTCTGAATCACAGACAAGATAATAGCTGGGTCATTTCCTGCCCCAGGCAGGGGATATCTGCCAAGCATATACTGTACCCTGCCAATAACACTGCAGCCTTCCACATCCCCACAAAATTAATTTTTCCCGAGGCTTTGGATAATTTGTCTTGTCTAATGAAAGTACAGTCATTTCACAAGCTACAGGCAAAATTATTCTAGAAACTTGCATTGTAGCAAGCACATGCCATTTTTTTAAACGTGGAAAGGAAAAGTTCATTCACTGAGTTGATAATAGTTGTTGTCAGTTTAATTTGCTTGAGAAGCTTGAGAAGGGAAAAGAAAGTCTATGGTGGGGCAAATCCCCACACTAAGGCCAGGGGTATTTGGAAGAGGCCTTGAAGTCAGAGAGGCAAAAAAATTTCTTTATCCATTGTTCACTCTGCTTGTGTTTTATATTCTTTTGCCCTATCTGGTGTCTGTCTTGTCTATTTTCACTGTAAGATCTTTGGGGCAGGGATTGTCTTCTATTCTGTGTTTGCACAACACCTAGCACCATGGGGCCCTGATCTTAGTTCATCCCTTGGCATTACAATATTACATTATTATTATTATTTATTTATTAGCTGCTAACCAATAAGAGAAACTGCTCTTTAGCTGCTTTGCCTTTGACTCCATTGGCTGGTTTGGCTGGTTGATCCACCAATCCCAACCATCGTCGAGTCTGTCCAGGCCCAAAACGTCCACATTGGAATGTCCCTGAAAAGCCTGTATGTTGGCCCCCCACATCCACTTCCCTCTACTATAGGAGGGCCATGCTGGTTCTGCTGCATTCAGTGTTTTCTGTGGATGGAGTGGGATTTGCGCCCCAGTTTACTGTTTACTGCTAGATTAAACCACAAGTGTGTGTGTGCATGCATACCTGCCTAATACCTGAATCCCAAGGAAGCAGGGTTCATGGGAACCCTCTTTGGTCCTCATTGAAGCATAGGTTTGTTTTTGTTTTCTAGTCAAAGACTTTTGTTATCTTATATTTATATCAGTATAATTACAATGCCCAAAGGCCTCTGTCTGTCTAATCACCTGATTCATAAAATAAGGAAGACAAAAGTCACATTTGTAGTTCTTGTGTGAAGCAAACTAGCTGGTTAGTATAGCCTGAGACAATATAAAAACTGTAGGATTTGCCATACCAGATCACGCTATTGTTGTATCAGTTCCAGTATCCTGCATTTGGCAGTAACCGATGTCTGATTCTTCAGAGGAAATAGAACCCGCTCCTCACCCAGTACTATAATGCACAAAACAGTTTTGCTGCCTTTGGTGACATAGGAGGGTGGGATTCCTTTGTGATTAGTTTATGCCGTGGGGTGTCATGATTTGATTTCCCATATCTTAGCAAGTATAACCATAAATGTTCATTCAGTCATCTGGCTCATTGTATAATCCAACTTCAGTTTGAGGTGGAAGATAGTTAGCCGTGTGACTTCTCATACTGAAGACTGGTGTATGAGACAGAGGCTGTCTGTTGTGCATAGATGTATTTGTATTCACCTCATTGGCTCTTATCTTAGCTTGATCAATCTCTTTTTGGGACTGACTGTGTCTTAAATGAGAATGCATCTGATATACACAGAATACAGATGGGGTGTGTGTACAAAAAAGGTCTAGAAATGAACCTTTGAACTCCCCTGAATGTGATTCTCTGTCTAGGACCACTCTCCTGGTATGGAGTTAGAGTAGCCCTGAGTTTGCTCTAAATTATGACAGATGCAAATGGCCACATGGGATTAAAACCAGAGCTGAAGATCAGCATAGCATGGGAACATCCCAGCAACAAATTCTTCCCCCACGATGGTGGCATCAGGAAGAGGGGAATAGGAAGAGCCCTAAAGCCGGCTCTACAGTTTGGGAGGTCGTCTCTTTGATTGGGGTAGTCTCCCTCCCCTTCAGGGGGGTAAAATTGCTTTTGGGCTGGCTTGTGGTGGTGATGTGAAATAATGCAACTGTATTGCACTATAGAATCTGGCTCAAGGACGGCTGATACATCAATCTTTTCCAAATTCTGAAATTGTTTAGCATTATCTTGTATGGACAATATCTATCTTTTGGTCTCATTTGCTGAGTAACTGGAATACACATCACAGGGTGCACATCTTAAAGCCCAACTCTGAACATATGTGTTTCTAACTTTCATAGAAAATCAGTAGGAACTTTGCATCTTCAAGAACTGCAGGGTTGGGCCCTGAGTGCTGTCTTGCTTATATGTACTTTCTGCTGCTTTGTAGCAGTTTATTTCTAGAGGATTATTTTGAATGCCTGCAATTGCATGCTGGAAGTTTGCCACCATTGTTCTGTGTCCATATTCTCCAGGGATTTGATAATTGTTTTGGTTGAGTTAACTCCCATTTTAAATACACTTCCAATTTTAAAATGTGATCCCAGTAGCAGATTCAATCGTAACGACATAAGCAACCTCCATTTCCTCTCACTGAGCTCCTGTGCATGAACTTCTGATACACCATCTAAGTGTGAGGTGGCTGTGGAGTTTCAATGAACTAGTTTATCTTTCTGTCAACTTAAACAAGAAGAAACTCCTCAGTAAATCATGTAATTACAAGGTGCACAGAGATATAGCCTGCAGCCTGCTAGATTAGGGAAGATCTACCTATAGTTATCTTCCTTTGTTTTGGTTATTTTGTTTTCCTTGATGCCTTTACAGTGGGCTTGTGGATTTGCTTTCACATTAATCAACATGATTCTTAGCCCATACATGAATCACCTTTTTATATAATGTGTCCTTCCCACTGTACTGAATACTATACCTTCGTTTCTGTCGGGAAATGCCTAACACATTGTGGACATTGCCAGAGACGAGGTGTGTGGGTTGTTTTTTTTTCTTCAAACTTTAAAATTCCATATATTATTTTTATTCATAAAACTGATTCTTATTTTATAAATATAATTTCACTTTTTAAACAATATTTGTTGGCTTTTGCTGCTGATTAAAGAGGTTGCATCTAAGTTTTATATTCCACCTTCATAGAGTATGCTAATAGTCATTTAAGACAATTGCTTGTAGTTTTTATGATCTCATGCCTTTTGGACAAGTGTTTCTGGGACAGGGAGAAAGCAAAATAAGACAGAGTATGGAAGGAATGGAGGATTCGGAAGTTTAAAAATAACTGTATACCTACGCACTGTAGCGTGTTTGATATATGAACAGCCTATGGGTCTGATCCTTCACCCTTTGCAATAGGAGGTTTTTGAGTCCATATGGTTTGCAGGAGCAAGCCCTGGACAGGTTATGGAGCAGCTGCTACTTTCTTGATGGTTAAGATTGCAGCTAAATTCCTGTTTAACTGACTGACTGACTGACTGACTAACACACACACACACACACAGTTGTTTTGGAAACTATGGCATGGAATGCTTGCAGTGTAGTAATAGATCATGGTACTTCTGAGAGAGACCTTCCCCACAAAATATCCCGTAGGGAAGAGTGAGGTACATTGACTGAAAAGACATGAATTCTAGGCTGACCTCTTTTACTGAAAGTGTTAGTATTTAATATTAAGGGTTCTTTTCCCGTGCTCATCGCCATGCTATCTGAGTGCCTACAGGAACTATGCTTGCCTCTTTTCACAAACTCAGCAAAGAGTGGATTAATGTAATGTTCTGTTCCTCTCATTTGCTTCGGGCACCAATAAACTTGGCAATAAGAGCAACAGTCAACTTTCAACCAACAAATACATTCCTCGATCCCTAAACTCATTGTTCAACCCCCAGTCAGAACAAAAGTCTGGATCTACCAAGAGTGAGAAATGCAAACCATATTAAAACAAAGGTGTGCAAACACAATAGTCTTCTTTCCTGGCAAAGGGAAATAACCAAACAAACTTTTGCAAACTTCACTCAATACTAGAAACTGCTCCCTCTTTGCCCTCGCTCTCCAGCGCCGGTTTAAAACAGATGCATCCATCTCTCACTCTCTCTTTTCCTCAGTTTCATTAAGAGTACTGGCTCCAAATTCATAGTAACCCCTCTTTGAAGCAGAAGAATCTTTGAAAATTTTGCCAAACCGTGAGAATATAGTGTTATGTTATTGCTATTAAAATGACTGAAGGATATTAAACTGTGATTACAGGGAGCACAGCATTTTATATTGTATACTTCATTATGGGACATTTCATCTCCACCATTTTGTCTTGAGAGATTTGCTCAAGGTAACGTTCCATCACCCATGAATGTTACAATGAGAAGGCTCCAAAAGATTGTGTGTTTTAGCTACATTACGTGTCCTTTATGTGACAATTTGAGTAACAATTTGCATTATATTAACTTTTATGATAATATGTTTACATTTTAAAGAATTATGACATTTTGTAGAACAGCAAATATCAAGACAAAATTGATGCCCAGATTAAATATTGATGATGAAATGTGTAGGACAAGCTGTCATGAATCTGTATGTTATAACTAGGGTCCATGGAATACTGCAGCATCCTAGGGCCTGGATTCCTCTAGCATATTAAAGGAACAGCTGAGTTTTCCTCTTTCCATACATTGAACAAAGAGTCACCAACAGCTTAGCATCTGCAACATACCAAAATTTCTGATTTGCAACAGCAACATTTATAGGGCCAAATTCTAGCCTCGGATTGATTTTTAATGGAACCTCTACACATCCATGCAAGGGCAGTTGTTCTGCACCTTTCAATGCAAGAGTCTCCTGACTGCTGCGGGGCAGAGCTGGCAATTCAGTATGGCTGTTACAGAGGCAGGCCCACTGGGTGCTCTCACCCAGGGACACGTGTGTTTGTTTTCTGGTATACGTTTTGTGTCTTCTATATGGAATACACAACACCCTCGACTCTGGTATCCACCCCTACACACTTGATCTGTCAGAGCCTGAGTTTGTTGACTTGCCAGGCATGCCTATCTGTTTACCAAGGCTTTTTCTGAGGGAGCTGGTTGGGGGTAGTCCTTGTTTACATTCACTTTGAGGGGTTGGCCTATGTATTGTGTTTTCTTTTTATGGTTTCTGTTTGTATACATGCCTCAGGGTTGATGAGAGGGGTCCCTCACCCATTTAAAAGTAATTAAATAAAATGTATCATCACTTTAGTAAGCTGAGGAGGCCTTTTGATCTTTGGGCTAAACACTTCCAGAAATAAATTAAAGTGTCCGGACACTAGAGGAATTAACAATATCACCAAGTCTAGCTGGAACAAAGCCAGCCTCTCAGACAGAGGGCACTGGATTCTCGCACTGATGGAAAATGATACCAAAGTAAAACTCATGAGCTGCTGTGTCACAGGAATCCGTTTGCCTATCATCACTACTTGGGCCTTGGTGCACCCACAATAAAAATAAATAATCTTAATCAATCCTCCTAGTCATGCACAGGGGCCAAAATAGTCAAATCTGGGTGCCTAAACCCATATCTATTTGTTTAGATTTAAAATAATAAAGACATCTGTCCAGGCCTGGAGGTGCTGGGACAAAATTAATTATACAATCAGTACAATTAAATTATATCTCAGCAGCATTATAATGATCAGTTCCACAGGAACTCAGCCAGCCATCTACTGCCTTCATTCTCTAGGAAGCATCCTCAGCGCTCTTATTTAGATACCTAAGTAAGAGTGGCCTGACTTTTTTCCGAAGTTCTGTGCAGTTGGGGATGCTCAGGATTGCTGAAGATCAGGTATCTTGTATTCAGGGTCTAACTTTAGATAGCAAAGTTTGAAAGTTTTAACCTATAATTCCCATAATAGAATCAACACAGTCCCAACTCCCCTCAAAAGAACTCGTGGTGAAATCCTGGCCCCACTGAAGTCAGCTGGATTTTTCCCATTGACTTCATTGGAGCCATAATTTCACCCGATGCGTGGAAGTCTCCAGTGGAGCAGTGTGATAATACAATGCTGTGTGAGCAGAGAGAAGAGTGCAATGAGAATCCTTAAGGCTCTACTTCAGAGGGAGCAGGGCCTTACTTTTCAAACAGGCTTTAGTAAGGATGGAGACAGTATAACTGGGAAAGAAATGAGCCTGTTCTCCATTTTAATGAAACCTTGGCTCCTCTCTTCTCTCTCCCCTGACCCCCTCCCCAAAATATATCAGGAGATACAGTGGCTCTGCTCCACTTCCTCATGTGTACAGGTTGAGGGATTTATAACTTTAAGAGTATACACACAGTTCAGTTCCTGGCTAGCTCGGAATCGTACATAGTAAGTAGCGGCCACCATTCTCTGTGTTTATATCCCGCAGTGAAGTGCAGCATTAGCTGATATATACTCCCTGGCCATACTAAAGCTGATTGTTGGTGTTCCAAGGGTACAGGAAGAAGCAAACAGGACATAAATTCTCCTTCTCTGCAAACAAATGCTCTAAGTGCCATGACTCATCTATAGGAACGGCATTCTCATTTCACCAGCTTTTGACGGTGCATGTTAAATGGCCTCAGTGCATAGAGGTCTTAAAAAACCTTATTTGATCTTCTTGGATATGCAACTATACTATGTTTTCTAAAACACCCTGAAGAAAATGGATTACCAAAAACATGTGAAAGGGAATAGAATTGAGGCCAAATTGCTCATTAGCCTATAGAACTAATCAGAATACTGATTCTCATTTGCTTATCTCACTAGTTCCCTCTTGGACTGTGTTCTGTCCATTTGGCATAGTAATACTCATTACTGAAGAATTATAATCCCCATGTGCTACCTTGAAGCCGCACACAGCCATTTTGCCCTAATCCATAGCCGTTTACATTTTCCAAGCACTTAAACATTAATTAGATAATCACCAGGACACCTCTATCAGACTCAGGGCCTAGTTTTCATTTTAGAGAAACAGGGCCTAGTTTTCAGAGGGGAGGGTGAGCACACACCTCCCCTGTTGGAGCCAAGGGAACCTGTGGTTCTTTGGCCCTCAGTGGTTTGTATAAGGCCACACAGCAAGTCAGTAATGAAAGTAGGATCAGAATTCAGGAATTCATGGCTCCCGGCTCACTCTCACTCTGTTCTAACCTTGAACCTTTGACATTCCAAATACTGTACCTCTACTCAGACATATTTTTTTAACCAATTTTTTTTTTCAATATGCAGGAAGGCAGAAACTTGATTTTCCCCTCTCCCCTCAATCACCATCTCCATGAGTCTCAGTCAGGAGCCGAGCCTGTTTAAGTTTCATATAACGATGGATATTGTAAAAGTTTATTACAAAAATAATGTAATGGCTAGGAAGCAAAAGTCTGCAGGCTAAAGCATTTCATTAAAGGTAACCTTTTAATAGAAAATTTTGTAGCGGTGGTAAATTTAATCAGACTTTTAACTATCTTATTCTTCGCAATGTCTTCCACAGATCTATGTGAGGTGGGGAGAAAACAAGTCCGACTCCCCACTGCTTTGCTTAGTCATTTATACTGGTGCAAGCGGGATAGAGAGTGCTCCTAAATACCAGTGGTAGCACTGTACACCCACTTGGCACAGATGCAAACAACTACACAAGGAGTGAGGCAATGGCAAATCAAGGCCAGTGTGAGTGATCTCCCCAGTTTTCCTCTTAGGGTATAAACTTCAATGGTATCATTCTCTGTTGGATGTCAGAGCTGGTCCCCTACGTTTCCATGGTTCTGTGGTCGAGCAAATCGATGACCAAGGACTAGCCTTTTCTTCTCCGGGCTTCGCAAGGAATCATTTTTACTCTCAAAACCTTTTTGCCATGTTTAGGTCAAAACCTCAACTGGCTGTGTTTTAAAAATGCAAATGAAATATTCCTGCAAAGTGCTGAATGCCTCCTTTGAGGTTTTGAGCATTCAGGATGTCCATTAAAAGCAATTTTCCCCATCGGGCTGCATCAGCATTGGATGCCCCTACTCTTTAATGGAAGGAAGAACAGCTAATCTCCATCACCAAAGATGAACCCTTTTAACTATTAAGGGTGCTTTATGGCATCCCTTGCACATGCCCACTGAATTAAATGGCAGTTTTGGGTACATAATGAAGGCAGGATCTGATGAGATCCTTAAAAGCTTAGTGAAGACATAAGAACCTAGGAATGGCCATACTGGGTCAGACCAAAGGTCCATCTAGCCTAGTATCCTGTCTTTCGACAGTGGCCAGTGCCTGGTGCCCCAGGGGGAATGAACAGAACAGGTAATCATCAAGTAATCCATCCCCTGTTGTCCATTCCCAGCTTTTGGCAAACAGAAGCTAGGGACACCATCCCTGCACATCCTGGCTAATAGCCATTGATGGACCTATCCTTCATGAGCTTATTTAGTTCTTTTTTGAACCCTGTTATAGTCTTCGTCTTCACAACATGCTCTGGCAAAGAGGTCCACAGGTTGACTGTGCATTGTGTGAAAAAATATTTCCTTTTCTTTGTTTTAAACCTGCTGCCTGTTCATTTCATTTGGTGACTCCTTGCTCAAACTCTTCTCCAATTCCACACTATTTACTGTTGGAGGTGGTTAGCAATGATGATTCACTGGCCTTACTTAGTTTGTGAGGTCTTTGGGGCAGGGACCATCTTGTCATTTTATGTTTATACAGTGCCTAGCACAATGGGGCACTGATCCTGGATAGACACTACTCTAATATAAACAATCAATCAATAATATCCTTGCAAAGGCCAGACTGGTAGGTGTCGGAGGGCATGCCTGCCCTTTAGCACCCTCTGTTGAGTAAGTATAGAGTTGTAAGTACTCCCTGACTCAGTTTCCCTCCTCACAAAGCCAATAATTCCATATCAGGCACTCTTGACATTTCTTTCAATAATATTCTTCTTAGATCTTATTTATTACAAAACCCCTTACAAAACAGCCATAACAAGAAGTCCCAAATAAACAAAAGGTATTTCTGGCTTTCAGAGTTTCTCTGACACCTGCCTTCTAAGCTCTGTTCCCAGTCCTCTCAGGGTCTTTAAGTCTCTCCTCATGGCTGGATCCTCAGCTCTCCTCCTGGAGCTGGGTGGAATTTTATCTCCCTGGGCTGCCCCCACTTAGTCCATAGGCTTAGAGGGTTTCACAGACTTCTGATCTCTGCTCCCTGCTAACTCAGGGCCCTGCAGGAGCCTCCTTACTCCTTTCTGTGTCTGCAGGAATCTGCCCCACTAAGAAGGAAGAGGCAGCGTTTATGCTGGCCCCTTCTCCCAGCTCATGCCTTGCTCGCTGGGTGAGAGGGGAGCCTTGCCAGGTGATGAGGAGGACTGACCAGTTGGCACTACTGCCCTGAAGGGGCCAACTACCCTGTCACAGTAGGTTTTAAAAAAAAAGCTTTCTTTGCTTTTTGTTTAACATTTATTGTTGTTTTTTGCAGTGGCAACACATTATAGACAACATCTTACACACCAGCAAGAGGTCTGAGAATTTATTTTTCTGTGAATGCTATTTAACAAACTTGTTTCATGAAACATCTGTCCCCTCCCACTGTAATGTAAAGAGGCTGTATACTTGTCGTGTTGGGAAATTCCCCATCTAAAAGGGGAACACTCATTACCAGTGCCACTTAGTGGCCAGGTAGAAGTGCAGCAGGTTGTTGCCCCTTTTCAGCTATTGTCCTGTCCTTCAGCTCCCCCAAGGGCATCACGGCTTTCACCTTAGTACGGCGACTTTGGGGTCTTGGTCCTTGAACAGTCCAGGTCTTCCGCAGGACTCTACCAAGGTGAAGGCTTCTGTTCATGTCCCATCTTTTACGTGTGGGTAGGGAGCCTGGGCCCACCAGGCTGTGATCCCGGGATCAATTCTGGGCAACTTTGTTCTACACCTTGGGGTGCTACGCAACTGCCCCTCAGACCACTTCCCACTCATATTTCCCTTTTCCCCCTGGAGTAAATTACAGAATCGCAAATAAAGTTTCTGACCTTCCCAATCAGTCACCATTCTCTCCTTTGTAGGTCCTTTCAGGTCTGTTTTCCCAATTCTCAGGCCCCAAGAGTCCTTGGCAGTGCTTCCCGAGACCAGAGGTCTGCTTCCTTCCACTGTCTGTCCCCTTCTGAGCTGCTCTGTTTCCCAATTTCAGCCTGGCCTCCAGCTTGTGTAGGCTTTGCTGGTGTGGCTGGGTGGGACCGCCTGGATCCAGGGCTGCTCCTTATCCCCTTGTTCGCTAGTGTGGGGTTTGTACATCCCATCACACCCATGTAGAAGTAAGACTGCATGTGGTTTAACTTTACCAGTGGAGAAGTCTTTCAGGATACTGCTGCGAGACATATGTTTTAGTCTTAAAATCTGATTTAACAACGAAATGCTACGTAGTGATATCTTGAGAATATAATCATAACAGATAACTGTAAGGTGGAAAAGGAAAAGAAACAAAACCTTTGCTCTGTGGAATATTCTGAGACAACATTTCAGGCTCCTACCCCCAGCACAAAAATTATGGGCCAAATTTTCAGGTGGTGTAAACTGGCATAGCTCTGTTGACACATTTGACCATCACTAGTAGTTTCATTTTCCATGTGTGGCTTTTAATTCAGTCCAGCGCTTTATTACTTTTCATAGGCTTCTCCCACTCCTTGGTTATCCTTGGAACTTGTTCTGTGTATCCCATTACTGTGATGATGCCTTCTGTTGAGAGCTGTTGTGATCCACTGCAGACATCTCCCTATCTCTGTGTGACAAATCCCCTTCGATTTGAGCCTGAGATATCACAAGGCCAAGCAAACGCAAATTATATAGTCCAAGAGCAAACAAGAACATTGGCCCCTGCCACCATCTTAAACAGTCACCACACACAGGACAGCATTCAGTTAAAAAAAAAATTCAGCTGGCTTCCACACAGAATTTGCCTGTGCTTCTTTCTGGAAGTCTTATAGAATTTCATAGGGATGAAACCAACAGTATTCCACAGCAAGATAATAGAGTTTTATAGACATTACTCTAAAATCTGTAGAATTTAATAAAAGGCGAGGTCCTTTCTATAGGTGCTTTGAACCATCCTATTTAATTCTGCAGAGGGGATATAAATCTATTCTATTCAATAGAATTCATTCAGAATAAAAGTGGCCTTAAGGTTTAGTGTAATTCACTTCCAAAGTGAATTATGATACAGCCATTTTTATTCCAAATAGTGTGTCCACACATGGGTTTAATCCAGTTTAAATTCACAATTTCAGTTAATTCAAATTAATTTTCTTGAGTGTCCCAGGTAGGCAAGCCCTGAGGGGAATCTAATCACAGTATGGGCATGCCTGAAGGGTCAAACAAGGACCTATGCAAAGACTTAGTCCGGTTTCAGGAAAAGGAGCAGACTGTGTGGTACTAACTTGAAGTTAAGGGGAAGACAGGTTCAGATCAGATAGCAGGAGAGGTTTCTTCTCCCAGGTGGTTATAGTAATTTAGAATAGTACGGCTATGCATAGTGCAAGGACCTAGCAGTACTGAAGAATTTATTGCAAGTATAGACATTCACTTCATGGGCTATGCTTGGGTGAAAAAGAAGGGTCAGCAGCCAAGAGGCAGTGGAATGGACTGGGTGACCGTCTCTTCTCTCCTTAAATATTTGTGGAGTATATCTACATATAATACATGCCATGTGTTTATACAGCACATTGCACAATGGGATTTGATTCATGATTTGGGTCCCTAGGGCACTAATGCAACACAAGTAATAACAACATCTTCATGTTGGTAGACTCTACTGCACGTTCAGTGAAACTTTCCTAGCGTAGTCATTTGGCATGAAAAAAAAATCAGTGTATCATAGAGAACTCATTATACCGGAAGATAAGAACTGGACTGATAGCCACCTCCTACAATGTAGTAATGTTATGTATTTATGATAAAAGGAATATAATTAATTATTATATGCTCTTGTGAGAGATGTGATATTCTGCAAGTGAACAGGGCTCCATTTAGCTACTGTATAAACGGTTTATTTGCCGTGCCAATGGAAGGTCCTATCCAGCAGGGAACACATGTTCATAACACGTGTACATGGAACTCTACTTCATTTCCTACTTAGCCTGCAAAGCACATAATGTATCTGATAAGAACTGGTGCCCCTTGAGGGATTCCTTATCTTAATGTCACAAGTAGGGCTAAATTGAGTTTTCTGTTTGGGAGGCTTTTCATTCAAAGTGAACAGCTTGAAATGCGCTGCAGCTCTGAGTGGAGAATGAACCCAGGTACCATAGGTTAAAAATTGATCATGCTTAACAGGAATGAGCAGGAGGAACCCTAGAGGCACACTGTACAGAATTGTTGCTTGAAAACAAAGCATAATTTTCCCCCCAAGACTACATAAAACAATCGTCTTACACTTGTGCCATTTTGTAGCTGAGGAAGGACAAACAACAATCAGATCACAATAAAAGAAACAACAGTTAACAGTCTGGGCTCTGACCCCTGGGGGGGGGGCAGATAAATAAGTAATTGTTAACCCTGACGGGTTTCAGAGTAGCAGCCGTGTTAGTTTATATTCGCAAAAAGAAAAGGAGTACTAGTGGCACCTTAGGGATGCCGTAAGCTTATGCTGAAATAAACTGGTTAGTCTCTAAGGTGCCACTAGTACTCCTTTTCTTTTTGTTAACCCTGAGTTTCCAGACTAGGGCTGACAGTAAGTAACAGCCTAGGCTCTAGCACTCTGGACGGGGCAGAGCAAGCATCCTGGCTAGAGCAGGCAGTGATATAACAGTCTATAGAAGGCCTTCTGGTCTCAGGTGAGTAGGCCGCCACCCCAGGTGTGGGGTTGGCAGCAGAGGGGTAGAGGGACCCGGGCCCATCCTACTCCACCAAGTTCCAGGCCAGGGCCCTATCTGTGGCGGGTGGTCCTGCCACGCGTCAGTGGGGAAATCACTCTGCCTCGGTTCCCGGCAGCACAACTGAACCGAAGTCTGGTTGCCCTGGGCTACTTTCTACCCCACTTTGTTTGTGTTGCTCCATTGAGTGGGGGCTCTGTCTTGCTGCCTCTCAATCAGACAACGGCTACTTCAGCCACTCCTCAGCGTCCTTTATCTCTTTGCTCAGTAGGGCGCTGGTTGGCTCGGCTGTTGGTCTGGGGTCCTGCAGGGGTAGCAGCTCCTGGGAAGAGACATCTGCTCCCTCCGGTGGTCCAGCACCAACTGAGCTCCAGGGCTCTCCTCTGATACTTTCTGTCCCACCCTGGTATTTCCAGCGAGGGGATGGGGTGATTTGGCTCCACCCACCAGGGGGCGGGGTCTAGTCCCTCATTATCCAGTCTGGAGGGAGGCCCCTCCGCCTCACTAAACAGTAATATTCATATTTCAAATGCCCGTTCATGAGTGTAGAGCCCAGTTTTCAAAGGTGCTGAAAAAGCACTATTCATGGTGAAGTTAAACAAACCTGCAGGTGATCAGCACCTTTGAAAACTGAAACGCTGAAATATAGTGTCACCAAAAAGTAGATATTTGTCTACATTAGAGTGAGGCCATGCTGTGAAGTGATCAGCCAAGTTCTCTAAATGGTTCTGTGATTGATTCAGGTGACCTGCTTTTCTCACACTTTTTCTGACTCTAGTGCACTCATGTCAAAAAGGATGAATTATGAAATTAAGTTCTGGAAAATCTTATTTGCACAGCAGAAGTTATTTACCCTTCCATTGAATGTCTTGCTCTATTGATGCAGTCTTTGATCTTTACTTCCAGGGGTTTAAAAGCAGCAGTGCCACACAGTCTCTGGCAGGTTGGTAGCTGCGGCACTTTGTGAATAATCTACTTTCATGCCAACTTGCTTTGGCTGCCTTGGAGCTCAAGGTCTGAGGATTCCTAATTTAAATGGACAATTTTGTGGGGAGTACCTTTCCATTTTAATCTACGTTTTTAGCATACACCTTGCAAATCCATTTCAGCTGCTCGAATTCTTGGCATTGCCACAGAAGCCCAGTGTGTGATTTATCTTTCTTGAGTAAGACTTTCCCCAGTGCAGATTTAGTTTTAAAATTCTGCCTATCACAAGCAGAACAAAAGCAAACACAGCTATCTACACACAGTTAATACTTCACATCCCATTTGCTTTGTGCATTAAATCTGAATGAGCCACTGAATGAATGCCCAGAAACACTTCCATAAACATATCCACCCATGCTATAAAGAATATACTGTAATTATTTAGAAAAATGAAAATGCTGTTATGTCCAATAACAGCCAATTAATTCCCCCCCTCCCCCCCACAAGACAGATCATGCCTCAAGATCTGTTTTAATACCTGCTGACACATTATTTCTGTACTTTTTTCTTCCTGCATACAACTTTGGACAGTTAAGAAACAATCTGAGTTACCATTCCTTTGCTCTAATGTCTTAGCATTGCATGAGTTAACATTGAGTAACTTGCAAATAATTGCCCTGACGAGAGCCAGCCAGGTAAGTGTATTATTCCTAATAGTACAACGAGAGGCTTCATGAATGCTGCCCTTGTAACAATTTTTAATAAACTTAATATCTTCCCTATCTGCAGCGAGAAGCAGGCAAGTGTTTCAGTGGGAGTTACTGCCTCTGTGCTTTATCCCTCCCAAACAACAATCCTGGACTGGAAAGAGTTTGAAGATGCTCCTTTTGAAGGCCTCATGTTGTTAGGAATGTCAGCTATACTGGCTCTTTTGCCATTCCCTTTCTACTGTCAGCGTGTGTTTATGCAGCATTACTGATTTACCTTGACAGTTGTCACTTGTTATGTTTCCAGCAAAGAAATGTGTAGTGCCATGGATGACTTAGCAATTCTGGCTTTTCCGGGGGAGCAAAGGGAATTGACATATGCATTGCAGTATGACCCCCTCGGGCTATGTCTACACTACGGACCTTCCAGTGGCACAGCTGTACAAGGTCTCTTGTATAGAAGCTCTATGCTGGTGGGAGGGAGCTCTCCTGCCAGCATAATTAAACAACTCCCAACTATCGGTGGTAGCTGTGTCAGCAGGAGAACATCTCTCGCCGACATAGTGCTGTCCATACTGATGCTTTAGTTGGTAAAATTTATGTCGGTCAGGGGGGTGTTTTTTCACACCCCGATTGACAAAAGTTTTCCTGACAAAAGTGCTCGTGTAGACATAGCCTCCTTAGGTATTGCATCTGTTTTGGCCGGGTGCTGAAAGAGGAGCCTATTCCGATTTTGCCATCTGCCTTAAATTGTCATAATCCTTCAAAGCTGGAGTCACGTTTTATTCCAGTCAATGTAATTTATGTATTTAATTTGTCAACTGCTGCTGCTTGGAAAACGAGTCCAGAATATTTTAAATAAGAGAAGAACTCCCCTCTCCCCACCCCCAAACAAAGACTCTGAAACGGCAATCAAATCCAGGTGGGTGGACTGTTGTACCTGCATTAATGCCCACTGAAGTCATTTCTAGTGGGACTCGGCATGTGGAGGGATCCAACCATGCCATTCTGAGCGCTGAATTAGACTGCATTAACTCTGCTCATCTCACTATTATGATTAATGATTAATTGTATTACAGTAGCACCCAGAGTCCTGAGCTGAGATTGGGAACTCATTGTGCTAAACACTGTACAAACACTAAGACTAACTTGCAGGGCTGGATCTTGGAGATATCTATATCTATATATATGAAATTAATAATAAATACTGAACTAAACCTTCTTTACCCTGTTGTGCTGTGTTGTAACCTCTTTATCTTGCTGATGACACTCCTGCCTTTCTTCCCAAGCCTCTTCCTGTTGTCCTGTAACCTGCTTGTTTTGCAGTGTCTGAAATGAGTCAGGGGCAGTGATCCCGGGTTGTGAGCTGCAAAATCCAGCTCTAATTATGGCCTGTGCTCTATTCTGGTTACACCCCCAGCCCTGGCATTGACATCAATGGGAGTTGTCTGCAAAGCTTCTTAAATTAAATCTGTGTGTATCCCTGCCCCTGGAAAGGAGAAGCCTTGACAAAAACAGCTCTCATGCTGATACCAGCTACAAGCAGTTCAAGTATTCAGTGTATGAAGTGAAACTGGAATCAATCTGTTCTCACCTCGGAGTGTTGTATTGTTTCTGTCTTTGGAAACATGATGGCTTCCTGTGGAGTGGAGCCATATTAGGCAGCACCTACTGTATCTGTACAAATCTAGGGGAGGGCGAAATGAAAGAAGTGCTGGACTTGTCAACAGCAATGAGACAAAGAGTATTTTTATTACTAACAACATCAAGAAAATCTTTACTGCACAACAGACAACACTGCGTGTGTCCAAACTGCCAATAACACAGACACAAGAAAGAAACCTTTTATCTACATTAGTTTGTCCCAGGAGGAATCCCATTTATTTGTCTTCTTGCTTGCTACTATATCAATGTGCCACAGCATTCCCCTCACTTATTGCCTGATATTATCTGGTGGCAGCTCTTCTGAGCAGGCTATCTGCAGCATGGAAAGCCGGTCGCAGGCCGACATGATTTGGGGCTAGAAAGGGGAGACGGGGATTAATGTTGTGCTACCAAAAAAAAAACAAAAAAAAAACATGTTTGCTCAATGGTCTTGCTGGGATTTTTGTTTGGTCTCTATCCTGTTTGAATATTCATTCTTGTGAGTTTAGCATAAGGTGGAATTCTCGTTCCCCTGTTAGAGTTAGATGTCAGGTGACAAAAGATGAAACCAGGAAAGGAGCTAAATTGTGCAGAACAATGGAACACAATAAAAGGACACTGCCAGGGTATTTTTCAACCTTCCCCTTTTTTTTTACTCCCTGCTTATAGTAACTTCTTGGGAACTTGAAAATGAAATCCCTCCGTAATAGGGATGTGATCCTGCATGTGCCTGAGCACATGCTTAAGTGTTTTGCCACAGTATAGAATCCTCTGGGCCTTGAGTGATAGAATCCTCTGGGCCTAGTCCCACATATCCTTATACACATGAGTAGTTCATATGCAAATAAATCCCACTGGGATATATCCTGGGAGTAAGTGTAACGCCGACTTATTGGCGGTCATTGGCGGGCGGGATCGAACCTGGGACCTCTGGAGCTTAGTGCATGAGCCTTTATTACATGAGCTAAAAGCCAACGGGCTGTTAGCTAAGGCTGTAGAGCAAACTCATTAATCTCTCTTTTTAAATCAGGGGTGGGCAAACTACGGCCTGGGGGCCACATCTGGCCCTTCAGACATTTTAATCCGGCCCTTGAGCTCCCGCTGGGGAGCGGGGTCCAGGGCTTGCCCCGCTCCATGTGTGCCATAGCTCCCGGAAGCAGAGGCATGTCCCTGCTTCAGCTCCTATGCATAGGGGCAGCCAGGGGGCTCCGTATATTGCCCCCACCCCAAGTGCCACCCCCGCAGTGCCCATTGGCTGGAAATCACAGCCAATGGGAGCTGCAGGGGAGGCACTTGGGGAGGGGGCAGCATGTAGAGTCTCCTGGCCGTGCCTCCTCATAGGAGGCAGAGGGCGGACATGCTGCTGCTTCCGAGAGTTGCTTGAGGTAAGTGCTGCCCGGAGCCTGCACCCTTGATCCCCTCCTGTGGCCCAACACCCAGCCCTGATCCCTCTCCCACCCTCTGAACCCCTCAGTCCTAGCCCAGAGCACCCTCCTGCACCCCCAACCCATCATCCCCAGCCCCACCCCAGAGCCTGCACCCCCAGCTAGAGCCCTCACTCTCCCCACACCCCAACCTGCTGCCCCAGCCCGGAGCCACCTCCTGCACCCTGAACTCCTAATTTCTGGCCCCACCCCAGAGCCCACACCCCCAGCTGGAGCCCTCACCCCCTCCTGCACCCCAACCCCCAGTTTTGTGAGCATTCATGACCACCATACAATTTCCATACCTAGATGTGGCCCTCGGGCTAAAAAGTTTGCTCACCTCTGCTCTTAGTGGTCTCAGTGCAACTTGATGGGACAGAACACCACACCCAGGAGGTGTGTGGGTTACATAAGGACTGCTCATGAGAGTAAATGTTTGCAGCATCAGCTCTTGTGGACGTAAGGAACATCAGTGGGAGCTGCACACTAGTACAGGGTGCAGAATATTCAGTACAGATTTGTACTGCAGATATGAGCGCAAAATATTGGCCTGCGTTTGTTTCTCCCTCATCCCCTTTTACACTCCCTTGTTAGTGGATGGTTGCTGATGAAGTAGCTATGGGCATTATAGTTTTTTAAAATTTATTTTTAACAATGGGATCTTCTTCTTCTTATTCTCTTCCCCTTCCTGCCCCCAAAATACATGCAAGCAATTATGTGGAATTTAATGTGGTAGGGCAAACTTTGGGACAGTATTTTAAGTATCCATTATTCATGCTAGATAAATTAGAAATACATATTTGGGAAGTTGCAAAAAGTTGACATGCATGTGAGGTAGTAATACAGAAGCCTGAGAGTAGGGGATGAACTGGGAGGACCAGATCAGTCCTTCCCATCAGAAAATCCATGGCAGGATTGCAGGGAAAGGAAAACAAGCCTCAGTTTCCTCCAGAATTCTTCTGGCAGGGAAGAGCTGGGGGTCTGACAGGGAGAGATGCCCTCCTTGAAAGAAGCAGAGGATTTGCCCCCCCAGAGCATATGGGTCTCCCAAAATCCACACTCCATCTGTGTGTGTGCTCTGTTCTTCCAAACTGGCTCTAGGGCCTCCTGATGCCTTGGCTCCTTGTCAACAAGCAGGAGTTGGCACAAATGGTCTCAGGCAGTGCGACAATGCACACAGTGTAACCATTCCCTCTTGGACCCATTCCTAGCTTGACCCTTCTCTTCTGTAGGATTCAGGGACTAGGGGGGATAATGCTCTGGAGAAACTCACTTTCTTTTCCACATGGGGGCAAAGAGTCCTGTGGCACCTTGTAGACTAACAGATGTATTGGAGCATAAGCTTTCGTGGGTGAATGCCCATTTCGTCGGATGCATGAAACTCTTCCCATGCCTGGATCCTGCAGGGATGCATCCCCTCTCCTCCCCCCACCCCCTAGTTATTATGGGTTGTCACCAAAGAAGACAGAGATAGAAGTTGACATAGCCATAGACCATTTGGAAACGTTTGCAAATGACCTTCTTGCTCCCAAAGCTAAGTGCTAATTTACCTGATGCATTTCATTTCACATTAGTGTTTACTGTCAGAAATGCTGACTTAAGATGCCAAGAGGTGAAAGCACTGGACATGGCATTGTATGCAAAGATATTTAGGAAAGCTACCCAGGCTCTATTAATAGGACAAGACGGCTAAAAAAACCCCAACCCATTAACCCACAACTCTGATTAGAGGTGACATCATTTTCTTTAATATATTTTTTTAAAGCTTTTAAAGGGAGCAGCACAATACAACTCAGGGGTTCTCTGCTTCTTAAACCCAAGATGTCAAGTGCCCCTCCCCCATGGATCGTATATTATAGATTCATAGGGTATGTCTACATTGCCCACAGATTGCCCATGAGAGAGAGCCTTCCAGCCTGGGTCAAGATACTTGGGCTAGCAGACTTCGCGCTAGGGCTGTAAAAACAACTGTGTAGACTGCACTCTGCAGTTGGGCTAGGACTGGAGCTCGAGCTCTGAAACCCACCCACGCCCAGAGCTTCAGAGCCCTGTCTGCAGCGTCTACACAGCTATTTGTACTGCTGTAGTACGAGCCCCACTAGCCCCAGTTTCTCAACTCAGACTGGGACCCTTGCTGCCATGGGCAGCGTAGATGTACCTATAGATTCCGAGGCCAGAAAGGGCCATTGTGATCATCCAGTCAAGTGACTCAACCTTTCCAGACTACTGTGCCCCTTTCAGGAGTCTGATTTGTCTTGTGCGCCCCCAAGTTACATCTCACTTAAAAACCACTTGCTTACAAAATCAGACATAAAAATACAAAAGTGTCACAGTCACACTATTAGTGAAAAATTGCTGACTTTCTCCTTTTTACCATATAATTAGAATATAAATATTGTACTTAAGTTTCAGTGTATAGTGTATATAGAGCAGTATAAAACAGTAATTGTCTGTATGAAATTTTAGTTTGTACTGACTTAGCTAGTGCTTTTTATGTAACCTGTTGTAAAACTAGGCAAATATCTAGATGAGTTGATGTATCTCTGGGAAGATGTCTGCGTACCCCCAGGGGTTCTCAGACCCCTAGTTGAGAACCACTGATCTAGTCTGATCCCTTGTGTAACACAGGCCATAGGACTTCCCCGAAACAATCCATTTGAACCAGAGCATATACCCTAGAAAAATATTTAAGCTTCACTTTGAAATGGTCAGTGATGGAAAATCCACCATGGCCATTGGTAAACTGTTCAAATGGCTAGATAACCGTTGGTGTTAAAAAGTCGTGCCCTATTTCTAGTCTGAAGTCATTTAACTTCAGTTTCCAGCCATTGGATCTTGTTATGCCTTGCTAGACTGAAGAGCCCATTAGCCAATATTTGTTCTCTGCGCAGGTACTTACAGGCTATCATCAAATCGCTCCTTAACCTTCTCTTTGTGCCTATCAGGATTTTCACAAGTTCCTTAGTGTGATGACTGGTGAGTGTGTGTTACCTTCCTGCTCCCTGTTCCTGGCTCCTGTTTGTTTCCTGCTCCCTGAACTCAGAGTTCCAGTTCCTATTCCTCTGTGCGAGCATGTGTGCTGCATTTGCATTGTGTGAGGTCTGTGCAGCTACATAGGGCCTGCTGCTACGTATCTGCTGTTTGGACTTCATGATGTTTTGTTCAGACTGCTGCTGTTCTAAATGGTTCCTGGTTAGTGCATGTTTTGATTGACAACCCACCTGCATGTTTTGCTTAATTTTGTGTGTGTGTTTTTAGGATTGCTGTTCTGTGGTGCATTAGAGCGCAATGTTTTGGCAACAACTGCTTCTGTTCTGCAACCCAAGCTGCCTGCACATCCTTCGGCTGTTGACTGATGATACTTTATTCAGAATTTCCAGAACTTTGTGCAGATCATGTAACTCTCCCGTGCTAGTTACGCTTGCTGCAGAGCAGCTTAGGTTGTCATGGCTTTGATATTTATGATGGACCCCCCAAGCCCAACTCCTCCTTTGATGTGGCCATACAGCACCTCAACGAGTATTTTTGGCATTGGAGAGTCTGTTCTATTAAAGAGGAAAAAGTTGTCTGAAGCTCGCCAGGAGCCCAGTGAAACCATACATGAGTTTGTGTGGCATTTGAGGTGGTTGATTGAGGACTGTGAATTTGGGGCGGTTACGATAATCATGCTCAGGGATGTTTTTGTGACAGCCATAGCCAGTGACCTCCTGGGCAAATGGTTACTAGCTGAAGGTGCTAGAATGCTAACTTTTGATGCTGTGGTTGCTAAGAATGAGGCACATGAGAGGGCTCGGGCAGAAAAGGCTTCTATGTCTCAGACTGCTGCTACATTTGTGTCTATGCTTAACCTGTCAGCTGCTCCTCCTGCTTCCCTCTCCCAGAGTCACATGACACTACCGACTCCCACTAGCCGGCCTGGTCAGTGAAAGTTTCCAGTTCCTCACTGTTTCTGCTGCGGTAGTACAGGCCACTTGGCCAACCTCCCTGCCTGCCTGGCTAGTGCTGGGCTTGTGGGAAGGAAGACATTTCAAGTGAGTGTGATGCAGTACACTAGTTCACAAAGCGTGCATACTGAAGTGCATATAGTGACTATGGGCTGCATGAGACCACCTTTACCAGGGACACTAATATTTCCTTTGGTAAGATCTCATGTGGCAAGATGCTGGAGCTGGTATCTCATATCATGGAAATTAATGGTACTCCCTTAGTGGCTATGGGTGCTGAAGTGAACATTCTCCCTTCTAGGTTAGTTCACAATCTGGACATTGGCCTAACTGCAGTGGTTATAAAAGCTTGGAATTTGTATGCTTGGCAAATGGGGTGAAGCTGTGTACTCTGTTCTCTACAAAGGCATAGCCTTGACTACCAAGTTTAATAGTGTTAAAGGTGCTGCTGCAAATGCTGCTCCATTATTTTCTGATGATTTGTGCCTACAGCTTGGTATTATGCATGAACTTGCACAGGATACTTCAGGTGTGGTGGTAGTAGCTAGAATAGAAGGGGATACCCAATGTATGGGTCAGAGATACCGTGATATGTTCTGTCCGTGGATATGCGTCCTCTCTGTAGCTGGATTCAAACTTGGCCCTTTGCACTGCTTGCACGTCGAGTACCTCCTGCATTTGTGGACAAGATCTGAGCAGAACTGCAGCACATGAAAGATAACGGTATCATTCGGGAGGGGGAAGGGCCTATGGATTGTAGCTCACCCATGGTGATTGTATTCAAGAAGAGTGGCAACATTCAACTATGTGTAAACTTTAAGGCACATAATAAATATGTGACCAATGAGCAGTTTCAATTGCCAACCTTCAAAAAGATGACATGCCGGGTAAGTGGACCCCAGATTTTCTGTGTGTTGGATTACCAATTCGGTTATTGACAAATACCTGTGGCTGGAAGTTCACAGATGTTACTGACTTTCGGCACCCCATTTGCGAGGTATGGTAATCAACAACCCCCTTTTGGTTTAGTCTCTATTCCTCAGGTATTTCAGAGTGTGGTTTCTCAGCTCCTTGAGAATATCCAGGGTGCATGTTGCTATTTCAGATGACTTTCTCATCTTTTCTAAGACCCTTCCTGAGCATAATGCTATCCTAGACTAGGTGTTAAGTAGCCTCTAAAAATCTGGCATAAAGCTGAATGTGGCAAAGTGCAGTTTTGTAAAAGATGCTGTAGAGTTTCTAGGGCATTCTTTGTTGGCCAGTGGTGTGAACCTGCCACTTTAACAGCTACAAGCTGTTTGTACTCTACCATTAACCACTGATCATAGCAGTTTACATTCATTCCTTGGCCTAGCTCAGTACATAGGTGGCCATGTTCTGCCCCATTTTAGTACCCTTGCCAAGCTGCTGTGGGATTTAACCCAGGGCCAAGGACAGCTGGTTTGAACTAAAGAGGCAAAGCAGGCTTTTGAAACCCTGTGTCAAGCCGTCTGTCCGATCCAATCTGGTGCTTATTTAGATCCAAGGAAGCCTATAATGATTCAAACTGTGTCTGCGTCAAACTGGTGCAATCAGGGTCTGGATGCAGTTCTACTCTAGGAGGGATAGCCATTTATATTTGCGTTCCATCCTCTCACCCCAATGGAAGCAAAGTATTCCCTAGTTGATCTAGAGTTCTTGGTGATGGCTTTTGCTATTGTACTCTTCAAAGTCTACTTAGTGGGAAGACATTTTACATTAGAAACTGGTCATTTGCCTGTTCTGGGCTTCTTTCATAAGGCCATTGACCTGCTGAGCGTGAGGTTGCAGCGGTGGATTATTCAGTCACAGCAGTATGACTTTAATTTGATATATCTCAAAGAAAGAAGTAATTTACTTGCTAATTCTCTTTTTAGTAATTCTGCTGAGTTAGCACCCTTGTCTGCAGAAAAGGCAGAGTATACTGTATGCTTTTTTGCTGAAAGATAAGCCAGTTGACTTAGGGCAGATTGCTGACGTCACTCTTCAAGATGCTGAACTGTGCAAGCTGATAACGTATTGTACAAGCAAGTTGGATGGACCTGGTCTTTTAGAGAACTTTGTCTGCATTCTACAAAATTGGTTCCGAGCTCACAGTGAAGACATGTGCTACTTGGCATATCTTATGCAGAGGTGCCCAAGGGAGCATTCCAGCAGCATTGTGACAAGAAGTCCTGGATGTGGCTCAGGAAAGGCATGTGGGAGTTATGTAGATGAAGGAATTTCTGCATAGTTATGCTTGGTGGCCAAGGCTGCACTCAGACTTTGAATAATGTGGGAAGGCCCCACCCAATGCATGGACTGACTGGTTCTCTGGCCCCTTTGAAACCAGTAGTCATAGACTTGGCAAAGAATTGCAGTGGATATTACTGGCCCCTCAATTGCACTGTGTGCACATTGTTGCCTGTTACGGACTATTAGTCACATTACCTCTTTGCATTCATAATTTCACAAGGCCCCTCAAAGACCCTTATTAGCGACTTCATTTGTGATGTTTGGCCTACTAGAAAGATAATGTTTCAGATAATGGAACACCTTTTGTATCAAGAGAGTTTGAATGTTTTCTGATGAGTATTGGTACAGTACACTATAAATCTGGTGTGTACCATCCCCAAGGAAACGGTGTAGTGGAAAGACTGCATGGGTCTCTGGGATTGCTGCTCTGGGGTGCCTCAAAGTGTAACACTTAGGCACCTGGGTGCTTTTGAAAATCCTACGGGGCACCTCTTTGCATCTTTAGGCACTTAAATACCTTTGAAAATTTGGCCCTTAGTTGCCTAGTTTACACAGTGTTACCAACTCCATAATTTTATTGCGAGCCTCATGAGAAGTTTCATGAGAAGTTTCTAGACTTCGTGATGGTGGACAAAAGCAGGAAGACATGACCTCTAATGGCTCCAACCACAGAAGGCCAATAAAAAAATCACAACACTTACTCTTGCCAAAAGTCTTGTTATTTTTCAGCCAATCCAATTAATTTGGGTAGGAGGCGGCGTGGGGGGCTGACACAGAGTTTTTGAATGCTTGGGATGGGTAATACTGCTTTTGGCACCCACGTTTGAAAATTTTGGGTCAGATAATTGATATGTCTATTTACATTTCCTTTTGGGATTACTTTAGCAAATGTATGGAAATACTGAGTATCAAGTGTGCATGCAACGAGCATATGTCAATGTTCTTACTGGAAACTGTTCGGTTGTTGCAGTCAGTAAAACTACAGTTCAGTTAGAAACTTCCTTTCCATTCTGCTAGCTTTGTTCTCCTTTCCTTTCCATCCATAATAATGCACACACACACAGAATAGAAAGCAAGGTAATGATGGAACTTGATGTGACATAATATAAGGAAGTTGCAGAAAACTTTTTAAGTCCCACTTGCCATGTTTCTATTCAGGCTGAAGGGATCATGCAGTCAGCACAACACATGGCAGTGGATTGCTTAAAAATAGAGTACTTGTGTCGAATGTGGAGGAAGTATTGCTTGAAGCCTGAGGAGGAGTTAGTGCTTCCTTCAGTGTTTCTAATCTGGCTAAATGACCCACACAAAGAAAACAGCTGCAGATTTCTTACATTGGCTCTCACCTGCAAGTGCAGAGCAGAGAGCAAAAGGAAATCAAAGGGATGGCAGGTGTACTGTGTAACTGGGTCAATGCACAGCAAATGGAATTTAATGTAGAAATGTAACGAAAACAGCAGACTAAAAATGTGAAATGAATGGAACTAGCAAGAACAGCTTGGAAAAGGCCCCCAGAATAGCAGTGTCCTGGCTTACTAAAAGGCTTGAACTATTGAAAAATCAATTTTCAAACAGTAAATGAAAAGCTGGGAAATTGCTAACTTCTCTGCCTGGAGCAGTGAGATACTAGGTATAGGGGCATAGTTCTTAACAAGTGCATTATGATTTCCAAACTCTCTTTGTCAGGGTATGGAACCTTCTCCCATTTCCTGTCTCTAGGTTTCTTTGGCACTTGCAACTAGTCTTCTTAATGACAGGTTTCAGAGTGGCAGCCATGTTAGTCTGTATTCGCAAAAAGAAAAGGAGTACTTGTGGCACCTTAGAGACTAACAAATTTATTTGAGTATAAGCTCAGCTCACGAAAGCTTATGCTCAAATAAATTTGTTAGTCTCTAAGGTGCCACAAGTACTCCTAGTCTTCTTAATGTGCCAGAAGAATTCCATAAAGCACTCCACCAATTTCCATTGCATCTGATGTGAAGTGCTGCGGAATCCTGTGTCTCTTTAGAATAGGAGGAAAGAACTCTGGGGTGTATCTGAAGAAGATAGTTGTTAGTTAGTTGATAGTTGATAGTTGCAAGTTGTTGGATGTGGGGTATTGAAAACCCCTGTTTTTAGATATTCTGGTGATACTTAACATAATGCATAATTAAACTGTGAAACTAATTGCTACAAAATATCAACTGCTTGAAGTGAACCGAATAGGGCAACAAGCCAATTCTTATACAAAATGATTTAACTGGTGTGTTAGGAAAGACTAGTCTCCAGGAAAGAAAAGCTTGAGGATGCTGAATACAAACCCTTATATGGTAAGAAGAGGCAGTTGCAGGCCAAGTAACTGTTTCTGATTTGACAAAGGAGAGGGTGTGTAAAAGTTATTGCAAAGTCAATTTAGATGGGAGATTATGGACCATTTTTTTCTGTTCTTCCCTGCACACCATTCAGGCGTAGGTAGTAGACCAGCACAATCAAAGCCTAAAGTCCAGGAGTTACCTCAGGACTCTTTCTCCTTCTTCCAGCCAGACAGTGAAGGTAATATACTAGCTTCCAAAAGGTAATGAGAGTCTAGAGCAAGGATTGTGCCTACTGCATTGCTGTGAAATCACGCACTGCTAAGTGACTGCCAGGTTTGTATGGATACTGATGTTGATTCCAGTGAAAGTGCATATCCTCCTCTCTTGGCAAGGAGTACAATGTCAGGATGGAAGGTGGAAAAAGAAAGAGGCTACATGGCACAGACGGGCAGCAAAGAAAGGGGCACCTACAGAATGGGTAGAAAGACTTTGCTCAGGGGGTCCTTTACTGGCAAACCTAAGTCACTCCCCTTACAATACAATCAGAGTAAAACATTTATTCAGTTGGCTGTCTGCGCAAAGCCACTGAGGTAGAGGAGGGGTTCTCAAACTTCATTGCACTGCGACCCCCTTCTGACAACAACAATTACTTCACGACCCCAGGAGGGGGGACCGAAGCCTGAGCCCGCCCAAGCCCCACTGCTCTGGGTGGGGGGGCCAAAGCCCGAGCTCCACCGCTCTGGGTAGGGGGGCCAAAGCTGAAGCTCAAGGGCTTCAGCCCCAGGCAGGGGGCCTGTAACCTGAGTCCCGCCACCCAGGGCTGCAGCCCTCAGGCTTTGGATTTGGCTTTGGCCCTGGGTAGTGGGGCTCAGGCTTCAGCCCCAGGCCCCAATAAGTCTAAGTCACCCCTGGCAACCCCATTCTAAGGGGGTCATGACATATTTTGGGGGTCCCAACCCACCGTTTGAGAACCACTGAGGTAGAGCAGCACTGAGGTCATTCAATAAATCATAAGCTACCTTCTTAGGGGAAATAGAGCATTAAATAGAAAAGTTCAGTGAGCTTTGATGAACCAAATGGCTATTCATAGAATCATAGAATATCAAGGTTGGAAGGGACCTCAGGAGGTCATCTAGTCCAACCCCCTGCTCAAAGCAGGACCAATCCCCAATTTTTGCCCCAGATCCCTAAATGGCCCCCTCAAGGATTGAACTCACAACCCTGGGTTTAGCAGGCCAATGCTCAAACCACTGAGCTATCCCTCCCCCCATCAGTTGTTCCATCAGTTTTTAGTAATTACATCAGGTGGATTTCTCTGTGTTTGTGTTTATATTTGGATGCTGTGTTGTGTCTCCAGAAAATCACCTGGACTCTAACTTCAGAGAAACTTAAGGTAGCTGTCACAAATGGTCCTCCCAGAGTGTACTTTGCCCTGGAGAGGTAAATGGAGAAGAAGGAACACCATAGACTATAAAGGTGTTCTACTAGGAATACAGGAAATCAAACCAGGATTTGCCAATGAATAGGAATGAAACCAGTAGGGAATAATCAGTATTTTAAAATATAAAACAGCTCTTCCAATAAATGATGGTGTGTATCGCTCAAGGGGCATGAATTACTCGCCCTTGCCCGTCCCTTGCTGTGTTGTCTCTTCCCGAGGACTGTTACCTTTTACACAGATTCCTTGTGAGGAGTGGGGCGGAAGGATAATGAGTGTCATTCTCTCACCCAACACCAGACCCAGTCTGCCCCCTTTTTAAGAAGTGGTCTTTTTGGCAGCTGGTTTTTCTTTGTACCCCCTGTTTCTACATTACAGTAATCACAAAAGCCACTGAGGAGCTGAAAAGATGACAATTTGTCATATCGTGCTCTTTTGGTAGTGAATGTCAGGTTCCACTGGAAAATATTTATTTCTGCTGATCACTGATGAGTAGGTTGAACCTTAACCTTCCACAGAGAAATTGAGCTGATTCAGCCTGTTGAAACGGTCAGTTGGGCGGGTGGAATTTCCCCAGCTAGTGATTATCTGTAAGGTTCACCTGCAAAGGAAAATCCCCACCTCCTCTCTCTCTTCAACTGGACTCCAACGCACTTTCTCCTGAGACAGCTGCCTCACCGCAGCAGAGTGAAAGCTGCTTGCGGACTGCACCATTTTCTTTAAGGGCATAACGAGCAGTCCTTAAATCAGGAGGTGAGCCTGGATGATCGTGAACATTTTTGAATGTCGCTACTTTTGGAATGGCTGAAGATCAGCAGCCTGGATGAGAGACCTCTGGAATGGGCAATGTCATGCACCTACAGTGTGAGGCAGTCAGCCAGATAGAGATCAATTTACTAAATAAAATTCAACTGTCGAACCTTCCTGCCCATCTCTGGGGATGTTTTATGTGTGCACATTGTTATCCTTAAATCCTGACCGTCCTGTAAGAAAACATTACTGATAGGTTTTTAAAAATTGTTCACAATTTTTATGAGGACCAATTTATAGGGGGACCCCCCCTCCAAAATGCCCCCCAACCCTCAATGCTAGGAAGAGTAGAAATCCATATATATGTATATATATGTTATAAGCTATGCTTTCTCTGCCACACCCTGAGATTTATTCAGCTGAGGTTTGATATTTTTGATGTATCTACTTCATACGTTGTTACATTTTTCTCCAAGTCAGCAAGTCACACCTTAAGCAATGTCACAGTTTTAGCAATTAACTATCATTTTGAAGAATCACAATTCTCATTCTTCCCCCCCGCCCAACCCAAATCTTACCCAGTATTATTCTTGCAAAATCACTGGTAGCTGGAGAGCTAGTCCCTTTAACCTCAGTGTCCAATTTTTGAAATTCACTTTCTAGGAAGGTAGTTCACTTTGTACTGCATATTGAGACTTCAAAATGACTCAGTCTCTTCTAGCTACAGCGCTTTGATATCCCAGTGACGTGTGCTGTATAAAACTTAAAACAGATCCTAATATTAATAGCATAGATTACTTCAAAAATAATACATGGACATGGGAATTGCTATACTGGAGAAGACCAATGTTTCATTTAATTCAGTATCCTGTTTTCCACAGCAGCTAAGAAACCACCCTGCAAGAGTCAGTTAAGAGAAAGTTTCCTCTGAACCCACAACACCTAGAGGTTTGAGGTGTAGGCCTCAGTGCTTGAGGGTTTCTATCCCTTCCAAATCTCATGTTTATTGTGTTTAATATTGACTGGTATAACTCTGTATATTCTTGTTATCCATATATTTTTTTGCTACCAAATACAATACCAAAAAGGGGGTAGCCGAATAGCACATTAATTTTAAGACCTGTGCATGATGGGGTAGACAGCTGAACAGCCGTGCTACATATTGGGTCTAGGTACTTTTATATGAGCTGTGTTATGTTGTCTATGCTATGTTATGTTATGTTGTCCCCGGAAAAATCATGGAGCAGGTCCTCAAGGAATCAATCCTGAAGCACTTAGAGGAGAGGTAAGTGATCAGGAACAGTCAGCATGGATTCACCAAGGGTAGGTCATGCCTGACTAATCTAATTGCCTTCTATGATGAGATGACTGGTTCTGTGGATGAAGGGAAAGCAGTGGATGTATTGTTTCTTGACTTTAGCAAAGCTTTTGACACGGTCTCCCACAGTATTCTTGTCAGCAAGTTAAAGAAGTATGGGCTGGATGAATGCACTATAAGGTGGGTAGAAAGTTGGCTAGATTGTCGGGCTCAACGGGTAGTGATCAATGGCTCCATGTCTAGTTGGCAGCCGGTGTCAAGTGGAGTGCCCCAGGGGTCGGTCCTGGGGCTGGTTTTGTTCAATATCTTCATAAATGATCTGGAGGATGGTGTGGATTGCACTCTCAGCAAATTTGCGGATGATACTAAACTGGGAGGAGTGGTAGATACGCTGGAGGGCAGGGATAGGATACAGAGGGACCTAGACAAATTGGAGGATTGGGCCAAAAGAAATCTGATGAGGTTCAATAAGGATAAGTGCAGGGTCCTGCACTTAGGATGGAAGAACCCAATGCACAGCTACAGACTAGGGACCGAATGGCTAGGCAGCAGTTCTGCGGAAAAGGACCTAGGGGTTACAGTGGATGAGAAGCTGGATATGAGTCAGCAGTGTGCCCTTGTTGCCAAGAAGGCCAATGGCATTTTGGGATGTATAAGTAGGGGCATAGCGAGCAGATCGAGGGACGTGATCGTTCCCCTCTATTCGACATTGGTGAGGCCTCATCTGGAGTACTGTGTCCAGTTTTGGGCCCCACACTACAAGAAGGATGTGGATAAATTGGAGAGAGTCCAGCGAAGGGCAACAAAAATGATTAGGGGTCTGGAACACATGACTTATGAGGAGAGGCTGAGGGAACTGGGATTGTTTAGTCTGCGGAAGAGAAGAATGAGGGGGGATTTGATAGCTGCTTTCAACTACCTGAGAGGTGGTTCCAGAGAGGATGGTTCTAGACTATTCTCAGTGGTAGAAGAGGACAGGACAAGGAGTAATGGTCTCAAGTTGCAGTGGGGGAGGTTTAGGTTGGATATTAGGAAAAACTTTTTCACTAGGAGGGTGGTGAAACACTGGAATGCGTTACCTAGGGAGGTGGTAGAATCTCCTTCCTTAGAAGTTTTTAAGGTCAGGCTTGACAAAGCCCTGGCTGGGATGATTTAATTGGGGATTGGTCCTGCTTTGAGCAGGGGGTTGGACTAGATGACCTCCTGAGGTCCCTTCCAACCCTGATATTCTATGATTCTATGATTCTATTGTATTGAGGAGATTAAATTGCCCTGGAAAGCGCGTGTAAATAAAATTAGCTGCAGCGTTTCCTTTACAGTGAGGTCCTTCTTTTAGCCCATTTCGTAGTTTGGTTAGCAGAGCCATAAGGAGGTCAAGTGACTTTGCCAAGGGCACGCACTGAGTCAACGTGTTAGCCTTGGTGAGGTCTCTGGTCCCTCCAGCTCTCACTCCTTGCTTTACAGCTTCTTCAATCTGTTAATTAGCACCCAATCCGCACTTGCTATTCTCCTGAAGAACGGGCTGCATTTAAGAGACATTGTCACAAATAGGGGGGTTATGAAAGCTCAGTCTGGGTGTGCTGTATTTTTTTTAAACAAGAAAGTAAGAAACAGCTACAAATCAGAAGTGATGGTTTCTAGTGTGATAGATATAAAAATCAAAGGATGCATAACCTTGTGCTTGTGAAATCAAGTCACTGCGTGGTCCAGCATACACACAAAGCATGTAGCTGAATTGATAAGTTGTCTGCTGTCTGGTATCTGAGGCATGAGCTGCAGAATGTGGGGTGGCTTGTAAATAAATTACCTCATTTCAGTGGTATGAAAGCTTTGCTGGGCTGGAAATGTTTTGTATTCATTTCTTGGATGTACGGAATCGCTGTTGAGGTTCTTTGTGTTGTGTTGTTGCTCTAGGGTCTTTGCTTTGTTGATAACATATGTTAAGTGTGACTTACAGGAACAGAACGAGGAAGATGTACCAAAGGATTAAACAACATGAAAACATAATTAAACCTCCATAGAATTTGGTCTTTGGGGGGCATGTAGCACAAAGAAAATGGTATGAATTTAATTTAAATATACATACAGTGGATAAAGCAACGCATATAATTAATTCCACAGGAGCCTCTGCATTGTGTAACTTGTTTTGTTTCTAATCTATGATTACATCATACAGCAGGGATACCTGATTGAGTTAAAGCAGCGAAGGTGTGTGTCGTGGGGAAAGCTTTGAACCTGCAGTGGTCTGTTTCTTTTAAAAAAACAGTCTTGGGTCACAGCTCGTTTAAACATTTCTTAGCTGGCTGACATCCCATTCTTTAACCAAGCCAAGAAAGAGTGCTCTCAGTGGTAAGACTCCCTTAGCATTCACCATGGAGCCGTGGGAGTGGAAGGAGCTACAGTGCAGAGCGTTCCTCAGGGAATGGGGTGAACTGGCACCGCATCCCCTCTCCCCCACATACAGTTCTGTAGCATTCTTCCAACCCATCTGCCATGTCAGGTGCTGAAAAACATGTTGTGGTGGAGTCCTGGAACATGCTAAATTAAAATACCTGGCCACAGATGTGGACAGAAGGGGGCTTAAACTGCTGAATCACATGGAAGTGCTTCAATTTATGAGCAAAGGAGGCTCAGGGAAAGAGCTCGCCGTGGCCATCAGATGTGCAGCTCATTCATTATTGAATTTGGCCCTTAATAATCTCTGGGTAACTCATTTTTCCCCCTTCTATGTGTAGCACAGCAACAAGGAAGGCGTGGTGAGCCTGATGTTAACACACAGATAATCAGTGGACTAATTAATCATTCTGCATTGATAGCTCTGAGGCTGCTTTGCTTGCTGGCAGAGGTAAATAGAGAGGAGAGTGATGATATAAAACAATATTTTTAAATTATTACAAAATCAAGGCTGGTGTTTATATATTTGCTGTTTCAGTTGCAACATTTGCAGAAGGTGGGGGGGAACAAAAAGGGACACAGTATTTTCCAGTCCTTGTGTATAGTTAGTAAGTAAATACTTGGTACTTGGTATATCAATAAAGGTGACTGAAGGCTAATTTGACCCCAAAATACATCTGTTCATTAACTGTAAAGTAGGTAGTCCTGTTCTTTGCAACTGCTTTGTTGCTCGGTAGAACAAAGAACCTGAATCTTGAAAAGGGATTTAATACTTCAGTATAGTGATGTTTTCTAGTAACATTGAGTTTGTTGGAGATATGTCACATCTGGGTGAAACCACAGTTCAGATCCTTGTAGAATTCTTTTGTGAGTTTTTCTTAGTGGGACAGGCATCGTTATAGCCAGTGAAACTTTTCAGTACAAGAATAGAATCAAATAATTGGGGGTTTCAAAAGAGTCTAACAGAGCTAGGGACCCAATCCCATGAAAAGCTAATGGTTACTGAAGTTCTAGCCAAAATCCTTTGTGGACTGAACTGTGCAATGGATTTTGTTAACTGTGAGGCCACTCCATCATATGGCAATGATGTCAGTATTAGTAAAGAACTGAGATTCTCCAGGAGAAAGGGAGTCTTGGTTCCTTGTTGGTGTTTAGACACCCAAATCATTCAGTGGTTGGATTTGTATCTCCGGGTACTCACTGGGGGTGAAATTCAAATCAAAGCTCCTTTCACCAGCATGTGCCGGTGGCTTCCTAGCTAGGAATTAGTCCATTGATCCAATTGACTAATTGATCCAATTAGTCCATTGATCCAACTGTCCATTGTCACATACTCTGTGTGTGAAATTCACCCCTATGCAAAGGGCCAGAAGAAAGCCTACGTACAACATAAGGCATTCTTGCACACACAGACAATCCTGTGCTTCAGTGGGGCTTAATTCACCTCATCCCAAGGTCGAAGCACACAGCCTATAAATCAGTAAGACCTACTCCGCATCTTTGGGTGTGATGTGTAGACTTCAGTACTCTGCACAGGTGTGAATTTCACACACAGCGTGCATGACAGTGGAGGGGAACAAATACAAAAGCACACCTCAATTAAAACATTTTCTTAGTAGGACACTTGTAGAAAAGCTGCCAGACTTCAAAATATTGAATTCTTTATTTTCCTGGTTTTCAGAGCACTGCAGTAAAAGGGTTTGTTTTCAGAGTCGACAGGAGGCATTGTGGTCTAATCCAGGTGGATCAATGGACTTTTTCATAGCTCAGGAGCCACTGGCACATGCTAGCGAAGGAGCTTTGATGAGCTAGCTAGATGATTCCTGGGTAGATTAGCTTTTGCCTCTCATACCGTGCTCCTTGTTATGCAGATCTGATGAAAACTGTACTTTTAAAAGGACTGGTGGCTTTAAAAAATAAAGACCTTGAAAGCACACAAGCCAGGAGCTATGAAAGAATTGATTTCTGGCAGCTTTGTGCCAACTTCTCATCTTCTGTGCTGGCCAGGCTATTGCTGCTAGGTCAGGGTTAAAGCTAAATTGATCTCACTTCCAGCCCAGGCCAGACAATCATTTACCTTTTCCATGCATTATTCTGTCTCCTGGTGCTCATGTTGCTGTTGCGGGTGTGTGGGTGGAGGTTCGGGTGTGTGTGTGTAGGGACGTTGTAGATTGGTATGTGTGGAAGTAGGTAGGTTTAATTGCTGCTATTAGAAAAAGAGCTAAGAAAATTGGGGCAGCCTCCATCACCTTTTCTTCCTCAGCTTGAACACTCAAGGAGCTTTGATTAGTTTTTCGTACTCTCCAGCAGAAAGACTGAAAATTGAGGTCACCACTCTAATTTCACATAGGTGATTCTCATGTTGGAGGTGAACTTTGGGTCCCAATTAGTGTTATATAAAAGTCAGCCTCTACCTATTAGATGACTTATTTAATTCCAAACTTTTTGGTCTTTTTAACCTTATATGCATGCAAGTCCCTCCTCTTCTGATCTTCTCCCCAAAATATGAGCATTTTAGTTTTTACAGTACACAGGAAAGAGACCAACCAAAACTGAGCAGGCATTAGCTGCTACGATGCTACCACCATGTAGATGAGCTCAGATTTGAAAGGTGGATGCAAGATTCCCATTGTTTGCTAAGACGATGGAATCCCCATTGTTTGACCATGGAGCATTGCAGGTCATAGGTTCCAAAGAGTCTGTCATCAGTTTTTAGGTCTTATTGGGCACAATCCTGAAGTGCTGATTCAGGTTTTACTCAGGCAGAACTCCCTTTGACTTCAGTGGGAGTTTTTCTGGATTAGAGACTGAATAAAAACTGAGTAGGCCTCGAGGAAGTATAACTTGGATCTGCTGTGGTCTGGAACCTTCCAACAACCAGTTCTAGCAGTGCTGAAAAATTACACCATTCCCACAAATGACAGTTTTCTTGGTGACCTGATTATAAACCATAGGCTTGCTTAATGCCTATGAAGGGAGTTGGTGTGGTGTATATAAAGAGGGTGAAGAACCTTGTTTATTTATGTCAAGACTTTAGAAGACCAATTGTTTTATATCGCCATTCCCTTCCTCCTTCAAAACACCATCAAAAGGGGTACTTAGGAAAAATTCTGGCGTGATGAAACTACAGAGTACCAGGTATGCACCCTTAAAAATGAGAGATACTCAGTAATTTTAATGAGGCCTTAGTTATGTTACCAAATATCCCAGCCACTAGGCCCTTTACAGTCCCAGTGACTAATAAATGCTTTAAAACGGCCACACTTAGACTCATGACCTTTGAGATTCTTTTCAGAGTGGTTCATTTGCTACATTGCAGTCTCAGGAGATATCCTAAAAATCTCTCCATGGGGGACCAGAATAGCACCCTTAGAAATGTCTGATTGTTTGAAGGGATTATAAAGATTAAAGAGTGTTCAGGGGTCTCTTTAGGCAGAAGCTGATTTGCAAATCTGAACAAAAAGCAGATTTTGAAGTAAGTAATTTTGGAAGCTTAATGTTGCCTTCCAAACTGTGTTCCTCTAGTGCTGCTGTTAATTAGTTTATAATCTTCTGTAAGGTTCTATGCTTCTGAATGTGTCTATAAGGGCCTGATCCAAAGCCTTTTGAAGTCAACGGCCGTCTTTCCATTGACTTCAGTGGGCTTTGGATGAGGCCCAAATGCATATAATATTGGATTACATGGTACCTGTGCATTTTCCATAGTACTTAGCAACAACAAAGCCGCCTCCCACGGTGTGCTGTAGACCAAAGTGGGCTTCATAGAAGAATGTGAGAGAAATGCCTCAGAAGCAGTTTGCTCATTCTTAGGCTCCGGCTGCTTCTGTTTCCCTAAGAACTGCTCCCTTCACATTTCATGCTGCCAGTATCACCCCCTCACACTCGCTTACCTCATGATGTGCCATTTTTAATAACCATGTGACAAAAGCAGGTCAGAAATTTCTAATGTTTACTTTGACATTAGAGTCTTGCGGGCAGTTCTGAACTAAAGTGGAGTTTGGAATCATGTTACTGCGAGATGTGACTGGGTCAGGCTTATAGGGCAGAGAAATGCCCCATTTCCCCCCCAGCTGAAGGACGCATTACTTATTTGCAAGGAGCCTGGTGGGTTGTGCCTCAGCTACATAACAATTTGCATCATACTCATTGCAAATGTTCAGCCAGTAGCGCTCCTCCTAGTAGGTAAGATATCATTATAATTATGATAGGTAAGAGTCAATTATGATGAATACAAAGGAGATTCTTTATTGAAGTTCTGGACCCAGACAAATCCCCTGGGTCTCTGTGGCTCTTTTGCTTTCAGAGTAACCAAACACAGCCTTGTTTCATCACACAGAAGGTCTCCCCAAGCCCTGCCCCAGATCTTGCAGTCACAGAAAGGACCCTGTTGACTGCACATTGCAGAATACAATGTTCTGTTTTGATGTGAGTGGAAGCTGCTCAGATCAAGCTGATACAATGCATATTGGGACCTGTAGTCTTTGGGCCTGTGATGGCTCATGTAGTAGGGTGGGCATTTGAGGCTGAATTATGGCCACTTCCATAAAGGGCAACCACACACATAGTTGGGTAATGCGATTTTCCTTGTCTTGCCAACAATAGATATGTCTGTTCAGGAAACAAAGAGGCATAACAGAACTTAAGTGTATAAATGAGACTGTATCTCTCCTCTTTATATTTACAGATTGGGTGGCTCTGTCATCTTTGATAACACCAAAGGGACTGTTTGCTCAGAAAACAGTCTCACATTGTTCAGGAAATTACCATTTCAATTTATTTTAATTTATTGAACATCTACTATTTGGCTACTCACAGCATGGGAGCATCAGAATGTATACAAAGCAACGAGCATGCTGAAGTCTAAATCGGACTGTAATAAGGGAATGTCATGTTTCATTAAAAAGCCTCTCCTCACTTTCCTTTTTTGTGCTGTCGAGTGAAAATAAAATGAGGGTTATAATTACATGGCTGCCTCCACTCTGCATTGTCTGTGAGATCTCTCATGTTTTTTCTCCCACACCTTTTCCCCACCTTTCTGACTTTGCCACTTACTTAAGAGTCTGTCAGAGTCCGACCTAGAGCTCTGTTGAATAGGCAATTGACTACCTGTGGCCCTTGTTCATCAAGGGGTGACAAGCCAAAGGAATAAATGAGTACTCTTTGGAAAGTACCCTGGTAATCATCCTGACCTGGTTGGGTAGAAAATGAGGAGGTGGCTTTCGCTTCCCACCTTGCACTCGAGCGTGAAATCAGACTGAGATGAACGCTGACAGATGCTCACACTCTTCCTTTGTGGAGCTTATTGCTGCTCTCAGCTCCACACTGCCACTTTGAGTTTGCCGTATTACAGCCTACACAGCTCAAGCCTTGCTCCTCCTTAAACTGCTAAGCAAAGGTCAGGTGTAATTAGCAGCCATACTCTTTTTATATAGCCCCCCTGAGCCCCACACTCTTTTCATTCCCATTCTTCCATATTATCCCCTTTCTTCCTGCTTCTTCCCTTCTTTCTTCCACTTCCTTTGCACTCTTACTTCTATCCCTTCTTTCCTACTCCTTTTGCCCCTTAGTACCCTCCCCATGAGTAGCCCCCTCCCCAAATATCTGTTGCATCCATTTCCTCCCATCTTCGTCTGTCTTGGCTATCTAGGCCCCCTGAGCCTGCACTGAGAACTACACAAGCAAACTCTTACACCCACGTGCTATGCCTTTGACTTCAGCAGAGCCCACTGCAGGTGCAGGAATTGACTCTCACTGGTCTCAGTGCAGTTTCAGGACCTGAGATTGTAAGTGGTTTGGGACAGGGAATATCTGACTGTGTGAGTTTGGACACCACCTAGCACAGTGAAGTCCCAATCCTCACTGAGGCATCTAGGCACTACTATAATACAAATAAGTAATCATAATAAAAGATTGCACAAAATTTTGGAGATTTCTTTTGGCAAACATTTTTACCTCATGACACTCATTCAGGTACATTGCTGAGGGTGTTATGTCCACCATGGATTTTCCTTTTGAACATTAGAAATACCACTATGATGCTTAAGTCTTCACACTTAGGGGTGGAAATGAGCATAGCTTTTGACCCCAGAACACTTTTTGCTGTGTTTCTTCATCTGATGTAGCTTCTTCCCAAGACGAGGTGCACCAGGGCTGCTCTAGGTGGAGGAGGGCTGCAATTTAATGTGGAAAACAGTGGCTGATGGCCTGACCCAAAGCCCGCTGTAGTCAGTGGAATGACTCCCACTGACTTCAGTGGGTTTTAGATTGAGCCCAAAGAATGCACAGGTACATAAGAGCTATATAACTCCAGTTTGGGGGCTTTCGTATTCAGAAGCACTGTAATGTTACAGATATCCCCAGTCTCTTGAGAGTATAACTGTGACAAACAAACCACTTACCGTATACTGCATTTGCCTAGTGAAGTTAGAGATTTGTCATGTTCAAAATCTTCACCAGGATTTGTCAGAGATTTGTAATGGTTGTATTTGACTGGAGACCCAGAGAGCTAAAATAACTGCATCTGGTTGATAGCTACAGTAGCATTAGCTCCTGGATGCTCATATTTGCCTGAATTTCTTTGTGGGTGGGGGAGATCTGCTCAAAAGCAAACTATACTACAGTAGGGCTAGAATTTCACCCTACATTGGTTGATAAGGCACAAAGCTGGGGTGATACCAGCAAAAAATGACCAACAGAATAGCACAAAATATAGGATAGAGCAGTCTCCACTTCATCTTACAGTACATCGGTTGGTAAATTTTCCTGATATAACTTCATTCTTCCACCTATAACATATACTGATTTGCTGTCTTGACATTTATACCACCCTTTATATCACCTGTGAATTTACCCTTCCAAGTTTTCTCAAATGATTTAAAATCCAGGCACCACTTTTCAGATTCAAATTCTGGAAAGTAAACCAATATAGGATGTAGCAGATAAGAACCAGTTCATTATTATTCCCTCGTGTGAAGAAATACGAGTGCTAGATGTGACAGTTCCTGTTTTGAGTTATCAATTCTTCCCACAGACATTTTATGTCCCATGCAATGCATTGTGATTTTTTTTTTCAGTTCATTTCCTGTGTGCGCGTTTTTAATTGGCTAGCACCAGATATGAGTCAGTTTAGCACTGGCAGTTGAATGGAACGTGAAAACACAGTTGCCTGGTGGCACCAAACATAAAACTCATCATTCTTGGATCTAAATTTATGGATATTTGAAGCAAGTTCATACTATTCCATGTAGGTATATAATATGCAAATAGGTCAAGGTAGGTTTTAAACACATGATCAAAAGCAATATAACAAGTTTTTCTTGTCAGTATGTATGTGTGTTTTGGTCTTTTAATGTCCTTGTCTGGAGGATCATCATTTAGTATTGTTTTCTCCTTGAATAATAAATACAAGTTTTATTAACATAAATCCTGGTAGGTAGTTTTATTAAGCAAAATTGTTTCCGAAGTGTCTGTCAATGTGTTGCTGGTCCACAAAATGTTAAAAGTCTGTTCTTTCATTTCAAATTTCCGGAGCCCTTTAATGTCAAAGTTAAGGCCTGGAGCTTGGGCTGAGCATCTGCAGTAAAAGTTTGTTCCCTGCTGTGGAACTGCTAGCCAGGGTGGCCTACTCTGCTGTCTCCTAGTGAAATCAACAAGTCCAAATCCCCTTTTGATCTGTGTTAATTACAGTGGAGCATGAAAGCAGTGTTAATTGCTCAGCTTCTGACTCCTTCCCCCCCCTGCCCCCCCCGCTCCTGTTAGCAATATGTTTCTCCTCCCTTATTGACTTTGTGCATGCAAACAGATACGCCTTTGAACCAGTGGATAATATCCTTGCTAGGGATCTGTGACCATACTTGGAGCAACAATCCATTCTGCACACTCCATGTGGTCAATGGCATAGGAGCAGGCTGCAGAGATTTGGGTTTTCTTCCTGTTGGGTGGGAAATTTGTACAAATAACTCTCCTCTCCTAAGAGAAAGCTTATATTGTTTGCTGACTGTTGATTTTTTCTGTCGATGTGAATATGTCTATTATGGGCAATATTAATAATTGACAGAGGTCAGGAAATACAAACAATTTTAATCTGAGCTTCATACATTTATTTAATACAATGTATTCATTTTTAATGGTGTTATGGATTTTTAAGTGGAAAAAAGCATTCATTCTATCACCAGGCTGTGATCAAGGTCTTACATTCCTACCTGGGAGAAACAGTTCAGAGGTGACTTTGAGGCCTTTAAACACAATCTTAAATACTTATGACACTTCTGGAACTTACATGAACTTGTAAAAACCTTTTTTCAACGGCGGCTCCCATAGATGGGATTGCTAGAATGAATTCACACAGGTCTGTGACTTGCTGCTGTGCCCTCCATAAACAAAAAAAGAAAGAACTCCTCAGATGACCTTTATTAAATTATTAATTCTCTGGGAGATTACAGAATTTGCTGCAATTTAACCTATTAATAGGCTTAATGGGATTATACTAAAAACTTTTTTAAAAAATCCCCTAAACCCAGGACCAGTAGGAGAGGAATGACAATCATAAGCCAAGCCACTTCTGCCAGGGCCTAAATAATGACCTAGGGACCCAGGTTCAGGCACTTCTGTTTGAAAATTTTAGCCAAGACTTCGCTGTGGAATCTGTAAAATGGAGAGAATAATAAATACTTCCCTACCTCCCAGGAGTGTTGTGAGGATAAAATCGTCCATGACTGTAAATTTGAGATTCTCCAATGGAAGGTGAGAGAGTGCTCCAATGTATTGTTATCATAGAATTATAGAATGATTAGGCTAGATTGCCCTTCTAATTCTAGTAAGAGCAGGTCTGTTTTTTAAGGGCAGCCAGCATATTTGCATGGTGAGGGGCAGGGAGCAATTAGGTGTCCTCCTTTTTACAGGAAAACCTGAAAATGAATAGGGAATGTGTATAATGTTTAATGCAGGGGGCTGGGACTTGGGACTTTTGGGATCTCTGGCTCTGTCACTGACTTGCATTGTAACCATAGGGCAGTCACTTAGGACCAGATTTGCAATGGGAATTAGCACCTAGTGGGATTCTCAAAAGCTCTAAAGATGCTTTGGAGCCTATCTTCATCTTTCGGTGCCTAAATACTTTGAAAATCTGGCCTGTAGGACCCATTCTTACAAGGTTCCTTAATGCCTGCTCAAAGATTCTGAGTGCCCTCGACTCTTAGAGTGCTCAGCACCAATCGGGGTCGTGCCCCTAACCTCTCTGGAGTTGTCGTCATTAGTATATTAGATCATGTTAGAACACCAGCTCTAGATGTCGTCTGTACTAACATGATGTTAAACACAACAACTCCAGTCAGTGTAGCCAGAGACAAAGTGTGTTTAACATCGTGCCAGCTGGTCGTGGTTAAACCTATGGCTCCACTGGGGTTCAACCATGACCTGACTTGATGTTAAACAGGGAAGTCCCTGCCTTCAATGACTGCAGAGTCCTGTTTGACACCATGCTAGTTAACATGACTCTTCAAGACTGTGTTCCAATATGACCGAACTTTCTAGTGGGGGTAAACTCTGCTTGTGTCTCAGTTGCCTCACTTATTAAGTGTGTGTAATAGCATCTACCTACCTCTCGGGGGTGAGGCATAGTTAATATTGGTCTATGGATAAAAGGTGCTACAGAAGTGCAAGGTATGATGATTGAAATGGCAAAATGTACTCAGCAGGCCACTGATTTTTCTTGATTAACTTCACCCAAGTGAGGTGTAATAAATGAATTTAATACGTAAGTGTTCTGAATTGGAAACATGTTCATGCATGTGGGCACAGGCTGCTGTAATGTCAGTGTGGTTCACTGCAGAGACATCCCTTGCTTATTTTGCATGGGATGCCTTAGAATTTAAAATCCATTGTGAATCAGAGACTTTCCTAATTAGAGGATTAATTTTAATCAATTGTATGTGTGGGAATGCAATTTAACAACATGACAGGGAAGTTGCCAAGGTGACATGAAAGGTCTGGTCCTTATTGCTCTGAGTAATCTTTCCTCATGCAAATAGTCCCATGGGATTTCAGTGAAAGAGTGAGGATTACTCACTGGAGAAAGATTTTTCAGGACCAGACCCAGAGTTATTAACCTACAAGATTGGCATTCAAATCCAATAGCAAAATACCGTTAGTCAAAGTACTTTTCAAGGGAAGAAACCTAAATATAACAGTAGAAGTTATTTTTTCCTGGAATCACTGCCCCATTAGTTACATGGTTGATATTATTCAAAATTGATAAGAACAAGTGTATGTTAACTGGTCAATAGGTCTTATTCTCACCAAAGTAGTTCACTGCTGTATCTTCACATGAAATAGTGGGGATCCGGCCAACAATGGGGAACCACTTAAAAAAAGTTATATCATTGTTCCCAAAAAGAATTAGTTTGCCCAATCCTGGCTTTGCCTAAGAAAAGATTTCAAAGGGAGGAGCAAAAGAAAGAAAAGAAACCATTATCAGCATGAACAGCATCCCTTCTCTTCATGCAACCCACTGAAATCCATGGAGCCATGCACACATATTTGATGGGAGAATTGGGTCTTATCATTTGTCACCTTTGTGTCTTTTTTCATTTTGAACTCTTCTAGTCATTTCAGCTTTTGAACGAAGCTGGTCTCACAATGTTAGGTAATAGAGTAGCAGCCATGTTAGTCTGTATTCGCAAAAAGGAAAGGAGTACTTGTGGCACCTTAGAGACTAACAAATTTATTTGAGCATAAGCTTTCGTGAGCTACAGCTCACTTCATCGGATGAAGGCACCTGTATTTTCTCTGTCTCCCCTTACCTCCATAACCACTGAATGAAAGTTATTTATCCTGACCTCTACCTATATCCCAGCCCAAAGTTTAAATAGGGCATTGACTGAAAGCACTTTTAGGTGTATTTGGTGGCAATTTACTTCTGTGGTGTGACGTTCAAACTGATATATGGCTCAATCTACACTTCCCACAAAAGGTGATTGTTCAATTTTATTTTTATGGTACTTCAATTTATAGCCGGTAGTTAGATTTTGTATAGGCTTATACATTTTAGATGGCAAAACCCTGTGATTTTAGTGTGAGGGTTTCACGTAACCCACCTGCGGACTGTATATTAAAGAGACTGGCAATTTTTTGTACTCTGTCTCTCGACAACTTTGTAGCACCTGTGATTTAATATTCCAGAGTATTAATCATAATTTATAGGCTGCACCACATATTTCTCCATTACCTGCCAAATAAATACCTATAGGTGTCCAAGGCACTGAGAGGGAAAACTTTATCTACATTGTTATTAGTTTACTGCTTTTCAGCAATAGGTTAATCATCACTATCCCCTGAAGATTTTGCAGCTTTGGAAGCTGCATGTAAATTTCTCATAGGAAAGGGCTATTTTATTTGTAAAAATTATTTTCATGGGTTCTCAAGCACATTATGAATTTTAGAGAATAAGACATACAAATGTCGCAGCATGCCATGTGTTATTTTATTTACAACACATAAACATTACAACAAAGAAGATACTGGTTGTAATGAGTGCCGTGGACAACAGACTCCTGATTCTCTCTTTCCACACCTCTATTTCCCGACCAGTTGGCAAACAAAGAAATAGTGAGTTAGGCCTATAAAAGGAACAAAGCTGACCAGATTTTCGAAGTGCAGCACTTTGTGCAAATGTCTATTGCCGCCTGCCATCATAGTGCTGGGGCGTACAGGATATTTATGGTGGGGGTCATAGATTTTAAGGCCACAAGGGACCATTATGATCATCTAGTCTGACCTGCATAACACAGGCCAATGAAACTCACTGAAAAATTTCTGCTTCAAGCCCATAACAGGAGATTTTATCTACGATACATGACCCCATCACCATAGTATCTGAGCACTTCACAGTCTTTAATGTATTGATCTTCATAACAACCCTGTGAGGTAGGGAACTATGGTTGTCCCCATTTTAGAGACCGGGATCTGAGGCTAAGAGAGGCTAAAAAGTTGCCCAAGGTCATACAGGAAGTCTAAGGCCAAGCAAGGAACTGAACCTGGGTCTCCCACATCCCAGGCTGGCACCCTGACCACTGGATTGCCTCTCAGTTCAGGGGAGTGCACACTGGAGGATTTTACCACCTGTGGGATTCTTCCTGACCACCCTCTCTCCTTTCAGGATAAAAGCTGGGACACGGTACAGTAAAGAATGGATGTGAGAAAATAATATTTACCTCTTTTGATTGTGTTCTCCCTCTCCCGACCCCATTACTCCATTATCTACTCTCTATCTTCAGGCCCCACCTATTTTTAACATTTTAAATCTCTGAAGCACTGGGTCCTAACACATTTCTTCTTTTACTGACCCAGTGTGGCGTTTAAATGGTTACATCAAAGCAGATGAATTACCATGGTGGATAGGACCCGTCAGTCTAGTCCAGGGTCCTGTCACCAATGGTGGCCAATGCCAGAGGCTTCAGAGAAGAGGCGCTAGAATCCCTGTAATGAAGAATGATGTAATGACCTAGCCAGAGGGGAAAGCTCTTCCTAGCCCCTAGTAGTTAGTACTAGATTTATACCATGATGAAGCCTGAGAGTTTGTGGCCCTTATATTATGTTTAACCTTCCAAATTCTGGCTGCTGCTTTAAAGTTCATCTTAAATAATTTAGTCATTTGAAAATGTTACCACCTTGCTGCTCACCCTCTTTTCAAAATCATTAATAAATCTATTAAACAACACCAATTTTAACACAAAACTATGGGGCACCCCCAGTGTTAGCCTTTTGTCATACTAAAAATACACCATCTGTCCACTCTGTGGTTTCAGCCTCAGCCTCTTCCTAATGCATAACAGAATTTTACTGTTCACCCCTTAGCTACTTAGTCTCCATAGCAGTTTCTTGTGAGCGACTGTGTCAAAGGCTTTTTGAAAGTGTATACAAGTATCTCTACCAGTTACTGTGGGCCAGTGTGTTTCCAGTTCACAATGCTGGTCTGGCTTGAGTCATGTGAAGCACTTGGAGACTGTGTGTTTGATATTTGAAGCCCAGTTTTATAGTTGATATACTTTCCCACCAAATTTTCCCCAAACATGTTTGTTCTATTTAGAGACAGGCCTATACCCCCCCACACCCCAAAAAGGGGATCCAAATACCCCAAAGTGTTAGGAACTTGGGTTCTGAATCCAACATTGTGGTGCAAGAGTAGCTATAAAAGGACACAAAATGAATAACTATGGTCTTCCTTGAAACATTGTGCCCGACAGCCTGCTTGTGCTAGCTAGGTTGGTGCAAAGGGGCTGTAGGGTAGGCCTAAGACTCACTGGGGAATACCCCCAACCCAGGGAGCCTGTATGCCATGCACAAAGCTGGTTCTGGCAGCTTTGAACTGCCTCCACAGATGCTTGTGACAATCTGGGGTAGGGGTAGGCTAAAGGAGGAAGGGAGCAGGAGGTGGTGGGGCTGGGGTGGGTGACGTGGCACAAAGGAGCCATGGAAGCAGGGATGCAAGTTAGGCTAGCTCTGAGGGCTGCCCTATCATACATCAGGGGCTGACCTGCTAGCCCCCAAACAGGGGAGGCACAGACAATACACCTCGTGGCTATACTAGCACAGGGAAGATTGTGCCTATATTGTTGAAATAGCTTTATTTTTATTTTGGAGGCCTTATGTAACGCACTTAAAGCAGCAAGGAACAGGGAACCATATCCAGAAATCTCTCTACCGCCTTCTTTATTCCCTTCAAGTGGATTTATGAAGTCACTGAGACGGCTAAGGGCTGAAAGAAGATGTATCAGAACTAAGGGCCATATACAATACTCACCCTGTGGCAGTGTTTCCTTTGCTGGCAATGAGATACGGTCCTAATGCACTGTACAATTGTCCCAAATGTATTTGAGACCCAGAGTATGGCAATTATAAGAGGCTGTCCTTACGAGTTCTGAGGGCTCATTAGGTATTTCCCACAATATATCTGACTTAGTTACCTCAGTCCATAGCTCCAGCCAAGCATCTGCAATGATGCTATGCTTGGAAATATCAGCCAATTACTCTAATTTCCTGCTTCTAGTTCATTTAAGCAGTGAGTCCATTAGGGTATAATAAATAACATGGTAGTTTGGTATGCTCATATGCTTAGCCACTTATTTGAAAATAATGCAGGTAGCCAGAGAGAGCTATCCATTATTTATTAGTAGCACTTAAGAAGGCGTATGCTATAGTAAATACTCTTGCAAAGCACTTGTGGCCATCTCACACGACTGTGGAATTAAACTCAGTAGGTGAAACTTTCAAAAGGTTGTGCCCAGAAAGGGAAGGACCGGGCAAGTTTCCTGTTTCAATTCTGGGTGCGCCAATGCTTGCAGAGAGGCTGCTTTGCAAGTGCTTCCAGTGTTGCTGCCGATGGCTACTCTAGGATGGGACCAAGCTGCAAGCTTTATGTGTGACGATGTGGACGCTGAGCCCATACATACTCATTCTGGGCATATTGCTTCTAATATGGGATGGGAATGGCCAGAATATAGCCAATACTATAATACTAGAGTTTTAGGACAGAGCCAGCCAATATGGCCCAGGGGGTTTTGTGCATACTCATCCTGACCCAGCACGGCCCATGGCCCCACTTCTCTGTACTACCGTGGGTATGCCTAGCTCCCCCAGAGGCTCTCCCACAAAACAGTCCCTCTACACAGACGGTCGGGGGCTGCAGATGTGGCAGATCACTATCTGGGGAAGATCCAAGAAGTGTAATTTCTTGTGCCTTCCCCCTGGAGATCCCCATAGGCGCTAGCCACAATCTAGCCTTTATTAAGCACCTGTTTTCTTGCCAAACCCAAAGAACACCAGAATTTGGCCCATGATTTGTGCTGTGATGACATAACCCAACTTCCAGGGTTTCTTTCTTATATTCCATGTACCTAATGTCAAGAGGAGGTGGAGTGTACCATGTGCTATAAGAGGGGGCTCAAACCCTGGACATAGACAGTGCTCGGTACAGTATAACCAATCGGATCTTGTGGCTGGTATATTAGGACGTTAAGCATACTCTAGCTGTGGTACAGTAGTATTTTGCAAGTATACTGCTTTTCTGTGAGGGGAAAGTCAGGCTCTGTTGTAGCAATCTGACTGCTCCAACTCTAACCCAACAAGTGCAATAAATATTTGAACTCAGCTGCCTGACAGGAAATGAGAGAATTAGTATGTGGTCGGAGGAAGAACAGAAAGGGGACATTTTATTGCTTTAAAAGCACCTAGACAAACTTAAAACAGCTGGGCTTTGGTCGAGGCTCCTAGAAAATAGGAACCGTCTGTTATTCCTAGGAGCATTTCACTGAAAGAATGGTCTTATGGCCAGATAAGAGGTGGTACCCAAACTTGGTAACCATGAAAAAAATATGTGCCTAATAAATCACTTTCTCTTTTCCGAAAAAAATAGCCAATGAATGAAGAGCTATGAGAATATTATAACCAGAGATGGGCCTGAATCGTGATGTTTAAAGCCGAGCCTTTACTTCCCCAAAGTGTGGGTCTTTCCAAAGGAGAATTCTTAGTTTGGGTCCATCTTTAATAATATAAAAAGAAAAAAATAATTACCTTTCTCCCCATCTTTTTTCTTTCCTTTCCTTTTTATTTTTTTCCTGTCCCTGGAAGTGCTGGGATCCCTGACTCCCAGGCAGTCTGCATATCTGGCTGCCACGGAGCTCAGCAGGTGAGCTGGGAGGCAGCCAGGCAGTGTTCCATTGGAACTTCATCAGAATTGAAATGTCTCCATGAAATGTTGTGTGGAGTGTTGTTGTAGCCATGTCAGTCCCAGGATATTAGAGAGACAAGGTGGGTGAGGTAATATCTTTTATTGGGCCAACTTCTGTTGGTGAGAAACACAAGCTTTCAGGCTACACAGAGCTCTTCTTCAGGGCTGGGAAACTTATTCAGAGTGTCACAGCTAAATACAAGATGGAACAGATTGTTTCGAATAAATAGTTAATGTATTTCAAGGGACTTTTCAAGGTGAAGTGATCCAATAACACCCCTCTAGTCATAGGGAGGAAAGGAATGGGGGTGTATGAAAGCAGCTGCAAGGGGATGGTGAGTGGGTTATAGATGGTTGTAATAAGCCATACATCCTGTGTCTCTATTCAGTCCCATGATTTTTAGTATCTAGAAAAGTTGTGAATTTAAGCGTCCAGGCTCATCTTTTGAAGGTGTTGTGCAAGTTACCTTTGAGAATGAGGACTGTGAGGTCAGATACAGAGCGATCGCTTTGTCTTTTATCATTTTCCTGTATGAGTTCATTTGAGAGTGTAGTGATTTTCTGTTTCATTCACATAGTCGCTATTGGGACGTTTAGTGCACTGGATGAGTTACATCACATGTTGTGATAGGCATGTATCAGACCCATGGATCGTGAAACATGTGGTGTGTGTGTGTGGGGGTATTCATCACTGTAGCAGTGAAGATATGTCTTCAGGTTTTGCATCTGTTGTTCTGCAGGGTCTGGTGTTGCTTTGAGCTGGTACAAGCATTCACCTTGAATGGTCCCTTGAAATATGTAACTATTTATGCTAAACATCTTCCGTCAGCAGAGTGTCTTCACCAGACATACTACAGCTGGGTGGGATGCAGCTGCACTGATGTATTGCCTCTAGTGTAGACCTGCCCTGAGTGAGTTTCCCAGACCTGAAGAAGAGCTCTGTGTAAGGCTGACAGCTTGTATCACCACCGGAAGTTGGCCCAATAAAAGATATTACCTCAACCATCTTGTCTCTCCATGAAATGTTTTGGCGTTGATGAATCAGCACGTTCCTATGGAAAAAATGTTTAGTTGGAATTTTTCCAGCCAGTTCTACTTTCTAGACTTTTCTGCCTCCTCCAGGCCCCCAAAATATATGGCAAAATCCTGGGCCCATCAAAGTCAATGGCAAAACTTTTATTTACTTCTTTCGGTGGAACCAAGATTTTCTCCATATTCTTGTTATTGGCATTGTAGTTTTGCTGGGTTAACTTGCTATGAATGTTTCTAATGTGATAACTCTCATTTCCTCCCTCATTAATCTTTGTAGGAAAAAGACCCTCAAGCATCCTGAACTGTGGTACAGCAGGTCAGTGAAATCGCTTTTAAAAGACGTTCCAGGCCTGTCATTGCCTGCTCATGTAATTAGGGCTTAAATAGTGCAATGCAGTGACCCCCTAGGAGGTGGAAAGGGACGTGTTTATTAATAGGAACCAGTGGAAGCAGAGTAGATTCCAAGGCAAAGTGGTGTGAACTTGCTAATCTGGAAGCTAATCACGGCTGCATCAGGCTTTCGGAGGTTATGACGACGGGCGTCGCAAGTGATTCAGTGGAGTGTGATGCTCCACAATTGGTAAATGGCAATATTGCATTGCACAGCCATTCCAAACTTGGACAACAAACCAAGATAATCCCACATGGATTGTTTCCAACCTGAAAGGCATAAAGAATTGATTCGCAAGATGTTTGCCTAAGGACCACACAATGTGCATTACTGCACCATGGCTAGTAGTATGGTGTCCTGGGAAGGAAATAGATACAGGAGGTGGATAAAGATTGTCTTTGTGGCATTCTTGATTTAACTGGAGGAGCATAAACTGAAACATGTCTGTGTCACCACCCAAACCAGCAGCCAACCCATCTCAGAATAAGTGTCTTATTGTTTGCTTGTACTCCTCTGCCTGTCAGTCTCTAACCGCCTATTTTTTCTTGCTTTATACGTAGTAGATCTACATTAGAGACCTTACAGTGGCACAGCGGTGCCAATGCAGCTGCGCTGCTGTAAAATCTCTCATGCAGCTGCTCTGTGCCGATGGTAGGAGAGAGCTCTCCTGTTGACATCATAAAACCACCTCGAACGAGTGGCGGTAGTTACGTTGGCAGGAGAGGCCTTCCTGCCGACATCGCGCTGTGTGCACTACCACTTATGTCGGCAAAACGTATGTCGCTCTGGAGTGTGTTTTTTCACACCCCTGAGCGACATATATTTTGCCGACATAAGTGCTCATGTGGACATGGCCCAAGATTGTAAGCTCTCTGGGGCACGGACTGTCTTTTTTTGTTCTGTGTTCGTACGGTGCCTAGCACAACGGGGTCCTGGTCCATGACTGGGGATCCTAGGCACTATGATAAAACAAATAAATAATAATAATAATAATAAACTCTGCAACCCAGCCCATGTTGAGCTTTAGCTGTCTTAGCAAGTATATGCTTCATTTGTAACATAAATCACAAAAGTTTCCTCAACAACATTGCATGGTCTTGTTTTAAGCATTCACATATTAATAATTGGTGTAGGATGCTAAGGTTTCCAGGTACATTGAGACAGCTCTAGCACTAATACTTCTAAGACAGGCTTTCAATGATTATATGTGTGTTGCCTTGCTGAACACTGAAGCAGACAAGCCATGCCTCTGAGAGAAGAATGAGCTGGCCTGATAGAGAACCCACTCTAAGAATATTTGCCATCAGATGGATGGTTCTATAAGTATTGCTATTCATTCTCCTAGTACAGGAAAATGTCATGTGTATGCCAAAGTCTGCTTTATTGCTCTCAAATAATGTGTTTTGTGTTCCTATAACTGAACTTGCTTTGCAACCTTGAGATTGTGGTGTTGTCTTCTGTGAATTGTCTTTTGCTACAAAGTTGTCCTCTGTAAGTTTATTTTATAGTTGTTGAAGCTTAAGGAGGATTTGGAAGGAATCATTTTCTTCCTACTGAATAAATATTGGCCTGCAATAGGCAGAGTTTGTTAACCTTTCAGCTTAGACTGCAAGGCCAGTCATTTCTCCCTCCCTGAATAACAAGGCGGGCAGTGAGAAGGGCTGGGAACAGCGACTGTGGAAATCTAGTGAGGGCTTGTTGGATAAGGTTACAGCCATTCATTTATTTGAGTATTTTTTAGAGATTATCAAGTGTGCCCAGAGCTGTGGTTGGCAGCTCTTTTATTGCCAGATAGTACAAATCTAAATAATTAAATAAAGGCAAGATTTGCCCCAAGGACAGAGGCCATAGTATGAGATGGCAGGCAGCTGTGGCATCCCAGGAGCAAGGGACTGTGACTTTCCCCCTTTGCTCCTAGGGGACAGTAGTTTGCAGCGTTGTTGAACCAGCAGTAAATACTTACCCTATTCCGCTGGCCACTAGTGGGGGTGGATTCAAGGCTCCAGTCCCAGCCCTTCTCCACCCACCTGATCTGAGGAGGGATTATGAGGATATGTAGCCCTAGGCCCTAGACCAAGCTCCAGGTAAACCCAGGGAGGGGCATAAGTGGGAGGTTGTTGCTCTGACCTCCATGCTTGAGTGTGTGGTCCAGTCACAATCAAACCCTATGTAAATACATTTTAATTGAGTTTTAACGCTGGAATTTGCTAATGAACTTGGTTAAGAATCTAGGCCACCTGTTTCCAAATTCCGTGTTAGTTTCTAGACTGTTTTTAGCCTATTATTTCTGTGATTGTTCAACTTTCTTTTGTGTATCAATGGGAGGCTGTGTAACAGAAACCTCAGCACAAGCCATGGAAGATGGGACCAGCCATAATTAAAATGTGCTATTTACCAACAATTAAATAAAGACAGGAAATAAATGATCTCATTTTTGGTATTTGGATCTAATTTGGCTGAGCACATTACTCAGTTTTGGGGAATTCATTGTATTCCCAAGGTGGATGGCACATACATTTATCACTATTAACAGCTTTGGGATGAGTTGCTTTCCAATAGCCTCTTCTTTTCTCTGTGAGATTAACTTGTTTTCAAGATTATAAACCCAGTGTGTGAAAAACAATTCCATTCCCAGTCATTGGACAGCTAAAAGCATCCTTCCTTTGCACAGAAACACATATTGCACTTGCCATTTGAACCATATGATCTTCATATGTTACTGTTATTCTTTACTTATTATCTAATAGCATAAGGGTGCATCAGGCTTGACATACAAAGGAAAACAAGGTCCTTATCCCAAGGAGCTGAAATGGCAACGCCTCTGCTATTAGATCTATCCTGGTTGTCAGTGGGAAGCATATGTCTGCAGAGCTTGCAGGCTGATGCCAAAATTTTCGTATCTCGTACCTACACTTTGGAATCCAAATCTGTATTTAGACACCTAAATAAAAGCTATTGGATTTTTCAGAGCTGCAGAACATCCTCAGCTCCACAGCACCGCTGCAAATCAGGGCTCTTTAATTTTGGTGCCTAAATATGGATTTCAATGCCTGATCTCAGGCCCCCACTTCTAAAAAAGAATCTGGTTTACCCCAAAGGGAGAAAGCAGGGAGAAGAGAGGGAAAGGAGTAGAATTAATGAAAAAGGAGAGGTGAGCCAGGGTGAGCATTTATTCTGCTTTGTCCGGTGCAATGCTATGGCTGAGTTCTTATGTTAGATGGTTAAAAAGGGAGTCCAACGGAGAGTCCCTAATAGCCAGGCCTGAGAGTGGCAGTGCGGAGACCCAATCAGGAGGTAGCAATGAAAAGCTAGCTGAAAGAATGGAGTCTGATTGGCATTTTAGACCCAATTCTGCACCATTGAAATCAAAAGGAAATTCACTATTGACTTCAGTGGTGCTGTATCGAACTCTTTGTATGGTTATTATTTTATTACTGATATTGCAGTCACACTGAGCTCTAGTCATGGACTAGGACCCCACCGTGCTAGGCACTGTACAAACACAAAACAGACAGTCCTTGACCCAAGAAGTTTATCATCGAAGTGTAAGACAAGAGACAACAGATGAGACAGACAAACTGATGGGGAAGTACAAGGAAACAATGAGACAGTATTGGTGGTAGGCGGTGGTCACACTACACCAGCAGCCAACTGAGGAAAGGAACATTCAGCTAACTACCTGAAGTAGTCAAACACTTTTGCAGTTATCTGTCTCTATGATTTTCCAGTGCCCACATCACTGTGATAACTAGTAACCACGTAGTGCCTTAGTAGCAGCTTCACATTAACTCCCGATGGTGGAAGGTTGTTTTTTGGCAAAATCTAGGTTCCTCCTGGAAACCTCTCTGATTTTTACTCCCACTGCAATAACAGTTTCCCTCAGCGATGTGATAGTGCTGGTCTGCTGCTGCTGTGAATAGGGCACTGAGATTCCCGCTTCCCTCACTAAGCACCCTGTCTTCCACATGGGTGACAAACCTGTCCTCCAAGTGGGGAGGCCAGGTGATGGCTGCGTCACAGCTAGAATGCCTTCTGCCAGCTAAGGGACAGACTGGCAATGAAAATGTTGTCCTTCCTATTGAAACTGATGAGCCAAAATCATGGGGCTTATGAAATATACATAGCAGCCCATGTTCCCATAAGCCAATGTGTGAAAACAATAAGAAAAGGAGAGAAAATCATTGCAGTATGCTAAAAGAGAAAAGTCCATTTTTTAAAAGAAAACATTAAATCAATTAAAAAGGAGGTAGTTGTTTTATCTCAGCAAAATCCAAAGGGCTTAGAGAATCTACTTTCATAATTAAGTCAGTTATTTGATCCTACGATGTGGTTTTTTTCCAATAGGTTTTATATAACTGCAGTCCCAGAAATAAGCCTATAGCTGCTCACAGGTGAGGAATCTCTAGCTCATAAAAGTGGAATGACTGTGGAATGCTTGTGTAATTGTCCTCTTCTAAATGAACATCATTAAACTGAAAAGAATACCTCATTATGCAGCCAGGAAGATAACTGACACTACTTGTTGCTTTGATCAGTCATTATGCCCATTATAGAAAGCAGGAGTTTTAGCTATCTTATGCTTAAATAACTCATTATAAACATTAACAGGAAAGTTAAATTGAAGTATTCAGCAGAAGCCTTGTTCCAAATCAAGTGATGGTCAAGCACAGGTACAGAAAGAAAATAGTTGTTAAATATTTTAGCCACCTCAGAGTCCTCAGTCAATACTCACTTTTCATTTTCAGCTTATTCTGCTTTCTTGGTCACTGTGCATTGATTAGTCCACAATTTTCCATAATGGCATGAAGCTGCTTCTACAAATTTCCATATGTTTGTGTCTGGACCAAATATACTTGTGGCTGCTTCTCATTTTTTGGAGTGTTGAAATATTAAGGGGGGCCCAAGACTCTGAGGGTTAGTTTGGAACGTCCTGTAGCATTGCGTGCCAGATGTTTTCCTGGCTGCTTCTGATCAGGGCAGTCTGAGCCAGCATCTCTGCCCACTCCTCTAATGTGAAATGGATGAGGTATGGTATACATTAAACTGTCGGATGGTAAGTTCAGGCATGGATGTGGCATGAAACACTTTTAAGATTTTTGTTTTTACTTTAATGCTGTGTTAAGAGAAATTTTGTGTCTTTAGCTAAATCATTTCTCACTGCTAAATATCAGTGACTTTAAACTAAAAAAAATAGTGTAAGAATTAAAATTTTTATCTCCTCTTGTAAATAATTATAATGGGCCAGAACTTTGCTATGATGGACAGATCTCAGTGGGCTCCATTTCTGTCTCCCAGCACCAGCCCAGGACACTTCAAATGCCCCTGCCCAGTGGTCTGTATGGAAGAGACTCCAAGGGTGTTGAAGGTCTAAGGCAAAGGAAGGAAGAAGTGGACCATGCAGATAGCTTAGTAGGAGTTAAGGCAACATGCAGCTGTATTAATTCTTCCTGGGTCCCTCCCATAGCTGCTACCAAGCAGGGCCTCCAGCCAGCGAAGGAGCCATATAATTATGAGGAAGGGGGCCTGTGCAGCCTGTTTGTGCCAGGAAACACCCTTGGAGAAGGATTGTGCCTCTGCAGACCTGGGATTGCCCTTCTTCAGAAGTCCAAGGATCCAGAATTCTCCCCTTCATAATCTGGAAGCCTCTCCAGTCTCTGCTATTTGAGGGGATACTTCATGGACATGTGTGAAGGGCAGCTCAGAGATAATTTTGTTGGTCCCCCACATGGAATATTGCTGGTTAATGATGTATCGCCCCATGGTGCACACAAGCATCGCCACAGTCCAGGGAATGCCTGAAAAGTTGACTTGCAGAATGGAACAAAATTCTGTGCTAATTCTTGTAAATAAATGCTGGGGACTTTTCTTTCTTCTCTTTTAATTTCCCCTTTCCATGAAAAATACTATCAACTTGCTGCTGGCACTTGGTGAGCTAAGCATAATGAGCCTAATTCTCATCTACTCTGTTCCTGTGCTTGGGGCAGGGATGCAGTAGAAGGGAAGTAAAGGTACGTTTAAGACACCTTGCAAATTCTGTGGCTGTGCAGGGGCCTGCTGGCTCCTGGTGTAAGTTAGGCAGCCTCAAGGCTGCTCTAATTTATGCTCAGCTTCCCATGCCCCCCTAGGAGCTCTGTGAAACAGAAGAGCCATCATGTAGTGCACTTCAGTTATGCCCTGGACCCATTCCCTATGCTGGAGGCTAGAAGCAGGGCCATTACGCCCTTATGCTATCTCTGTTTCACCTGGGGGGACAGCTCTGCACAGGTGGCATTTTCAGGGGACCCTTTCTGCTCACTTTAAGGCCCCTTTATGCTGCCTGAGTGGAATAAATATCCTTGGTGTAAATGAGACTCAGACCCACTAGATTCCTGAAAGCAAATGAAGCCTCTTGTTTAGGACTTCCCAGACTCTTAGAATTCCTCCTCCACCACCACCGCTGCTGCTGCCTCCTCCCCATCTCCTCTTTATCATCATCCATGATCCTCATCCTCACCGTTATATCCAGCGTGGACTTTGCTAACTGATTAGCTGGTATGGTGTGTCCTCCCCAAACAGAATAAAAACAGGGGAACACAATGTAGTGGGTGTGGGGTTGTTTTTCTTTCAGAAATATAGTCATAGTTCTCCTTCATTCTGAGCCAGGGTGCAGGGAGAAGGCATTAAGTGCTCTGTCTTTAAATGATTAGTCTGTAAGTCAGGGAGGGCAAAGGGGTGGTCTCCTTAGCACAGTTGGGAATCGTTACTCCAGGTTAAATACCACTGATATTTATATAGCAAGCATCAGTCAACTCTTTGGCATGTGGGATCCTGTTGTAAAAACTGGCCTTTGTCCAAACAGCACGAGAGGACTTTTGTCTTAATATAGGTTATTTTTGTCACCTCAAAAAAAAATGTATATATCCACTGGATGGAATGCTTAAGCAAAAATGTCAAAATGTTCCAGGATTTGGAATGGGGGTTAGTTTATGAAACAGGGTGAACTTGAGCTGCTAGGGGCTAGTCGTAGATAATAACAATTTGGCAGCGATGGGAGGGTCGGTTAGTAATGGATTATAACACATTTCCCTTGTTTAGGGTTACTGAATCATGTCAGAGAGTGATCCAGAGAAGGGTACTAATGCATGAGCCAGTTTTGCTAGTGGGAGTGAGGGAATGCATCAAACAAAAGCTGGTTTGTGGGGCTGGTATTTTCTCTGTCAAAATAGAAGCTATTTCTAAACACTTTGTGAAGAACCAATTGAAGCTTCTCTCCTGGGACCGACCCTTTCAAAACTCAGTGTTGGCCAAGTGAAAAAAGCTCAGGCTGGAACATTAATAAATGCTGTTTTTAACCTTTATATAAAGGAAAGGAAAGCAATGGAGAAAAAACAATCAGTGGGAACTGTTAAGAAAAAGCCTTCATCTCTTTAAGACCGGACCTTGGACAAAGGATTTAAGGGCCAAGTCTTCAGGCCCAGATCATCCTTCACCCTCCAAAACATGCTCAAGGAAGGGACCCTTCACATGTAGATCTCCCAGTTATATGCAAGGGATGGCTTCAGTTGCTTTCATGACCCGATCCACATAGCCCTGTGGAGGGCTCTCCGTACAATCCGGGGTTAGAACAGGGAATTAAGACTGACTGAGTGGGGAGGAGTGGATAGGAATGTGCATCATCCCACTTTGGCTCTGCAGAAACTAGTCAGGAAGAGAGTCCCAGGCCGTAGTTTCTTTCCCAAAGGCCCTCTCAGCCCCTGTTGGGACTCCTAGGGGGCAATGGTGCTCTGAGGGGCAAATCTGGTGTAGAGGCTTTGGGTCTTCCATAATGATGGCCCCTGATCTGCTGTGGTTCTGAAAGGTTGGGGCTGGGACCAGGGGCGCTGGAACAATTTGTATAGTGGGGGTGCTGAGAGCCATTGAACCGAAGTGTAAACCCTGGATATGATGGAGATTCTGAAGCACCCATGGCTGGGACTGTGGCCTTTTCCAGGAGGTTGACACCTTCCCTTCTGCTTGGATGATAGAGGGGGTCTCCATGAGGGACTCATTGTGGAGATTTCCTCCCCATGAGTCCTGGCCTGGGTGGATTTTTCCATGGGAGGAGGAAGGTCTGGGCCTCTTTTTTTACTTTGGCCTTACTACTCAGGTAAATCTCTCATACAAGTGAATGTGAGTTTGGTCTGAGTCAAGGCCCGAGGGTTTCTGAAACCAAGTGAAAAGAATTGAATGACAACTGAAGTCTCTCTAAAAAACTGAAGAAGAATTTACAGCTGAATAGTTATATTGACCAAATGTGTTTAGAAAAAGAAAAGAAAGCCTCTAAGGCTATAAAAGAGGTTCACAATCGCATCCTTTACCTTTAAAAACTATATTATTTAAACTTTTTATTGCATTTCCACAGCCCACAAGATGCAGAGTGCACAATAGCAGAGTCATAAAAAAGCATTGAGTGTACATAAAACATCAGCAAGCACAGGCTTTGTGACAGCAATTGCTTCATGCTATTGTGCTTTTATGCAAGTCGATAAAACATCCAACATTTAGACTGTCCACTCCCAATCAATGAGTCCATACTGACAATCTGCATTCCACCAGCTCCATGTTCCAACGCTGCCAGCAGCCCAGAAAAGCTGCTAAATGTCTGTCTAGTTCAATAAGGTTTTCTTTTTAACATTCTTTCACTGGAAACCTTAAGGAAGTGGTACATATCCAGTGGGGGTATAGGAGAGGGGAACAGACTCACATTATCCCCATAAGCAGAATGCATTCTCCAGCCCTGATCTGTGATGGCGGTGATATTTCCAGCATGCTGGGCCATGCCATCACAAGGATAGATAGACTGTTGGGTAGTGGGGAGATGAGCAGAGGAAGAACAACAGGGAAAGAGAGAAAGAAGAGTGTGGGATGGGAAAAGACAGACAAGGGGAATGCAAAATATTAAGAGGAGGCAGAGATAAGAGGGCCAGTTCACAGCTCATTTACACCAGGAAACATAGTGATTCCAGTGGAACTACTCATAATTTGAAAGTCAGTAGGGACAGGAATGTTGTATGTGAGACACAGAAGGTAATTGTCCCACTCTACCCGGCACTGGTGAGGCCTCAGCTGGAGAACTGTCCAGTTCTGGGCTTCACACTTCAGGAAAGATGTGGACAAATTGGAAAGTCCAGAGGAGAGCGACAAAAATGAGAAAAGGTTTAGAAAACTTGAGCCATAAAGAAAGGTTAAAAATACTGGGGATGTTTAGTCTTGAGAAAAGACGACTGAGAGGGGACCTCATAACAGTTGCTAAGTGTTGTTACAAAGAAGCCTGTTGTTCTCCATTGTTCTCCATGTCCACTGAAGGTAGGACAAGAAGTAACTGGCTTAATCTGCAACAAGGAATATTTTGGTTAGATATTAGGAAAAACTTTCTAACTATAGGGTAGTTAAGCTCTGGAATAGGCTTCCCAAGGGAGGTTGTGGAATCCCTGTCACAGGAGGTTTTAAAGAACAGGTTGGACAAACATCAGCCAGGGATGGTCTAGGTTTACTTGATTCTGCGTCAGCTCAAGGGGATGGACTTGATGACTTCTCGAGGTCCCTTCCACCCCATTTCTATGATTACTATTACCACATCCTAATGTAGTGAGAGCCTCCAAAGTCATTAAGACGGCTCTGGTGAGAGAAGACTGGGGCTTAAAACAAAGTACTGAGTCCTATAGGGATACAGGTGCAGTGGATGATGTGGGGTGGTCAAGTTGCTGCATCTTGTCCTAGACCTTAGGAAGAGAGAGAACTGAAGCTGCTGAAGTATTACACTGGAGTTATGCAGTGAATCCTCCCGTATTCAGAGAAGGGAAATGATGAGGTAGCTGCTTGAATTGCTGGTGTTATGAGAAGTTGGATGCTTCGCTGTCCTTGCTGATGAATCTACCATTTACTATTTCATATCACTATTGGTAAGAAGGAAAAACTAAACTACTGAAAGTAGGTTCAAAGAGAATTGTAGGATCGTCTTTCGCTGGGTGTCTTGAGTTCTATAGGGAGGAATTTAGGCTGGGATCTTCAAGAAGGCCTGAGGCAGTTAAAGGCCCCACTCTCAGTGACTTTCAATGGGAGTTTCGCACCTAACTCCCTTAGGTTTCTTTGAAAATCTCACCCTTAATTACTGTGGGCCAACTCATCCCCTCTACTCTGCAACATGGGGGAGATCTAGATCAAGTGGATATGGTCTGGAGAAGAAGGGAGTGGGATAGTGTTGACTATTCTTCACTGTGCTCCAGGGGCCTAGCTGTGTGGGTTGGAAGGACTGACCCCTTCAGAGACATTAGGTCTCCCTGCAAGGGGTTTACAGATATTGGCAGGCAAGAACTGCACAGAAGACCTACAGGAGCTGGGCAGCAACGAGTGCACTCCTCAAGTTGGGAATTACCTCAAGTTGGGAATTACCTAGCCTCATATAAACAAATATATTTACGCCCAATGCTTTGATTAGGGTAGGAAAAGAAATAGAGCAGACAAAGATTTTTACAATAAAGATGCTTATTATTAAAATGAAGTCGCTGTTCTGTAGCTCTGTCTTAGATCTGTTGTACTTAAAAAAAACTGAGTAAGCACATTGGGTACTTTTTCTCTGGCAATGAAAAATGACTCCACTAGTGGATATGGCGCTATGAATTGATTGTAGAGCTATAGGGCTACATTCGCTGGGGCAATGTGGCTGCTTTGCACCACACCACTGGAGTGATCAGACCCTAAATCCAGTGTAACTGGCCCAAGGAAGCTCACCCTAGTGCTGCGGTGACCCTTCAGTGGTACAGAACCAGTGTATGTGCTCCTATGCCACCGCCCCTCTTGTTGATGGAGTAGCAGAGGAAAGGGGGTCTGGCTGGAAGAACAGGGTGTGGTTGGGCCTCCCCTGCACCCCAGTGACCCACAGCTGCATTTTTCAGCATTCTGAGGCTATTGCAGCCTGGTGCAAGTGAGAGCATTATTCAAGCTGCTCTAACACGGTGCAGAGGGACCAGCCTTGCACAGAGGTGTAAGCAGGATCATAGCAATGCAAAGGTGAGCTTTAAGCTTCTCCCACCCATCCCAGCTTCTTCTGAGTTCAATTCATCTGTAGCCAAGGATCTGACCCATTTCCCCTCATTCGATTTTTCTCTATAAAACTTAATCAAGATCTTTAACCATGTTGTGATTTTTGCCACAGTGGACAAGCAACATTTAAATACAATTTTAATATAATATTTTAAGACTGAATCCACAAATAGCCAAACAAACCCCAGATGGGTAAACTACATTTAGATGAAAGTGATCCATAATTTATTATTTCACTTTTTGTTACTCCACAGTTATGGTCGTAACATACGTGGCAATGGTTTTGTCCCAGAATGTATGTGCAGGCTTCCTTAGTCTTCATACGATATGATTACTAATGTAATTAAGATAAAATCTTAATTAAAAACTGAAGAAAGCTGTTCTTCAATATTTTCCAGAAATTAAGGCTGGATTTTGATCTAGCTGTTTGTTTGGTCTGTGCAGAATATCTGATGCTTTTTGTTTGGGAGCAATATCAGTTTTGACTAAAACGTATCCACTTTTACACAACCACAACCCTGTTTTCACAAAACCCCTTTATTGTTTTGAAAAAGATCAGTTTTTGCATAGAAACACAAGAAATTTTCACATTTCAGATGTTCCAGTGTGAAAACCACTGTTTCACAAAGTCAAATTTACTGGCTGATGAAGAGAACTGGACTGAAATTGAAGCCATTTTTGGTGAAATTTTTTCCAAAAACATTTGCTGCTTTCAAACAGCTGTAATATTTGCCCTTACTCTTCACAAAAATATGTTAATAAAATGCATCAGCTGAGTTCCAACCTGGTAATGGGTAAAGAAATCATCTGGATCTTATTCTGCTTCCAGTGTTGGTTGTGTAAAACTGGAATAACTTCACTGATTTTCCATTGAAGTCAATTGAAACGGAGCAGAAATTGAGAGTAAAATGGCTCAGTAGCTCAAACATTATGGGCCACATCCTCAGCTGGTGGAAATCATCATGGCTCAGTGGAGCGACTCTGATTTACACCAGAGAAGGATCTGGCCCTGTTTTTCTGCCAGATTCTGAAGTGGCTTTTGATGGAGTAAAATGCACTCATCAAATTCCTTTCAGAAATACGTAAAATGAATGAAGATGGCAGCAAGCAAAAAAACCTATGTGATAGATACCCACTCATCTGAAGCTGGAAATAAAGTGATTGATATGTTGGGGTTGTAGGACAACAATGGAGCTCAAAAAAAGGGTTTGGGATATGAAATGTCCTCACTGATGTTAGTGTCCCCCTTCACCGTTATCTCAGAGCCTGGACCCAAATGTTTACCCTGATATTCTTAGCTTTGCCATGCGAGCCTAAGTCTTGCTGCCATTGGGTTTTGGTTTTTTTGGCTGTGTAGACATACCCTGTGTTAAGGTTTCTTCCCCACTCTGAACTCTAGGGCACAGATGTGGGGACCTGCATGAAAGACCCCTAAGCTTATTCCGACCAGTTTAGGTTAGAAACTTCCCCAAGGTACAAACTTTGCCTTGTCCTTGAACAGTATGCTGCCACCACCAAACGTTTTAAACAAAGAACAGGGAAAGAGACGACTTGGAGACGTCTTCCCCCAAAATATCCCCCCAAGCCCTACCCTCCCTTTCTTGGGGAAGGCTTGATAATAATTCTCACCAATTGGTACAGGTGAACACAGACCCAAACCCTTGGATCTTAAGAACAGTGAAAAATCAATTAGGTTCTTAAAAGAAGAATTTTAATTAAAGAAAAGGTAAAAGAATCACCTTCGTAAAATTAGGATGGTAAATACCTGACAGGGTAATCAGATTCAAAACATAGAGAATCCCTCTAGGCAAAACCTTAAGTTACAAAAAGACACAAAAACAGGAATATACATTCCCTCCAGCACAGCTTATTTTACCAGCCATTAAACAAAAGAAAATCTAACGCAATTTCTAGCTAGATTACTTACTAACTTAACAGGAGTTGGAAGGCTTGCATTTCTGATCTGTTCCCGGCAAAAGCATCACACAGACAGGCAGAACCCTTTGTTCCCCCCCCCCCCCCCCCCCCAGATGTGAAAGTATCTTGTCTCCTTATTGGTAATTTTGGGACAGGTGCCAGCGAGGTTACCTTAGCTTCTTAACCCTTTACAAATGAAAGGGTTTTGCCTCTGGCCAGGAGGGATTTTATAGCATTGTATGCAGAAAGGTGGGGTTACCCTTCCCTTAATATTTATGACACTCCCCCCAAATCACAGATAGGGTGAAACACTGGCTGTGATTTCTTCCTGGAGCTCTGGGAGAAAACAGAGTTAATAAGACATATGCACCTCTAAATATACTACTAACTGTATAAAGACTAACAATATTTTCCACATCTCAAGGACAATTTTAACCAGTTGATTTTAGGAAACTTTCATGGGAGAGTGCATTAGCCACTTTGTTAGAAGCTCCTGAAACGTGTTGTATGTTGAAATCAAAATTTTGGAGAGCTAAACTCCACCGAATAAGTGTTTTGTTATTTCCCTTGGCGGTATGAAGCCACTGTAGCTCAGCACGGTCGGTTTGCAGGTGGAAACAGCGTCCCCAAACGTATGGGCACAGCTTTTCCAGAGCATAGACAACGGCGTAACATTCCTTTTCACTGATTGACCAGTGGCTTTCCCTCTCAGACAGCTTCTTGCTGAGAAACACGAAAGGATGGAACTCTTGATTCGGTCCTTCCTGCATTAAGACTGCTCCCACACCACGCTCGGACGCATCTGTGGTTACTAGGATCGGTTTGTCAAAGTCTGGGGCCCTTAGCGCAGGGTCAGACATGAGTGTTGCTTTAAGCTGGTTAAAGGCCTTCTGACACTCTTCAGTCCACTGAACTGCATTTGGCTGTTTCTTTTTGGTTAGGTCTGTCAGTGGGGCGGCGATTTGGCTGTAGTGCGGTACAAATCGCCTGTAACATCCAGCCAAGCCTAAGAAGGATTGGACCTGTTTCTTTGACTTCGGGACAGGCCACTTTTGGATAGCATCCACTTTGGTCTGTAGGGAGTTGATAGTTCCTTGACCCACCTGGTGTTCAAGGTAAGTCACTCTGTTTAGGCCTATTTGACACTTTTTAGCTTTAACAGTTAGTCCTGCCTCCCTTATGCGCTCAAAGACTTTTTGTAGATGTTCCAGGTGTTCTGCCCAGGAATCCAAAAATATGGCCACATCGTCAAGGTAGGTGACTGCATATTCTCCCAATCCCGCTAGGAGACCATCTACAAGTTTTTGGAAGGTGGCGGGTGCATTCCGCAGCCTGAAAGGGAGCACATTAAATTCATACAGCCCGACATGTGTGGTGAAGGCTGACCTTTCCTTGGCGGATTTATCTAGCGGTACCTGCCAGTACCCCTTGGTTAAGTCCAAGGTAGAGATGAACTGGGCCCATCCCAGTTTCTCCAATAGTTCATCTGTGCATGGCATTGGATAGTTGTCTGAGTGAGTTACAGCTTTTAGCTTACGGTAGTGCATGCAAAAACGTATCTCCCCATCTGGTTTGGGAACTAGAACCACTGGAGATGGCCATGCACTGCCAGAGGGACAGATTACACCCATCTGTAGCATATCCTGGATCTCCCGTTCTATAGCAGTTTTAGCTTGAGGAGACACCCAGTAAGGTTGGGCTCTGATTGGGTGAGCATTACCTGTGTCAATGGAGTGGTATGCCCGTTCAGTCAGTCCTGGGGTGGCTGAGAACGTCGGCGTGTAGCTAGTGCACAGCTCCTTGATCTGCTGTCGCTGCATACGCTCAAGGGTCATGGAGAGGTTCACCTCTTCCACGCCACCAGCACTTTTCCCTTCGTAGTAGACACCTTTAGGCCACTCAGCATCATCTTCTCCCTGAGCTGTAAACTGACAAACCTTTAATTCTCTGGAATAAAAGGGCTTTAGAGAATTAATATGGTACACCTTAGGCTTTCGGTTGGAGATGGGGAATGCTATAAGATAATTAACAGCTCCCAGGTGCTCTTGGACCATGAATGGCCCTTCTCACGACGCTTCCATTTTATGGGCCTGGAGCGCCTTTAAGACCATGACCTGGTCCCCTAATTTGAAGGAACGCTCTCTGGCATGTTTATCATACCAGGCTTTTTGCTCTTTTTGAGTATCCTGTAGGTTTTTTTTAGCAAGGGCTAAAGAGATTCGGAGGGTGTTTTGTAGGTTGGTTACAAAGTCCAGAATGTTAGTTCCTGGAGAAGGTGTAAACCCCTCCCATCGCTGCTTCACCAACTGTAATGGCTCCTTAACCTTGCGGCCATATACAAGTTCAAATGGTGAAAACCCTAAACTGGGGTGTGGTACAGCTCTGTAGGCAAAGAGCAACTGCTGCAACACTAGGTCCCAATCATTGGAGTGCTCATTTACGAATTTACGTTTCATGGCCCCCAAAGTTACATTAAACTTCTCCACCATGCCATTTGTTTGATGGTGGTAAGGAGTGGCAACCAAGGGATTTACCCCATGAGCTTCCCAAAGGCTTTCCATAGTTCCTGCCAGGAAATTAGTTCCTGCATCTGTGAGGATGTTGGAGGGCCAACCTACCCTGGCAAAAATGTCTTGTTAGTGCCTGGCACACATTTTTAGCCCTGGTGTTGCTTAGAGGTACTGCTTCCGGCCATCAGGTGGCAAAATCCATGAAAGTCAGTATTTACTGCTTTCCTGTGGGTGTCTTTTTCGGAAAAGGACCCAGAATATCCACAGCTACTCGCTGAAATGGAACCTCAATGCTGGGGAGTGGCTGGAGACGGGCTTTGACCTGGTCTTGGGATTTTCCCACTCTTTGGCACACTTCACAAGACCGGACATAGGTAGAAACATTCTTGCCCCTTCCCTCCCAGTGGAACAACTTTCCCAAATGGTCTTTGGTTCTGTTCACCCCAGCATGGCCACTAGGATGATCATGGGCTAAGCTTAATAGCTTTACCCGGTGCTTAGTTGGAACTACCAACTGTCTCTGAGGATGACAGTCTTTCTGGTGTCCACCAGAAAGAGTTTCCTTGTATAAAAGTCCTCTTTTTACAACAAACTTGGATCAACTGGAAGAGCTGAGAGGCGGTGGGTTGCTCTGTGCCACCGTCCAAGCTCATTGGAGGCTCTCATCTGCTTCCTGTTCGGTCTGGAACTGTTCCCTTGATGCTGGAGACATCAGTTCCTCATTGGATTGTGGACCTGGGCTTGGTCCCTCTGGAAGCGATGAAGGTGACGGGGCTGTTTCCGTTGACTGTGAACCGCTCTCCGCTGGTGTACTATGTTGGGGTTCAGGCTGAGCCTCTTGTGTAGGGTTATCGACTGCTGCCAGTGCTGGTTTGGTGGGGCCCTCTGATGTTGGGGTTGCAAGTACTGGATTCAGTGCTGGCAATGGTTCTGGTGCTGGTTGTTCTTCTGGTTCCAGTTCTGGGTCTCTGTGACTGGATCCACTACTGCTGTTGCAGATGTTGGCATGGGGTCCGGTTCCATCACCTCTGACTGGGTCCTGGTAGAAGTTTCTGGAACAGAGCTAGGTGTGACAGCTTGCTTAGCCTGGCTGCGGGTGACCATTCCCACCCTCTTGGCTAGCTTCACATGATTGGCCAAGTTTTCCCCCAACAGCATGGGGATGGGATAATCATCATAGACTGCAAAAGTCCATGTTCCTGACCAGCCCTTGTACTGGACAGGCAACTTGGCTGTAGGCAAATTGAAAGAGTTGGACTTGATGGGTTGAATTGTCACTTGGATCTCTGGGTCGATTAAATTGGGGTCCACTAAGGAAGCATGGATAGCCGACACTTGTGCTCCGGTGTCCCTCCATGCTGTGACCTTCTTCCCATCCACACTCAGTTTCCCTTCGCTCTGAGGGTATCTGGGAGGCATCTGGGCCTGAGGCCCTCTGGGGTGATTCCGGTGCAATGATCTGTAGTCTGTTGGGGTTCTTGGGGCAGTTGGCCTTTACATGCCCCAGCTCGTTACATTTAAAACATCGCCCAGCTGACAGGTTACTGGGGCGAGGTGGGTTGCTGGAGAACGGTGTGGCGGGACGATAAGGTGTCTGGAGTGTTCCTTGGGGTGTAGTTGGGGCCTTGGGCTGCCCCCAGTAGTAGGGTGTGGTCTGAGGTTGTCCCTTGTGGTATCCGCTCCAACTGCGACCAGGGTTGTTTCTCTCTCCTCCCTCCACCCGTTTTGTTCTGGTTTGCCACACCTCTCTGGCGGTCTGGGACTGCTTGTATTGATCAGCATAAGAAGCAAGACTTTCTGCTGAGTTGGAAGGCTTGCATTTCTGATCTGTTCCCGGCAAAAACATCACACAGACAGACAGAACCCTTTGTTCCCCCCCACCTCCAGATTTGAAAGTATCTTTTCCCTTCATTGGTCATTTTGGGTCAGGTGCCAGCGAGGTTACCTTAGCGTCTTAACCCTTTACAGGTGAAAGGGTTTTGCCTCTGGCCAGGAGGGATTTTATAGCACTGTATGCAGAAAGGTGGTTACCCTTCCCTTTCTATTTATGACACCCTGTAAAGATAGTATATAGTCAGAACTAGCTGCACTCTGGAGGCTAGGGTGATACATAGTAGGTATTTCTTCCAGCTGATATAATAGTTAAGCCATTACAAGGCAATCTGGGCATCTTTTAATATATTTCTGGACTTCAGCTGATGAAATCTCTGGAGAATCGTGAGCCTCAAGGTGATCAGGGGTTTGACCTTTCTTTTATTGCCATAGCAACCAAATCTATCTTTAGTGTTTAAATTAGTTAATCAATTGTGGTGCCTGATTCACGGTAGTTGGCAGCCGCCATCTCTGAAAACTACTGACTCATTGTTCTTTCTTGACTAATATGTGCCTCTATTACAGGAGGGTATTCCCAGAGATAAATTGAATAAAACTATCTGATAGAAGAATTCGTTCGTCGTGTAAACCTAACATCTCATGCAGGGCTAATTAGCTTGAATAACTACTATGGCCATGTTTCTTTTTCCTACGCTCAGTCTTTATTCTGGTTTTCAGCCTCGGGGTGGAGGGAGGGGGTGCATCATTTAACTGCAAAGAGCGTGTTCCCCAGGGGCGGCTCTACCAATTTCGCCGCCCTAAGCAGTCGCCGCAGAATTGCCACCGCCGCAAAAGCCGCCGTGGTGGGAAGAGCAGTGGAGCTGCTGCCGAATTGCCACTGCGGGACATGGGCTGCCGCCCCATTCTGAATGCCGCCCCAAGCGCCTGCTTGGAAAGCTGGTGCCTGGAGCTGGCCCTGATGTTCCCTAATTACTTTAAGAAAAGAGGAAGATGCTCCACCTTTGAACTGCCAGCCTATGGCAAATTAGATTAACATGCACGAACAAATTATGCACTTAAAAGAGCTATTTTAAATGAAATCAAAATATGAACCATTTTGTGCCTAATAGGCATGTTCTCTTGATCCACTCTCTTCCTCTGAAAAGCAGTGTGAGATAATGGGTTGGGGACAGGGCCAATATCCAGGATATTTTAAGATCTAATCCCGCCAGGCCACAGATTTACTCTATGGGCTTGGATAAAATAATTCACCTCTATGTGCCTCAGTTTCCCCTTCGTAAAGTGTGAATAGGAATACCTACCTTCCTGTAGTGTTGGAGGGCTAATTAGTTAATGTTTGTTCTAATTATTTAAAATGACAAGTAATTTGTCTTCTTCTCTAGTTCTTTTTCTCTATAAACTAACAAATTAAAGACTTGGAGTCATCCCTTCTACTGAAACAGCAATATATTAAAGTGCATTCCAAATCTTTTTAGAGCTAAGACTTGTGATTAGTATTCTTCTTTCTTCTGCCACAGTTGATGTTGATATCCCTAACAATGACAAGTTTGGCATAGGGTGGAAACATCCTGATGAACTGCCAAAAGGCAAAATACAGTTCCATAGAATTTTGTAACATGGGCCAAGGTCTTCAAAGATATTTGCACTCAATTTGAAATCAATGGAAGGTAGGAGCCTAAATACCTTTGAGAATCTGAACCTTGGCTAATATGTTGCTGTTTTTCCTGTTCTCATTTTCCAAAATTCTGGATCTCAAATGCTGCCACCATATTTAATTGATACAGTGTATTTTCTCTTTCCTGTCATGCTTATTGACTTAAATAGGCTTTGGATCGGGCCCTACAAGAATATGGTACCTTAATGTAATGCTAAGACATAGATACTGATTCCTGAAAGAGCCCCACTGACTTCTTGCACTGAGGCAAAGGGAAGTGTGCCTTTTGAGAAAAAATAATAGGACTGAAGCATTGGAGATGGGACACTGAATAGGGTGGGCCACGGCTCTGAGGAGGCACAGAGCATTTACTCTCTCAGCTTCTTGGCTGGCCGGTTCTTGCTAACATGTTCAAGGTCTAACTCAGTGGTTCTGAACCTATTTACCATTGTGGGCTGCATATGCAGCTTTCTAGGTGTTATGTGGGCCACATCCACACAATATATATACTACCTGTATGTCCTTGAGGATGTCACATGGGCCACAGCTGTGTCCTGATTGGGCCATTGGTTGGGACCCACTCCTGATTGCCATATGTGGGGTTGGGGAGGAATTTTCCCCCAGGTCAGAGTGCCAGTGACCTTGGGGTTTTTTGCCTTCCTTTACAGTGTGTGGGTGCGGGTCACTTGCCAGGATTATGTGGGTATATCTCACTTAATCATTTCCCTCCCCCTACCAGGGCCTCAGGCCCTGGTGCACCTCGGACCCTCCTACTCTCTGCCTGTGGCACATAATAGTCTTGTCTCCTGTGGGCTGTAATACTTTGGTCTCATTTCCATTGCTGGGTTTAGTGCAGGGTACTGCTGGTGGCCTGTGCTATACAGGAGGTCAGACTAGATGATCTGGGGGTCCCTTCTGGCCTTAAATTCTATGAAAAAAATCCCTGCAGTTCAACATGTTGATCTTTGTTGTTGCCTGCTATGATGCCCTTAGGGATATGTTCTTCTGAGCTAGATGTTGGTGACATGACCTCATAATTATGCTAAATCCATGTTCTTCATGGCTTTACACAAACAGACTTGCAATGCAAATGAGAACACTCTCAGTTATTTTAAGGAGCTGCTGGTACCAAAGTGAATCATTTTTCTTTTGATTAGCATTTTCAGAGAGTAACCTTCTTGCATTCTCCAAGGGGGCTGCGGCTGCTGCATGTCATGTATGGTCACATTTAAATCCTTTAATGTTCTCGGCCTCAAAATGCTGCTTTTACTGGGACTCCTCAAGACATTCACTTTTGCTACACAATGGCAAGCTGAGATTGTCCTTTTCCGCTTCTTAAATGAAAGTCTATGCATAGTCTGCGAGATACAATCCTCATTTTACATTCCTCATTCAGTGCCAACAAGGCAATTGTTAAGGGGGAGGGGACCTAGGGGGACAGGCATCTTGATAATTTAAAATGGCAGCCCATCTGTGAAAAACAAGGGATTGAGTTGCAGCTAAGAGAATCAATTAGATCTGAGTGATTTTCATATTCTTACTTAGATCCTTGAACCTATTTCCACTCTAGCATTAACAGGGTTTTCGTTTGGGTAAATGATGGGAGCTTTGATCATGATGTTGAGCCTTTGCCACGTGCACGGAGGGCTATCAAAGGAGTTGACAAGCTCTATATCTGAAGTTCGACTGAACGTCACTGCCAATTTTCAGAGGGATTAATTAGTCATGATCCTCAGCGAGAGAATTTCAATAGCAACTCAAGGAATGTATTGCTTAATGTAAAATAAATGAGGTGGGGGATTGGGATGTGTCTGATTTTTTACTTCCATATTCTGTAGTGTTTAAGCTGATAGCAGGAATTTCAGAGTTCAAAAATAGCTTTGGCACAGGTTGGCACGAGCATGGGGATTTTAAATCTTGTCTTGTTGTCCAATTTGATGCTGTTGCAGACAGGCACACATCAAACCCTTTGTGAAAATAAGAAAATAAGACAAATCATTACAGCAGCATGCCAGTTTCCTGCTGCAAGTGATCCTTGGTGTACTAACACCATTAACAGTTGCAACATGACTTTGGTTGAAGTAGTAGGGGCTCCATGTGGCCCTTAGGCAGTCCTGGCAGCATTTGAAAAGTAACTATAAAAACAGAAAGACATGGGCTTTGGTAGTCTCTGTACAAATAAGAGTGAACCAGAAAGATGTACAAGACAGGCTACCATTTGTTCATACTAAATCATATTTTAGAGATAGTTTGTGTTTGACTCGCAGTCCTGCTCTTTGGCCTGAGAGCAATTGTGACAGATTCTGGGGTAAGAAGATATCATGGATATTGTGGGGGCAAAATACTCAGCTCTGGGGAACAAAGGGAGGCCTTTACATCACTCTCTGGCAGCCCCAGTGCAATAGGAACTTATGTGCATGAAACCTATGTGAAAAGGAAAGTCGGGTGGGAGGACTCAGTGGGGTAAGAGAAATCAATCCCCTCAGAAAGGGAAAATATTAGCAAGGTGCAGTGATCTTGCCCAGACTGCCATTTTAGATGGACAGTAGCGAAGCCATGGATTTCATCTGAATGGTCAGAATAGTGAAGTGACATCAAATGAAAAGGACTGGGTAACAAATGCATGTGAAAGGAAATAAACTGGGGTGTGCTTGTGGGGCCCATGTTGTTCATGTAGAATATTTTAATTTGTGTGCAGATCAAGTAGATGATCAGGGAAGATTTTCTTACATGTTATTTCATATTCTAATACTATCCTTTCACTTCCCTTCTTCCTGTTTTCTCTGTTTATTTTTCTCTTTCTTCATATTTCTGCAGCTCCCTTTCCCTTGCCTTCTCTGCTTGTTTCTTTAAACTTGTTCTTTTTTTAAAAAAAGAAACAGTTCCCCTGTCTGCCTCACCATCTGCTCTCTCCCCTCTGAGGGTTTCCTGCTAGATGGCTGTGATTGGAAATACATTGCAGGTATAAACTGTTCCTGCAATATTTCAGTGTAAATACTAAAAGAACAGCTGTTCCCACAGTGATAAAATGAACTCCAAAATAATGAAAATGGTACCGAACTGGACACAGCATATTTTAAAGCAAGATCAAGTCATGCCAAAATCCCTCATTTTAAGATCTGGGGATCTAATGTTGAAGGTATCTAACTATTAGAGGAGTGAGGGTCTGGAACAGCCTTACAGTAGGAGTAGTGGGGCTACCAAACTGACTTTAAGATGGATCTTGATAAGTATATGAATGGGATTATATTATTGCCTGCAATAGCAAGGGACTGGACTCAGTGACCCAGGAGGTCCCCTTAACCTCTCTGTTCCTAATTTTAGATGTCACAACTTGTCTCTGCACAGTATTTCTCTCCATTTCTCTTCCATCTTTTCCTTTCCTCTGACATCACTTCACCTGCCAGTCAGCACACAACAACAGCCACAAAGTGCGTCCACTCCTTCAAGTGACATCACCAGATCATTCCAAATCAATCTACATTCCCAACAGCCTTGGAGACCCATCCACCACATGAATTTCTCTGAACTGGAGGTACTCAGTCTGTGCTTTGTGGTTCAGCAAGGTCTGTATGTTCTGAGGAATGTTTAATGCTCTGTGGGCATGGGAGAAGCGACTGCTGGGAAAACAGCACATAGGAGTCCTCTTTTTTGGCTAGCTAGAAAAAATGTCAGGGAAGTGACAAAGAAGCAATAGTGATGGAGACTGGGTGAGAATCAGAACAGAATAAAATGGAATAGAATACAATGATGTTTACTTTTGTAAAAGTTTTCACTTAAATATATTAACAAGGAACTCCCTTAGTATTTGGCATCTCATTTGCAGGTACCTTCGGAGAGCTTATTATTCTGATTCACTTTAGTCATTCTGAATTCTCCAGCAAGGGCCCTTTCTACTCATGCAAACTTTAGAAAAGATCAATTTCCCCAAGGCCAAAGTGAGTTGAGAACAATTTTGTCCCAGAGTTAAAAACCAACTCAGGGTCAAAAAACATGTGTGAATAAGAACATTAAATTCATCCTAGCCACCACATTGAATAACATGCTCACTCTCCTTCTCTCTTTGCTGAATTTATAAAAGTGTCTGCTAAAAACAAGAGAGGGAAACGCAAAGTCCTTCTTCCCTGTAAATACAGTAGCCAAGTTGTTTAATCATATATTTCACTTTGTATTTAATTTCCTTGATTTCTGCACTTTTCAACTGTGTTTTGCTCATTTGATAGAAGCTTTCATTTCATAACTTAACACCAGTAAAAATACTTTCATCTGCTTTCTCATTTTGTAATGCTGTTTGCCACTAATAACTCATGCAGATAATGTACACACTTCATAACATACAATAAATACCACTGGGTTTGCTAGAAGAAAGGTAATACAATATTTGTCAGCCTCGCTCTCTGGAGGAAAGAAATTATAACTGTTTTCATAATGTGTTTGCTTTATTACTTTTGAGCTGTTGCTGTCTGTGGTGCTACATTCTTTCCACCCACTATTTGCACACAGTAGGCTAAGTTCTACTCTGTGTAAATCTGGATTAACTCCATGTATAGCAATAAACTGCTCCAGATTTACACTGGTGTAAGTGAAAGAAGAATTCAGTTGAGCCTGGTCTTGTTTGTGGGGTGTGAGATAGGCATACCTGCTCAGGAGCTGGGGACAGTCACAGTCCTTTCACTGGGAGAGTAAAGACTACACAGCAGTAGCAATGCTGCTGGCCCAGAGGAGTAGGGAGATGAGAGCTCACCCCACAAAGAGAGGAAGTGCGCTCCGTACGCCAGTGGTGGGCAACCTGCGGGCTGCAGGACTGCTGTACGCTGTCAGACAGTGGAACTGTGTGGCCGCACTTGTCAAGCGCTTGGAGTCATTGGGTGGGATTCCGTGCGGTACCTCTAAGAGAACTCGCACACAGTGGGAGCAGGCCAAGGTGATTTTAAGCTACCTTTGCACCCTCCCCAATGCTGTGCTGCTGCTGCAGATGGAGAGGCCTCGGACATAACTTAGATGGCCCTGGGGGCCTAAATTATGGCAGCATCCTGGGTCTGTCCTGTGGACTGCAAAGGCAATCTTACAGCTATCCTCCACAGTGCTTGAGCCGGGGGGAACAGGGGAGGAAAACCTCCCCCAGTTGGGTATACAGCTTCTACAGCCCCTTCGCCCATCCCTTTTACCTGATGTAAAGGGGCTAGACCAGGGGTGAGGATCACACACACACCGGGCCTGCTTGTGATTCCAGCACCATGCTGTAACTTAAAGGAGTAATTTGGCCCAAGGCTCCGTGATGCATAGAGTCTTTCCAGGCTGTGCTTTATGGTTTCTAAGCCTACTTTAACCATAATTTGCCCTCATAAAGATGAAAACAAAACAAAAAGCACCTGTTTTCAGCGAGGGACTCGCCTCATCATCAAAAAAAAGGGAAGTGTGGTGCGTGACAAACCTGAAATTGCCTTTCACACAACAATATTTCAATCCTTTTCTTCCATATCATTTTGTTCACTATGTTGTAAAAATAGCAACTGCAGTTTTATTCCCAAAATCTGGAAGTCTTGAACAATGGCTTACACATTTTCAAAAGGGGCCAGTGATTTTGGGTTCTGATTTTCAGATGGTGGATACTCAACACTTTCCAATAATCAGGCACCTTTAAGAGGTCGTGTAGAGGGGTGGCTGTTCACTGTTTATAATGTTCATGGCCAGGTATCACTTTGCAGACACGCTGATTCATTTAGCTCTTAAGAACTGCACACAGCCTTTCATGTGACTAACCACACACCCTGCATAGGGCTCATCTGACAACAGAAACAACGCTTAACAAAGTCCATCACCAGACAACAGTCTGTACTTAGCACTAGTGATTTCTCTCCCAAGCCAGAGCGCTTCTTCCATCCCAGTCTGGTCTCACAGCCCATCTTCCCAGCTCTTCCTAGGTGGAGTGGAGCCTTCTGGCGAAGGCCTGTAGGCCCCAAATTTCTAGGGCCAAACGCCATCCAGATTTCTCCACAGGAGACTTCTGTTCCCTGGGCTCCCTTAGTCTCAGGGTCTTCCCTGCAGGAGTCCTTCCAACTACCTGCAGTCTCTCTACACTTCGTCCCTTCATTTCATCCTCCTGCTGCTTTTTATAGAGCAGTCACCCTGATGTCTCCCAGATGTGGCTCATACTGTAATCAGGGTTGGCTAGCTTCGGCCCTTAAGGGCAAGCCAACCTCATATAGGTCTTAAGTTATGCCCCAAAAACTGTTGCACCAAAATGACTAGTCACTTTAGAAAATGTTGACCTATAGTTACATAGGCCATTTCACTCTCTTTATTGAAAATTCTTTTTTCTCCCTACTTTGTGCATTTTCACGAATTGCTAAATCAGCTTCCAGCTAAAGATAAATAGTTTTCCAGTAATAACTGGAGATACTAAAAGCTATGTTTTAGGATGTCATAAAGTCTGCTGTCTGTGCTGTACTGCTTAATCCTGATGACACATCCAAGAGAGACAGGCAAGGAACAGAAGGGATGTAAAAATGTCTCATTCAGTATAAAGACAAATAACATTCGTTCCCTTTTTGCAGATCTTTTTGGAGGGTTAAAATTATAGCTACAATTAGATTAAGCAACATTTGAACCAAAATATTAGCTGTGGGTCCTTCAAACAGTGAGTCATTTGATGGATGGAGATAATTTAATAATACACCCACTCAGACTTCTTCATTTCCAAAAGATGATCTTTAGATGTTTAACAACTCTCCAACTTGTGCTGAAACTGAATGCTAAAAGAATGGTATATCAATCAGAGAGCAAGTGCTAATGTAGTCCTTTCTGTATTAGTAGCAAATTATCATCTAAAGATTACCTCGGTTTTTAAAATTTTACATTTAAAAAAAATGTAAAACTACATTTTTAGATGTAGTGGACAATTTTCACCATCTGCATTTGACTGTGACGTTACTCTTTCCATGGATTCCATTCCTAAACCTCATTAACTAGGTCATGTGGTTTACTACTCATAGCAAACTATTGGGGGAGTCTGTGCGAGCTGATTCCTAACCTTGTCAGGGCCACTGATTTAGTATGTGTCTGGTCCCTTTTAACAAGTCATTGACAGCTCTTGGTGCCTCAGTCAGCCCAGATGGAAAATTGAATGAAGCACAGGAATGCTGAAAACTGTATGCTATCTCTCAGCTGAGTTCTGCTGGGCAGAGGCGTTACATGAGAGAGAAATCTGCCTCTTACGTGAAACTCCAGGTGATGCTAACCACTCTATTGTTGTAACTACAAGACCTTCTGTATACGACTCTTCATGGAAGCCAAAGTCTTTGTGTGATATAAAGAAATGACTTATAGAGGACTCCAAAAAAGCTGAGAACCATGTACAAGACAAAAACCCTTAATAAAGACCCTTGTAGTGAGGAAGCCACTCACTAGCTAAGGGATTGTCTACACAGGACGATACTGTGCAGCAAGCCAGGGTGTGACTCTACAGTGCACCAGTGTGCCCGGAAGTATCATACCACGTGGACACTGTTACAGGGCAGTGAAGATATCAGAGTGTGCTTTGACATATTCCTGGTTGCAACTGGAAGGACTAGGAATAGAGGTTTGACTTGAAGCGCATTTATAAAACAACGAGGAGATGTAATTCCCAGCTCGGGTGGACGGAAATGTGCTGGCTCTGCTCTATTTAGTGCCTAAAAATGGAAGCGTGGCTTCAGCAGCATAGGTTTCGGCTTGGGCTAGCCACCTGTGGATGTACCTAGGCAGTCCGGTGGGATTGTACTCAGGCAGCTAGTCTGAGCTGCCACCTGTGCTGTGGCAGCCGCGCTGCTATTTTTAGAGCTAGCGTGTGTACGTCTACTTGATCTGGGAATTGCATCTCCCAGCTGCTATGCAGATGGACCCGTAGTGTCACTAAAGTGAAGAGGGGGCTTTGTATTAAATATCAGGGTAGAAGATTTTGGTCTGTTTAATTGTCTCTTCTTAAATTCACTCAGTGGTGTTGCAAGGCCTGAACCTAGAAGGAACACCTCCTGTGAGGAATGGCATGCACTCAACACTGGGGAGTTGCTGGGCTGGGTCCCCCCACCCCGCCCCTAACCGCCCCCTACCCCTACCCCCGACAGGCCCACCCAACCCATCCAACCCCCCCGCTCCTTGTCCCCTCACTGCCCCTTTCCGGGACCCCCAGGACCCCGCCCCTTATCCAACCTCCCCTGCTCCCTGTCCCCTGACTGCCCCGACCCCTATCTACACCCCTGCCCCCTGACAGGCCCGCCCGACCCATCCAACCCCCCCACCCCGCTCCTTGTCCCCTCACCTCCCTAACTGCCCCCCCAGGACCCCACCCCTTATCCAACCCCCCCCGCTCCCTGTCTCCTAACCACCACCACCCCCAAACCTCCGCCCCATCCAACAACCCCGTCTGCCCCCCCGGGACCTCCTGCCCCTTATCCAACCCTCCCTACCCCCGCCCCCTTACCATGGCACTCAGAGCGGCAGGATAGGCTTAATTGGAAAGCCTGGGAGGTGGGCGAGTGCAAGCGTGCCTGCGGGGGATCTCAGGGGCCAGGCAGGACAGTCCCATGGGCCGGATGTGGCCCGCAGGCTGTAGTTTGCCCACCTCTGATCTAGAACTAAGTATAGTCACAAATGCTGGTGTTATTATCATTACATGGTTTAAGTAGCTGACTTCACAGATGAGAAGTTCGTCAGGTGTTATTTACATCCCGCTGTATTTCACGTAATTGTCCAAGAGAATGGGAATACACAATGGAAGGCCAGAGTACAAAAGATGGAAGTCACAACTGCCTCATGCCAACATGTGCTGTGACTTTGGAATATATGTTCCAGATTCTTATTTGAACAACCATCAGCAGAAAGAGTCGCAGTACAAGTAAACAGACTTCCTAGTACCCCCCAGAATGAGCTGTTCATGTGCTCTCCAACGAGATTTAGGAAGGAATTAATTTAGCCTAGAGTACAGTAGTATGTAGATCATTAATGATGCCAACCTACTGTATGGTTGTTCTATCACACGTTTATTCATCCTCTTTATTTTTCTTGACATGTTGAGGTTGGTTTATTTCTGACCTTAGCATAGGCTTTGTGGGCCAGTTTGGGAAACCTTTACTTATACCAGTGAACACTTACTCACCCAAGTAGTCCCATTGACTTTAGCAGGATTACTCGAGTGTGTAAATTCTCACAGTCAGGCCCTATGAAATCTGGCCACCACCTCAGTACCTTTGGAACCTTAAAAACAACACATTTGGCTTGCAAAGGATACTGATTTATGTAGCACATCTGGAAGAGTTGCAGAGTCTGACGTGTTTCCATGGCTAATAAATGTCTTGCTGTCATTGGAGAGTGTCCCACTCTTATTACCCAAACAAAATAATGCACAGAATCACTTCCTTCCTCAAACAATTATTTTAGTTTCATTGATCCTCCTAAAAGATTTTAACTTGCCCTTCCGGAGAGAAAGCCAAAGGGAAAATCAGCAGCAAGCAAGCATCTGTTTTCCTGTATTGCAGCCAGATCTGTGCCATGTTTCCAAAACAGAGCACTTTCAATTCAGTTTGTTTAAATGCAGTTTCCAGTGTAGTTTGTCAATTGGCTGTAAAATGTCAAAAAAAAGTTGGTTGAACTTTAGAGCATTGGATGACATGTGATTAGTAAATCTGGGGCATTTCATTAGCTGCAAGTCAAACCATCCGAGTGTTACTAGCACACAGAGACCCAGGAACCCGCAAGGTAAGCTTCTTGGAGGTTACAAAGGGAGAATGTCAGAAGAAGCATTTTAACTTCACTGTTCCATTCATACCCAAATATTTATACAGGATTGCTGTGGGGGTGAAATCCTGGACCCACCAAAGACCATGGGAGTTTTGCCACTGACTTTGATGGAGCCAGGATTTCACCCCAGGTACTTTGTTGTTGCCTCTCAAAGTCCAGCTGTGTATTGGCTCCTTTTTGCTATCTCCATCCAATTGTGAGTGGTTAGGGGAAGGTAGAGGCAAAGGAAAGAGAGAATGAGAAAGAAGGATAGATGGTATTGATCTCATTGGAGACGATTGTGGCAGTCCCTCATGCAGGCGTGTGGACAGAGCAAGGGCAGCGAATGGCACGAGAAGCCTTCTTGCCTTTGCATAGACTGAGTGAGGGCCAGGCCTGACTGCCTTTTCTCCTTCTGTGTGCATTTGGGGGCTCACAGTGACACAAATGAGGGGGGGAGGGCGTGAGGCCAGGTTCACTCACCTACACTCCAGCCCCAGAGCGGAATAGAACAGAGCATGCTGCTCAGGGAGCCCCCCATAGGGAAGTCTGGGTTAATGCTATATATTTTGTTCAGGACTGTGTCTTAAAGGCATGATCCAGCTTCCCTATATCACAATGAGGACATAATGTAATTGACTATGGCTATGTTTTCTACTTCAGGAGATGTATTACAGTAGAACCTCAGCGTTACGAACACCTCGGGAATGGAGGTTGTTCGTAACTCTGAACAAAACGTTATGGTTGTTCTTTCAAAAGTTTACAACTGAACATTGACTTAATACAGCTTTGAAACTTTACTATGTAGAAGAAAAATGCTGCTTTTAACCATCTTAATTTAAATGAAACAAGCACAGAAACAGTTTTCTTACCTTGTCAAATCTCTTTTTAAACTTTCCCTTCATTTTTTAGTAGTTTATGTTTAACACAGTACTGTTACAATACTGTCTTTGCTTTTTTTTGCTTTTTTTTTTTTTTTTGGTCTCTGCTGCCTAACTGCATACTTCTGGTTCCAAATGAGGTGTGTGGTTGACCTGTCAGTTCATAACTCTGGTGTTCGTAACTCTGAGGTTCTACTGTACTCTGTCTTGAAAAGTTCTGAGATATATTGTCTATTCTTTGCTAATGTTCATTCAATTGACAGTACCTCCTTATTATCTGATATTTTTCCAAGCACTTATATGAGAGATTTGTGGAACACCCTCATTAGTGCACATTCCTCCTTCAAAAAGTTCTCATTCAAAATAGCTGAATTCATTTTAAAAGCGACAGATGGAGGGGAAAAAATATCACAATATTCAGCTAATTTCCCCTGTTACGCTTAGTAATGGCTGATTGGCTGCCATTTTTCCTTGTTCCTTGGCCACGGAAAAGATGTGTCATTGTTGTATCCTAAGTCCCTGTATAAAATAAAATAATTAGGATCCAAAAGATAATCTTCTTGATCTATGCCTCGAAATAAAATCAGGAATAAAAACACTGAGATAAAACTCAGTCTTTGGTGCCTCCTTCTTTTTAACCCTACAGTTTTAGAACTTGATATCAACATTTTTGTGGCCCAGGTAATTTCTTTCATTTAGTTGGTCCTCCTGCTTTAACAAAGCATTTCCTTCATAATGTACTGGAGCTTAACAAAAAAGAAAAAGAGAACAACTTTGCTGTGTTTTAAACATAGCCCTATTACTCTGCCAATACGATGGTTATCTTTATTTTCTCTAACTAGAACACTGAATTCCCACACAAAATTGGCAATATAATTTCTGAGCTAAAACTGCAGCTACATCTTTCAGACTTTAGTAATCTTCTGTATATTGGGTCCATACTTCTTGTTCATGCTTTTAGGGCCCTACATTGCTCAAGCCTGACCTTTACAGATGACAGTCTCTCCAGAGCTAGTGAAAAAAATTTAGAATTCACAATTGCAAGTCGGGTTTTTTTTAATATAAATTTCAATTTTAAAAAAAAGTTTGAAATTTTCACCAAAAATTTCCACGATTTCAGCCTGTTATTTCTGGCTAGATACAGGATTTGTCAAAAAAACCAAACAACTCCAAAATTCAAAATTTCAATTAAATTTCACCCAGGAAAGAGACATTTTTGTGAACGTAACCTTGAACATTACATCCCATTTTTTTGACCACCATTACATCTCCCTCCATGCTTCCCCCCACCTCTGAGCTGTGCGAGCGATGCTAGCCATGCTACCCCTTTCATATCCTCTTCTTCCTTCTATAGAGCTCCCCCATTCATGGTTACCCCCCACCCCCACCCAAAAACTTGTACATCAGGCCACTGTCCTCTTTCTTGTTCCAAGAGCTCCTAAACAGTCACTTCTCCCATGCTGCCTACAGGGAGTGAACTCACTTAGTCATAAATAACAGGCCATCAAAGTGGATATAGTGAGTGTGAGATCTGATTATTGTAACTGTTCTCTTCCTTCTCCTCTTCCTTGCCTTTTGTTTGTTCATAGCCCTCAATTGTTCAATAAAGTAAACAGTAAATTCTTCTGGACCGTGGAATCATCTCAGCTGGTGTAAATCAAAATAAACCTATTGAAATCAATGAATCTACGCTGTAGCTCCATTTACAATCAATGGATTGATGCCAATTTATACCAGCTGAAGAGTTTTGCCCCATGTCTTTATTTGTTTCTGGAAAGCCCCAGTCACACTTTGGGTGTTCAATAATAAAAGGGAACTTCTATGTTATACCTTTTTCACTAACACATATCTTGTAAGTTGATCTTGTAAGTTTGGCTCCTTTTCATTTTTGATAAGCCTAATTCTGACCTCAGGAGGGGTTAGTGGTTACTTTTCAAATGTGGGAGAAAGACAGTTATCTGTAATTCATTATTTCTTGTATCCTGATCATTCAAAAAGGATCATCATGGGATATTAGCATGATGGTTTCACTCATCTAAAAATGGGACCTTTGGCTGGCTACAATAGAAAGGGATATGTGTGTTTCACAGCAGAAATTCAGCAAGGCTCAGTAAAGTAAATAGAGTGTTTAAACAGCTGTGAGAAGGTTACATACGTTATTTGAAGACATGTAAAATCTTCTCTCTAATGATGATCTTGCCATTCCTTCCAAATTTCTCAGTGGAGAAATAACGGCAGGGCCAAAGTTTATATCTGTTTTGAAGTATGAAGAGCCATATATCACTTTCTCTCCACGTGCACTAGTCCCAGTGATGTCAGTGTGAATTTTGCATATGGAGCAAGGGCAGTGCATAGTCCTAAGACTCACTAACATTGTGGAACTACAGGTTCCACATTTACTCATTAAGATGGTTCTTGCTTTTCTTATCTTTGGCTATCTGTAAATGAAATGCTAATTATATAGAGCCGTCTGTTGTGTTTAAAGCTGTTCTGTAGAAGTTTATTTTTCAAGACCTACTTTTCTGAGTATAATTTGTGTTCAGAACAAAGTTCAGGAATCCAGTGAAGTCTACGGGTTTCCTGTCATATGGTTTGAACCAGATCTTTTCTCTCTTTTGAGAAGTTTGTGACAAAGAATTTCACTCACCTTTGCCACAAATACTAGCATTCTTTGACATCCGCTACAAGCATATGGAATGTACATTCATTGGACATTGATAGGTCCTGCTTTCCCTCTCCCAAGTAAATTATAGCAAGTGGTCTGGTAACCACTCACTCTGAGCGTTTCTATAGATTTATTTGCCACAAGTGATTTACAGAGTATTTTGTGACATTCTCTGGCACTTTTGAAAGGTGGGGAAAAGGAAAGGAACATAGTTTGAAAGGGATCATATTCCAACGTGGAAGTAAGGCGATCTCTCTGGAAGTCTTTCCTGTACATCTGGACTTAGATGGAGTGAGAGATTAGATTAAGCCATGATACAGTAGGAAAATTTTTTCATATTTTGAGCCTGAATTCCTGACATGGAAAAATGGAGCCTGACGTGGAGAAGGATCCTGGACAGTCAATACTACTCAAAGAGGGAAGATATAAATCTTTAGAAATGTATATGTAACAAATAGGAACAATAAAACAGGATTTGGACTGCAAATCAGAGTAGTTTTTACCATCCTTATAATTTCTTCTAGCCAGTTGAAAAGCTAAGTAATTCTGGTTGGGTTGTTTCTCATGAATTCACTATTCCTAAGATATTTTTCGAATGCCACTGCTACTTCCATCTTCCTTTCAGTGAACTTGTCAGAGTTCAATGTTTGGGCCAAACCCTGACATTGAAGGGAATGTTGACTAAGTTAAAACACAGAGCTTGTCGGAACTTAGCACTACATAATTTTTAGTATGTAGTATCAGGGTCCACATGGCCAGTTAGTGCATGGCAGGCTAGTGCACTGTAGAGTCACACCCTGGCTTGCCACTCACCAAATCACTGTGTAGACAAGGACTTAGTTAAAATTCAGGATTTGACCCTTGAATGTTATCTTCTGCTGCACAAACTTCAAGAAAACTCACCCGTCCGCTGACCCATTATGCACAAGTGAGATGCAAGGGGAGTTCCCCAGTTCTTTTCTTATTCTTTGCTGTTGTTTCATAAGCAGGTGGGTATGTCCCAAATTCTTGATCCTTGAGAAATATTTCCTGTTGGAGGTCAGCATGCAACAAGGTTCTATAGTTCTCAGTGGAGGCTGGCAACACCTGAGACAGCGTATACGCAAATCTGTCATAGAAACAACTCTGAGCCAGGTTAGAGTGGTGGGTGAAGATGTGATACGGGGTAGGCCGACCAGAAGGACCCTCCTCTGCCTGCCCTACTGCATCCTAGTGCTCTCAAGAATGTATAACCAGGTCTGAACAGCTTCACTTTGTTAGGCAACAGCTATTACAGGCTTGAAGGAATGCAATCAGTTTGTATTTGCATATTGGCTGCCACATTTTCCAAGACATACCTTTCAGTATTGATGCTGTCACAATCTATATTCCATCAGTGGTAAGACCTTCAGATCCTCTTCTGATAGATGAAGCACTGGATTTGTAGCAAAGGCTGGCTCACATATTCTGAAAGGTTTATCAGAGATTTTTTCCTCCTCCAGACTGGGATTTTATATAGAAGAATTTTTTTTAATATTAAAATATTTCCTCTTTTCTATTCTGTCTTTAAAATAAAACCTTTGGGGCTGTTAATATCTCTGATGTTATTGCTTTGAAGGCTGCATAAAAAAGATTCCAAAGGAGAAAAAAGCTTTTTAAGGACTCATTCAGAACATTCACAATCAGTCTGTGACTTTGTAGCTCTAAATATAAGTGGAACCTTTGACATAACAGAGGTTCAAGGCTTAAGCTTTTGCATGACAGTTTGAGCAGATGTGCATTTCTGAGAGTTGAATTTTCATGTATTAAGATTTCATTTATTCAAGGATATTCAAAACTCCTCTATAAAACTCTCTGCAACTGTTTTTCCCTGTGCATTTGACTATAGATTACTAAATGCATAAATGTGTCCTGCTACCTTTTATATAGATAATTTTACAAAGAAAAAATAATTTTACATTCACCTTTTTAGTAGTGAAGAATATTACAGAAGATTGACCCCTTCATTCATCATGCAGCACCTCTGAGCCTCAGTCACAGGCTAGGACCATGTTGTGCTGAGCACTTTACAAACACAGCACAGACAGTCCCTGCCCCCCAAGAGTTTCCAATTTGCCTACTTCTCTTTGTCTTGGAAGGAAAAACGCAGTGATGTCCTCATTAGGAAGCCTTTATTCAAATCAGTCTGTAGAGGCTAGTTTAGAGTCCCACATCTTGTTCTGGCAACAGCTTTGTCATAATCACCTAAGATATAATGATTGTCTTCCTAGGTCAAAAAACAATATGTACTTTTGTTATTACTGAAGTAACATCACTAACTCTGCTCCTCTAGTCTTAAGCTCCATTTTTCAAAGTTCTACTATCCACCTAAGGTGATCACATTTAAGAGTTGCTTCTCCTTTGAGAGATATAAGTAATAGAACCAGTTTTCCCCATTCTAAGTACATGCAGGTGATAGAATCTTTCCAAGTGGAAGAAACATTTTAGTGAGCCCACTTTATCTATCTATGGCCTGTTGTGATAATTGGGCTTACAAATTTACCCTAACTGTGGGCTCCACTGTAAGAAGTACGTGAAAGTTCATAAGATGTCACGGTAACCTATAAAGCCAGGTATTGTTGGGGAAAGGTATGAAAGGGAGACAGACTGAATTAGTCCAAGTAAAAATGCCTACTGATGTAGCTCAAGGACTGTGTTAGAATTCATGCTTGGTAAACAAGAAAAGTGTGGAACCAGAAATCAGTGAGCCAAAATTGGTATGTTGTAAAGTAGGCCCACCTGGTGGACAAAATAATGAGGGGATGGTCTATTTCACCCACCGTTCCCTCTGTTTGTCCTAGTAAAGGAGACTTTCAGGAGAAAAACTGAATCAAGCTTCACCATCTCCTGGGTCCCCAAGCTTTCCTGACTCTGAGAGATGTCCTGACCAGACCGCGCCAGAGAGAGGAACTCAGATGACATATCCACCTCAGCTGGCTGGCTCCAGCTGAACTCCAAACACCATCTGGAATGAAATGGGATCAGATTTTAACAACAGTAACAGCAGCAGCTCCAGCCTATCTCAATTAACTATTCTTTCCCCCAAAAGGACAGATATAACCATCATTGATACCATCTAAGAGACTGTCAAACAAGAAGTTTTTTCCATCTAAAAACCTTCTCCAGCAAAAGGGAAAGGGAACAAGGGATGCTGTTAACATGAAAGCCTTACTTAGTACTTTACATTTCAAACGCTTTCATTGTTTTGCCTTCTTTTCTTTATCTTTAATAAAAGGTTAAAATTATTTTTAATTATATGTTTGCCATGGTACTAAGCAAGCTGAGGTCTCTGTGTCCCAACCCCTGATTTTGTTTAATACTGCTTATTGTTGGACTGTGACTGGGTCATGTTATATCTTTAGCCCATATATTCCATCTAACTTAATACAGCCCCATTATCTTAGTATTTGAGATTACTTTCTTTTTTCATGTGACTTGCCACATCTGTTTGGAGCTCTTCTTTCCTCCACCCATGTCTTTGAGTCACTTGCTCTTACACCCCTCCTTTCCCATTTAGCGTATGAGAGACTTTTTCTAAAATGCTCTCTGATGGTGTGTCTAAGGAAGGCAATATACTGCATGAATTCATTGTATTGTAATCTGAAAATTAATACACTGAAAAAAATGCCGAAATGCACTATGCAGGCTTTCTGGCTTCGAACAATTGACTAGGTAGTGTGCTCTACTTACTTGGTATCTCAGAAATTCAAACTCATAATTTATGGGTGAATGGTATGAGCATGAAATCTAGCTATATCTTGATCCATTATGCAAGCGTCCATTGTGCTATGGTCTTACTGCTGAATTTTTTAATTCTTTATAAATCCGATTTCAAGAGGAACTATTAATATGGCTGCTACTATAACTAGTCCCTTAGAAAGGCAAGATATCCTTCTGAATCTACAATATATTTTAATTGTATTATAACAGTCTCACTAAGGAATTACTTCCACTAAAATATTAAGAAAATGCTGATTTGTGGTCACCATCAATGTGATATTATCCACTTAACCAATGTCACATGTACCTGGTGCATTTGAAAGGCCTGCATCTTCCTGCTGAATGCAGAGTTTGTAGTACAGCCTTACATTTTGTTCACTTCAAGGCAACATCCACTGAACACCATATGGTGCATATAAGGGAAGGATCTAACTTTTAAAAGACGTTGAGACTTTTAATAAAGAGTGTGTGTGTGTGTTTGTTTTATAGGGGCAATGCTTCATCAGTGTCTGCGATACAAGTGGGGCAAAAGGCCAGTGGAAATAGAAAATAGAATTCCTAATAACATTTGCAAAAAGGAAAGGAGTACTAGTGGCACCTTAGAGACTAACAAATTTATTTGAGCATAAGCTTTCGTGAGCTACAGCTCACTTCATCGGATGCATGCAGTGGAAAATACAGTGAGGAGATTTATATACACACAGAACATGAAACAATGGGTGTTACCATACACACTGTAAGGAGAGTGATCACTTAAGATGAGCTATTACAGGCAGGAGAGCGGGGGTGTGGGGGAAGAAAACCTTTTGTAGTGATAATCAAGGTGGGCCATTTCCAGCAGTTAACAGGAACGTCTGAGGAGCAGTGGGGGGCGGGGGGGAATAAACATGGGGAAGTAGTTTTACTTTGTGTAATGATACATCCACTCCCAGTTCTATTCAAGCCTAAGTTAATTGTATCCAGTTTGCAAATTAATTCCAATTCAGCAGTCTCTCGTTGGAGTCTGTTTTTGAAGTCTTTTTGTTGTAATATTGCGACCTGTAGGTCTGTAATCGAGTGACCAGAGAGATTGAAGTGTTCTCCGACTGGTTTTTGAATGTTATAATTCTTGACGTCTGATTTGTGTCCATTGATTCTTTTACGTAGAGACTGTCCAGTTTGACCAATGTACATGGCAGAGGGGCATTGCTGGCACATGATGGCATACATCACATTGGTAGATGTGCAGGTGAACGAGCCTCTGATAGTGTGGCTGATGTTATTAGGCCCTATGATGGTGTCCCCTGAATAGATATGTGGACACATTTGGCAATGGGCTTTGTTGCAAGGATAGGTTCCTGGGTTAGTGGTTCTGTTGTGTGGTGTGTGGTTGCTGGTGAGTATTTGCTTCAGATTGGGGGGCTGTCTATAGGTAAGGACTGGCCTGTCTCCCAAGATTTGTGAGAGTGACGGGTCGTCTTTCAGGATAGGTTGTAGATCCTTAATGATGCGTTGGAGAGGTTTTAGTTGGGGGCTGAAGGTGATGGCTAGTGGCGTTCTGTTATTATCTTTGTTGGGCCTGTTCTGTAGTAGGTGACATCTGGGTACTCTTCTGGCTCTGTCAATTTGTTTCTTCACTTCAGCAGGTGGGTATTGTAGTTGTAAGAATGGCTTGATAGAGATCTTGTAGGTGTTTGTCTCTGTCTGAGGGGTTGGAGCAAATGCGGTTGTATCGTAGAGCTTGGCTGTAGACGATGGATCGTGTGGTGTGGTCTGGATGAAAGCTGGAGGCATGTAGGTAGGAATAGCGGTCAGTAGGTTTCCGGTATAGGCTGGTGTTTATGTGACCGTCACTTATTAGCATTTGGATCACTAGGTCAGCCTTCTTCAGAACTGATGTGTTTAAAAAAAGATAGAGGCCAGATTCTGTCAGCCTGACGTAGAGTAGTATTTTATTACTTGAACCTGGCCCATAGTTAGTGCCTGTGTTCAGACTGCTATCTTTCCGCTCAGTGAGGGCTACATTCTGAAATCCTCACTCACACTGAGCAGCCCTTACTGGTTTGAATGTTCCCCTGGACTCCAGTGGGATTGCACACGGAGGTGCTGCATTTCATGAGTAGGAATTACAGAACTGGACCCAGTGTTGAGGACAAGTATGGGCAGGCTAACAAGCAAGAGACCAGCCCCCACTCCCCTTCTATGGCCCACACAAGGCTCTGTCGCAGTTGCAGTTCCTGCTCCGGAGGGTGTCTGACATCCCAAAGGCAACAGAGAGGAAGCCCTGGCCCTGTCTATTACAGCCATTTCCCACACGTTACACTCATTCCAGTTACGTTTTAATGATGATGATGATTAACTTTATAGATTCCTATCACATCCGCTAAACAAGCACAAACTGTAGTTTACTGTATGTACTACAAATTCAATCATGTTCTTAAGATTTTCTTCTACATGACTTACCTCCAGGGTATCATAATCCGAAATTTAAAGTGGCTGCAAAGAAAGATTTATTGAACATCAAGTCCTCTGTTCCCTTAATGTTCATTCTCTCCCCATTCATTGTATAGGAGTCTAGGCACCTAACTCAGACTTTGTGCATTGCTGTGATCTTCTAGGCTACTAACTCCCTTTGTGCATTCAGGCCATTGTCTGAATAACAACGTCCTCAAAAGAAACTAGGTGAAATTAGTACACTAAAAAAGAAAGTTGATAAAACAAATGTACATCTCAATATACCATTCCTATCTATGCAGAAATTAGAATTATGAAAAACAATGGCTGCCCCAGGATAACTCAGTTTTCGAAGGAGCATATGGGGAATGACCAATGATTTTAGCCTTTTGTTGTCATTTTCTTTCCTAGTTATCATTTCAGCTGCCCAGTGTTGATTGAAACATTGGAAATCTGTGAGAAGAAGAGCATTAGAAGACACTACATTCCAGAGATTAAAAATGGCAATTCTCTCATGGTTTATCTGCCTATTAAAGGCTGAGCAAAGAGCTGAAATAGAAAATATAATGTCTCCTTCAGCACTGAATAGTCATATGATTTGTTTAAAAAAGGAATACTTGTGGCACCTTAGAGACTAACAAAATTATTTGAGCATAGGCTTTCGTGAGCTACAGCTCACTTCATCGGATGCATGAAGCTCACGAAAGCTTATGCTCAAATAAATTTGTTAGTCTCTAAGGTGCCACAAGTACTCCTTTTCTTTTTGCGAATACAGACTAACACGGCTGCAACTCTGAAACCTATGATTTGTTTAGTGTCTCGTCTGCCAAGTGAGAAAATGACACATTAATACCTTCCTTTGTCTGAAATACTAGTGTTTGCACTGCTGTTTTTCAGACACCTGATCAGGGTGTACTGTACCAAAAATATCTGACTGGACTTTTTCAGTTTAATCAGAAACAGAGGCTATCTCTATGTTTTCCAGACCAGCTGGCTCATTCTCTGTTCACTGATGTAAATGAACTTTGAGTCTGTTCAGTCATTCACCCATGGATGGAGCAAGGTTAATGTTCTGATGGAAATGAAAATAATTATGATTTTTGTGGATCAAATTTCTTGGAATATGAAATAAAATACTGAACAAAAGCTATAATTCACCTAGCAGAGTCATCCTGTAATGACATTTCTGGGTTGTTTCCTAATTATTTCAAGATACTATGCCATCAAGTCTTAATACATTTTATTAGAATAAGCATGTGTTTTATATGACATGAGCAGACAGCCTGAGGGAATGAGTGAAGCACTCTGGGGCTTTTCTTGCAGGGCATTCTTTCATTGTATGACTTATTGGGTCTTAAAATTATTTTTAAGAATCTGCTTCTTTGAGTTTTTTCATCCTGGAAATATGGTAGGAAACAAAAGCCATGCAGGAAAATAATATACATTGGTACCGTGCATGCACAGTTAAGATAATGTTACAAAAAATGTGCTCTCCAAACGACATTAATTACTTTCACAATATGAAACTGCTCAATATGCCAACTGACCTTACACAAAGAGAATCCTATTGACAAAGGTTTTGATTGTTCTTGGATAAACTAAAGACAGTCTACAAGGACTTTATAAAGGAATTCATAATGTTGTTCTCTGAGGAAACTCTGGACCTGATTCTTGTTTACATTAAGACCATTTTGCACCACAGAGTAAAGTGGTTTTAGTGTAACAGACCTCTGGGTCTATACACCTCCTAGGGTTGTGCGCAATTAGGAATAATGGGGGCTAGACATCTATGATGAATGGAGATAAAGCCCTAAAATATTCACATGTTTATCTGAACCACTTCAATTTTCAGAATTTGGATGGCAATTCTGGGACAGAGGGGACAGGCTTTCATGTGAGATTTCCTGTACCTCCTGCTTCAGTCAGGCCACAAATGCACTAAGTTCTCTTCTCATGGTGTTTTTGACACTGAACCTTCCACAGACTCTTCCACAACAGACAAGAACCAAGAACATCAGGGGCCTGTGAAAATGAAAAGATAATGATGGTTACACGTTACTAAATAGCAGACTAGATTTTCCATAGGTATTCCTCTGCTTTGGCAAGCCCAGATATTAATATAAAGTGGACACCCCAAAATGTTTGTTTTTTCCTTCATCAGGAATTAAACATGAATGAAGATTTGTGCAAATATATTCTCTGGCTGCTATTCTAATAGGGTGAATGTCACATGCACCACTTCTGCGCCCTCAAACAAATTAACAGGTTTTGTATAGAAAACAATCCAGGGCTGAGAGATGGAATCCATCCTACATCTATGTGCAGGAGATAGGACAGCTCTGCCAATCTGGTTTCATAGTTGCTGTTTCAGCCCCTGTGCTGGAGTGGCAATTTCAGCCTCTGTTCATCTCCTACAGTGGCAGTTATGGAGTTGTAACTACTGCATCCATGTAACTGTTGAATCCAGTGCACCAGCCCTACCTTAAATGAACCTTCTGTGTCAGCCCCTATGGAGCTGGTCTGGAGCCTTGCTCTGGCACTCAGGGTGGGTAAGAAGTTCTGTGTGCCCACTATGGTCATCATTCCTTGCACAGTGGAACTGCCCAACTTCCAATGCATTGAGGGCCTGTCACTGGGTGGCACTGGCCCTGTAAGAGGGAAGAGACCAGCGGACGGTGACTTGTAGCTGACCTCAGTTGGGCTTAAAAGAGGGCTTCTGGGCCCTAGAGGGAAGAGAGACCAGGTGAATCACAGCTGCCTGGGCCAGTCAGGAAAGAACAGGTGAGGGTTGCCTGGGAGTGAGAGTGTCAGATTGGCAGGTGAGAGCTGCCAGAGACCAGGAGGCTGGAGGAGGTCCCTGAAGGTGGTTGCGAGGGAAGGCTGAAGGCAGGAGAGCAGGAAGAGGGGTTTCCTGGCTGACTCCTCGAGCCAGACAGCCAGTGCTGGAGGATGGAGAGCAGCAGAGGGAACTGCCTGCTGACTTCAAGCTGAAGAGCCAGAGCCAAAGGCCAGAGAGGGATGAAAGTAGGGAAACAGTGAGAGCTGGGCTCAGGGGAATATTGAGAGGGCTGGGGAATGAGGGCTGCTCCCTTGATGAGGTTGATCTCCCTGCAGAGAGGCTGGCAGCATGGGGCAGGTTTCCTGCTGGGAAGAGCGGGGCTGTACTCCAGCTGGAAGGTCTGGGTGGTTGTTCTGACAGAAAAGGACTGACGAGGAGCCTAGGTGTAGAAGCAAATGTTGGAGTGTGACGTGCTATATCAGTGGAGAAGAGGATGTCTCAGTTTAGGAACTACATGCACAGGGGATGATATATGGTCTGTGTTTGAGGGGGGTCTTTTGTTAGGACTATCTGCACTATGTTTTGGGTAATAAACCAGCACCAAGGAGGGGAACTGTTAGGCAAGAGAGCTGTCTTGGAGTTACTGGAGACTCTGACAGAGGGAATGAGGCCGGCATGCCTGTTCTGCTGCAGCCTGCCACTGGAGGGCACTCCAGGTGAGCTGCCCTGTGACAGGGCCTTCTATGGCCCCAGAATGGATGGGAGAATTTCATTCATAGCTGTTATGGGCCTGATTCTGATCTCACACTGCTTGTGCCCAAACATCATTTGCTTCTGGGGAGTTTTTCCTGATTTCTACCAGTATAAATGAGGGCATAGTTAGCTCCATATTACAGTGTTGTCAGTTCCCACAGTTTTCTCAGGAAACTTGGTGTTTCTGTTAAAGTTCTAGCTCCTGAAGTCAGATGATAAAGTTGAGATTATTGCGTAAGGGTTCCATCCCTTACAGTTGTGGAGAAAACCTTGAAAACCTGGATCTTAAAGGCTCAAAATCCAGAGAACAGATACCCCTACTCCCCCTGCATTTATTATGTGATAAACTCATCATTTTGCAAGCTGATCTCATGAATCATGACGGCCTCACTCGTGATTTATGATTCAACTTGAGGTTGGCTGTGCTACCGATATGTTTTGTCCAGCTCATTAAGGGCCTGCTCCAAATCCTATTGAAGTTAGTAGATGCCTTTCCACTGACTTCAATGAGGCTTGGTCAGGCTCTATCTGTCCTTTCTGAGACTGTTTACTGAAACAAATGTAGAAAAATCTAAAATAAAATGCATTTTAGAACTACAGTGTTCCACAAAACCTGCCAATTTTGGAAAGACAGGAAATGTGTTCTCAAGTGGAGTATTTCTGTTACGGTGAAGATGGCTCTGAAACCCATTCCCCCTAAGATCTATTTCATTGCCTATCAATGGGCCATAACCCCAGTCAGACCTTTACAATAATAATAATGTAGTCATTATTGATGGAATTTGATATTTCATGGGCAAATCAACTTCCTATCAAAATAAGCACATCACATCCCTGTAATAAAGCTGAATCTATGTGCTGGTGATTGTGGAATATCATGATCTAATTAAATCATATTTTGCACTTTTTTGCTCATTCATGTTAATCTCCCACAGAGCTCCGGATTAACTGGACTGTTTACATGCTGTAATCCCCACAGTGGGTTTTGCCATTGTGGGATTTTGATGTTAATGCCAAGGAGTCAGTGAGCACTGAAAAGCCAAAGCTGTTTAATTTTTACTCAGCTAAGACAATATTGTGAGGTTTCTGTGGCTAAATGAGATATTTGATTTAGATAACTCAAGAAAATCCACAGCTGTTATTTGGCGCTTCAAAAACTCCTGCATTAACAAGAGATTTGCAGATGTCTGTCATTCAAAGCATTGGATAATAATCAGTGTCTTGACAAATTCAAACTGATATTAGCTTCTGCTGTTTTTAATATGCAGTTTCCACTTACCCCATCTGCCACTTGCGTTACAAAGAGGAGATGCTTTGATAAAAGAAGAGATTTACATGCTGTCTGAAAAAAACATCAGCAATCAGTTTCCAGAGCCAGGGGAAAGTGAGACCACAAGTGCTCTTACTTCTACAGGCGATCACTTAGGGCTTCATTCAGAGTTCACTGAAATCAAAGGAAAGACTTACACTGATTTCAGTGGACTTTGGATCATATCCTTGCCTTTAAACATCCAAACATGTCTCCCTTTTTCAGTTTTTTGTGGGGAGAGAGTCCAATCTTTAAAGATTCTCCATTCTTATAGACAAGTTCTAGGTTATTGAAACCAATGGAAGTATTCCATCTTAAAAGTATCTCTGTATCTCAGGT